>NC_135712.1:74566351-75281353 GCF_964656455.1 Halichoerus grypus
CCTTGCCTTCTTGTCTCCTTGTGTAATGTTAGTTTTCTCCATTAAAGTACTACTCCTTGAAGCAAGGAAATTGTCTATTGTGGTCACTGTTTTATCTCTGGAGTAGTGCAGTTTCTGTTACACATAATGGCTATTCCATAATTACAGGTTGAATGATGAAGTAAGTGTGCCTATATAGCATAGATTCAAGGTCTCATCCTACGTCTGTGTGACTCATCTGCATTAAGGAGAGGAAAAATCAGGGACATTTGACCTTGGTCTTAAACCCAATTTTCCAGTAAAACAATTATGTTCTAACAAGATGTGATGATAATTTAAATTGGGACAAGGAATCCACCCAAATCCCAAAACACATTCCCCTTATTTTATGATGTTTGACCTATACTCATGGCACATTTACTATATTTCTTGGAATAAAGCTCTTAATTTCTTGATTCCCTCCTCCCTTTGGGTTAATCTAAAATTATATTCCTGTCTGTTTTGGTTTTCTGTAGAAAATAGTCTTACACATCTTTAAACTAATGCTGTGACTTCACAGTGACAAACATGAAAAAGAACACTAAAAAAATTTGGCTTTTTCAATAGTTCTTAATAATTTATTTTGGTGTTGTTTGGCATATGATTCATATACTTATTTAGTCATTCAATATTTAATGACTTGAAAGGTGCTCTGTGTAAAGCACGTAGGAAGCACTCAGAGGAAATATAGTCCCTTTCTTCTCTGAAAATGCTCAGCATAAAGTAAAGACTATAAACAGGATTAAACTCAAATATAATTGACAATAGCATCATGACATATAAAGAATCCCAGATGAGATCAGAGGAGAGAGAACTGAGTTCTCTCTAGACTGAGCATTAAATGACTGTGATATTTGGCAAGTAACTTTACCTTTCTGGACCTTAGTTTCTTATTTGAAACAAGGGATTTGAATTATATAAACACTAAATTAGTTCTCCAATATATACAAAGTGTTATGAATTTAAGAAATTAAAATTTAAGCAATAAAATGTCTATTAATTTGGCAAATATTAAATAAATAATAGTTTTCAGTTGGCAAATTTATTTTGAAATGTACATTCTTATAAGTCATTAGCAGATGTGTAAATTGTTGTAATCTATAAGACTTAAAGATGTGAATTGAGCATGTAATTCTAATTTACAATAAATTTTGTTACAACAGAATTTTTAAAATACTTAATAATTGCATAAATTTACAAAATCAGGAGAGCGGATGAACATTTCATGGTGCATTCAAACCATATATTCTATTTTTGAAAACTGTTTAAAACGCTTACAAAGTATTAGATCCTGTTGTAGGTGATTCACATGTATAACTTAATTCTTACCACAAATGTATGAAGTAACACTATTAGTATAATCACACTGCAAATGAGAGTATAGTTAAATGACTTGCTTAATATATGGCTAATATGTAATAGGATCAGGATTTGAACTGAGACGTTTTCACTCCATAATCCAAGCTCTTTTTTTTTTTAAGATTTTATTTATTCATTTGAGAGAGAGAGAGCACACAAGCACAAGCAGAGGGGAGTGGGGAGAGGCAGGGGGAGAGGGAGAAGCAGACTCCTTACTGAGTGAAAGCCCAATGTGGGCTCCATCCCAGGACCTGGAGATCATGGCCTGAGCCAAAGGCAGACACTTAACCAACTGACCCACCCAGGTGCCCCCATACCCCGAGCTCTTAAGCACTGTGCTGAGCTCCGTCTCACCATGGTACAAAGTAGTATGGCACGAAGCAAAATATAGAGGATGAATCCAAGGTAAAATATAGGTGGAAATAATAAAAAATAGTAGGCAAGAATTAATGAGTATGTGAGGACAGTGAAAATGGAAAAAGAGAACAGATAGCCTGAGATATATGTGGCAGGATTGTGGAGAATCAATGAATTAAATATGGAGGGAAATAGAAGAAACTATGGAGGCTAATCAATAATAACAGTAATTACACTAATGCAGCAACTACTACTTATTAGAAAGCTACTATGTTTCAAACACTGTGCTAGTTATTTAACACAGCATCATACCGATGAACAGAATTTGATTAGTAGAGATAATTAAGTTGAATTCAATTTTAAACTCATGGGGTTTGAAGTGCCCAAGGGACACCCTAACTATTGAGGTCTCTACCGGTAATATATTGAGAGTGAATGATGCAGAATGAACCAGAGAAGCAGGAGTCTCAGAAAGCAAAGGGTTTCAGTGGTATCTATTCACCTATCGATCTATTGCTCTATCCTCAGTTTTATAAGCATTAATTTTTTAAGTTACAAAAGAACTCACAGTACACCCAAAAGAAATCACCTCTTTATTTTTTGTGTAACTGATTTTTCTCATAAGCCTTCATTCAATAGGTGGTGAAAAAACAAACACAGATACACACAAACAGCAAATAAACACAAACAGGTAAACTGTTTTAAGCCATTCCTCCTATTTCAACAATCTGTATGTTTTTTTCATGTTCTGTTACAAAATTTTTCAAAATTATTGAAAAAAGTAGAAGAAAAAAGTATAACCTCCATTTATCAATCAACTATACTTAATAATCATTTAGCATTTTACCAAGTTGGTTTTATAATTTTTTCTTGCTGTCGTATTTTAAAGTTAATCACAAATGTCATTATATTTTACCTGTAAATATTTTGAATGCATCTCAAAAAATCAGAACTTTTTCCTTTATATCGTTTCTATAACTATTACACCTTAAAATTAATGATATTTTAATATGATCTAATATTCACTCTATTTTTAAATTCCCTAATTGTCCTCAATGGGTATTCATATTTGTTCAAGCGAGATCAAATCAAAGTTCATCGGTTACATTTTGTTTTGCTTGTGAGTTTTTTTTTTTAAATCTAGAAGCATCTCTCCTTCTTCATTTTTTAAAAAGATTTTACCTATTTATTTGTCAGAGAGAGAGCACAAGCAGGGGGAGCGGCAGGCAGAGGGAGAAGCGAGCTCCCTGCTGACCAAGGAGTCCTATGCAGGGCTCGATTCCAGGACCCTGAGATCATGACCTAAACCAAAGGCAGGCGCTTAACAGACTGAGCCACCCAGGTGTCTCTCTTTTTCTTCTTATACGACTGACTTGTTGGAGATACCAGGTTAATTGTTCTGTGAAATGACATATATATCTTGGACCCTTCTAATAAAACTTCGTAGATGATGCTGTATGCTTCATATTGCATTATGTCCTGAAGGTATATGACTTCTGGTTGTCCCACTGTTAGTGATGCTAAGATTGATTACTATGTTAAAGGGTTTATAAAGTTAAACTTTCCTTTTGCAGCATATATTTTATGGGTCAATACTTTATATTCATGCAAGTATTCAGTTCTCTGTCAACACGTTTCACTTAACAGTTTTAGTGTGCATTGATGATCATTGTCGAAATAAATTATTTTAAGGTTGAAAACACTCAAGCTCTTTTGACTACATACTTAATCTTTCGAACAGGTTTCCCCTTATACACACATACACACATTATCACCCAAGAGTGATATTTAAGTGCACGAGAGGGCTTACTATGTTCTTGAAAGAAAAAAAAAATAGAGGGCTTCAAATCTGCATGGAATCTGCTAGATTGTCTTAATTTTGGGTATTCATCAGTGGGCTTACCGTTTGGTCTGCTAGAGTTGGCAGCTCAAGATTCTCAATGATAAAACTTCTGATCTATTCTCTTGTGTCTCAGAAAGGACTGGTGAGGCTACCTATCTGATTTTATCTCATCTGGGCTCTTGCAGATGCAACATAACTTCTGCATGTCTACCACATGCCCTATCTTGCCAGGGCCTAAACTGTGTGCCAAATTGTTGCTGTGAGATTTCCTCACTCTGGATTACCATGCTCTACTCCATGGAAGAATAATTGCTATCAAACTGATTATACTCTGTGCACCAGAACCCCAAGGGAACACAGGAATCTTGGGTCCTTTCTACATAGACAAAATGAATATGACTTGGGAAATATGACCAGTTGTTTCGGTTTGCCTGGACCTGAAGGATTTCCCAGCAAGTGAACATTTCAATGCTAAGACTAGGGTAGTTCTGTGAAAACGAGGACAGATAATCACCTTACTGAGAAAGCCAGAAGGAAGTCCTCCATCTAACAGTGCCCTGCTTCAGGAGGCATGGGCTGGGGTGGCTACAGGTTGACCTTAGACGGACATGCACAGTGATCTCCTTTCCGGGACCCTTCGGAATTCAATAGCTCCCTCAATATCTCCAGACACATCTCTCTCTTCTGTCAGTTTGGTCTGGATATGGAAGATGGGCAGACCTGCCTTACCCTCTGCATTGCTGGAAAAATGGAACCTTTTCTTCTCCCACAATCTCAGGCAGAAGGGAGACATATTTCTTTTTTCATCTCTCTTTTTCAGTACCCAAGATTTTTCCTAGACCATTAGAGACACAGAGTAGGTGTTTCCTTCTTCCAGGTTGCATCCTTTCTGACTCTAGCCTCACAGCTAAGCCCTAGTAGAGACTAGAGCCTAAGACATAAAGGTAGCCTTCTTGATAAGGAAACCTGGATTGCAAAGTGTTTCAAAATAATTTTATCTCAAATATCCATTTTTCCTCATAGAAACTAATATCTCTCCTGTGCTTTAAAATATAATTGTAAATGTACTGTGGCTTTGAAAATCATGTTGTATAAAGGAGAAAATATTCCTGGAGAGATAACACTAGCAAATTTTCCTCTTGCTATTTTCATTATGTGAGTTGGCTTGATGATGGATTAAGCGGACATCTAGAGAATATTCTGATACTTGGTGCTTCTAAAATCTTTGTGAATATTTTTATTTATCCATTTATATGGTAGATATTATGTGGCCAATAAAAATTTCCTATTATTTTTTAAGCCATATGACAACTATGTCTTTTAAATTATCTCAAGTGCTATGACTACTGGGGATATAGGTATCATAGGAAATCTGCACAGAAAGTAAAATGATTTATACTACATAACTAGTAGAAATGGGACATAAGCTCTGTATTTCTGAGTTTTTGTTCAACACTGTTTTCTGTTATAACAAACCGTTGATTATATCTCTATGGGACGGAAAGCAACTGGAAGACAATGTGCCTCCTGGAAGAGAAAGCACATACAATGATCTTTTTCATTTCTTTCTCTAAATAATGTGGTAGATGAAGAGGTAGAGCTTAGCGTAGGGTTGCAAAAATCTAACGGGGTGCCAAAAAACTTGGTAACCAAGATAAGTATTTTAATGCAATATATTAAAGTCAAAATTAATGCAGAAATGAATGATATACCAAATATTAACATTTAAATAAAGATGGGATAAGTATTGTGAAGTTTTCCTCCTGCCTTAGGCTCTGATATGACTCTGCATGGCACTATAGGGAAAGCCCCTTAAGGAAGGACTTTCTGTCCAGCTGCACAGGGTCAGCTGTCAACTCCTGCAGTGTCTGCCTCAACTGAGGATCCCTGCCTTACCCAAGGTCTCACCTTCCCAGGCCACCCACATGCATAACTGAGTGAGACAGAGGGAGCAAAGCCCAGATATTTTGGCCAATCAGAGGAAATTTCAAGGCACCACGTCCTCAAACTCCCTGTTAGATTGGCCAGGCTTTATCTCTTGTGCATTTGTTTGACTTCTTTCTTTGCTCAGTTCTGGTTCTTTCACCTTCCTTCACAGGTGCTGATCCTTACAACATCTTATACCTCGATCTCTGACTTAGCATCTGCTTCCAGAGACCCCCACCTGTGACTGGAATGTAGTACTAATGCCTCCCTCATTCAGGTACCCCAGTTTTGATTGAAAATTTGAGTTAGTTTGTTCTAGTTTTTCTTCTTAAAAATCTAAAGGAACTGTTATTTATAATGCTGTCAGGAGAATGGGCATGAATTATAGACAAATTTTAAGCAAATGAATACACACATCTGCTGTCATAACAGAAGAAATTATAAATAATATTCAACCATAACTATAGTGTGGTTTTATGATTGACGATCAGTCCAACCTAATGTAGATAAAGTCCTGTGCTTAGATTTGTTAGAGTACTGTTTCTTATGGTAATGGCTCACATTCTCTTATTTTGTTTATATTTCCCTTTTGCTCCCTCTATCACAAGATCCCATACCAGATTAGCTACTTCCTTATATGATTCACTATTGTGAATGGTTCCCAAGGCTTTGGTCAGAATTTCCTCAAAATTCTTTGATAAAAAAGTATTTCTGCCACATATACAAGACTTCAGCTGCATTTCCATTTAATCTGATTATTTCTTCTTTTTAGTAGACATTGCACAGATTTATATAAATGCTGCAAATTCAGGAGATATTTTCCCCTTAAATGCAAATATGTTTAGCTGGCCAAGAAGCTTCAGCAACATTCTTTTTATGAATGACTTACAAAGGGATTACATGGACTTCCAAGAAAATGAAAATGATTTTTCCTAGCCTTGAGATAGGAAACAATATGGTTTGGGTTGAGTATTACCAGAAAGATTGTCTCCTATGAGGTATTATCCTTTTCACATACAGTATTTTCTCCCCACCCTCGCTCCCTCCCTTCCTTCTTTCTTCAACTGCAGAGCACTGCCTTACCTGAGATTCTGCCCTCCTCAAGTTGCTCACATTTGTGAAATGTTGCATTCTACCTTATACTTTCCAGGCTCAATAGAGCTTCACTATTAGTTGTTTTGTGTTTACGCCATACAAGTTATATTTACATTGAAGTAAAAAAAAAAAAAATTTCTACCAGAATACCAAAAAAAAAAAAAAAAGTCACTGGGTGGTACTCAGAATATTTTGGTACCCTACTGCAAACTTGGTATTGACAGTGACTAATCACTTCACTTTTCTGGATTTCAACTCTTCCTTCTGGCATATGGAGACATTTTCTGAAATATTATTGAAATTTTCACTATCAGAGCTACAAAGTTGAATGATACTGTGGTTTTACCATAAGGGTAGCTTTGGAGACTTGCATATGTAATTTTACAGATTTAGCAGAACTATGGGCATGGGTGAGGGCTATGGGATAAACTATGGATATGGCTTATGGTAGTTACTTTATATTTGTTACCTACCACTATTACTGGAGAATTTACAATATTTTTGTTAGCCCAATTTCTTTCCTAACAGTTTTTGCTTGATTGTATTTAGTTTCTGAGTTTATACATAGGTATTAATTTGCACAATTTTGTAATATGTAAAGTACTTTGAGCTCTCAGAGAAAAAGCATTATGAAATAGAGAACATTATTATTCACTGCACTGATGTGTGAATGCTCAAGGCTCCTAGACACATTCATCTTAAAGGATGCGTTAACTTCAAAATCTACATGAACCCTGTAAATGCACACTTAATAAACACTGACAATTTATAATTTTTCACTTTTCTGCTAAAAATAAAAGCAAAGACAAAAAGTTAATGTAACACAAAATTTATGACATGATTGTAAAATGCTAGAATTTAATCTCCAAGTTAGTATATTAACCTCTTGAAAATTAAATGTAGGGAGTTATAATAAGAGATCTTGCCAATCATTGGCAATTACAGCCAAAGTCCTGTCTATACACATTTGAGCTATGTATATTTCCTTATTATCATATTAGCATCTTACATTTGCATTAACTTGACACAGCATTCTTGTATATTTTTTTTAATTCTCATAATTATCCTGTGAGAAAGAAAGCCAGGATAATTAGTCCTTTATTATAAATGAAAAAATAGAAGTGCATAGAGCTTCAGCCATTGATCTATGGTCACATTAAAGAGTCTAAGTTCACACTATATTCACTCTACTGATGGGAAAGTACAGAGCATGTAAGGAGAATTGTCATTGTTCCAATTTGCCTGGAGTGTAGATTTGAGATGTGGATTGGAACAGGTTGAAAAGATACTTGAAATCAATGCTAAGAAATTTGGGTATTTTTTATAGATTTTTTAAATTTTTTATTTTTAAGTAATTTCTACATCCCATGTGGGGCTGGAACCCACAACCTGGGGATCAAGAGTCTCGGGCTCCTAAGATGGAGCCAGCCAGGCAGCCTGAAATTTGGGTATTTTTATGGGTAGAATCAGAGGGAAAGATTGAAGGCTTGGCAAAGGCTCCCCTCATCAGAACTGTGCTCTGAAAAGATCAATATGGTGGTGCATAAGAATAGACAGAAGGTGAACAAGAATAGAGGCAGACTAATTGGGTAATTGGGATAGTTAAGAAAATAAGGCAATGATAAACAGAACCATTAAGAAAGCAGTGTGAAAGTGTGACTTAAAGAAGGCTAAATTGTTAAAAGACTTGGGAATACAGGGGTTGTAGAGATTAGAGAGAATGCAATGATTCAACTCCTCTGAACCAATTATGTTCTGAACAAATTATGAAGTAGGCCACAGGATTCTAGAAAGCAGAGATAAGTAAATCTGCTCAATGGCTGAGGTCTGTGGTTTGGCCACATGATAGCCAATCGGCTAACTGTATTTGAATGAAACAGCCTTCCACATTGCCATTGGTATGAGTGGATAACATTAGGACTCCGCTGCTTTGGTAAGGTGGCATGGAAAAGTGGGTTATATCTAGTATGTTTGCATTTGTGAGCAATCAGTTTCTGAAAAAGGAGGGAGGGTGAAGCTGAAATAAGCAGGCTCAGTACTTTCTTCCAAACTTGCTAATCAGAAACTCACTTCTCTTCCTGTGATGAATGGACAATAAGGGATAAGGAAAGAGTCCAAAGTTTGACCAAAGGATGATTCTAGGGAAGTCATTCCACAGGGAAACACAGAACTTGGCAATAAGTGAAATAGAACAAAATCATCTTTGAATGGCTTCCATTTTTAGCCTGTAGGAAATAATCAGTGATAAACTCAACCTAAAGCAGGGTTTCTCAACCTCAGCACGAATGAGATATCCGACCAGATAATTTATTGTTGTAGGCATCTGTCTTGTGCCTTGTAAGGTATTGAACAAAATCCTTGGCCTCTGCCAATTATCATATCTCCAGTTCTGACACCCCAAAATGGCTGCACACATTGCCAAATTTCTCCTGAGAAACTTCATCATTCCCTCCCTCCCACTGAGAATGATTGGCCTTAATGGCCAGGGCTATGAACCATGGTTTTGTGCTCATCTCAGGGATCTAAGTCTTAATCTTTCTAAATTAATTGTGTATGAGTCTCTGCAAGTGTATTACCTGACCATTTTTTATTTTAGGTTCAGAAAACCATGTCTATCATTATGAGGGGAATATAATTTACATTACACCTCAAATTTTGGAAAATATATTGATAGCTGGATAGTGGGGAGAATGGTGGTGGAAATTCATTATACATTATTCATTTCTAGTTTGGAAGGATATTCTTTGGTTTATAAAGTGTTTTTAAAATCCTCTTTGTCAGAGATGGAAGACTACACTTACTACACAAGGACATAGATGGGAAAAAAGCATCAGGTGCTGCTGTGATTAGTAACGCCCTCATCATTATTGCCAGTCTTTCACAGGCATCTAATTATGTGTTTCCTGAAGATATTATTGCAGCATCAGGCTATAGTTATATCCATCTGGAACAGGAGGGAATGCCATTGTAGGAAACATGAAATAAAAAATAAAAAGCCAATAAAATACTCTATAGTCTTCAACAATTTGGGTTAGTGCAAACAGCATTAGGATTAAAGTAGTAAGACTTGGGTTCCAGAACTAGTTTTGATCCTGACTTGCTTCTTTACTCTGAAAAAGTTATATATTTCTAGGACTAAGGTGGTGCATGGGAGCTAAAGCAACTCTCCACAATACTTCTTAGTTGGTTAGATGGGTTGGAAATTGTTTTCTGATTGATATTTGTCCTGAAGACATAATTATTTGTCACTTAGGGGATATCTGATCAAATTCCCCAATTTTGGTAATCTTGGGCTTTGGCCTCTGTCCTTGCACTATAAAAGTCATTTTCCTGTGAGGTTAAGTAAATTCCCTTCAGCTTCCAGCCTCAACATACTGCTCTAGTTTCTCTCTTAAGTTCCAGCTTGGTCATTCTTTTTCTTGAATTTTAACTCTTTGTGGCTTTTAGAGAACTTTTCATTGTTTTTTGTTTGTTTGTTTGTTTGTTCGTTTGTTTTGAGCATAGTTGACACACAGTGTTACATTAGTTTCAGGTGTACAGCATAGTGATTCTACAAGTTTATGCATTATCTATGTCCACAAATGTAGTTACCATCTGTCCTCATACACTATTACATGTAAAACGCCGTGATTTTTATTCCTGGGACTTATTCATTCCATAATTAGAAGGCTGTACCTCCCACCCTCTGCACCCATTTTGCATAACCTCCCCACTGCCTCCCCTCTGGCAACCATCAGTTTGTTCTCTGTATTTATAGGTCTGATTCTGTCTTTTGTGTGTTTATTCATTTGATTTTTGTTTATTTGTTTGTTTATATTCCACATACAAGTGAAATCATATGGTATTTATCTGTCTTGGTCTGACTTATTTCACTTAACATAAAACCTTAGGGGTCCATCCATGTTGTCTCAAATGGCATGATTTCATCCTTTTCAAAAAATTATTTATTTATTTATTTGAGAGTGAGAAAGACAGGGAGGGAGGGAGAAACGGAGGGTGAGCACAAGCAAGGGGGAGGGGTAGAGGGAGAAACAGACTCTCCACTGAGCAGGGAGCCTGATGCAGGACTTGATCCCAGGGCCCTGGGATCATGACCTGAGTTGAAGGCAGATGCTTAACTGACTGAGCCACCCTGGTGCCTGATTTCATCCTTTTTTATGACTGCATAATAGTCAATGTTTTTGATGATAGGCTACTCCCATTATTAGAAACTGGAAATATGATACATTTAACATAAATAATTGAGAAAGTGAATGGGGTCATAGAATAAGAAGCACTATAATGTATCCACCAAGAATTATCCCATACAAGTTTTAGACTATTTCCTTCTGCTTTTAACAGGGTTGTTAAAAATATTCATATTTTTATCATACTCAATGTATCACTTTATACTGCATTTTTGTCCTTAAACTGTTTTATAAGACATTTAATAAATACAAATGGGTATTTATAGCATAGGTGAGAAGTGTATATGTTAGTAGTGATATGAAGAACCTGCACCCAATTTTTATTTATTTATTTATTTTTAAAGATTTTATTTATTTATTTGACACAGAGAGAGTGAGAGAGAGAGAGAGCATAAGCAGGGGGAGTGGCAGGCAGGCAGAGGGAGAAGCAGGCTCTCTGCTGAGCAAGGAGCCCGATGCGGCACTCGATCCCAGGACCCTGGGATCATGACCTGAGCCGAAGGCAGCCGCTTAACCGACTGAGCCACCCAGGCGCCCCCCTGCACCCAATTTTTAAAGACACTATTATAAATTTATTTTTTAACCTAAGATAACAATTACTCTGAATTTTGTTTTCATTGTACCCTTGCTCTCCGGCATCATTTTTATTCTTCATTATGTCATATACTTACCACAAACATATTTTGTGACATGAAAATTTGTATTAACACACATTGTTAGTTGAATAGTATTTCATAAATTGTATATCATAACTTAACTATATTTTCAAGATTTATTTATTTATTTGAGAGAGAGAGAGCATGGGGGAGGGGCAGAGGGAGAGAGAGAATCTTGAAGCAGGCTCCCTGCTGAGCATGGAGCCCAAAACGGGGCTCCAGAACCCTGAGACCATTACCTGAGCAGAAATCAACAGCTGACTGCCCAACTGACTAAGCCACCCAGGTGCCCCTATTTAACTTTTCTAATATTAGACTTCTTGTTTTCACATTTTATTTTATTTTATTTTAAAGATTTTATTTATTTATTTGTCAGAGAGACAGAGAGAGAGGGAACACAAGCAGGGGGAGCGGCAGGCAGAGGGAGTGTGAGAGGGAGAAGCAGGCTCCCCGCCGAGCAGGGAGCCCGATGCAGGGCTGGATCCCGGGACCCTAAGATCATGACCTGAGCCGAAGGCAGCTGCTTAACCAACTGAGCCACCCAGGTGCCCCTGTTTTCACATTTTAATAAATAATGTTGTGTTACTCATTTCTATGCATAAGACTTTTTTCATATTTTTGAATACTTGGTTAATGAATCTAAAAATTAAATTAAGATATTAAAGAATATGTACTTTTTAAAGATCTTTGATATAATGTGCTTAAATCATCTTTCAGAAAAATTTGTATTGATTTCAGTATAGTGCTGTGATTAATGAGGTGGAACCTTTAATGAGACCACATGAGTTAAAGTGTCAATTTACCTCTAGCTAACTAGGTGCTTGGACAAGTTCTTAATCATTCTGTGTCTATCTATTGGTCTATCTATTTATTTATTGTAAAGTGATGCTAATAAGTACCTACTTCATAAGGATGTTATGAATATTTATAGAGTAATAATATTTATATAAATATGCTGTATAGGAAGGATTTAATACAATAACTGCTTGATAAATATCAATAACAATATATAAGTGTGCTGTATCAATGGCATATCCTTGTTAACATTAATTTATATATTTTATAAAATGTTTTCTAATATTCTAGGTAAAAATTATATTCTATTCAACTTTCATTACTTTAAGTACTTTTTTTATAAACCAGAAATCCATGTCTTTCCCATTGATATAAAGGGATGTTTTCATTCTTATGAATTTGTATTAACTTCATTACTTCCAACAAATTTAACCATTTTATGCAGTAAGTACCTGGGTACTTGGGTGGCTCTGTTGGTTAGGTGTCTGAATTTTGATTTCAGCCCAGGTCATGATCTCTGGATGGTGAGATCAAGCCCTACATCATGCTCCACACTCAGTGGGGAGTCTGCTTAAGATTCTCTGTCTCCCTCCCCACGTGCCCCTCCCCCTCCATGTTCTCTCTCTAAAATAATAAATAAATAAATCTTAAAAAAATAAGTTTTGCAACTGTTTCTCCCATTTTATAATTATTCATTTTGTTTTTTTGTTTTTTGATACAGATTAAGATTTTTTAATGTAATAAAATATTTAAAACTTATCCTTGTTGACTTTCCCATTGATTTTATGTTTAGAATGTGGTTCTTCATCTTGGAGAAAATTATTCTACATTTCTTTCAGTTAAGCAGTTTTAGTTTCAAAATTAAATACACCAGGGATTTATTTTGGTCTACGTTAGCATATTTTTTATATATCCCTTATTAATTTCAAAGCCTTCTCAGAAGAAATTCTAGGGTTTTGAAGTAAAAGAAATTATTATTGGAAAATGATGATAGTGTCTCCCTTTCCAATAACAAGAGCTCTTATTTATTTATCTTATTGTTGTTTGTTCCAAACTTAAGGATGTGTCACCTGTGTTTTTTTGTTAAGTGTAATATTGGCTAATTGATTTCAAAATAATAGATATTCTTTTTCACATCAAGAAAATATCCTTTTATTTTCAATTCACTCAGCATTTTCATGAGGAATAGTTGCTAAATCTCATTAAATTTCTCTAAGGTACTGTTAGCTAGATCTTTTTGGAGGAGATAATCTGGAACTATGCATAATCTGTGTTATTAGCTAGGGCTTTGAACCTAATGTCTTATGTTTTGACTTGTATCATGTACTTTTTCTTACTAAGTTAGAATTCTTGCTATTAATTTTTCCCTGCATCAATATAAAGGAAATGATTATAATGATGGTGATGATGACAATGCTATAATTAAACTTACTGAATGTTTATTATATACAAGCTCCTGAGCTAAACTTTTCACATGCTCTATTTCATCTAATCATCTTCCTAAGTGAACAGTGACAAAGAAGAGATAAGAAATATAGAAAAAAAGGTACCTTGTATATTGGAACCTGGACTCAAGACCATCAGTTGTATTTCTTGGTATGTCTTGCTTTTGTAATTTTTCTTGTGAAAAACACAGTTTACAAGATTTTGTTTTATTCTGAGTTCTGTGTTCAGAGACCAGTGTACCACTTTCCACATATGTCCATGTTCATCATTGTTTGGATAGCTAAAATCTCTACTGGGATTTTGGAAGAGAAGGATGATGGCAAACAAGGGAAGAGAGATAGAAAAAGGAGATTCTTGGGTTACTTTTAGCTCATTAGAGAGTTCTGTGCATTTGGGGAACTGCAGTTTATTTCCCAGGTTAGCTGAGCCTTTCCATCCCAGAATAATGGGAGCAATAGAGTTTAATAAATTTCTTTTCTGACTTCTTTGATGCTGTCCGTACTATTTTCTATCAGAAGATGGAACATATGGTTACTAGTTTATAATAGTGTTTCTAAACTTTCTCTCATAATTAATGTAATTAGGGTAAAGTCCCTCTGGATTTTAGCATATGTTTTCTTCCATATTTAGTTCACATTTCTTTGCATTTTCTTTCTTTTTTTCTTTTGATATGCATTTTGATAGAATTAAGGGCAGAGTCCTACCAAATTCCCTGGCCACATAACCTAGAAATGCCTATAAATCTAGCTTACTACTGAACTATAAAGTAATACTGGATTTATTGAGCCTTACATCTAGGATTCTTTGGACAGAAATAATAACTTTGTGAATGTATTAAAAAATCAGTTAAGGCAAATATCCTTCCACTATAACGTCCAAAAATAAAAGATGATTGAAGATTAATTTCTTTCCCCCCTGGAAAGACTTTAGTGCTGCTGGTATTAGGTGAGTCCATAAGATACCTCAATAGCATTATAGTTTTCACTTGCAAATTGAAATAAGAGATTAACTAATTGATTTATAGTCACGGAAATGTTAACATATCTCAAATGACTAAGCTTACGTGACCTGAAAATGACACTCAGTTGAAATATATACAGATATGAGAAAAGAACATTGTCAATTCTTCCCTTAAGGTATAAAAAGAGGCATAAAGTTAGATTAAAGTTAGATTTTCTTTCTTTCTTTTGTAATGGAGAAAAAGGAAAGCAGTAATTTAAAAACTGAAACAAAGCATCTTCTACTTCCATGCAAGATGAAGTATCAGGAAGCTGAATTACCTACCCACCAGAAACAATCTAAAAAACAGACAAATATATAAGATGACAGTTTTTAAGATACTGGACATCAGGCAAGTAAGGACAGCAATCCCTCAGAAAGCCTACAATTTCCCCCACTTTATACATAGAGGATATTTCTCAGATGTGGCACGGGGCAGAGCTGGCAAAATATGTTAGTAAGAAAACAGAGCTTAGAGTTGGGGACACTGGAGTGTTCAAGATAGAATAATGGAGAGGAATGATCTGTACAGAGACAAAGCTTTGAGATCTGTGGAGCATCCCCTTCAAGAACTAAGTACTGATCCCTGCATGTGGATGAGAAATTATCTGAGGCTGGGAAGATCCAACTGGAAGAATTAGAGGCAACAGGCCCTGGATCAAACAGGTCCAGGACGAGTGATGTTTTCACCAGCCAGATTGGAAAAACTCATAATTGAGAGGGGCATTGGGTAGAGTACTCAGAAGTCTTGCCTCAGTAGTGGGAATAATTAGCCTAGACTGAATAGTGCTCAAGATCCAACTAATAAATCTTAAAAGCAAAACTTTAAAGGGTTAAACTGCTCCCAAGTATCTTAATTACACCTCAGAACAAAGCTTAAAAAAATATATAAAAATACAAAAAATACCCAACATGTAGCAAGATAAAATTCACAATGTTTGACATCCTTTAAAAATCATCAGGCATACAAAGAAGCAGAAAAACATAGTCCATAATGAGAAAGCTCAGTCAATACAAGCTGACCCAGACCTGCCACAGATATAAGAAATAGCAGTAAATGGAATTAACAGACTCATCACCAAAGAATACATACAGATAGCAAATAAGTACAGGAAAAGATGTTCACCATCATCAGTCATTAGAGAAATAAAAATGAAAACGATGATGAGATACTAATTGTAGAATGACTAAAATTAAAATTACTAATCGTATGAGATGTAAGTGAGGGTGTGAGAACTGGTATTCTCATATACTGTTGATGGGAATGGAAAATGTTACAATTACATTGGAAAACATTTTGGCAGTTTCCTAAAAATTTAAATATATATATACCATGTGATTCAGCCAATCTATCCTTATTAGTAGACAATAATTTGAATAGAGCTTTATACCAATAAAGCTGTTATGACTACTCATATGAAAGTCTTTATATGGACATGTGCTTTATTTTTCTTGGGTAAAACTATGAATTCCGAAAGGGTAGGGGGTTTATCTGTCCTGTTCTCTATCCAGCTTAGTACCTAGCCCTGTACCTGGTCATCATAGGAGTTTAAATATTGATTGACTAAAATAATATGATTTACTGTAGACTTTGTCTTATCAACAAGTAAATGAATAAACTGTGATATATCGATACCATGAAATATTACTCCACACTAAAAATGAATGAACTATTGAAACATATAAAAATATGGATAAATATTAAAATAATTATGCCAAGTAAAAGAAGCCAAATGGTAAAGAGTACATACTATATGATTCCATTCATATAAAACTCTAGAAAATGCACATCAGTCCATAATGACAGAAAGCAAATGAGTGATTATCTGGAGAGTCAGAGGGAGAAGTTAGAAAGGTATCATCCTAAGTGTCTATCAATAGACAAACAGATAAGGAAGATGTAATAAACACACACACACACACACACACACACACAGAATGAGGTATTATACAACCCATTTGCCACAATATAGATGGACCTGGAGAGTATCATGCTAAGCAAAATAAGTCAGACTGAGAAAGACAAATACCATATGATTTCACTCATATGTGGAATCTAAAAAACAAAACAAATGAATAAACAAACAAAAAGCAGAATCAGAGCTATAAATACAGAGAAAAAACTGATGGTTGCCAGAGGGAAAGGGGGTGGGGGGATGGACAAAATGGGTGAAGGAGGATGGAGAAACAGATGCCAGTTATGACATGAATAAGTTACAGGAATAAAAGACACAGCATAGGGAACACAGTCAATGTTACTGTAATAGCATTGTATGTTTGTATGATGACAAATAATAGCCACACTTGTGATTATAGCATAAAGTATAGAGAAGTTGAATCATTATGTTGTACACCTAAAACTAATCTAATGTGTGTCAACTATATGCAAATAAAAAATATTTTAAAAAATAAATAAAAGTTTGTTATTTAACTTTAAAAAGGGGGGCATGAGGAAATATTTGGACATCCAAATATGTTTACTGTCTTAACTGTGATGATGATTTCCCAGGTATATGCATACATCAAAGCTTATCAACTGTTATACTTTAAATATGTGTAGTTTACTATATGTCAATTATGCCTCAATAAAACTGCTTGGCCACATTCTCTTCCTCCAAATAAAGCAATATCCAGAAGATCTTATGATTTTATTCTAGGAACAGTAATGTATTGGAGAGATACTGATATTTGTTTTTATGTTTCCCTGTTTTTTTTTTTTTTTTTCTGCCTTACCTTCTTCTGCCTTTTCTTTAAATATTTTTTCCTCCCAGGGCTCTTCTCCCTTTGGTCCTCTTATTTCCATGGCCTATATGCATGATTTCTTTGTACCTTGATGTCTTCAATCCAACCAAACTTTTTTCTAACTCACAAAAATTTAATAGCTCCTAATCTAAATATCCAGCTATATATTTGACATTCTCACTTAAATACTCACTAGGGGCTTAAAATCAACACGTCTAAATATAAATGTCTGAAAACATTAAATACCACTCAACAAAACAAGTCTTGTCAGGTGGGTTCTCATGTGATACTATATGAGTGACATACCATCACCAATGATGTGTTCTCTCCTACATTTTTACTTGAATATACTCAAAACTTTTAAACTAACTTTTATTTTATAGGGAATTTAGGTGATGGGGGATAAGATAAATGAATAAGCAATCCAAATATTCTAGAGACAACTGGCCCCCTTTCTTCAACAAGTCCATATCATCAAAAAGCAAAGTGGGAAAATTGGAAGACATTTCAGATTTAAAAGGACTAATGAGATATAACAACCAAATGCAATGTGTGACTATTGGATCCTGGTTTGAATAAGCCAGCTAAATATGGTCTTTGGGAATAATTAGGTGATTTTAATACTGGATATTAGAGGGTATTTGAGAATTTTGTTAATTTTTTTGATGTGAATATAGCATTGACATTATGAAAGTAAATTTTTTTTTTTAAAGACATAAAGGTAAAGATTTCTCCTATTTTGTTGTTGTTGTTGTCTAGCTTTGCCCAGGTGTGCCATGTATTATTCTGGAACCTGTTTTCCTCAGAAGAAACTTCAGTCAATGGCTCTTTGCCATGATTATGAGAGAATCAAGTAGACTTAAAGAAAAAAAAATTCTACAACCTCTAAGCAAGCAAATATTAAATTTGTGATCCTGACAGTCTGATTCGAGTGTTTGTTCCTACAGAACTGAAGCAAAATTTTTATCCTGGAAAATCTGTATCTTTGGTTTTTGAAATGAAATCATCTGGGAATCATTACATGACATTACAGGGACATATTTCTATAATGAGGAATTCAGTTCAACTCATGATGATCATTAGAAAATAGGTAAAATATCTAAGCTCACTCTTATTTTCTTCTTCCTTCTTCCACTCCTCTCTATCTCTCCCTCTTCTTGCTCATTCTTATGGATATAATAGTATTAAGAATTGGGTATAATAACATTCACTTCTTTAATGTAGTATTTATTTTAATAATAAACTTCCTTGCCTATTATCATATTTCATTCTTCTGTCAACCCTGGGATCTCTAGACTGCTAGTATTTTTTTTTTTTTATCATTGCTTTCATATTTTAGGGAACTGAGACAGAGATTTCTACATCTACCCACTTTTACAGCCAAGGTTGGATTCTCCATTTTGGATTCTGAATTCATTTTACTTCAAAAACATTCATAAATGTTTGTGTTATTTTTTTTTAATTTCACATTGAAGCATTTTAGAATAATTCTAATTGTTTCTATGTTTTAGCAGGAATATGCATTTTTGCATGTTTCTTGGGTGATTTCAATTTGTATTATTATTTCATATTAAATTTGAGAGCTTCTCTGCCATGGATGATAATAATCTGAAAATAAATTAATGTAAATATGCTCTGATATTTAAAATGGTGTTACTTTTGTAACTACAAAAGGCAATTTACTTTTCATCAGAAGAAAAATGCTGTAAAAATATTTTTCTCTTGAATAAAAAGTAATCTGTGTCCATTTGGTCAGCTAAATAGACTACTGTTTCTATTTTTTCCCAAATGAAATGGAATCCATTTATTCAGAAGTTTAAGATGATAAGTTTTATGCTAACATAAATAATTCACACATCTTTTTTTTTTAATGTTTTTCTACTTTTTTTTTTTAAAGATTTATTTATTTATTTGAGAGAGCGAGAATGAGAGAGAGAGAGTACATAAGGGGGGGAGGGTTAGAGGGAGAAGCAGGCTCCTCGCTGAGCAGGGAGCCCGATGCGGGACTCGATCCAGGGACTCCAGGATCATGACCTGAGCCAAAGGCAGTTGCTTAATCAACTGAGCCACCTAGGCGCCCCAATAATTCACACATCTTTTAATGTTATTATGAGGCAATAGCTCCCTTCATCTTCATGTCCTTCACATACTTAAAGCTGTATTAGAATTTCTGAATGAATGAATACTAGGTCATGTGTCTCCAGGGCATACATGATATGAATAAGTGAAATGATAGTAGATATGCTTATGGTCTCATAATTGATTATAAGATAAAAAGTTAAATATTTAATGTGGTATATTTAATGAATTAAAAACAAATCAGAAGAACTTCTGGTTTCAACTCTGACACATAAAGAACTTGGAGTAGTCACTCTCATTTTAACAACAAGAAAAAAGCTGAACGAATGGAAAATCAACAACCTTCCTTAGAAACAGATGAGAATTGAGGTCACAGGGAAAATCACTAGCCCCAAATCCTGAGACACAGACAAATACAGAAAATAACAGTCAAGATCAGCTTACTTGAAGCAAAAGCTACTGGAGCTATTAATTGTTAGGATCACTTAAATGGTCATTTTGATGAATTGCTGGAGGCTAAGTGTAGACAAAACTCAAAGAGGCCCAGTCTTGGGAGGTTTTCCACACTACAGTGGGTTTCCCAGCCAAGTTCTTATGCTGAAGATCAGAAAAAAACCCTCTGTGTTGCAGGCAGAAGCAGGTCGAAAGTAGCCATGTTGAAATACATACATATTATTTTTTATTACAAGAGAATCTGTCTTTCTCTCTCATGTAACAGGAGGAAAAATGAAGCTAAGAAATATTTTGGTAGGTTACATCCCAGAGACTCAGGTTTCCTAAAATCTGAGATTTAATCATGAGATTATTGAATATTTCCTATCCCCAAGATGTCAGTACAACATTAACAGAGCCCCAGGATAAAAATAGTGAATTACAACTAAAAGAACTTCAAGATACATAGCCTCTATTTAAGGAGTTCTTTCAGAAACCCAAAGATGACAAGAGAGAAAAAGGAAACATAAGGAAGGTAGAGTAAACTGAAGCCTCTGGTACCTACACCTATAGAAAACATTAACCACTGGCCAGATTAATATAAAATATCACAGTAAAAATTTATTTATTTCAGTTTCTATTCCCCAATACATCATTTCTAGTTTTTAACAAAAAATTATAAGGGAATCTGAAAGTCAAGAAAAAAGACAGTTTGAAGAGACAAAGCAAAAAATACATGAGACTCAGATATGACACCAATATTGGAATTATCAGGCAAGAAATTTAAAATAGCTAGGCAAGTCAATGGATTCATGATAATCTTTTTAACAAATGGTAGTAGAATAATTGGGCATACAGAGGCAAAAAGAAAAAATAATAATGAAGGCATAGACCTTATATCTTTCACAAAAATTAACTCAAAATAGAACATAGATCTAAATACAACTTAGATTAAAAACACCTGCCCTCCAAAGGACACTGTTAAGAAAATGAAAAGACAAGACACAGACTTGGGGAAAATATTTTCAGGACACATGATCTGATAAATGACTTGTATCTAAAATTTATAGAGAACACAAACTCAATAATGAGAAAGAAATCCATTGTTGAAATGGGCAAATTTTCTGAACACACACCTTATCAAGGAAGATATGCAGGTGAAAAATAAGCATATGAAAAGATGCCCCATGTTGTATGTATGCCATTAAGGAATTATAAACCAAAACAAGAATGAAATATCACTACACGCCTATTAGAATAACTAATATATAAACAAAACAAAACTGACAATATCAAATGCTGGTGAGGATATGGAGCAACAAGAACTCTCATTCATTGCTGGTGGGAATGGAAGTGGTACAACTAATTTGAAAGTTCAGCAGTTTCTTACAAAGATACAAACATAACCATAGATCTAGCAATTACATTCATAGATATTTATTTGAAACTTATGTCTACACAAAACCTGCACACAAATGTTTATAGCAACTTTATTCATAATCACCCAAATTTGGAAGCAATCTAAATGTCTTTCAAAGGTTAATGGATAAACAATCTATAGTACATCCATACAATGGGATATTACTCAGGGATAAAAAGAAATGAGCTATCAGGCCACAAAAAGACATGGAGGAATGTTAAATGCATCTTGATTTGTGAAAGAAGCCAGTCTGAAAAGGTTAAATACTATGATTCCAACTATGTGGTATTCTAAAAAAAAGGTGAAACTGTAGAGATAATAAAAATATCAGTGGTTACCAAAAGTTTGTAGGAAAGAGAGGAGGGATGAATAGGTGAAGCACTAGAGATTTTTAGGGTGGCAAAACTATCATGTATTATACTATAATGGTGGATTCATGATAATATGCATTTATCAAAATTCATTGAACTATACAACACAATGAGTATTAATGTAATCTATAAATTTGGTTAATAATTGTTTTTCATTGTATTGGTTCCTTACTTGAAACCAATCCACCACACTAATGAAAGATGTTAGTAATAGGGGAAACTGTGTAGGGGGGTGGGGACATTGATATGAGAACTCTGTACTATCTGTTTGACCTTTCTGTAACTCCAAAACTATTTAAAAAATAAAGCCTAGGAGTGCTTGGGTGGCTCAGTTGGTTAAGTGTTTGCCTTTGGCTCAGGTCATGATCTCTGGACCCTGGGATCTAGCCCCACACTGGCTCCCTGCTTAGCAGGGAATCTGCTTCTCCCTCTCCCTCTGCTCCCCTCTCCCCCTCCCACTCGTGCTCTCTCTCTCTCTCAAATAAATAAATAAAATCTTTAAAAACAATATAGCCTATTAATTAAAAATATAAATTACATAATAGTGTATATAGAAGACCCTGAAGATTCGATCAAAAAACTGTTAGAGCTAATATATGAATTAAGTAAAGTCACAGGATACAAAATTATACAAAAATCAGTGGCTTTCCTATACACTAAAAACAAGCTATCAGAAAGAGAAATTAAGAAACAAATTCCATTTACAAAAAGAGTAAAATACTTAGAAATAAATTTAACCAAGAAGGTAAAAGACCTGTACTCTGAAAACTGTAAGACATTGATGAAAAAAATTGAAGATGAAACAAAAAAATGGAAAAATATACCATGCACATGGACTGGAATAATTAATATTGTTAAAATGTCCATATTACCCAAAGCAATATACAGATTCCATGCAATCCCCATCAATACACCAGTGGCATTGTTTACAGAACATTTTTCAAAGAATCCTAAAGTTTGTGTGGAACCACAAAAGACCCTTAATAACCAAAGAAATCTTGATAAATAGAAAAAGCTAGAGATATCACACTCCCTGATTTCAAACTATGCTACAAAGCTATAATAATCAGAACAGTATGGTACTGAAATGAAATCAGACATATAGATCAGGGACTAGAATAGAGAGCCCAGAATTAGACCCATGCATATATGGTCAGTTAATCTATGAAAAAGGATACAAGAATATGCAATAGGAAAAGACTATCTCTTCAATAAATGCTGCTGGAAAAACTGGACAGCTGCATACAAAAGAATGAAACTGGACCACTATTTTATACCATATACAAAAATAAATTCAAATGGATTAAAGACTTGAATGGAAGACCTGAAACCATAAAACTACTGCAAGAAAACATAGGCAACATAGGCAGTAAGCTCTTTGACATCAGTGTTAACAACATTTTGGGGGACTAGTCTCTTCATGCAAGGTTAACAAAAGCTAAAATAGACAAATGGGATTATGTCAAACTAAAATTCTTTTGCACAGTGAAGGAAACCATCAGCAAAATAAAAGGGTAACTTATTAAATGGGAGAAGATATTTGCAAATCATATATCTGATAAAGCATTAATACCCAAAATACATACAGAACTTATGCAACTTAATATAAAAAAATTGAAAATAGGCAGAGGACATAAATAGATGTTTTTCCAAAGAAGATATGCAAATGGCCAACAGGCACATGAAAAGATGTTCAATGTCCCTAATCATCAGGGAAATGCAAATCAACTCAATGAGATATCACCTCACACTTATTAGATTGGCCTATTATTTGAAGGACAAAATAACAAGTGTTGGTGAAGAAGATATTGATAAAAGAAAACCCTTGTACACTGTTAGTTGGAATGTAAATTGGTGTATTCACTAATGAAAACAGTATGGCAGTTCCTCAAAAAATTTAATTTTAAAATAGAGCTAACATATGATCAGCAATTCCACTTCTGAGTATCCATCTGAAAAAAATGAAAATACTATTTGAAGAGATATATGCATCCCTATGTTCATTGCAGTGGTATTTACAATAGCCAAGATATGGAAGCAACCTAAGTGTTCACTGATAGAGGAATGGGTAAAGAAAATGTGATATGCATATGCGTATTACCTCAGCCATAAAAAGAATGAAATCTTGTCATTTGACACAACATGGTTGGAGCTAGAAGGTATTATGCTAAGTGAAATAAATCAGACAGAGAAAGACAAAAACCATATGATTTCACTTACATGTAGAGTCTAAAAAACAAAAACAAATGAACAAACAAGACAAAACAGAAAGAAACTCAGAGGAAACAGAAGTGAGAGGGGTTGGGTTGGGGTGGATGAAATAGGTGAAGGAAATTAAGAGGTACAGCTTCCAGTTATAAAATAAATAAGTCATGGGATTGTAAAATACAGCATAGGGTATACAGTCAAGAATATTGTAATAATTCTGCATGGTAATAGATGGTAACTAGACTTACTGTGGGGAGCATTTTGTAATTATAAAAATATTAAATCACTATGATGTATACCTGGAACTAATACATTGTATGTCAGTTATACTTCAATAAATAAATATATATTTATTGTACATGCACTAACCAAGAAAGATGAATCAGAAATTTTCTTCCAATAAAATCACTGCCAACATCATTTTATTTTCATTCAAGAACAATAAACAGCTATCAAATAAATTTAAATTTAAAATATACTGTGTGAAATAGCATAAAAATGTAAGGTACCTAGGGATGATTCTAAAAAGAGATGTATAAGATTTTATGCAGAAAATAATGAAGTTTTGTTAAAATATATTTACTAAGTTCCAAATAGATACATCTTTTTCATATATTAAAATATTCAACATCATAAAGGCATATACTCCATAATAATCTATATATTCAGTACAATCTAACAAAAATCCTAAAATTTATAGGGGATATAAATAACCAAAATAACCATGAATAACAAATTTCCACACAAAACTTCACGGCTTGCTATAAAACCATAGTAATTAGTGTGTTATTAACCTAGGTTTAGATACATAGACCCATGGATCAGATTTGATATCATAGAGACAGACACATACAGATAGGCCCTTAATATGACAAAGATAGTTTTACAGGGCACTGGAGAAAGGTTGAACTTGATAATTCATGTGAGACCATTTGTTATCCATGTTAAAAAAAATAAGATTAAACTCCTGTCTCATACTTTATATAAACATCAATACTATTTACATTAAATACATAAATGTAAAAGCCAAAACTATAAATAATTAGAAAACCATTTGGAGAATATTTATTACATTGGCGTAAAAAGTATTTTCTGGACAAAATACAAAAAAAAAAAAAAAATCACAAAGGGAAATATTGGTAACTTAAAATCAGTAATTAAAGTCATGAATTTTTGTAATTCCCTCAAATGCCTCAAAGATATGAAATACTGAGCCACAAACTGGGAGAATATATTTTCTACATATAAGCCAAGTAAAGAGTTAGTGTTTAAAATATATTAGGTAAATTTATCAGTTAATAAAAATAAAAAATAAATCTGAAAAAATAGATAAGAGGAATTGCAGAAAATGAGAATATCGAATTAATGAATAAACATATGGAATAAACCTATGAAAAGATGTTAACTATCAATACTAACAGAAAAAACATAATTTAAAACCACATGAAGAGGGGTGCCTGGGTGGCTCAGTCAGTTAAGTGTCTGCCTTTGGATCATGTCATGATCCCTGGGATCTCTCAAATAAACAAATAAAATCTTTAAAAAAAAAAAGAAAAGAAAACCACACGAAGATACAACTTCACAACCAATTTCTTGATTAGTCCATTGATCGTCACTTTGTTCAGCTTTTTTTTTTTTTTTTTTAATGTAGGCTCCACACCCAGGGTGAAGCCAATGTTGGGTTTGAACTCACAACCCTGAGATCAATACTTGACCTGAGATCAAAAGTCAGATGCTTAACTGACTGAGCCACCCAGATGCCCCTGTCCACCTTTTTCTTGTTGAAAAGATAAGAGTGACAACTTCCAAACTTTTTACAAGTCGGAGCTGAAACTGGAAGTTCTGTGGTTCTATTCTTTAAAACTCTCCTAAGAAAAAGAAAAAAAAGCTGAGCCCATGAAAAAATATGTGTACACCATACACCTGATGAAAGACTTTTGCCTGTAATATATACAGAACTCTTCAACTCAGTGCTGAGAAATTAAGCAACTCAATTAAAAATGGGAAAAGATTTTTGCAGTTTCTTTTAATAGACATACCAAAGAAGATATATGGATGGCAAATAAGCACATGAAAATACGCTTGGCATTAGTCTTCGGAAAATGAAAATGAAAATAAAAATAAAATACCACTCTGCACCTGTTAGGATGGCAGAAACTTAAAAAACAAAAAAAACAAACAAAAAACCCCTGTTCTTATGAGGTGTTGAAAAGGATGTGGAGGAACTGGAATTCTCACACTGTGCTAGTATGAATGTAAAACCCTACATTTTAGAAAAGAGTTTTGAACTTTCCTAAAAAGTTAAAAATATGCTTATCATATGATCCTACCTTTCCAATTCTATTACTTACTCAGTGGAAGTTTATGTACATACAAAGATGTGGGCATAGCAGTTTTGTTAATAGTCCCGTACTGGAAACAACCCAAATATCCACAATTGTTGATGGGATTAACATTGTAATAGGTCCAGCAATAAAAACGAATGGATTATTGATAGCTGCAATAACATGGATGAGCCCCAAAATAACTGTACTGAGTTAAAGAAGCCTGAAAATAAGAAAATATTCATGTCAAAAAATATCTAATTTTATACCTTATAAATGTGAAGTTTACTTTGTGTCAATTTTACTTCCAAAATTTTTTTTAAATCCAATTTCTTTGTATTTTTAATTGTGAAAAATGACTGAAATGGGAAAATCCTTAGAGGGTAGCTTATAAAACTAATTTAAGAAAAAAATGGAATGACCAATTTGTCCTCTATTTTCTTTAATGAGGAAATTGCTTAAAATCCTTTTGCAAAATCTGACAACAATACAATAATAGTGGGGGACTTTAACACCCCCCTCACTGAAATGGACGGATCATCTAAGCAAAAGATCAACAAGGAAATAAAGACTTTAAATGACACACTGGACCAAATGGACTTCACAGATATATTCAGAACATTCCATCTCAAAGCAACAGAATACACATTCTTCTCTAGTGCCCAGAATAGATCACATCGTAGGTCACAAATCAGGTCTCAATCAGTACCAAAAGACTGGGATCATTCTCTGCATATTTTCAGACCACAATGCTTTGAAACTAGAACTCAATCACAAGAGGATAGTCGGAAAGAACTCAAATACATGGAGACTAAAGAGCATCCTACTAAAGAATGAATGGGTCAACCAGGAAATCAAAGAAGAATTTAGAAAAATCATGGAAACCAATGAAAATGAAAACACAACTGTTCAACATCTTTGGGATGCAGCAAAGGCAGTCCTAAGAGGAAAATATATAGCAATACAAGTCTTTCTCAAGAAACAAGAAAGGTCTCAAATACACAACCTAACCCTACACCTAAAGGAGCTGGAGAAAGAACAGCAAATAAAGCCTAAATCCAGCAGGAGAAGAGAAATAATAAAGATCAGAGCAGAAATCAATGAAATAGAAACCAAAAGAACAGTAGAACAGATCAATGAAACAAGGAGCTGATTCTTTGAAAGAATTAACAAGATTCATAAACCCCTGGCCAGACTTATCAAAAAGAAAAGAGAAATGACCCAAATAAATAAAAACATGAATGAAAGAGGAGATCACAACCAACACCAAAGAAATACAAACAATTATAAGAACATATTATGAGCAACTCTATGCCAGCAAATTAGATAACCTGGAAGAAATGGATGCATTCCTAGAGATGTATCAACTACCAAAAATGAACCGGGAAGAAATCAAAAACCTGAACAGACCTATAACCACTAAGGAAATTGAAGCAGTCATCAAAAATCTCCCAACAAACAAAAGCCCAGGGCCAGATGGCTTCCCAGGGGAATTCTACCAAACATTTAAAGAAGAATTAATACCTATTCTTCTGAAACTTCCAAAAAATAGAAATGGAAGGAAAACTTCCAAACTCGTTTTATGAGGCCACCATTACCTTGATCCCAAAACCAGACAAAGACCCCATCAAAAAGGAGAATTACAGACCAATATCTTTGATGAACATGGATGCAAAAATTCTCACCAAAATACTAGCCAATAGGATCCAACAGTACATTAAAAGGATTATTCACCATGACCAAGTGGGACTTATCTCTGGGCTGCAAAGGTGGTTCAACATCCGCAAATCAATCAACGTGATACAATACGTTAACAAAAGAAAGAACAAGAAGCATATGATCCTCTCAATAGATGCAGAAAAAGCATTTGACAAAGTACAGCATCCTTTCTTGATCAAAACTCTTCAGAGTATAGGCATAGAGGGTACATACCTCAATAGCATAAAAGCCATCTATGAAAAACCCACAGCAAATATCATTCTCAATGGGGAAAAACTGAGAGCTTTCCCCTAAGTCAGGAACGCGGCAGGGATGTGCACTATCACCACTGCTATTCAACATAGTATTAGAAGTCCTAGCCACAGCAATCAGACAACAAAAAGAAATAAAAGGCATCCAAATCAGCAATGATGAAGTCAAACTCTCACTCTTTGCAGATGATATGATACTTTATGTGGAAAACCCTAAAGACTCCACCCCAAAACTGCTAGAACTCATACAGGAATTCAGTAAAGTGGCACGATATAAAATCAATGCACAGAAATCAGTGGCATTCCTATACACCAACAACAAGACAGAAGAAAGAGAAATTAAGGAGTCGATCCCATTGACCATTGCACCCAAAACCATAAGAGACCTAGGAATAAATCTAACCAAAGAGGCAATGAACCTGTACTCAGAAAGCTATAAAATACTCATGAAAGAAATTGAGGAAGACACAAAGAAATAGAAAAACGTTCCATGCTCATGGATTGGAAGAACAAATATTGTGAAGATGCCAGTGCTACCTAGAGCAATCTACACATTCAGTGCAATCTTTATCAAAATACCGTCCACTTTTTTCAAAGAAATGGAAAAAATAATCCTAAAATTTGTATGGAACCAGAAAAGACCCCGAATAGCCAGAGGACTGTTGAAAAAGAAAAGCAAAGCTGGTGGCATCACACAAATGGCCAACAGACACATGAAAAAGTGCTCAACATCGCTCGGCATCAGGGAAATCCAAATCAAAACCTCAATGAGATACCACCTCACACCAGTCAGAATGGCTAAAATTAACAAGTCAGGAAACAACAGATGTTGGCGGGGATGCAGAGAAAGGGGAACCCTCCTACACTGTTGGTGGGAATGCAAGCTGGTGCAGCCACTCTGGAAAACAGTATGGAGGTTCCTCAAAAAGTTGAAAATAGATCTACCCAAGACCCAGCAATTTTACTACTGGGTATTTACCCCAAAGATACAAATGTAGGGATCCAAAGGGGTACATGCACCCCGATGTTTATAGCAGCAATGTCCACAATAGCCAAACTGTGGAAAGAGCCAAGATGTCCATCAATAGATGAATGGATAAAGAAGAGGTGGTATATATATACAATGGAATATTATGCAGCCATCAAAAGGAATGGAATTTTGCCATTTGCAATGATGTGGATGGAACTGGATGGTGTTATGCTGAGCGAAATAAGTCAATCAGAGAAAGACATGTATCATATGACCTCAGTGATATGAGGAATTCTTAATCTCAGGAAACAAACTGAGGGTTGCTGGAGTGGTGGGGGTGGGAGAGATGGGGTGGCTGGGTGATAGACACTGGGGAGGGTATGTGCTATGGTGAGTGCTGTGAATTGTGTAAGACCATTGAATCACAGATCTGTACCTCTGAAACAAATAATGCATTATATGTTAAAAAAAAAGAAAAAAAAAGAAGATAGCAGGAGGGGAAGAATGAAGGGGGGGAAATTGGAGGGGGAGACAAACCATGAGAGACTATGGACTCTGAGAAACAAACTGAGGGTTCTAGAGGTGAGGGGGTTGGGGGCGATGGGTTAGCCTGGTGATGGGTATTGAAGAGGGCATGTACTGAATGGAGCACTGGGTGTTATACGCCAGCAATGAATCATGGAACACTACATCAAAAACTAATGATGTAATGTATGGTAATTAACATAACATAATAATAAAAAAAAGAAACTAGAAAAAAAAAGAAAAAAAATCCTTCCGCAAAATCACATACAATGTTCATATGGTTTCACCAAATGTTCACGGAACAAATTATTTGATCCTGTGTAAATTTTTCCAGGGAATATCCAAAGAGACAATACTCATACTATAAGGCTTATGTCAGTTTTCTTTATATCTATTTTTTGAGTCCTTTTCCCAGAGATGGTCATTTAATTTCTGTTTGATTTTTGTTTTATGCCTTTCTCATGCATGTTTAACTGCTCCATATTCTAGCATAATTACTCTATTTCTTACTACTTTTATTTTGTAACTTAATTTCTAAATTTACTTTAGATTAGAAATCCATTAATGTCATATTTGTTCATTTATGATTATAAATCATCACTGATTTTTCACTGATTTCTTCCAAATTCTCACCAATTTTACTATTGTCTTTCCTCAATGTATCAATATTCATTTTTCCCACCTTTCGGATAAGTAGAAGTGTTTTCTTCTTATGAGACCTATATGTCAGTGTTGTTGTTGTTGTTTTTATGTGATTTAGTTTGTATTTCTTTTGAGCAGATTGTCAGCAGTAACAGCAAAGTTAATCAAACCCATTGCTTTTCCTCTATACTGCCACAATTAAATCTGGTATCCTGCAAAGATTGCTTGTTGGAGTAGTTTAGCTTAACAGCTCCTTCTCTCTGCCAATAATCAATGCAGAATGTGGCCCTTGGGATTTTCACACCCATTTGTGCTTCCCAGACTCTGCTGTTTCAATTAAGACATCATTAGTTGGGCCAACGGAACTATAGCACACATTATTTTAATGTACTCTGTGCAGTATGCAAATATGCCTATTCTTTCTCAGCCTTTTAATTAGTCCTACATTCACTGTATTTGGAAATTATTCATCACAGTTTATAGTTATGAGGGGTCATACTTAATTTCATTAAGTATGGTAACTTTTACTATGTGTATTGCACTTTTTGCCTATTCAGTTGTCTCAGAGAAAAAAGAAAAAATTTTTAAAGATTTTTGTTTGTTTTAGATGTCTATAAGGATTTTTTATAATACCAGAGTTGGGAAAATCTTAAACAAGGTATGAAACTCAGAAACTGTAAGTCTAGATTTGACAGATTTCTCTTTGTGGAAAAAGGAAAAACAAAACTCACATGGAGTAAAAGATAAAACAATCAAATCTGAAGGACAAAAGAGAGCCAGGATGAAAAAAAATATATAAACACATGTAATATACAAAGTTTTAATTCTAAATTAATGGGGACAAAACAAAGAGCCAATGCAATAGAAAAGGTGGCACAAGATATGAATCAAGTTTAAAAATTTGTTAATAAATTCCTAGAAAATGTTCAACCTCACAATTAAATGGGGAAATAAAATTAAATAGTATTTAATGTCCATGTTTCATAATTTTGTATATTGATATCTCAAATGTATGGAAATAGGCACTTTTGTGGGACTGTAGATAGTATGCATATAATATTTTGGAGGGTGTCTTAGTTTGGACCCCAAAATAAATTCCCATAGGCTGGGTGACTTAAACAGCAAACATTTATTTCTCACAGTTCTGCAGGCTGGGAAGTTCAAGATCAAATTGCTGGCAAATCCTGTGTCTTGTGAGAACCTGTTTCCTGGTGTGCAGGTGGCCTTCTTTTCATTCTACTTTCTCACAGTAGGGAGCAGAGAAAGCAAGCTCTGTCTCTTCTTATAAGAGCACTAGTCCCATCCAGGAGGGCTCCAATTTAATGACTTAATTGTCTCCAAAGGCCCAGCATAACACTGGGGATTAGAATTTTAGGGGGCCACAAACATTTAGTCCAGAACAGAGGGCATTTTGGCATTATTGTTAATTCTAACAACTTTGACCCAACAAACTTTGACCCCAAATTCTACATGTTAAAAATCCCTAAGATAATAATACTGACACAAGTGCAAAGAAAGATACATACATATTTATAAATTCATATGAAGCCTTTTAGTAATAATAAAAAATTAAAAATATTCTTGATGAGGTCCCAATAGTTCATTTTTGCTTTTGTTTCCCTTGCCTATAGTGATGTGTCTAGTAAGAAGTTGCTGTGGCCAAGGTCAAAGAGGTTGCTGCCCATTTTCTCCTCTAGGATTTTGATGGTTTCCTTATGTTTAGGTCTTTCATCCATTTTGAATTTATTTTTGTGTGTGGTGTAAGAAAATGGTCCAGTTTCATTCTTCTGCATGTCACTGTCCAGTTTTCCCAACACCATTTGTTGAAGATACTTTTTTCCATTTGATAATCTTTCCTGCCTTGTTGAAGATTAGTTGGCCATATACTTGTGGGTCCATTTCTGGGTTCTCTATTCTGTTTCATTGATCTATGTGTGGAGATTCCTCACAAAGTTAAAAATAGAACTACCCTACAACCCAGCAATTGCACTACTAGGTATTTATCCAAAGGATAAAATAATGCTGATTTGAAGGGACACATGCACCCCAATGTAGCATTATCAACAATAGCCAAATTATGGGAAGAGCCCAAATGTCCATCAACTGATGAATGGATAAAGAGGATGTGGTATACATATACAATGGGCTATTACTCGGCCATCAAAAAGAATGAAATCTAGACATTTTCAACAATGTGGATGGAACTAGAAGTTATTATGCTAAGCGAAATAAATCATTCAGGGAAAGATAAATATCGTATGATTTCACTCATGTGGAATTTAAGAAACAAACCAGATGAACATAGGGGAAGGGAAGGAAAAATAAAAAAGATAAAAGCAGAGAGGGAGGCAAACTGTAAGAGACTCTTAACTATAGAGAACAAAGTGAGGGCTGCTAGAGAGGAGGAGGGTAGGGAGATGGGCTAAATGGGTGATGGGCATTAAGGAGGGCACGTTTTGGGATGAGCATTGGGTGTTATATGATGAATCACTAAATTCTACTCCTGAAACTAATACTACACTATATGTTAACTAACATGAATTTAAATAAAAAATATCCTAAAATGTCCACAGATAAGAAATATTCAAGTAAATGATTATACACATATAATATAAAACATAAAATAATATAAAATTCCTTGGTAAGAATGAGGTTGTGTGTGTGTGTGTGTGTGTGTGTGTGTGTGTGGTGGAGCTAATATAAATGGCTCTCTATAAAACTTTAGGTGACAAAAGTAGGTTAAAAATACTTATAAAATATGCTCATAATCAATTTACCAAACTAACCAAGAGGGGTAAAAACCTCTTATATATACATATATATTACCATATATATGTGTGTACTTTGAAAAACCTAGGAGGAATTCTATTTCTCTGATTCCAAAATCACATTATATAGAGATCTATTATAGTAGTTATCTTATTTTCTTTTTTAAAAAACTTTTTTAGGGGCACCTGGTGGCTCAGTAGTTAAGCGTCTGTCTTCGGCTCAGTTCATGATCCTGGGGTCCTGGGATCGAGCCCCACATGGGGCTCCCTGCTCAGCAGGAAGCCTGCTTCTCCCTCTCCCACTCCCCTTGCTTGTGTTCCCCCTCTCACTGTCTCTCTCTGTCAAATAAATAAATAAAATCTTAAAAAAAAAACCTTTTAAAAAATATTTTATTTATTTATTTGGAAGAGAGTGCGAGAGAGAGCACAAATGGTGGAGAGGGGCAGAGGAACAGGGAGAAGCAGACTCCCTGCCGATTGGGAAGCCTGACGAGGGGCTCAATTCCAGGACCCTGAGATCATGACCTGAGCCAAAGGCAAATGCTTAACTGACTGAGCTACTCAGGTGCCCCAAGTAGTTATCTTATTTTCTAACTTTTTCTTTGGCTATGTCTCCACTGACAAGCTGAATGAGGTCAAAGAAGATTGAAAAAAAGGATGAAAAAATAACTTCCATTTAATGCCAAATCATAGTTACTAGAAGTTTTAAATTGAATATTTCAATAAATCCTGACAATATGAGATTGTTATTGTTCCCAGATTCTATCACAAGGCTCAAAGTGGGACCGCTAATGCAAAGAGATAATCAGGTACAGAATCAGGATTTGATACCATGACTGATTACAGAGCCTATACATTCTTATCACATAGGCTCATCACCTGCTCCAATTCTGTGTTGTAAATCTTTATATTTCCATGGCCTAGCACAGTAGCTGACTTAAGAGGTTCTCACCACTTTTTAACAGATGAACAAATGAATGAACACTATGATTCATGGTATCGTGTTTTTACACAAAGACAATTAAGACAGATTTCTGTCCTCCAGAGTTTTATAGTCTACAACACAAATGGCCATAACATAACATTCCACAGAGATTAAGAAAAGTAAAATAAAGTTTATCAAATAAAAGATGGAAAAACCATATAACAGTTTGTAAGGAGTGGAGAAACAAAAAAAAAGTGTTTAAAGAAACACCCAAAAAGGTGTTATAAAGTGGTACTTGAATGATCACTTGATAATTAGATAGGATTTCACCACATAAAAATGGAGAGATTGAGAGATAAGGGAGATAAGCAGCAAGCAATTCTAATTAATGAAAGGCACAAAAACACTACAGTAAAGGAGATGTCTACTAAATTGTGAATTGTCCAGTCTGCTGAAGTAAAGCAGTAACTTTAAAATCAGGTCAGGGAGATGGAACCTTGTTCTATTGGCAAATGGAAGAGTTTGAAATCATTTGTACCTGGGGGAATATAGTAGAGGCTATGTTTTAGGATGATTATCCTGGTAGGAGTATGTTGTGTGGGCTGAAGGGGAGGGGAATATGGAGATAGAATCTATTTAGGAAGTAGTCTCAATTATTGGCATGAGAAGCAACTGAAGCTTATACCAGAAAAAGGGTAGTATGAATAAAGAGAGGGGGATTCAGATTAATTAGAAAAATATTATGAAAAATTTTACTTTAATATGTTCACTTTGAATTTTTTATTAAATCTTGGGATGGTGTTCAGTACTAGTTGTTATAGAAACTGTTTTTTTCTGACCAAGAATATGAGAATCCAAGTATTAGGCTGAAAGGGTCAATATTTCTCACCTAATCCCTCCCCCATCTCATGTGCTCTCTCTCTCTCTCTCTCTCATTCTCTCTGTCTCAAATAAATAAATAAAATCTTAAAAAAAAAAAAATATTTCTCACCTAATACACCACATCTTCATATTCTGTTTCCAGAGTACAGGTATTCTATTATCTAATAAAAAATCCTAACAAACAAAGACAAATCAACACCTTGCTTATATCCATAAATGAGACATTAAATCATTTTTAATTAACTATAAAGACAATTGAAGTCATTCCTTTCTATATTATGTGGTATTTAGATCAAATGTGTTCCTTTCAGACAGACAGTCAGACTTGTGATAAATTTGATAGAAAATCATGGTCGGTAACAACTGAGTAGAAACAGATGGGCTGGAAGTTTTCCAAAGGCCTTGCACAATATTTGTTATAAAAGCGTGAAGAGAATTTTCCCAGAAAACTGATTTAAAATTTACTGCTTTGTTGATGCTTAAAAATTGGAGATTTTAGAACTGAAATTTCTTTGCATCTTCTCCATTTTTTCACATATATATTCACCAAATATAAAATGAAAAACATTCTAATTGAGGATCAGCCTGCAGTTTAAAGTATTAATTTTAGCACATATACTTTTGCTATCAAGGGCAAGGTAAGGAAGAGGGGCACATGAGGCTATTCTTTCAGTGCTAAAATATCAGAAGACACATACATTAAATCCTATTTTTCAGTGATTACATCCATTAGAGACATATACTAACCAGTCATGGCAGACATGAGAAAAAAAGAATGATATGCTTTATAATCTTACAAAGAAATTTTTGTAGTTTTCAGAACACTGCCTTATATTCAGAACTTAGCTGGTGATGTGATGGGAATTTAGTGAAAGCTCTAATTTTGTAGGAACCAGCCAGAAAGATGACTGACTCTTTTCTTGCATTTTAGTATGAATGAGAACAACATCATATAGCAGCTCAGAAATGCTAATCTCAGGGAAATTTTACTTGGGTGAATACTGGTTGTTGTATCTGGAAGAAATATACAGTGAACTTTATCAAATGAAAAGTTAATTAAATCACTTTGGTTATTAAAGACCAATTGGATGTCCCCCTCACCTGGAGTTATAATATCTTCTGATAGACATTGGTCTCAATGGGGTCACCTCTGTGAGATGGAAAAGTGGAAGCACAGAAGCCTAGAAAAGTAATAAATAAGAAGAACAAATGAAAGAAACAGGGCTCTAAAAGGTAAAGAGGGAGAATTAAGCTGAATATGAAGAATAAAGAGAACAGAAGTGGATCCTGTGTTTTCTGTCAGTTTTATCCTATAAACACCTCAATTATAACTAAAGGTTCCTTTTTCTACACGCTGCTGGAAGCACACCGAGATTATGTATGTATGAATGAATGAATGAATGGATGAATGAATGAAAGAGTGTATGTATTTAACAGATACGTAAATGGAATTTATTATGTACCTGGTACCATTTTAAGCACTTAACAATTTCTAATCCATATAATTTCCATAATAACCCTTGAGGTAGATAATATTATTCCATTTGATAGTTGAAAAAACTAAAGCACAATAATTTAAGAAACTCGCCCACATTACAATCACATAAGTCTGTTTTTTGTTTTGTTTTGTTTTGTTTTTTTGAGAGAGAGCGGGCACACATGCGAGTGGGGTTGGGGGAAGGAGAGGTGGGGCAGAGGGAGAGGTAGAGAAAGAATCTTAAGCAGGCTCCATTCCCAGTGTGAGCCTGGTGCTGGGCTTAATCTCACAGACCCTGAGATCATGACTTGAACTGAAATCAAGAATAAGACAACACACTGAGTCAGCCAGTCCCCCAAGTCAGGTATTTTTAAAAAAGGCCTTCAAATTTACAATGCTCCTGGGATCAACACATTGTGGGGCTCCATGCTCAGCACAGAGTTTGCTTAAGACTCTCTCTCTTTCTCTCCTTCTGCCCCTAACCCCCACCCCCGCTCATTCTCTCTCTCTATCTCTCTCAAAATAAATAGATAAATCTTTAAAAAAAAAAAAAAGCCTTCAAATTTACATTGAAGACTGCATTGAATTATCCCCAGTGTAATTATTCATTCTGCAACTGAAAATTTTCAAACCACTCCACACCAATTATCTTCTTTGACCTTCACAATATCCTCGAGATAAATAAGGCAGGAATTAATATCTCTACTTAAAAGATGAGGAAACTGAAGCCCAGAAGGTTTACAGGGCTTGCACGGGTCACACAGTTAGTGATAGATCTGTCCTTCAAACTTAAGCTGAGGCTGTCATTCAACTCTCTTTTTTCATTCCAAGTCCAACATTCATTCCACTATATTCACAATAACAGCATGAAGTTTGTTGCTGACAATTACCTATCCGTGAGCATTCCACTAGCTCTTTGTGCTTTGTAATACACTCCAACTCTATGTAATGTTACCCTTTCACATGGAGGAAATAATAGACACTGATTCTTCAGGCTATCTCAAGGTTGTCTGTTGCACACCAAAAACAGGCCAGCTTTCACATTGTCGTGTCCCAGGACAGGATAATGTGCATGTCCCTTCCAAATCTTCCGCGCTTTTTTTTTTTTTTTAAGATTTTTTATTTATTTATTTGACAGAGAGAGACACAGCGAGAGAGGGAACACAAGCAGGGGGAGTGGGAGAGGGAGAAGCAGGCTTCCCGCTGAGCAGACAGCCCGACGCGGGGCTCGATCCCAGGACCCTGGGATCATGACCTGAGCCGAAGGCAGACGCTTAACGACTGAGCCACCCAGGCGCCCTCTTCCGCTCTTTGATGCTACAGTCTAACCTTAACCTTATAGCAGAAATTCATGGGCTCCACTTCCCAACGGTCTTCTCATGGGAGATTATTGAGCTCTACAATACCAGCCATTTGTATTAAAGTTTTGATTGATATTAAAATAATCTCTGCCTTATTTTCACTAGAGAAAGTCTTGCAAACATACACATTAAAGATAATGAACTGTATTATTGCACCCGGGTGCCTGGGCGCCTGAGTGGCTCATTCGGTTAAGCGACCAACTCTTGATCAGCTCAGGTCATGATCTCAGGGTTGTTAGATGGATCCCTGCATCAGGCTCCCTGCTCAGCAGGGAGTCTGCTTGAGATTCTCTTTCTCCCTCTCTCTCTGCCTCCCACCCTGCTCACGCACGCTCTCTCTCTCTTAAATAAATGGGTAAATCTTAAAAAAATCTTAAAAATCTTTTAAAAAATCTTTAAAAAAAGATAATGAACTGTATTATTTATCAAGGCTATCTTTTGGGGGAAAAAAGGAAAAATCTGTTATGATTGCCTCATTAGCTTTTAAAGAGTCAGGGTCCACAGTTTTTATTTCTTTAAAAAGCTGAGAACCAGCATTTTAAGTACAGAATATAAATAACATTACTCAACTTATCTGAATATCATAGAGAAATTCCCCCTTCTGGCCTAATTTTCCCACCAATTTTTCCAGGCAGTACTCTCTACCCAAAACCCAAGAACTTGTGTTGCCCTTAAAAATCACATTTTTCTAGTTCTGTAGATTTTTCATGTTACTTAATGTACCTGCAAAACACTCTTTATTCTATCTTCCCTTCTTGAATGTTTGAAACCACCTTAAAAGTACCCCTAAAAGTAAGACATTATCTCTGAACTCTCAAAATGTTTGCAGAGCCTTTTTCGTGGCCTTCATTACATTCAGACTTGGGTATAGTCACTATATGCCTTCTCTATTACACTTGGAGCTCTTTAAGGATAGGGTTTATCTAGGTATCTCCCCCAGGGTTTGTACAAGATCACATTTAATTTATTGATTCCAAGTGGGGAGTGAAGTCAGATATTTAACTAACCCACGTTCTCTGGATTATTGGACTACTCTGGATGAAATTTTTTTTAAAAAGAAAAGAAAAAAAAAGAAGATAGAAAAATAATCATGCACAAACACAAATTCTAAGTTCTAAATTTTTATTCAGAATATTACTTCATGCATATTGTCATCATTAATCCATTATCTGAAGACCAGCTGGCTATTGTGGCTATAGGATTTTAAATCTTTTTTTTTTTTTAATTATTTATTTATTTGACAGAAAGAGACACAGCCAGAGAGGGAACCAAGCAGGGGGAGTGGGAGAGGGAGAAGCAGGCTTCCCGCTGAGCAGGGAGCCCGATGCGGAGCTCAATCCCAGGACTCTGGGATCATGACCTGAGCCGAAGGCAGATGCTTAACGACTGAGCCACCCAGGTGCCCCGGCTATAGGATTTTAAGTTATTGCCTTTTTGGACCCAGAAAATAAAACATTTAATTAAAAAGAGACAGAACATGTAAATTAATTTAAATCTAATCAAAGTTTGTTTTAAGTGGGTTTAACTGACTTTTTTTTTTTTTACTTTTCACAAAATATAGACTAAATTCACTAGCAGTTTTTAGTTGTCAAGTTGTAAGCCAAGATGATTCATCCTCTGACTGCTATAAAGCATTAAGGACCACTAGTACTCATGGTGGATTAAAAATCTCTACAGCCAGGTAAAAGAACATTTAAAGCATATATTGAGAATTTAGATTAGTGTAATCATTGGAAGGCTGGACATTATTGTATCTTACTCTTACATAAGAAATTAGTTGCCATTGGGGAGAAAAGGAACTGCAATGGAATTTGGTACTGATCTTTACTGAACTCCATGGAGCATCCTTCTAAATATTTTGTTAGGATAAGCTCTTCAAAGGTCAGATTTTTCTTCCAACTTCTGAAAGTCAACACAATTCAAACTGGTAATTTCTACAGATGTTCTCTATTGCAAGACTCTTCAAGTAGGCCATGTATCTGGGTGAAGTTTTTAATCACATCTCATTTGGCTAGAAGGCAAAAATCATAAATTGGCAAAAAAATAGGACATATCATAAATGTACATTAAGTATTGTCTTCAGGTGATTTGTATATTTCAGCATTTATATAATACTTTGCAAACATAAATTACTATCTAATTTTTATTCACTATTCCTAAAACACCCATGGTATTCCAATTCCCTGCTATTGAGGCAGATTATTCATTAATCTTAGGGGACACAAGTAACTGGAATTAGAATTTTAAGTCTCTAAACTCCTGTCTGCTTACCTATTCTGTCTCTCATTTACATTTTCGCATTCAAGAAATTTTCATTTTATCTGAAAACGTTTGACCCAGATAGGATTCTTTTCATAATTTTAAACAACAAAGTATGTTTGTGTTTGTGTGTGTGTTTTTGTGTGTGTGTTTTGAGTTATACTGCAGTGTGTGTGTGTGTGTGTGGGGGGGGGATATAGGGCAGAGGCACATAAATACAAGCTTTGCCTGTATCCAAAAGATGGAAATTTAGAAATATTTGGATGAATTCTTTCCAAGTGTTAGAGAAAAATACAGAACCAACTTTAAATAAGTACCATTTTCTTTGATTAAAGTAAATGTCAAATTACTTTTGCATTTTTGCTAATTAAAGCAAACTTCTTAAAAACTAATTGTGACATATTTGGGCCTTTTGAAATTTATTCTGATGTTTTCACCTTCTCTAGGAATGGAAATCATCTTTAGGAAACTCAGACTCTCAAATTTAAATAAAATAAAATATGTACATGCTAGGCACCAAGTGCCCTATTGATGAAAACAGAAATGAAAGAGAAAACCCCTCTAACTTTGAGGTGCTTTATGACACTTGTGGAAAACTAAAACATGCATGCCTGGAACATTAAATAAATGTAAAAATGTAAAAGCATCATTTTACTAAAAGAACTGTGAAGTTCCCTTCAACTCTTAAAGTCCAAGTTTCCATACCTCTGAAAGACAAAAGTTTAGAGTAAAGTTCATGGTTACTTACAGAATTATAGACTTTCCAAATGGGAAGATGCTCCAAGTTAATATAGGAATTATTAGGGACAAATGTAAGTGAAGATGTAAAGTTAGAGGACTCAATAAACTTTTGATCAGGACTTGCTGAAGAGTGTAACCTTAATACTTTGGGAGGCCACCCACAATGGGGGAAGCCCCCACGTACACTGCTAAATAAAGCTGGGAATCCAATAGCTCTAACACCAGTCAACCATCACCCTTCCTAACCCAGTCATAACAGAATGCAAGGAAAATTATATTTGCAACCAGTGGAGCAAGAGGGAAAAAACAAAATCCACATTCTTATCCCTGTGATGTTGTACTACATGTCTACCATCAAGACGAATTGCAACTCAAATTCATATGACTTGGATGATCAAATGAAAAAAAAATTCAAACTGTTTAAGGTCATGGAGGGCTGCTAGTGGTTCTAGGTTACTTGAAGAAAGAAACCTAATCCATCTCTGAAGCTTATTAGGTTTCCAAATAGTTCCATAAATAATTTAAAGCAAAATAAGCAGCTCAGAGTAAAATAGAACTTATCACACAGGGAAAACATATACCATAAATAAGCCCAGCAGAAAAGGACTCAAAAATGCTTCACATATTTAGGCCCAGATAATGACCTTACTGTGTTTATTAAGTTTACAAATATAGAAGCAAAGAAAATTATAGAAAATTATTTAAAAATAACCAAACCACTGAAATTTCTAGAAATAAAAAAATTTTCAAAAACCCCAAATAAATTTCAATAGAAGGAACTAAAAAGGAGATTAGACACCGCTAAAGAAAGAATTAGTGAATTGGATTAACACAGAAAGCAATAAAATGAAAGATGTGAGAGGTTAGGACTGACATGTTCTAAAATCTTTTTATTAGAGTTTTGTGAAGAATTAAGATAGAGATTGGAACAGAGTCAAGAAAGAATGGCTAAGAATATTCATGAATTGATGGAAGAATCTAACCCACAGATTCAAGAATTGTAGCCAATTCCATACATGATTATAAAATAATACCCACACTTAGACATTTGATCTGAAATGTAAAAAGAAATGAAGCTCAAATAAATGGTAATTATGTGCATAAAACTAAATGTGCATTGACTACATGAAGAAATGTTGTTGTAGGTATTAAAAATTACAGAATGAAAATGTACAAAAATAGTCAGGAGTAAGGGCAAGTAAAATAAAAATGTCCTAATTCCTCACATTGTTGGGAAAAGTTAATTATATACAAGGTTAATTATATATGTTATATAATTTCTAAGTACCACTGAATGATACTAAATGCATTAAGTTGTAAACCAGTATAGGAAACAATGGGAAAATAATGATAAAATGATCAATCCAGAAAACATAAGAAAGACATTATACAAAAGAAATAGGATAAAATGATAGATATAAACCCAAATATCTGTCATTAAAATTATTAGAAATAAAAGTATTTTATGTGTAATTAAGAAATTGTTAGATTGGGCAGAAAACAAATTTAAGCTTTAAATTCTATTTATAAAAAGATGCTGTATAATATATGGCCACCAAAAGACTGAAAGCAAAACATGGGAGAAATCTTCCCATATAAATCATAACTGAGAAAATTGATAGACTATGTTAAAGATTGAATGAAATGGATTTCAAGAAAAAAGGTATTGTTTAAATGTGAAAAGAATCACTTCATAATGATAAACACTTCTTCACCAGAGAGTTATAGCAAGTTTAAATCTGTAAGCTCTTAATAACATGGCCTCAAAATAAATAAGACAAAATTGATGAGATTACAAAAGGAAATAGAGCATAGTGGAGAGTTTTAACATGCCTTCTCAGTAATTAATAAAACTAGAAAACATAAATTTCAGTAAGGATACTGAAATTGTTAACAGCATGAGCAACAGAATGAACTTGATGGTTATATATTAGACATTGCATAAAATAACAGTACAATTTAGAAATCTCCACATACAGTTGTGTAGACAATTCATCAAACCACTTGAAAAGAGGCTACATTCATTTAATATATATGAATGGTGCTCCCTGTCATTATACAATAAACAAAAAAACATGACATTACATGATAACACTACACTCAATTAAAATACACACTGAAAATATACAAAACTAGATCATATCCTTGACCATTTGCTTGTTATTCAGTTGATTCTAAAGAATAGTTAAATCTAAACTCCTGGGTTAGAAGATTCCAATTTTAAGTTACTTCAGAATGAGCATCATGTTTAACCCATAAGGCATTATCTTTATGAGGCAGGATATTGGTTTTACTTATATACAAATGATGAGTGGAGAACATTGGTATCTATAGTCCAAACTCAAGTGAAACATCTGCATGAATAATAATGACCAGGTTTTAAATTTGCTATTTCTGTCCTTGAGAAATTTAGATAAGACTAGAGCAATATACAAGAGACCGTCACACTGTGGGAAGCCTGTAAAGCAAGCTTATGATTTTGGGCTTGATTTTATATATACTGAGCAGCACATAAAATTGTACATGACAGTGTATTAACATGTGCAAAGTAGTATTTTAGGAAATCTAGGATGTATAAGTTAGCGAAGAAACTGGAGGTAAAGCAAATCAGTGAGGAGGCCATTATAATACCTGCATGTATTTAGCTAGCTTGCTCTTCTTGGTGGTAACAGGACACAGTCTAGCTTGAATAAACAAAAAATTGTCCCCATGTAACCTTGAGGAAAACATTTAATGTTACCATTCTATCATAGAGAAAAGAGAATATTCATAGCAATTGGCAGCAAAGAGAAACATTTGATTTATAAGAAGATAGAAACCATCAAAGTAAGATACTCCTCAATCAGCTGAGAATGCATGGGGTCAATTTGAATGGAAGAGAGACAGTACATCTTCCTGATGATCCAGTCCACTTTGTCTTGAACAGAGAACAGGCTCAAAAATTTGTGTAATTCTGGAACATTCCAAATAGGGACCAGTCCAAAGGTGAATACAACTCTTTAGGACTTTACACAAATTTATATAAATAATTGACACTCATGTTTGTTCATACTACCTTAGCAATAAAAACTAAGTAAAATAAAAATATATGCTTTCAAGATGATTTTGGTGACAAAGAGTGTTATTGTACTAATAGTTTCCTATCACACAACCAAAGAAGGATAAAAGGAGAGGGGATTTAGCTTTCAAAGTATAAACATTAAAGGCAATGAAGTTAAAGAATAAGCAGCTTAGGGCACCTGGGTTGCTCAGTCGGGTAGGAGTCTGCCTTCGGCTCGGGGTCCTGGGATTGAGCCCCCCATTGGGCTCCCTGCTCGGTGGGGAGCCTGCTTCTCCCTCTCCTCCTTGCTCATGCTCTCTCTCGCTATCTCTGTCTCTTTCAAATAGATAGATAAAATCTTTAAAAAAAATAATAAGCAGCTCATATCTGTGTTGTCTTCATATTTGTCCCCAAGTTCAGAATTGTTATTCTGATTTTTCCCAGAAATAGTACTAAACTTTGTGTTGGAGCCAAGGCTTGTATAATGCCGCAGATAAGTACTCCTCAATCAAGCAGTTAAGCTACGCATTCCTCTCAATGGAATGACCCTCAGAAATACAACCAGTGAAAAAATGCTCCTTTGTATGTTATATTGAGCTTAAGTTGATGGGGATAGCTAGGATCAAGAACAGTTTTTATGTATGGTGTGAAAAAAAGGCTATATACTTTATTGGAAAAATTGGGGGGATAATTCTGCAATGTTCATATAAAACTGCATCTCCTCCTTTTTTTAAAAAGTGTTTTATAGTCACAAATTAAAACCCTTAAATAGTTTATGAGAAATTAAAACTTTTAGCTTATAAGAAGTATGGTGTTTATATTTTATTTGTTTCTATATTTTAAAAAAACATCAGTTAGAAATGATATTTAACTCATCATTGCAATATCAGTGTTCCATATTTTGAGGGATAACAATAAACATCTGGAGGAGAAGCAGTGGACTAAAAGTTGAGAAAACTAGTTTCTAACCCTGAGTAACAGGGAAGTCTTCAACAAACCATTTCTAACCCCCTTTTCTCATCCATAAAGAGAACTCATAATATGAAATCAACATATATAACGATATACCATTTTATGCATTTATATTACCTTTTTACTAAATACACTTATTTCAGCATGAGTACAGTTCTACTCACTGTGAGTTATGTCACATTTGCTGCTGGATCTCCTGTTCTTCCATAGTTGAAAATTTCTAACACTGTCAAATTAAATTGGTTGTTCATCTTTAAAAAGAAAACTGAATTTTCTAGTGAAAACAGGCAGAAAAATTAAGGTACTCATTAGCTGTGTTATTCAGGGCTCAAATGAATGTCTGAAAACAGTCAGATGAAGAAATTTACATTTCATTTTCCCAAAAGGAAAAACTGGCCAAGGCATTTTGGCTGGTGTCTCTCCAAACAGCCACATTTTCCCAAGGAATATCTATGTGCGATCTTTCCTTTTCAGTAGTTTACAAATAATGAACAGGGTACTAGCTCTCTGCAGATGGATACTTTGCACTTTTTATTCTGGGTTTTTTGTTGTTACTTAATTTTCTGTTTTAGAAAATCATTCCTTCCTGTGGGAAAGTTAGGAAGATTTTTAATATGTCATATTTTAAATCATTTTATTATACATTGTCTCGGATTTAGTATATGTAGAGAATACATACCTACTGTATGTAAGACAATGTGTTTTTGTGTGATGATGAGTAAGGTACATTTTTTTGTACTTAAAGAGCTTACGGCCTAGTGAAAAAGCACTAAAAACTAAACAATAGTGCTATGCCCAAGAAATTGCAGTATGCCCTGTGAAAATTTACAAAGGAATGACTAACTCTGCCTGGGGAATACAGGGAAGGCATCCCATACGTGGTGACATTTGTGCTTGATCTTGAAGAGTGGGTAGAAGATTGACAAGAAGAAGATAGGGGAGAAAAAGCATATTCATACAGACAGGATACTGTGTTTAGAGACACCAGTTTGTGAAAAGACCTAGGGTACTAGAGGAATAATGATAGAAGTTTTTCTTTCTTTTTTTTTTTTTTAATTAGAAAAAGAGTGAGGTAATGGTGACAGCATCAGTGTGCAGAATATATTGAGGGAGAGAGAGGCTATAAACCAAGAGAATGGATCAGGGATAAATGTTGTTGAGATATAATAAGGGCTTGGGATGTGATGGTGTTACTAAATTAATAGAAGAGCAGAACATTTGAAAATATATGTCTTGGGACGCCTGGGTGGCTCAGTCGGTTAAGCGTCTGCCTTCGGCTCAGGTCATGATCCCAGGATCCTGGGATCGAGTCCAACATCGGGCTTCTTGCTCAGCAGGGAGCCTGTGCTTCTCCCTCTGCCTGCCTCTGTCTCTCTCTCTGATAAATAAATAAAATCTTAAAAAAATATTTAAAAAAAAGAAAATATATGTCTTAAGTAGAATCGATTTTATAATGGTCTTAAAATAATTTTATAGATGATGAATACTTTAGAGCTGATGTTCTATTTTATTCATGCTTTCGTTTGGCTCTAAGGTTGGCATGGGACTAGTGTGGAAGAAGCAAATGCTTCTTCAGTCACATTCTCCAAAAGGACACTTTTCAAAATATTTAAAGATATTATGTTAATTTACAAGGGTGGAGTCTGATGAAAACATAGTAAGGGAAGCAATAGGAGAGTCTTTCTGTATAGTATGTGATTGAAACATGAGTGGTTGGACCATGCAATACACAGACACATGAGAATGGTTGGTGACGCATTATGGGTCTTCTCCATCACCATCTCATTAGCAGGATCAGGTTCTGAGCCTTTGACCTGACATCTGACTTCCTTCCCCTGATGTCATAACCTCAAAAAATTTCTGATTGATTAATGCTTAATAAATGTTTGTAAAATGAATGGGTTTAAATATAATGCACAAAGGCAAAATGCCAACTAACTACATAGAATACTGTATAATCATCTAAAAGACCAGGTGATTAATCTCAACAAGTGAAGACAAAAGTAATTCTGCCATTTGTACAAAATACAGTGCTGATCATCACAATAAACTGAGGTTTGATTGCATAGTTTACATGGGAATACAAAGAGGATTCTATGAGTGGTTATTCCTGAAAGAGAAATGTACATGTGCTGCTTGTGCTGTGGTTGGTAGAAGGGGCAAAAAGATATAGGCTGAAGCTGAAAAGGTAGGCAAGGGTCAAACCATGCATCTTTGGACCACATCAAGATGTGTCCTTTATTCAGAACACAATAGAAAAGTACTGAATTCCTTTTAAGAATATGAGTAAGGTGATAAAATTTATGATTCAAAATTAACACTGTCCATTTTAGAAGAATCTGATAGATGAGGACCAGAATGAGTAACACAGAAACCAGTCACAAGTTTTTCTGCAGAGATTTGAGTTGCTTACTTAGGCTAGAACAGTGACCTTATAGGTAGAAAATGAAAGACAGATTTAAGAGACTCACAAGGTATAAAAGACAGTAGTTAATAATAAACTGGGAGTAGAGTATAATGGTTGAGGAAAAGATGTCAAGAAACACAGTTTACATGACTGAATAAATATTGGGGTCTTCCACTGAGGTAGGGGAGAATAGGGTATACCAGGTAAGTATAGAACGGAGGCAAAAGTATAATTTTGGTTTTGGAGATATCCAAGTGCAGATGACAAGTATACAAAAAGTCTAGGATGGAGACATCAATTTGAAAGTCATCTGTAATATGTGATAGCCAAATAAAATTTCCTTGGTGAAATGTTTAGTATGAGAAGGAAAAATACTCTATGAATAAATCTTGAAGAATTCTGATTAATTAATGGACAGGTTGAGCAGATAACCAAAAATGCAAAAGGGTTAATCTAACTCAGGAGTGTGCTGGGTCATGGAAGACAAGGGAAACAAGAGTTTCTAGAATGAGGGAGTAGCAAACTCTAGCAAATACTGCAAATTTCACATTATATATGGCCTGAACAGTGTCCATTTTGTTTGATAGCTTGGAGCTCCTTGGTGACCTGAGGGGAAGATGTTTCAAAAAAGTAATGGAAGCCAGTTTGGAATGTTTTCAATAGTAAACAGTAGAAGGTGAGGAAATGACCAGTGTAGTATAAACTAAGGTCTTTCAAAAATGGCTTTAAAGGAAGAGAAGAGAGAGAGAAGATACGGATTAAAGGGAAGATCCTTTTGTTGCTGTTGCTGGGACTATTTTTTTCTTCTTTTAATAGAAGAGACCTGATCATGCTTCAACACCTGTGAGAAGGATCCATTTGAGAGGGTAAATGGTAATAGAATAAATTTCCTGAGAAAGCACAAGGAAGTGATATTTTGAATTGAAGAGAGGCAAAGAGAAAATATGACAGTTGGTATGCACATGGGAAGTGTATTCCCATGAGTATACTCACAGCTTGATGAAATAAACACAGGGTTTTGAAGGAAAATAAAGAACAGATAAAGTACATGGATTGCAGTCACACACTACTGGCTACAGCATAGGTTGTAGGACGTACTCAATTCCAACCAATTCTATAGATTGTGTGAAGTTATTTGTATTTTGCTTCTTTGTCTTTCACTCAAGGAAAGCAGATTGGAATGCAAGTAGAATGAAATTATTATTGGAATAAGTTGAACTTTTAAAATTATCTTTTAAATATGTACTTTACCATTAGTTATAAATCACTTGCAATGCATTTCAAAACCAGGAAAGACAAAATAATATCAAAACATTGAAAGTAAAAATTGCCTCTCTAGATGACAGTCACTCCCGTGCACATGTGTTTTACACTAAATAATCTTAAAGGAGAAATCACTTTTGTTGTAGAATAGGAAGATGGTAAGACTGGAGCAAAAACAGACCCAACATACTCATCCTTAAAAATCCTGTTTATGCTTATAAAATGTGTCATTCAGCCTTACAAGATGAATCAGTTTAGGTCCTTGATTGTTCTTGGGTAGAAATACCCTGTTTGGGGGACTTTTCATATTTCTTTGAGAAGATATGAACACTTCAATCTGTTGGTATCATAGAATTATGTGCACTTATCTGTGAGAGACTTACAAGACTTTTTCAAAAGTACTAAGGAAGAGGAGAATTCCATTCAGGGAAGCATGGTTTGATTTGGTCCAGAAATTCACTGTCTCAATTGGGACATAAATTAGTCTTGAGCTGAAAGGAACCTCTATAATCACAAGGTCTCCCAGCATGAATCAATAATATTTTCAGAGAGGCCAAGTATGATCAAAAGAAACTGAAGCCTGAGGTTATCTTTCTCTTTTCATTTCACAATATCAAAACAGCTCTTTTAGCTTAGTCATGCAAAGAATCTAGAGCCAATGAATAGAGCTCTGAATAACACTCAGTAATTATTGGTTAACAAAGAAGTGGGATTAGATATAAGATTATGGATCTAGATATTCCATGCTTGAAAGAGATATGGGGACAAATGATTTATTATATTATTTTACAAATATTTTTAGATAATGTGAAGAATTGGCTATATCCTAAAACTTTACAGTGGTAAAATACCATAGTGCCATTCACAGGAAAAAAAGTTGACAACTCTAATGAGTCTTGGATATTAAAGCTCTAAGGGATCTTAAAAGGTGTTTCCAAGGCCAAATTATACCAGAAGACCTACAGGGAATGAGGTGGACTGACATAACCTGTTAGAGTTACAAACATTCCCACAGGACAAGGGAAGAACACTATGCCATTATGATTTTGAGGAATTTAAGGTTACTAGACACGTGCCAGATTTTAGACTCAATTACCTTCTAAGTCTATCCTATATAAGCAAATATAAAAAGTTACACATATTCAACATAAAGTGGCAGCGTAATAAAAGCAAATCATTTTTTCAGACACACAATTGGGAGATTGAAATGCCCTGTTTGGTTAAGTAATTGTATGTAAAGGTCTCAAACCCTAAGGAAATGGACCAAGGATGACAGATGAAAACATTAAAAGCAATTACCAGTCTGTAGCTGAAGCATTGATCAAATGGCTGAATAGCTAACAGAGTGTACACAAGGAGACCTTGAAAGAGATAACCTAGCCTTTGGTTTCCCATTCAGGTTTTCTAATATATAAATCTAAAATTTAAATTCTGTATCTAACTGGAATGAATGTGTCTGGACTTTTTCACAAGAAGACAACTATCTTGACTATTTTCCTGTGGTGCCGATGGGGTTTATACATGCCACTTTGAACTCTTTCCCAGATATTCCTTGGGGAAATTGTCAAAATTTCACTTCATGGCTGAGGGAAGCCATGAGAATATCTGGAGGTTGAAAATATCCATATCTGCATATGGAGAACATTCCAAACCTCTGCTTTCCAGACAAATATATCTCAGCATTATTGGTTCATATTTTCAGTCTGGATACATTTTCCATCAGAAATAAATATTCATATATTCACTGATTTATGTAAAGAAAAATCACAAAAATTGCAAACCTTTACACAGATGTTGATAACAGCTTTAGTCATAACTGCCAACATTGAAGAAATCAAGATGTCTTTCAGTAGAGGAATGAGTAAAAAACTGGTGTATCTAGACAATGGAGTATTATTTAGCACTAAAAACAAATGAGCTATCAATCCATGAAAAGTCATGGAAGGACCTTATGCATATTTTAATATGCATAGTCATGGAAGGACTTAAAATGCATATTTTAAGTAAAGAAGACAATCTAAAAAGGCCACATAGGTGGCCCACATATACATATATGTATATAATATGTGGTGGCCCATATATATATATATATAATGGAATATAGTTATATATATCTATATATACAATGGAATATATATATATATATATATATATATATATATATATATATATATAATGGAATATCACTCATCAAAAAGGATGAAATTTTACTACTTACATCGAGGTGGATGAAACTGGAGGGTATTATGCTAAGCGAAATAAGTCAATCAGAGAAAGACAATTATCATATGGTCTCACTCATATGTGGAATTTAAGAAACAAAACAGAGGATCATAGGGGAAGGGAGGGAAAAATAAAAGTAAGACAAAGTCAAAGAGGGAGACAAACAATAAGAGACTCTTAACTATAGGAAACAAACTGAGGGTTGCTGGAGGGATGGTGGGGGGGATGGGCATTAAGGAGGGCACATGATGTAATGAGCACTGGGTGCTATATGCAACTGGATGAATTACTAAACTCTACATCTGAAATTAATGATACACTATATGTTAACTAATTGAATTTAAATAAAATAAGTAAAAAGATAAAAATTAAAAAGGCCACATAGTGTATGATTTCAACAATATGACATTTGGGAAAAGGCAAAATGAAGACAGCAAAAAGATCAGTGGTTGCTAAGAGTTGGGGGCTTGTGGAGGGATGAACAGGCAGAACACAGATTAATTTTAGGGTAGTGAAAATACTCTCTATGATACCATAATTATGGATACATGTCATTATACGTTTTTCCAAACCATACAATGTACAATAACAAGAGTGAACTGTAAGGTAAACTATGGACTTTGGGTGATTATGATATGTCAGTGTAGGTTCATTGATTGTGACAAAAATAAAGTTTATTTAAAAGAGGGACAAGTTTCAAGCCTTTATGACCCATGTGACTCTTCTCTGATAGGTTGTGGAGAAAGGAAAGAAAGAAGGATGGGGGAAAGTAGAGTATTATTTCTCACTGAAAAGAATTGGAAAACTATAAGCATTTCTTGGTTTTCTTCTTTTTATAGCAATACTATTTGAATTAATCCTGACATTCTATGTATTCATGATCCCAGGAAATTTCAGCTATAGAAGAAGCAAAAAGTGGGGAAGCTGTGGAAAAAAGCAGAAACTGGAGAGATGTCTTCAATTAAAAAAAATTTAACACTAGTTCTTATTCATTATGGAGAACTGAGTGCACATATTATTCCTCTTGTCTTAAAATTAAAAAAAATAATAATTAAGAAAGTAAATGACAACATGAGAGACATGGTAAACAAGAGATTTCAGTACATATTTTAGAAGACAAAATAAAGATAGAAGATTGTTGGGGGAGCCTGGGTGGCTCAGTCGGTTAAAGCGTCTGCCTTCAGCTCAAGTCATGATCTCCAGGTCCTGGGATGGAGCCCCTGACTGCTCAGCGGGGAGTCTCCTTCTCCCTCTTCCTCTGCCTCCTGCTCCCCTTGCTTGTGCACGCACACACTCTCTCTCTCAAATAAGTAAATAAAATCTTTAAAAAATAAAGATGGAAGTCTGTTGATTGATAAGTAGCAGAGAAAGGTGAAAGACTATGCCAAGGTGAACTGAAAGCTGAGAGAGAATTGGTCTGGTCCATTGAATGTTAGTGAGGCTCTGGACTCAGAGCCAATGAACCAGATAAAGATGGTAACATGGTAATGAAAGCAGGTGGTTTAACTAAAAGTCTTTAAAGAATGAGCTATTTCTTTCTTCATAATCACTTAGAACACCCTAGAGCTAGCTTGGGGAAATTTACAAATGAGTTGAAGGGAACTATCACAGTATAAATCAAAAAAATCTTATGAAATTTGGTGCTAAGAACTAAAAAATATAGGAATTGTGAGTTTGGATACAAAGAAAAGAAAGAAAATTCTACCATACATCTTGATTTTTAATGAGGAATATTTACATTACCAAAATGTGAATGATGTACTTTGGTTGCCAATTTTTAAAATCAATCTAGAGTCAGATCTTGAAAGTTAACTATGGTTTCAAAATAGAATGTAAATGCTAATCACTCTAAAAAAGTGGAAGTAAATGTATACCAGACCTTGGAGAGTACTACTGGAGTTGCTAACCAAATGGAGAGCCATTCAGGTGTCTATGGATGGGGAGACAACTGGGGAGTCTATGGATGATGAAGTGAAAAAAAAAAATCAGCTCTAGGCATGTTATCTAAATGTTGACGTGAAAAGAAATTTAAAATAGTGATGTAACTACTGGATTTAAAGAGACGGGGTGGGAGGACAAATAAGGTAAATCCTTACCACTTAGTGCACAATTAAGAGACAGGGCCTAAATTCATAAACTAGGAAATTGTAGAATAAAACCATCATTTAAGTTTATTGTTTGCCTCTGAGGAGCAAGACTGGTGGAAAAACATGATAGGACAGTGAATTACTGCTTTTCTATCAGCCCTTTGTAATATTTGATTTTTAAAATTATCTAACTACTTTGATTAAAATTTGGGAAAAGGAAGTTTGGGAGTGATGTCACCTTACTTTGTGAAAAGCATTGTAGGAAAACATTATTACAAAATGAATCTGTATTCATCATGAAAAAATATTTAATTGAATGTATATTTTCTAGATTTTACCTTTGACAATATTTCTTACTTTCAAATTCTGAGTTGGAATAGATGGTATTTGATGAGGCAATCCCAGAACTTGATCACATAACAAACTAATGATATTGTAGTCCTTTGACTACAGCATACATTTCAAATTTCCTAACATAAGATTCAATGAACACCTTTTTATTTTTAAGACTTCATTTATTTACTTGACAGAGAGAGACATGGTGAGAGAGGGAACACAAGAAGGGGAAGTGAAAGAGGGTGAAGCAGGCCTCCCGCTGAGAAGGGTGCCCCTGTGGGGTTTGATCCCAGGACTCCAGGATCACGACCCCAGCTGAAAGCAGTAGCCGAATGACTGAGCCACCCAGGCACCCCTCAATAAACACCTTGTACGGACTAGCTTCAATCATTCTTTTTCACTAAACACAATTGTATTTGCAGGTTTTTGAATAAGGCTGTGCTCATTTCAATCGTACCTCTGCCACATACCAGTTGTATGATCTGGGATAAGTTGCATGAGCCTAATTACATAGTCTTATGTCTCCCCTTTTGCAAAATGAGAATCATTATTATTATTATCAGGAAATTACAGTTGCTAAATGCTGAGCATCATTTCTGGCATATAGAGAGTATTGAGTAAATATTAACTATTATGAATATTATTGGAATGTTCCATCTACCGAACTTTCTCTGTGTAGCCCACATTATAGTCACATTGTTTTATTCAAATGATTATAACACATTTTTGTAGTATTCTGCTGGCATAATCATTTATTTAATGCTTCGCTCTTCTTTGTTAATTTTTTTAAAGATTTATTTATTTATTTGGGAGAGCATGAGCTGGGGAAGGGGCAAAGAGAGAGGGAGACAAGCAGACTCCCCCTGAACCAGGAGCCCAATGCGGGTATCCATCTCACGACCCTGAGATCATGACCTGAGCCAAAACCAAGAGTCCGACACTTAACCAACTGAGCCACCCAGGTTTCCCTTTTGCTCTTCTTTAAGATGTCTCCCATTTATAAGTATAGATTATATCTTTTTGAGAATAGTAACCATGTTATATTCAACTTTGTATCCTCTAATTCATTAGTGTTGTGCCTGATATATGAAATAGGTATCAAATTAAAGTCTCTTAAAAAGAAAAAAAATATGAGTGAACATAATAAAAAAAAGAAAATGACAGAAAAAATTGAAATTATGTGGAATTCTTAATTTAAACTTCAGAATACTGCCTTTAGGAATATAGATTTATTCACGATTTCCAGGGATTTTTAAATTCACTAACTCCTTTAATCTTCAAAAGTTTGGTAAGAAAAGTGGTACTATTATTCCCATTTTAAAAATAATGTTGGGGGCCCTGGGTGGCTCAATTGGTTAAGCATCTGCCTTCTGCTCAGGTCATGATCCCTGGGTCCCACGATCAAGCCCCACACTGGGGCTCCTTACTGAGCAGAGGCCTGCTTCTTCCTCTCCCCCACTGCTCATGCTCTCTCTCTCTCCCTCTCTCTCTCTCTCTCTAGCTATTTCTCTCTCAAATAAATAAATAAAATCTTTAAAAATAATATCAACAAGAGACAATGAGAGTTCCACATATTTACTGATCAAGAACTAAAATAATAAATAATAATAACAGTAATAGTAATAATAAAATTCCTCCCAGGTTATTATTTCTTATAGTGTGCTGTGTCTTAATTGGAAACTGTTAGAAATGGCTGAACAATGTTTGAAACATGTCATAATTTCTAACATAGTGTTCCACAACTAAATATCTCTGCCCATCCCCTAATAAAAGAAAGCCAAAGAAAAACATTGATTCATTTGCTCAGGAAGCCAAAATCCAAAAAAAAGCACTTCTTTTTGAAATTCAAGAATGACATAGAGGATAGAATGCTGAGCTATTTAAAAACTACTAAGGATGTAGGTATAAAACTTATGGAAATTGCATAATATTGACAAAATGAAATGATGAGGGTATTTGGGTACCCTTGAACAACTTTATTGTTGTTTAAAATCTGGAAGTTATTTTGACCACAGGCATATATGGTATATCCTTCAAAGATAGAAAACAGGAGCACTCAGAAGAAAATTAAGTTCTGCCCACTTCTCTGTCTGCCCTTGGCTAAATCTCTCCAAGTATTTATGTTTCCTCTCTTCACTGGTAGCATGATGATCTCAATATTTCTTTCCAGTCAAACATTTTGGATTCTATGAAACCTATGAGCAACTAAATAGCAAAAAACAGGGAGATAAGAAATTACTAACCACTTGGAGGCAGAGTACTGTCCTTATCCAAAGTTGTATGTATTCTGTAATTTCAGGATGACTTGCTGTTTTTCATAATTATACTAAAATTTATCAAATGGATAAAAAATGAAATTGGTATATTGTGATACTGTAACTATAAAAATAAAGATGTTTCTTTGAGCTGAAAAAAAAAAAAAAAGGCTTTACACTTTCACAATGATTTCCATTTGAAATGACCTTATAGGAAATGGCTTGCACTCCTTCCCCCTAAATTACAGTGCATTCTTCCACTGTACTAAAAAGATATATTTTTAAAGTTGAAACTCTCTTTGGGTGATTGAATTATAATGCGTCTGTAAGACTCAGAGACTGCCAGAAGGATTGCTGTCACCCAGAGAGGAAGATTAATAGCAGGAATAGCAGTCCAGATTTGACCCTCTGATAATCTGAGATCTCAGTGGAACAGCTACCTCAAAATGACTGTTGCTGAGATGTATTTACAGAGAGGAGCTAGGGCAGTGAGTGGAAGTTTCAAACTCCAGCAAAGGAGTCTGGAATTCGAAATTATTTGATATTGAAGGATGGAGGTATATATTAAACCATGTATTTTTTTCATTTGAATCACATTTCTAGAAGTAGTAGACAGGTTATAGTATTATAGGAACTCCTAAACAATGTAGTATTTTATCAGATTTTTATTTTGAGATTCTATAAAAATAGTCTTATAACAGCAGCCTCTAGTAACATGAACAGTGAGAAAAAGCCAAGGAACATCTCTGTTAGGAAAAAAAAAATAGGTTTTTAGGCCTTTTGGAGGCACCATATGTCACTGCTGAATCTGCAGCTTTCAAATGTTCATGGCCAAGGTATAAATAAATACAGCTTATTCATTCCAGCAACAGGAATTTTTATTTGTAGTAAAACATTTCATGGGGATCCTCAAGCTCCAGATTTGATCCTCGGTTATAGGCATTCATTATTGACTGGAAAGGCTTCCCCCAAATATCCAGCAAGTTCCTGTAAAATTTTAGTTCATATATTTTGGGGAAACAAATGCGTGTTCCGCAGCCTGCTGCTACTTTTGGAACTGTCTTGCTTTTCCAAGCATTGTCACTGTAGGACTGAAACATATGCGAAAATTCTAATGATGGTACATAGCTCTCCTCCCTGTTTATTTGTTACTTCTGTTTCTCAGACTGCCTCAGGATAGCACACAGCTGAAGAGGCACACAGAACTGTTAACAGCTTGACTTCAAGGTAACAGACAAAACACTTGCTTTCACAATCTCTTCTGACATTTGATAGGATAGGAAAGTTAGCGACGGGTGTGGAAAAGAAAGTTTAGTCTATCAAGCACTTTCAGATCACATGCCCAGATGACAAAGGAACGGTGACTCTTTTTAAGGCACTTTCACAATCAGATTAAGACTAATGGAGCTATTCATTACCCTTAATTATATTCATAAACATCTGGTGATTAGAATACACTCATAAATTAAGATACCTTTAAATTATATAAATTAGATGGCTTAGGGTATGCTCTGAATAGTTAACGAAATTAGTGAAAAAAATCTGTGGCAAGTAATACTGCCGTTTCCTATGTGTTGGTAACTATAACCATTTTTAAATCTCCTTTGGGGAATAAGTGAAAGAAATTATACAAATTAAAAATGTCAAAGGACATTAAATTATTTGTATATAGAGAGGTATTTGGCAGGGTAGTGGCAAGATTTATATATCACATAAAGTATTGATTTTGTCAGAGCTGGACCTGACAATTGGGTGACATATGGCCTTTGCCATTTGGGGTCTCACATTATCTCCTTTGACTATTAAATGCCTGGAAAGAGAGCCAAAAGTCCCTTCCACCATGACATTCTAAAGTTCCATAAAAAGTATAAAGTAAAGAAAATTTGTCTATACTAACTGGCTTCTCTATTATGGGCATCACTTTCTTTCCTGGCTTCTTTATCTGTAAGCTCTATTTATTTATATTCTTATATACATATAAACACTTGAAATGCATTTACAGATAGTTGTAACAATATGCACACATTCACAAATTTTATGTTCACTTGGAATCTGGCAATGTCTTGACATCTTGTATAGACTGTTAGCACTTTATTGGCTATTATATTTATACCTTAAAAAATTTAAACAATTAATGAGAAATTTGAAAAATTCTTTGTAAAGTTTTAACCAATTACCTGCAATACTGGCAAAAAAGGGGGGGGATATTAACATAATTCTTGTATTATTAGTTTCTGTTTCCAAAATTAATCTTAAAAATGTAAATCTTAAAATGTCGGATCCAACCATTTTATTTAAGGGAGGCTCTAAATAGTATCTTTTTAGCTATGCCCTTCAAAATAATGTGACCTTCAGAATAATCCAGGAAATAATACATTTCTGAGTCTTTTCCCTCAAGTTCTCCATATATTAAAACATTCATGGAGCATCTGCTGTGTGTGAATATCACTTAGCTCTAAAAGGTGCTTTGACACACTCAAAGCAGTCAAATGACAATTTCTAATCATCAGGATACTTCATAGAGAAGATGAGAGGTAAAACCTAATAATCTCTTTATGCACTAGAGCTTTGTCCCAGCTTACATAAATGCAGACCCTTGGGAAGAAGGATAACAATCTATAGATAAAATGGTTACTTCAGAGATTGACTTAGAGGAAAAATGCTTCTAAAGGTAAAGGTTTGCAAAGGGAATAACCAAACATGAACTAAGCATCTTCAAGTAACATGAAGAAACCCTTCTTTCCACCCATCTCCTCATTTCATTTCTCCTGTTTTGTCTTCATTACGGTGTCCACGGGCAAGAACTTGGAGAGACAGGAGTTTCTTTGCTTCTAAAAGTCTGTCTCGTAAAAGCCCTTGGATTTCTCATTGTGTTCTCCTCTTGGGAAGCATATGGAGATTCTACAGAGATCATCGTTTAACAGACTTCAGAGTATAGTGCTGATACTCAAATTATTTTTGTTTTTTTAGAAAGAGTAAAAAAAGATTTTTTTATCAAGTTGATAATTAGGCTAGATAGCCAGTAAGATGTATTGACCATTTTTCCTATATGTGGTAGATTATTCCCATACTATGCTCTGATGTGGCCTAGGGAATTCCTACAAATGGAGTGTCCGACACATGGTAGTTGAATGTAATATTAAGGAGATGAGTTAGTCTTTTCAGTTTTATTATTAAATGTCTATACTATACCCATTTTTTTCTGAACTATTTGGTTTCTCCTACTATTTACTCCACAATTAACATGTGTCCAGTCTTTCTAAATAATGCATTCTGTTATTTGTTAAACTATTGATGAACTGAAATTGATTCACTTATTCAACATGAATTTATGAATATCTTATCTATGTAAAAGACTTTTTTAAAGTGAACAAAATACCTTGCATGCCTTGAGTTTACAAATCATTTCAGGGAAACCAACATGGAAACAATTACTTTAATGATTATCATGAAGATATAGAAACAGAGTGAAGAAACAAACTGATTTTTATCTATAGAGCAGAGACATTTTTAAAGAAACGGTGATTAGTATTCCACAGGGTATTAGGGGAGAATGGGCATTGCTTCCATAAAAATCAAGCATGTAAAAGAGCATAAAAGCATAAAGTAACATGTATTTAGAGAATTTCAAGTATTTTTGTATGGTTGAAATATAAGATGATGTTTGGAGTATAAGATGATCAAAGGATTGATTGTGCATAAGTTGGGCAACTTCCAAAGTTGAAATGAGAACTATGATATTTAGATAAAATTATCTAAGAAATCTCTTTTCTACACATTCTAAGTTTTAATTTGATTCAAATTATATGATAAAATCCTAGATGCTCACATATTTGGCAACATGTTGATTTCTTCCCTTCAACTCATATTTCTTTTGAAAGCCTCCATTGAGATATTTTGACTATGTCCTTCAGCCTTATAAGAAGTCATTAAACATTTTTATATAAATCAGATTTTTTATTTGTTGTAAATTTGTGGATGAGAACTTTTTCTCTCAAAAATCAGTTACATAACATATCAAATGTATTTTAATATTTAGTTCCAGTAAATTCTTTATCTTTTTTGAAGCAATGGTATAAGTTATCTCTTTTGTGGTAAAAATCTAGCTAGTTTGCCATGTTCTTTTTTTGCCCAAAACATGAGGATATTCAGATGATACTTTGTAAATTAGGATATTGATTTCTTTTTGTTTGTACTGGCATTTATTTTTTTATCTCTCTTTTCATATTTGTATTGCTTATGTCCCTACATAAACTTTCTTCAAATTATTTATGCCAACATGCATGATGTAAAAAAATCAACATCTAAGCCTATGGTGATATGCTTCTCTTAATATAATTCTAATTTCCCAATTTTAAATGTTTATTTTGCATAATTATTCAAATTAAAATGGCCTACAGATTATTATGTTATTTAAATATTTGTATAATATAGTAAATATACATATTTTCCCATTTGAGTAGTTTTATTTCAATAAGGTTTAGTTAGCATGTTCTGAAGCTGTTTCTTAGGTTATTTTCTGCTTTTTAATCTTTTTGAAAAATGAAATTTTCTAATTATGCTAATATATATTTAATACAGGAAATGAATAGCAATAACTAGGCTTCCTTTTAACAACTGTAGGAAACTGTATGTTCTGTCTACGATCTAATGGTTTAATTAATGAACATTTCTTTTTGTTTGTCCATATTTCCTCTTGTACCCTTTAAGAGGCAAGAGAAAACTGGAATAGAGTTACAATTTAGTAAAGAGAACACATATTATTTGTACATAAATTAATAACACAAATTACTTATACATAAAGAAGAGTAAATAAAATACAGTTTCTCCTGCAGAGCAACACAGAGTCTAGTAGCAGGGATAAAATACACTGATAACAGTAACACTATAAGGATGTTAGGAGAACATAGAATTAACATTTGATCTCTAGAGGCAGAGTTTGATCCCCCCTCTGCCAATTACAACTTGAGTACCCATTAGGCAAGTTATTTTACTTTTCTAATCCTCAGTTTTCTCATTGTAAATACGCAGAATATTAGTGCATTCATTTTAGGGTCAATGCAAGTATTAAATGAGAAAATTGGTTTAAAGAGCTTAGCATTTTACTATTATTATGAGAGTCATAGTAAGGGAGAGGACCAAAATTATAATACTTTTAGAGGATTCAGAAAGTAGCGGTTGAACTTGGCCATAGGATATTAAATTTTTGATAGGTGCAGACAGTTACTCTAGGCAGTATGTGCAAAGGCTTGTATGCAGGAAATCTCTCAGTCAAGATTGAAGTTTACTTGGAGTATGGGGTTCATATGAGGAAATACTGAAAAATAAGGCTGAAAACATAAAGATCAGAGCATGGAAGGCCTCATTTGTCAATCTATCTCAAAGACTATTTAATTGTGTCTCTCTCTTAGATATTGGGCTGTTTTCTCTACAGATTTTTAAGCAGGTTGCTAAATTATTTCTAGTCTCATAACCTTTACAATATTAAGTAGACTGAAAACCCTACTAAATTTACGGGTCTTCTACACAAACACTCAGAAATGATCACATTAACACCCCCCAGGCGCACACGCATATATTTCAAAGCAAACATTTAGTAGCACTGTTTCACAAATATTGCAAATGAAAATAATAATATGAAAACAATAGGCTATATAAACACATTTTATGAAGGGCAGGGTGACTCTTGAATACTCAGAATAATAACGATTGAGTGAGTAGGTCACGACAAGGTTAGACCTCATTTTGTGTAAATGGTCTTATTGTTGACTTGCCCTTTTCTCTCTACACAGACTATAAACAGCAGTAAAGATGGATAATGTAATGTAGACAATGTTTCTCGGTACTATTAAAGTCCACAAAGTAAGAGAGACAGCAGAGTAAAGAGATATCTTCTAACAATTGATTCTGTCAGTTACAGTCTCTGTTGGGGATAAGAACATCCTAATTTGTGTGTATCTTCCTCGAATTTCAAGTTTCCAGTGGTTTAAGACTAAACAACTCACTTCAGTAAACCTCTATGGAGCATCTGTTCTAAACCAATTGCCATGCAAAGCTCTGGTGGAAAGAGCAAGGAGGATAGATGACAAAAGCTATGTATGAATTTATACATTTCATACAAGGCAGACTACCGTAAGTGCTAAGAGTAGGTACCAGTGGATTCAGGAGGGAGCTTTATTCTTTAGTGGCAGGGCAGAGATGAATCATGGAGTCACAGAGGGAGTAAAACATAAGTTGGAATTTGAAGGATGGTTAGGATTTTGAGAGCTTAAAATGTTTTCCACATAGGGGATATTTTGAGAAATGATTTAATTTGAAAGATCTTTCAGGCAGAAAATAGAGAGTAAGCAAGTACATATAAAACTGCAGAAGTCCAGGTGTATTCAAAATATGGAAGCAGCCCAACTGTCCATCAAGAGATGACTGGATAAAGAAAATGTGGTATATATAATGTGGAATATAACTCAGCCATAAAAAAGAATGGAACTTTGCCATTTGCAATAACATGGATAGATCTAGAGGGTGTAATGCTAAGTGAAATAAGTCAGTCAGAGAAAGACAAATGCCACATGATTTCACTCATATGTGGAATTTAAGAAACAAAACAGAGGAACAAAGAAAAAAAAGAGACAAACTGAAAACCAGACTCCTAAATACAGTGAACAAACTGGTGGTTGCCAAAGGGGAGGTGGGTGGGGGAATGGGGGAAATAGAGAAAGGGTATTAGGAGTACACTTATCTTGATGAGCACTGAGAAATGCATAGAATTGTCAAGTCCTTATATCGTACACTTGAAACTAATATAACACTATATATTAATTATACTTGAATTTTTTTTTAAGAAAATATATAAAACTGGAGAAATCCAGGTGTATTCAGGAAACAAGCGTCCTTTTGATTACAAGTCCACTTATATCCTATCTCATTTAAGCGTCACAACAACATGCAAAGTAAAGATTCCTTATCTCCATCATTCAAAGAAAGGTGAAATGACATCCCCTAGGTGAGACATCAAGGAAACTGGACCCAAGTGTATCTATCTTCTCTTACCAGTACCACAAGCTGCCTGGATGGGATAAAGGGAGGGGAAATGGCTGGAATGTGGAGAAAGGTAACCAGCATGAACATGAGAGTCATATACTGGACTGCAATACTGGAGAGGACTGGCCCTGGAGAAAAGTGGGGACTTGGAAAGCTGACTGCCAGGGGTGCATTTTTGCCACACCTTTTTGTGTTTGTGTAATTTTTGGCAAGTGATTTAACCTCCCTAAACCCCATTTTATCTTCTGTAAAGTTGAGGTGATAATACCAATAACTATCTCAAAGGGCTGGTGTGAGAATTAAATAAGAAATGTAAAATGATTAATACAATGCCTATAACTTTTGTAGAGATTAATAAATATTAGCTGTCATTACCCTTATTAAAATTGTATTATAATTATTATAACTCATTTAGTTATGATGTAATAAGTAATAGAGCTTATATTAGGCTTGGTGCTGCCTTAGAAAACTTAAGCATGGAATGGCCTTAGCTGGATAAAGAATCCCAGGACCATTCCAAATTCCAGTGGGCAGGTAATTTACATGCTGTTGTAGCTCAAGGAATCAGAAGAGCTTTCTTATTAATAGCACAGCATGATTCCTATACCTTGTTACACCATATATCTAATTCTTCCTTGTAGTGCAGTTCTTTTAAGAGTGTGATTATAGCTAATTATGTAAATATATTTGTCTCACCCCACCTCCACTAACTGAGAGCTCCCTAGTGGCATGGACTACACTGAATTCACTTTTGATGGCATGTTCATGATCAGACTGTAGTAGATCCTTAGTAGACATTTGTATAATGAATGCCCACTTAGGTGAATGCAGAAATTACAAAATTTTAGAAAATTTCCCGATGATCTCATCTTATTTTTTGCTAAGTAATTTCCTTGTCCTCCATAAATAATTCTTTGTAAACAATAATATAGGTTCCCTGAGCTCTTGCTGAGGCAGTTTTTTTCTTAAGGATGGAGCATTCTTAAAGAGCTTCAGATTTCAGCATATAAAAATAATAAAGTTGGTATCTTAGTTCAAAAACAATAGGCTTGAGTTAGGTGATCTTTCAAGTGATGGAGACTTAAGCATGTCTCTTATGTCTCAGCTGACTTACAAATAGATTCTCCAGCCTCAATGACTCCATTATCTAATACACGAAAAATATCAGGATAGGTCATCTTTTGACAGAGAACTAATAGCACAGGGAAATGTGAGAATAGATCATTGTGAGTGTAGGGAGACAAGATTTGAGAATATGGGTTTATTATTCTTGCTGTTTGTGACAGAGTAGATATATACTTTTTTTTGTTTGTTTGTTTTTTTGTTTTTAATTTTTTTATTGTTATGTTAATCCCCATACATTACATCATTAGTTTTAGATATAGTGTTCCATGATTCATTGTTTGTGCATAACACCCAGTGCTCCATGCAGAACGTGCCCTCCTCAGTACCCATCACCAAGCTAACCCATCCTCCCACCCCCCTCCCCTCTAGAACCCTCAGTTTGTTTTTCAGAGTCCATCGTCTCTCATGGTTCTTCTCCCCCTCCGATTTCCCCCACTTCGTTCTTCCCCTCCTGCTACATTCTTCTTCTTCTTTTTTTCTTTCTTAACATATATTGCATTATTTGTTTCAGAGGTACAGATCTGAGATTCAACAGTCTTGCACAATTCACAGCGCTTACCAGAGCACATACCCTCCCCAGTGTCCATCACCCAGTCACCCCATCCCTCCCACCCCACCCCCCACTCCAGCAACCCTCAGTTTGTTTCCTGAGATTAAGAATTCCTCATATCAGTGAGGTCATATGATACATGTCTTTCTCTGTTTGACTTATTTCGCTCAGCATAATACCCTCCAGTTCCATCCACGTCGTTGCAAATGGCAAGATCTCATTCCTTTTGATGGCTGCATAATATTCCATTGTATATATATACCACATCTTCTTTTAGATATATACATTTTTTAAGTTTAGACTTTTTTTAGAGCAGTTATAGGTTCACAGCAAAACAGTAAAATTGAGGGGAAGGCACACACAAGCATAACATCTCCCATTATCAATGTCTCCATCAGAGTGGTACATTTGCTACAATTGTCCCTTTGCTCGTCTATTTTGTTTCATTTGTTACAATTGTTTAACCTACACTGACTCATAATTACCCAAAGTCCACAGTTTACATTGTAGTTTACTCTCGGTGATGTATACTCTATTGGTTTGGACAACTGTATAATAACATGTATCCATACTATGGTATCATATAGAGTATTTTCATGGCCTTACAAAATTCTCTGTGTTCTACCTATTCATCCCTCTATCCACCCCCCAACTTTTGGCAACCACTGATCTTTATACTGTTTCCATAGGTTTGCTTTTTCCAGATTGTCATAGAAATCATACAGTATGTAGCTTTTTTAGATGTTTAGATTGGCTTTTTTTACTTAGTAATATGCATCATGACTTTTAATGGGTTGATAGCTCATTCCTTTTTAGCCCTGAATACAGATTTCTCTTACTATGTGGAAGTAGAGCATTTCTATGAAATCTTTCATAAATTGAAACAGTGTAAAGCAAAGTGTATCCCCACTTACCAACTGTTCATGTTATGTCACTTCACTTTTACAAAAGACCTACATTAGTATCTGTTTTCACTAACTGAAAGAAATCTGAACAGGATTTTTGCTTTTACAGAAAAAGCCATTAGGATACCACAGTTTATTATACCAGGGAGCATGGTTGCTGGATTGTATGGCAAGAGTATGTTTAGGTTTGTGAGAAACAGCCAAACTATCTTCCAAAGTGACTGTACTTTGCATTCCCACCAGAATGAACAGGATTCCCTGCTGCACACCTGGTGTGCGTTGTCAGCATTTGGTGTTGTCAGTGTTCCAGATTTTGGCTATTCTAATAGGTGTGTAGAGTATCTCATTGCTGTTTTAATTTCCTTCTTCACAACAAACGATATGAAGCATCTTTTCATGTGCTTATTTGCCATCTGTATGTCTTCTTCAGGGAGGTGTCTGTTAAAGCCTTTGGCCCATTTTTCAATCTGATTGATTGTTTTCTTACTGTTGAATTTTAGAAGTTCTTTGTATAGTTTGGATAATAGTCCTTTATCAGAAATGCCTTTTGTAAATATTCTCTCCCAGTCTATGGCTTGTCTTCTCATTTTCCTGACATTGTCTTTCACAGAGCAGAAGTTTATAATTTTATGCAAGTCCAGCCTATCCATTATTTCTTTCATGGATCATGTCTTTGGTGTTGTATCAAAACAAGTCATCACCATACTCAAGGTCATATAGATTTTCTACTATTTTATCTTATAGGAGTTTTATAGTTTTATGGGGTTTTTTTTAAAGATTTTATTTATTTATTTGTGTGTGTGTGTGAGAGAGAGAGAGCACAAGCAGGGGGAGCAGCAGACAGAGAGGGAGAAGCAGGCTCCCTGCTGAGCATTGAGTCCAAAATGGGACTCGATCCCCAGGCCCCAGGATCATGACCTGAGCCAAAGGTAGACACTTAACTGACTGAGCCACCCAGGTGCCCATATAGTTTTATGTTTTACATTTACGTCTGTGATCCATTTTGAGTTAATTTTTGTGAAGACTGTAAGGCCTGTGTTGAGTTGTGTGGGTTTTTGGGTTTTTTTTTTTTGTATGTGAATGTCCAGTTGTTTCAGTACCATTTGTTGAAATGACTATCTTTGCTTCAGTGTATTGCCTTTGCCACTTTGTCAAAGATAAGTTGTGTGTACTACGTGGGTCTATTTCTGGGCTCTCTGTTCTGTTCCATTGATATATTTGTTTGTTCTCTCACCAGTACCACATTCTCGATTGCTGTACCTTTATAAAGTCTTGACGTTGGATAACCTCAGTCCTCCAACTTTGTTTTTCTTCTTCATTTTGTGTTAGTTATTTGGGGTCTTTTACCTAACCATATTAACTTTATAATTAGTTTCTTGATATCCAAAATACCTTGCTGTTGTTATTTTGATCGGGATTGCATCGAATCTATAGAACAAGTAGAAAAGAAGTGACATCTTTACAGTATCGAGTTTTCCAATCCATGGATATGGAATATCTATCTATTTAGTTCTTTGATTTTGTTCATCAGATTTTTGTAGTTTTCTTCATATAAATTTTGTTCATATTTTGTTAGATTTATACTTAAATATTTCACTTTTTTGGTTGCTAATGTAAATGGTATTATGTTTTTAATTTAAAGTTCCTCTTGTTCATTGCTGGCATATAGGAAAGTCATTGACTTTTGCATATTAACCTTGTATCCAGAGGACTGAATTAAATATATATAATATATATATATATATATAATTCTACCCTTTACAAAGTATTTTCACAGATATTTCATTTAATCCTCTGACAGAATTATGAGACAGGTTATATTTATTATCTTTATATTACCAGAGGGGATCCAAAGCAGTATAATTTCCCATGTTGTCTTAGATATTCTCAGAATAATTGATCAGGAAAATTATTGACAAATTAATGGCAGTATTAGCAAGTTCTAACTAATAATGGATGTGTTGGGCGCCCTAGGAAAAGCAGACTGTCATCTTGTTTTCCTTTGCATGTCTTTGGATGATTCACTGCTTACACTGATGGTATTTGATTTCATGAGATAACTTTAGTGGATTGTCATTTTCTTAAAGTAATTTATTTATTGTATTTAAAGAGGGATAGGAATTACATCTAATTCACTAAATTCTAGCAGTCTGGTATGTTCTATACTCTAGTAAACAACTATAATTTCCCAAATATAACAAGCTGTTCTAGTCTATCTTCTAGACCTTGTAAAATTTGTCACTATGGTAAACTGCTCCTCCTAAAACCTGCTCAAACATAGAAAAATGCCTTAAAGTAATATTTTGTTTTTAATGAAAACTTTTGTGAATTCAAAATAGTGAATTAAGAGACAAAGCTAGGCAATATTAATGTTTAACTCTTGAAATATTAATTTCATTGATTTTAAACTCTTCAGTAAAATTAATATTTGCAATGATTGGGGCAGTCTGTATTTTAATTTCAGCTAACACTGACTTAATTTTATCAAAGGAACATATGCACATAGTAACCAAATCAGTTCAGATTTTGCCTGCAGCAAATAATAAAAATGCCTGGTCAAACTAAACTATAAGAGACTTTATGATCTCACTGTGGTCTACATAGATTGCAAAAGTAATCACAATTATTCCACATCCTATACCCATGTCCTTTGCAATTTGACTTCACAATTCCACCGGTAAATATGTGAAATCTATTTTTTTACCTCTCAAATCTGAGTTGTCTTGGCCAAAAGAATGCAGCAGAAACTGTGCCAGTTTCAAGCCTAGCCCTCAAGAGGCATTTAAACTCCTGCTTGCTTTTTTGGGAATTGTGTCTCTGTCATATGAACAAGTTCAGCTTATCTTCTTTTGCATTCCATGATTCAATACTCTCTATTTTCTTCTTTCTTATTTGTAAATTTCCTATTCAATTATTTTTATTTCATTTTCTCAACTAGAAAATTAAATGTTGAAGTTCCTCCCACAATCTTTATTTTTTACCTCCATATAATCTCTCTCCAGTGAAATCCATCCACAACCATAACTTCAGTATCACTTATTATTGATTATTCAGAAATTTATGTCAAAAAAAGAGAAATTTATATCTATAACCCAGAGTTTCTCAACTTCAACAATATTAATTTTGGGTCAGATGATTTTTTGTTGTGGGTTGCAGTGCTACACATTGTAGGAAATCTACCAGCGTTCCAAGCCTCTACCCAAGAGGTGTCAGTAACATCCCCACACACTACATGAAAATAGGAATCCCCTCCCAATTATGTCAAACAAAAATGTCTGCAATATGGCCAAATATTCCCAGAGGTGGAAGAAACTGTCCCCTATTGAAAATTATTACTGTAAACTAATATCCTTTGAGAAGCATACTCATATCCTACTGTTTACTTAATGCCTTGTTTTTCATGTCTCAGACACTCTAAAATCAATTTATTAAAGTCAGTCTTATAATATGACCCTTAAATAGAATGTAAACTCCTTAAGGACATAACACAAACATTATTTTTTTCTTTTTTTATATATATAATTCCTCTGTACTGGGAATATGGTAGATATTCATTAAGTAGGAATTCCAAGATATTTGTTGACCAACCAACTGCAGGGAAAGTCATTTAGAGCATTCAGAACTTGTGTTATACTCTTGGTATTATCTCAGTGGTGTCATTTTAAGAGTAAATTTGACCTTGAAGAACAGCAGGTAACTTATAAATATGGTGTTCAAGGTGGTGATCAAACTGAACAAGTTTTTTTGTTTTTGTTTTTGTTTTTCAGGGGAAGAGAACAGCACTGAGTATGAAAACTGCTTTTTTCTTTCTTTCTTTTTTTTTTTTTTTTGATGCAGAAATTCTGAAGATAATTCCTGCAGAGAAATTTTAAAATCCCTTCAATAGTGACAGAATAACTGTAGTCATGAAATACCTCCCAGAAGGACTATTCTAAAGGCTGTGGGGTGTGTGTGTGTGTGTGTGTGTGTGTGTGTGTGTGTGTGTGTGTAGAGAGAGAGAAACCACAATAAAAGTGAAATAAAAGTTTATTTTTATTAGAATTAATGGTAAATGTTTAAAATAATAAATGATAAAAACCTACCCATGGTTTTGTGAGAAACAGAGCAACATTTCAAACCCTTCAATACACAATAACTTGTTAACTTTTATACTTCTAGTGTGTTATAGGATTCAATTTCAGCAATAAAAATTGATTGGTCAAGTATATCTCATTACTTAAATGTTTCTCTTTTATGGTTTAATTAGTATTTTTGAGGCATGTGTGAATATTATCTTAGAGAAATTATAGAACTGTTTCTAGAAACTATCAATGTCCTGTCTTTTTATTAGTTAGCATATGGTTAATCCAATGCATTTAATTATATCTTTATTGAGATGCAAAATGTTTTGTGAAAAATATTAAAAAATAAAAAAGTATAGAAATCAAATTTAAAAGTCTCCATTTTACATCCTATAACTCTTAATCTCACTCCTCTGCCCAAATATATTCACTAGGAAGGGACTGCTATACATTTTTCACTCCTTCATTAACTATGAATTATCTATTGATTAATCTATCTATCATCTATCTATCTATCTATCTATCTATCTATCTATCTATCTGTCAATTCATCCATCTATGTATCTCAGACTATGCTCGTTTAAAATTGATTTAACTTAATATTATTTGGATATTTTTGAAACATATTAATCTAACATTTAAAATTGCCATTTGGAGATCATAATATGAATGTATTGTAACATGGATTATAGCTTATTTACACATTTCCTTAAAATGATGGTTTCTAATTTTTCATTTTTGTAGGTACTGTTAAAATGACAGTCTATACAGTTTGTATATATACAGTTTGCATTACCATTATTTGTGCCGAAGATATTTCTATAATACAATTTTCAAAATTGCAAACATTTTAAATATTAATACAGACTCAAATATGAGTTTAGGGGTCTGATATTTTTCTTCTAAAACAAGACCTAAAGCTAATCTATTTGTATTTTTCTCTTGGTCAGTAATCAAAGTAAGATTTAAAAGAAATGAAACATGTCATGGTCCTCCACTTTGCTCCTGTCCCTGATGTTTCTGTCTCTTACTAACAAGTCTGATTTTTTCCCCACATTTTCATCTCCTAGTTTAATTCTTTTCAGTTTGATCTCTGCCTCTGAAATAATGCCAGGTTCTTGAGGTCATTCTCAGGTTAGAGATCTATAAATCCCCCTGATTTTTTCCAAGTATCTCTATTCATTAGAAGTCTTTTGTCTCTACATTATTAGAGGACATAATTTAGTGTGAAAGCTAAAGGGCTCTGCTAATGGAAAGTCAGCATTATGCACGAAATCACCACCTAGTCTCAGGTTATGGTGGCCAGAGCAAGCTGGCCACGTGAGATGTAAATTTCCTGGGGAGGAACAAAGAGGAATTTGTGCTTCTTGTGTCAGGCTGACTTCTAGAGAAGAAGAAGGTTGGAACTGAGTCAAACATGCCCTGCCTATTTTTCGTATGATTACCAATTGTGTAAGTCACTATTCTCTTCCTGAGTAAAGTAAGTAAAAGTACAGAGAAAGGCCAGAAATGATGCTAATTGAGTTACCTGTAAGTGGAAAGAGATTTGTTTTCTCTGAGTCAATAGATTCATCTTTCATCATTATTGAATTGTGTGGCTGTTGATGTTGGCTGTCAGCTGGGTTGTTTGTCTACAAAGGTCTAGGCTGAGCTTTTTCACCCAGTGATCTAAGTTACAAAAGCAGAAGGGTGGGGGGTAGAGAGAAAGAGAGAGACAGAGAACATGAGTGAGCCAACCCCAATGTGCACTTTTTAAGCCTCTGGTTATGTCACATTTGCAAATATCCTGTGGACAAGTCACATACACAAGCCAGTCAATGTGACAGGAAACAATAAAAAGATGTATCAATCCACCATAGCAGGGATATCTCAGCTATAAATATAAACTACCCCCATTATCAAATTCACAGGGAGGATTTAAAGTAACTGAAAAAAAATTTAAATGACTTTGACTTGATTAAAGTTCAGAGAAATCAAATTCCCAAATTCTTAAATTTTAATGCACAAAGTCAAAAGCTCTTGCTTTTGTGCATTAAAATCTAAGGAAAACAGGGGTGCCTGGGTGGCTTAGTCAGTTAAATGTCCAACTCTTGTTTGGCTCAGGTCATGATCTCAGGGTCATGGGATTAAGCCTCATGTTGGACTCCAAGCTCAGCAGGGAGTCTGCTTGAGATTCTCTCTCCCCCGGCCCTTCTCTCTAGGATAAAGAAATAAATCTTTAAAATTGGAGGAAAATAAACTTCTTTCACTTCTTTTTCCATTCCATTTCAATAAGAATCATCTCTGTCTGATGCCTAATCTAAGTTTGATCTTTCTTTATCGCTAAAAATTGGCCATTTTCCACTATAATTATTTTTAATTATGCAGGTTCTCATGAATTAAATTAGTCTCTGTATCCTGATTTTAAGTAGTCCAAAAGTTAAGAAAACACATACAGTTTTACTACCATCAGCCCCAAACCCATAGAATTTCAAAAACAAACCAATGTCTACCCTTAAGAGTGATATTCCATTGTTCCCAGAAGCCAGTGTGTGATGCGGTTTAAGTCCTCGTTATTTTTGCTGTCTATTAAAGAATCAGTAGCGACTATGGGAAGAATAGTTGACTAAGTAAATCTTGGTTTTGACCTCACCAATCTTTGCCAATCACATCAGGCATCTAGGAGCTGTGGGAGAAATTTCTCATAGATGGCATCATGTTGGCATTATGTGTGCTATATCTGGGGGGAAATCTACTTGTGTACATTTCCCCTTTCTCTGACAGTGGTTGCACAGCTATGGATTTTAAGCACTCTGGTTCTGCTTTGAGTGTGCTTATCTGGTGCTTGAGAATCTACTTGCTCTTGTGAAAACATGTTTTTGTTTTCACCCCTGACTTATTTCAATGCCTCTAGTACTAAAACTGAATAATAGTGGTAGTCCTGTAAATGGATTTTTGTTTAATTCCATCTTCTTCTACTTTTTTTAAATATATTTTTTTACTTTAAGTAGGTTCAACACCTAATGTGGGGCTTGAACTCACAATCCTGGGATTAAGAATCACATGCTTTACCCAATGAACCAGCTAGACACCCCTAAAAAGTCCATCTTCTGAAGGGGGATGCTACACAGTGGTCTCCAAAATCTAAAGCTAAGGTCACCTAGATAAATCTTATGTAACTGAAAAAGCCAGAACCAACTCAAAGCCATATTGGGTGGGAGTGTATAATTACTGTGCCTAAATGACTATTCCATCCACTGTCTCTTGGCCATGAATGAAAATAAAAACAGCATAGGGAGGAATAATATTTTGGGCTGCTGATCAATACTACCTATTGATACTTGGTACTGAATTAACACACTGTTGCTCTTATACTGTCAGAGAACTTTAGTGTGTCTGAAATTTAGAGCTTCAACTTTTAGTTGTGCCTGGGAAACACAATAAAACCAGCCAAATTATCTCACTTATTAGTTTCTTAAAGCTTGTATATGCCATGCCTGTTTTGAGGTAAGCCTTAGGAGAAAATATTTTTAGTCAACTTAAACCAAGCTAACTGAGATAAAAGCTAGTCTGGTGTGGGTCAGATAAGATGAGGAGGCCCACACACAAGTTTGCAGTGAATTTTTACTGTGGCTTCATGGGACATTCAACATCTATAAGACAACCACTACATTGTAAAGAGCATCAGCAACTGGTAGACTCCGTCAACCACATAAATTGTCAAACATAAGTATGTGGGTCCCCTTACTAAGGCTTAGGGTTTAATAAATGCACCGTGGTCATACTAGTATTCTTAAGCACTTTTTAGGTTGGTCCATAAAGGCTGATCCCTTTCCCATATTCCTAACGTTTGCACAGATTTTTGGTTTAATATAATCATTTAATAGCCTCTCCCTCTGCTCCTCCCCCTGCTCATGCATGCTCTCTCTCTCTCTCAAATAAATAAATAAAATCTTTAAAAATAAAATAAACTTTGAGTACAATGACACAGAAACAAAAGGAGAGGGGGAGTTGATTGATTCTGCTGCAGTGTTCCAATGAGATCATTCAAGAGGTCCTGACTGAGATATTTGCAGCAATCCAGATTCCAGCCCTACCCTAGACCTTGGTGATCAATTTTTCCTCCAAATTTGCCAATATCTGATAAATGTTGTTATGTTACCCAGAGGTGATTTAGTGACTTGCTACAAAATAAGCTTATTCATACTTTTTTACCTTGTTTGTGTTTATCTCTTTAATCAACTTGAAATAGCTTTAGAGAATGCTGTGAATTGAGCTTTAGCTTCATATTTTTCAAGTAAACAATTTTTTCAGCACTACTCTTTAAATATTTCTTCTCTATGCCACAATTTATGAAAGATTTTCAAGGAATACACTACTGATAACTATTCCTATAATTTAATATTATGATGATGCACTCCTGCAAGTTTGAAGATGTGGAAAATAAGTTTGGGTTCTGAGAATTAAACAGAAACTATAGTATCTAATGAATCTCACTGTAGGCCCATGAATATGTAAACCCATTTGGAAGAGACACGATTTTTCTCAGACCAGCAGAAATTATATAATCTTCTTTAATGTACTAAGTATATTTAAATAAAAATTCTGATTCAGAGGGAGGCTTCCTTAGTCACACAATCTAGAAAAAGCAGTCACTGAAGGAGCACAAGCAACGTCTATCCAAACACTGTTCAGAGGCAGGGAAACTTGGACCACTGGACCAAACGCACTTCTGCTCCTGAAGGTGAAACCGTCTCTTTGGTAGGGGGGATACATACGTGGCTGTGGACAACAGATTTGAGGCAAAAACTTTTAAACATTTCTACTCCCCTGCAAGAACAAACCAATAATGAGATATTCTAAATTCAGGTTATCAAACTGATGGTGTTCTGATCCCCTGATCATCCACATAATTTCTGAATAGAATGTATGTCTATCCTCATGTGAAAATTTATTGATCAGAAGGATTTTGACTACTCTCATTTTCTGATACAGTGATTTTTCCTTATAAATAAAATGGTTTATTTTTGGGATTTGTCTTTCCATAAAGCTTGACAACATGAAGTTGAAAATAATATTTTTTCTGCCAATCAACAAAGCAAACAACCAACAAACAAACTCAACCTACTGGGGATAAAAAAAAAAAATCAAAGTGGTAACTCAACCGTTTGAAACAAATAGGATATGATGGAAGATCTGCATGACACTGCGAACTAAAGATTCAACTGCAAAGATGATAAACAGTAAGGGTGTCACAACCAGAGATCATTTTGAAAATTCATAACATTGTTTTAGTCACTAAAAAGCTATTGTATATAAAAATATGGCAGCATATCTTTTTTTTCCCATTATTTCCAGATACTACATTATTGAGACTAAGTCATGCTAAAAGAAAAATACACTAAAAAGTGTCAGTGTTTTAATTCAATCTAATTCAATCAGACATTTCAAGAAAATTCCAGGCCAATATCCACCAGGAATGTGGATATTAAAATCCTCAATAGAGTATTAGAAAACTGAACCTAGTAAACAATTAAAAAGAGTATCACATGGTGACCACATGAAATTTACCCTAGGAATGTGGAGTTGATATAACACTAGATAATCAAACAATTCAATTCAACATAATGATTGACCAAAGGAGAAAATTGTGTAATAACCTTAATAGATAAAGACAAAAGTAGGGAAGAGAAGCAGAGTAGTCAAATCTCAGAAAATAGCAGGACTTACCTTATTTTTTACATTTTCATGACTGACTAAAAGCTTTAAGAGAGATGGAACTGGAAAAATGATTCCTGTCTATCCTTCCCTATGAAAGTTCAAGAAATTTATTTAATTTCAATACATGCAGCAAATAACAGTTATGTTCAGGGAAAACAGTAGCTAAACTGCAGAAATTGCCAGCATAATAATGTTTTCCCCTGATACAGTCATCTACTGATGCCTTGGGCATATACCATGAAATTCTAAATCTATCCTTTTTTTTTTTTAAGATTTTATTTATTTGACAGAGAGAGAGAAGGAGAGCACAAGCAGGGGGAGTGGCAAAGGGAGAAGGAGAAGCAGGCTTTCCTGCTGAGCAGGGAGCCGGAGGGGTGGCTTGATCCCAGGACCCTGGGATCATGACCTGAGCCAAAGGCAGATGCTTAACTGACTAAGCCACCCAGGCACCCCAAATCTATTCTTATAATGAAGAATTAAATGATTATAGAGGTCAATGCTAACACTGTTACTGTGCTTAATATACACATATTTCTTTTTAATCTTAAAAGATCCCAGTATACTCTTTCAGACATGCTGATATATCTGAATTAGAAAGCAGAATTCTGGCTGGCTTAGTTGGTAGAGCATGCAACTCTTGAACTTAGGGTTGGAAGCTCAAGCCCCACCTTGGGCATAGAGATTACTTAAAAATAAAAATCTTTAAAAGAAAAAAAAAGAAAGTAGAATCCCTGTTAACAGTATTTAGCCTTAGACTTCATTTTTACCCTTAGACATATCTCCTACCACCCAGCATGTTTTGACAGTAACAATAAGGTGTGATGCATACTGAAATAGCTTTCTTAAAGGCTGGTCATTTTATTTATCTTCTACTAAAATGTCTAAATTCACCATTTAAAGACCATTTTTGCAGGTAATGAAAGTTTGAGCTGAGAGATATTTTGAAAATCATTGCCTTTTCTGTCCCCTGAGCTCTGACTGAGCTCATTGGATACCCTTTTCTGCAGAATAATCATGAAATCTCAGTACGATATAAAACTCAGATCTCTGAGTTTGTTAAAACTTGGCTGACCCAGTTCTGCTACACACTGTGGCACATAGCCTGTCTCTTCTTATCCCCCGTCAGTAGGTCAGCAGAACGGCCGGGCTCCACACGTCTAATATGACCAACATGCTAACTGGACATGTTCTCACAACAAGGGCAGACACAGAAGAAATCAAGCAAAACCATACACAACTCTCAAGGCCTATGCTCATAAATAGTATGGTTTTCTACCCATATTCTCTTGGTTAAAGCAAGTTGTGTAGCTAAGGCAACAGTCAAGTGGCAGAGAAGTACTTTCTGTCCACAGTGAGGCCATGGCATGGGTGCTGATGCAGGGAGGCATGAGCAATGGGACCAATAATTTATTCTGGGAAATGAAAAAGTCACTTTCCCAATACCACACAGGCCATAAAGACTAGAGTATTACTTTTTTTTTTTTTTCCCCCCCGAATGGTCTATTGAAAATGCATGTCTCTATGAATGTCTCATGGAGAGGTACCTCTTAAAGAGCACAACCAAACCAAACCAAACCAAACCAAACCAAACAAACAAACAACACGAGCTCAGATGGCATAACATAACTTGGTGTATTTTTTGCTCCATTTACTTAAATTGTCTGCCTTGGATGTCTAGGTTCAAGTCCTAACTCCGTGACTAGGTAGGTCTATGATTTAGGACAACAGTTCTCAAACTCTAATGTGCTTCAGAGATATCTGATGGGCTTAGTTAGACAGAGATTGCTGGGCTTCTGTGTCAGTGTTTGATTCAGTAGATTTGGGGTGGGGCTTATTGTGCTGGACCAAGTATGATGCTTTGAGAAATATTGATTTAGGAAATCCAAAAAGTGGATCATTAATAACTATGAGAGTTAGTTTCTATTTTAGGAGGCCCCAGGATTCCTTTCTCTTTATTCTCATTGTTTTCAATTTTGCAGGTGAATGGTTTTCCTCACCCTGTTCTACTTGCTCCATCTTCTATTAACAGACATCAGTAAATCCGAGGGGATTTTGTACTTCAGCTGACTTTGGGTGATTTACAGTCAGCAGATTTCAAGCCTTTGTGAATATCAAATAAGCTTGTTTGCATCATCAGCTAACTGAGCAAATTTAAGAGAAAGAGTCTGCCTCCATATTAATTAAAAGCTTCCAGTATTTAAATCCATCAATCTAAATGTGATTCAATTCAGCAAACAAGTATTGAGTTCCTTTTTTTTTCATCCCACATAAAAGTGATACCATGCAGTATTTGTTTTTTTCTATCTTACTTCACTTAGTTTTGCTAATTATACCTAGCATAATGCCCTCCAGTTTTATCCATGTTGTTACAAATAGCAGGATTTCTTTCTTTCTTAAGACTAAATAATATTCCATTACGTATGTTATCTCTCACATTTAAAAAATATTTATTTATCTATTTATTTATTTATTATTTATTTATTTATTTATTTAAGAGAGACAGAGAGAGAGTGGGGGGCGGTGTCGGGCAGAGGGAGAGGGAGAGAGAATCTCCAGCAGACTCCCTGCTGAGCCGGGAGCCCACTGTGGGGCTTGATCCCAGGACCCTGAGATCATGATCTGAGCCAAAATCAATAGTCAGATGCTTTACCTGCTGAGCCACCCAGGTGCCCCATCTCTCACAGTTTTTATCCATTCATCCATCCACAGACACGTAGGTTGTTTCCATACCTTGACTTTTGTGAATAATGCTGCAATGAACATACAAGTGCACATCTCTCCTTGAGATAATGGTTTTATTTTCTCTGGATGTATGCCTAGAAGTGGGACTGCTGGATGATATGAGGAACCTCCATACTGTTATCCATAGTAGCTGCACCAGTTTGCATTCCCGCCAATAGTGTACAAGGGTTCCCTTTTTTTCTTATCCTTGTCAATATTTGCTATCTCTTGTCTGTTTTAAAATAGACATCCTAACAGGTGTGAGGTAATATCTCATTGCGGTTTTGATTTGCATTTCCTCTAGTATTAGTGATGTTGAGCACCTTTTCATGCACCTGTTTGTTACTTCTATGTCTTTTTTAGAAAAATGTCTACTTAGGTCCTTTGCCCATTTTTAAATTGGTTTTTTGAATTTTTGCTATTGAGTTGCATGAGTACCTTGTATATTTTGGATATTAACCTCTTATTGGATTTGTGGTTGCAAAGATTTTCTTCCATTCCATAGGCTCCCTAAGTTCCCTAGGTTGTCTTTTTTTAATGGTTTTCTTTGTTGTACAAGAGTTTGACATAACCCCATTTGCTTATTTTTCCATTTGTTGTTTTTGTATTGATATCAAGTCCAAAAAAATCATTGCCAAGACCAACGTCCAGAAGCTTACCTTGCAATTTTTCTTCTAGGAGTTTTACAGTTTCAGGTCTTATGTTCAAGTCTTTAATCCATTTTGTTTTATTTTATTTTATTTATTTTTTGTCACACAAAGGAAATTTAATTTGCAGCAAATAAGGAGATCATGGGAAATAATTTACAAAGCCATGACTCCCCAAGCAAGAGTGAATGGGTTCCTTTTGTCTTTAATCCATTTTAAGTTGATTTTTGTATATGGTGTACAAGGATATAACTTCATTCTTTTGCATGTGGCTGTCCATTGACCTCTGTGTCTGGTTTTATGCTAACAATATACTATTTTAATTACTATAGTTTTGTAAATAGTTTGCAATCAGGAAACGTGCTACCTCCAGCTTTGTTCTTCTTTCTCAAGATTGCTTTACCTACTTGGGGTCTTTTGTGTTTCCACATATATTTCTTTTAGGATTGTTTTTTTCTATTTCTGTTAAAAATGCCATTGGGATTTTACAGAATTATATTGAATCTGTAGATTTCTTTGGGTTGTATGGGCATTTTATCAGTACAATTATTCCAATCCATGAACATGGAATAGCTTTCCATATATTTGTGTCTTCTTCAATTTCTTTCATCGTTGTTTTATAGTTTTCATTGTACACATCTTTCACCTCCTTGGTTAAACTTATTTTTAAGTATTTTATTCTTTTTGATGCAACTATAAATGGTAGATGGGATTTTTTTCTTAATTTCTCTTTCAGATAATTTGTTAGTATCTAGAAATGCAACTGATTTTTGTATACAGATTTTGTATCTTGCAACTTTACTGAATTCGTTTATTCTAAGAATTTTTTGGTGGAGTTTTAGGATTTTCTATAATTAATATCATCATGTCATCTACAAACAGAGACAATTTTACTATTTCTTTCTGATTTGGATACTTTTTTTTCCTTTTTGTTTTCAAATTGCTCTGGCTAGGACTTCTTAGAATAAAAATGGCAAGAGCAGGCATCCATGTCTTATTCCTTATCTTAGAGGAAAAGCTTTCAGCTTTTCAGTGTTGTGTATGATGTTAGCTGTGGGCTTGGCCCATATGGCTTTTTTCATATTGAGGTAAATTCTCTTTATACCCAATTTATTGAGAGGTTTTTTTTTTTTCCACAGGTGGATGTTGAATTTTGTCAAATACTTTTTCTATCCCTATTGAGATAGTTATATAATTTTTATCCTTTGTGGATATGTGATATATTGGTTGATTTGTGGAACCATCTTTGCATCCTTGGCATAAATCCCACTTAATTGTGGTACATGATCCTTTTAATCTACTGTGGAATTTGGTTTGCTAATATAAAGTTGAGAATTTTTGCATCTATGTTCATAAGGATATTGGCCTATAATTTGCTTTTCTTGTAGTGTCCTTGTCTGGTTTTGATATCAAGGTAATGCAGGATTCATAAAATGTGTTTGGAAATTTTCCTTCACTCCTCTTTTATCTTTTGAAAGCATTTGAGAAGGAGTTGTATTAATTCTTTGGATGTCTGACATAATTCACCAATGAATCCATCTACTCCTGGATTTTTGTTTGTTGGGAGGTTTTTGATTACTGATTATATCTTCCTAGTAAGTCTGTTCATATTTTCTATTTCTTCATGATTCAGGGTTACCTACCTAGTTTGATGTGTGTACTTTCTCATTCCTGTTATGTGTAAGAGTTGCTCAACTAGTTTTTCAATTTCTTTCAGAGGGAATTGTTCTGGGTATACCTGTACATTAAATGTGTCCTTGGGACGAGAGACATTCAGAAGACTCTTATGTTGTCATCTTGGCTGACTCCATCTGAAAGCCTTAAAAATTTAATTGGCCATAATCTGATTTATTCTTACTACTTAGCTGAATGTTCTCAGTTTGAGTGAGTTTGAAAATTGGGATAAAAATTTCCTTCCTTTTTGGCTTCAGTGAAAAAGCAAATCCACTATTTATTCGCCAAAGATCCAAAATACAATAAACATTTAATTTAAGAGATTGATAGAGTCTATTTCTAAAGCCAATTTTAGTTTGGTTAATTGGGAATTCCTGCCAAGCTGAAGAGGAATTATAGGTTTACCTCCTATTTAAAAGAAACCTGTGGTAGGTCTTCCGAATTATAAGGTTTGCAATGGGACTTCCTGAGTTAGATTTGATGTTTACATGGGGATTTTATTCAGATATTTTCATTATTTCTGAGATAATACAGACTGATTTCAGCTCTAATTTCAAGTATTTGGGCTGCTTGTCAAATCACCTTATCAGCTACTTTTAATGATTTTTTTTTAATTTTTTTTTTTTTAAGATTTTATTTATTTGCGAGAGAGACAATGAGAGACAGAGAGCATGAGAGGGAGGAGGGTCAGAGGGAGAAGCAGACTCCCTGCTGAGCAGGGAGCCCGACGTGGGACTCGATCCCGGGACTCCAGGATCATGACCTGAGCCAAAGGCAGTCGCCTAACCAACTGAGCCACCCAGGCGCCCTAATGATTTCTTTTTTAATTGAGATTTCGTTATAATATATAATATTCACTCCCAATAGGTGTGTGATTCAGTGCTTTTAAGTACTCACAAAGCTGTGCAATCACCACTAAATAATTCTAAAACATTTTCATCATCCAGAAAAGTAACCTGCACCCATTTTCAGTCACTACTCATTTGCCTCTATCCTCAGTCCCAAGAAACCTCTAATCTACTCTCTATTTCTATGGGTTTGTCTATACAGCATGTTTCATATAAATGGGATAGCATAATGTGTGGCCTGTTGTTTCTAGCTTCTTTTAGCTTAGCAGCATGTTTTCAAGGTTCATCATGTTGTAATTTGTAATAGTACCTCATTCAATTGTCTGTCCGAATACTATTCTATCTAAAGCCCATTTTGCTTATCCATTTATCAGTTAGTGAGCATTTTGGCTATTTCCACTTCTGAGATATTATGAATATCACAAAAAACAAACATTTGTGTATCAGTTTTTGTCCAGACATACATTATCAATTCTCTTGGGTATATACTTAGGAGTGAAAATACTGGGCCATATTTTAAAACCATGTTTAGCTTTCCAAAGGATCTCCAAACTGTCCTCTATAGGGGCTGCACCCTTTTTCAGTCCCACATACAATGTTTGATGGTTCCAATTTATCCACATCCTCACTAACACTTATTATTCACTTTTTTTATTATAATCATCCTAGTGAACATGAAGTAACATCTTGTAGCTTTTCCCCAGTGGGTAATGATGTTGAACAACTTTTCATGTGCTTATTGGTCATTTGTCTATCTTCTTTGGAAATATGTCTATTCAAATCTTTTGCCTACTTTTTAATTAGGTTATTTGTCTTTCTGTGTCAGGTTCTTTACATATTAGCCCCTTATTAGACACATGATTTAAAAATATTTTCTCCTCTGAATTTTTTTTATGAGCAGATTTATTGTTAAGTTTACTTTCAAGTTTATGGTGCCTCTCAGTTTTTCAATATTACTTGGCAAGATTAATCACTTTTTATTAGGTTTTAAAATATCCATAACAATGTTATCATTCTAAATGCCTCCCACTATAGCTATCTATGTGTACATACAAACATTTTTCCGTTATTAAGCCACAAGATCTAGGAATAGTCAGTGGACAAAACTTGCACTGGACGATTTAGAAACTGGCACCTTGGTCACATTTATTCAAGAGCCTTTTATTGGTCAGAATTTCATTAATCTTTATATGAAGTTAATTATAAGATCATCTCAGGAGATAGTTGAATGTTAATGATCAGTTAGAAAAACTAGAAATTGTTTAAAAATATTCAAAATAGGTATTGGGAAAGATGGCGGAGAAGTAGGGGACCCTATTTCAACTGGTCCCCGGAATTGAGCTGGATACCTACCAGACCACTCTGAGCACCCATGAAACCAGCCTGAGATGTAAGAAGATCTGGATCTCTACAAACAGAATACCGCAGGCGGTTGGTTTTGAGGTACGAAGCGGAGAGCCCTGAATCTGTGGGTAGATATCGGAGGATAAACGGCAGCGGGAGGGTGCCTGGACGTGGGGATCCTACACCACCGGTGAGTGACAGCCTCGCGCACTGCGGACGGGCACAGACTCGCAGACCGGTAGCATTGGGAAAGGACTTTAGGGCAGCCCCCGGGTGGAGGACCAGACCGGCGGGGTCGCGTGCACGCGAACTGCAGCCACCTGGACAGAAACCCGGAGCAACGGTCGCGTGCACGCGAACTGCAGCCTCCGAGACGGAAACCTGGTGCACCGGGGTCCCGCCGGTGAACTGCAACCTCCGGGGTGGAAACCCCGAGCGGTGGAGTCGCACGCACGCGAACTGCAGTCCCCGGGACAGGACCCCAAACGGCTGAGTTGCGTGCGCACGAACTGGGAGCGGCTGGTGGTTTTAGAAGCACAAAGGGCAGAGATGTGTCCCGACCTGGAGGCAGGACTGGGAGTGCTGTGGAGGGGCGCACAACCCAGGACGCTGCAGTTTATAGCAGCATGGACAGAAACGGAGACGGTGTGGCCTGGAGAGCTCACTGAAGAACAGACTGAGGTCTCTCTGCTCTGAGGCAGAGGGTTGGAAACGGTCTCTTCTGCTCTGACTCGCGGAAGAGACGCGGAAAGCCGCCAGGAAAAGGCGCCAGAGAACAAAAGCCCCGAAGACTGATTCCCACTGAGCCCATCCCCCGCCACAGGGGCGCAGGGCAACTCCGCCCAAACAGGGTTGCCTGAGTAACAGCACGGCAGGCCCCTCCCATAGAAGACCGGCTGGGAAAACAAGAGGCCAGCAACCCTAAGGTCCCAAGAAAACAGGTGCATCTTGCTTGGGTTCTGGTCAATAATTTGGACTCTATACATTCCCTCAAACACCCATCAACAGAATGACTAGGAGGAGGAGCCCCCAAAACAGAAAAGACTCAGAGATTATGACTTATGCTGCAGATTTACAAATGGATGCAGATATAACCAAGATGTCAGAGATGGAATTCAGGCTAGCAATTGTGAAGACAATAGCTAGAATGGAGAAATCAATTAATGGCAACATAGAGTCTCTAAGGGCAGAAATAAAAGGGGAATTGGCAGAACTTAAAAATGCTATCAATGAGATCCAATCCAATCTAGATAATCTAACTGCTAGGGTAACTGAGATAGAAGAGAGAATAAGCGATCTGGAAGACAGTATAACAGATAAAAAGGGAAAAGAGGAGGCCAGGGAAAAACAACTCAGAATCCATGAAAATAGAATCAGAGAAATAAGTGACACCATGAGGCGTTCCAATGTCAGAATCATTGGAATCCCGGAGGGAGTGGAGAGAGAGAGAGGGCTAGAAGATGTATTTGAGCAAATCGTAGCTGAGAACTTCCCTAATCTGGGGAATGAAACAAACATTCGAGTCCTAGAGGCAGAGAGGACCCCTCCTAAGATCAAGGAAAACAGGCCAACACCCTCGCATGTAATAGTAAAACTCGCAAATCTTAGAACCAAGGAAACCATCTTAAGGGCAGCTACGGGGAAGAGATTCCTTACGTACAGAGGGAGGAACATCAGAATAACGTCAGACCTATCCACAGAGACCTGGCAAGCCAGAAAGGCCTGGCAAGACATATTCAGGGTACTAAATGAGAAGAACATGCAGCCAAGAATACTTTATCCGGCAAGGCTTTCATTTAGAATGGATGGAGAGATGCAGAGCTTCCACGACCGGCAGAAGTTGAAAGAATATGTGACCACTAAGACGGCCCTGCAAGAAATATTAAGGGGGGTTCTATAAAAGGAGAAAGACCCCAAGAGTGATCTACAACAGAAATTTACAGGGACAATCTATAAAAACAACGTCTTCACAGGCAACATGATGACAATTAATTCATATCTTTCAATAATCACTCTCAACGTGAACGGCCTAAACGCTCCCATAAAACTGCACAGGGTTGCAGATTGGATAAAAAGACAAGACCCATCCATATGCTGTCTACAAGAGACTCATTTTGAACCTAAAGATACATCCAGACTGAAAGTGAAGGGATGGAGATCTATCTTCCATGCCAGCGGACCTCAAAAGAAAGCTGGGGTAGCAATTCTTATATCAGACAAATTAGATTTTAAACTAAAGTCTGTAATAAGAGACACAGAAGGACACTATATCATTCTTAAAGGGTCTATCCAACAAGAAGATCTAACAATTGTAAATATCTATGCCCCCAACATGGGAGCAGCCAACTACATAAGCCAACTGTTAACCAAAATAAAGAGTCATATTGATAACAATACATTCATTGTAGGAGACCTCAATACTCCACTCTCAGCAATGGACAGATCATCTAAGCAGAAAATCAACAAGGAAACAAGAGCTTTGAATGATACATTGGACCAGATGGACCTCATAGATATTTACAGAACATTCCACCCTAAAACAATAGAATACTCATTCTTCTTGAGCGCACATGGAACTTTCTCCAGAATAGACCATATACTGGGTCACAAATCAGGTCTCAACCGATACCAAATGATGGAGATTATTCCCTGCATATTCTCAGACCACAATGCTCTAAAACTGGAACTCAATCACAAGAAAAAATTTGGCAGAAATTCAAACACTTGGAAGCTAAAGACCACTCTGCTCAAGAATGTTTGGGTCAACCAAGAAATCAAAGAAGAACTTAAACAATTCATGGAAATCAATGAGAACAAAAACACATCGGTCCAAAACCTATGGGATACTGCAAATGTGGTCCTAAGGGGGAAATACATAGCCATCCAAGCCTCACTCAAAAAAATAGGAAAATCCCGAATTCACCAACTAACTCTACACCTTAAGGAACTAGAGAAAATGCAACAAATGATGCCTAAGCCATGCATTAGAAGAGAAATAATTAAAATTAGAGCAGAGATCAATGAATTAGAAACCAGAAACACAGCAGATCAGATCAATGAAACTAGAAGTTGGTTCTTTGAAAGAATTAATATGATTGATAAACCACTGGCCAGACTTATCCAAAAGAAGAGAGAAAGGACCCAAATTAATAAAATTATGAATGAAAGGGGAGAGATCACGACCAACACCAAGGAAATAGAAACAATTATTAGAAATTATTATCAACAACTATATGCCAATAAACTGAGCAATCTGGATGAAATGGAGGCCTTCCTGGAAACCTATAAGCTGCCAAGACTGAAACAGGAAGAAATTGACAACCTGAATAGGCCAATAACCAGTAACGAGATTGAAGCAGTGACCAAAAACCTCCCAAAAAACAAGAGTCCAGGGCCTGATGGATTCCCTGGGGAATTCTACCAAACATTCAAAGAAGAACTAATACCTATTCTACTGAAGCTGTTTCAAAAAATAGAAACAGCAGGAAAGCTTCCAGACTCATTCTATGAGGCCAGCATTACCTTAATCCCCAAACCAGGCAAAGACCCCATCAGAAAGGAGAATTTCAGACCGATATCCCTGATGAATATGGATTCCAAAATCCTCAACAAAATCCTAGCTAATAGGATCCAACAATACATTAAAAGGATCATCCACCACGACCAAGTGGGATTTATCCCCGGGATGCAAGGGTGGTTCAACATTCACAAATCAATCAGTGTGATAGAACACATTAATAAGAGGAGGGAGAAGAACCATATGGTCCTCTCAATTGATGCAGAAAAAGCATTTGACAAAATACAACATCCTTTCCTGATTAAAACTCTCCAGAGTATAGGGATAGAGGGAACATTCCTCAAGCTCATAAAATCCATCTATGAAAAACCCACAGCAAATATCATCCTCAATGGGGAAAAGCTGAGAACCTTTCCCTTAAGATCAGGAACACGTCAAGGGTGCCCACTCTCACCAATGTTGTTCAACATAGTACTAGAAGTCCTAGCAACAGCAATCAGACAACAAAAAGAAATAAAAGGTATTCAAATTGGCAAAGAAGAAGTCAAACTCTCTCTTTTCGCAGACGACATGATACTTTATGTGGAAAACCCAAAAGACTCCACCCCCAAATTACTAGAACTCATCCAGCAATTCAGTAATGTGGCAGGATACAAAATCAATCCACAGAAATCAGTTGCTTTCTTATACACTAACAACGCAACTGTTGAAAGAGAAATTAAAGAAACAATTCCATTTACAATAGCACCAAAAACCATAAGATACCTCGGACTAAACCTAACCAAAGAGGTAAAGGATCTATACTCTAGGAACTACAAAACACTCATGAAAGAAATTGAAGAAGACACAAAAAGATGGAAAAATATTCCATGCTCATAGATCGGAAGAATAAACATTGTTAAAATGTCTATGCTACCCAGAGCAATCTATACCTTCAATGCCATCCCGATCAAAATTCCAATGACATTTTTCAAAGTGCTGGAACAAACAATCCTAAAATTTGTATGGAATCAGAAAAGACCCCGAATCGCCAAGGAGATGTTGAAAAAGAAAAACAAAGCTGGGGGCATCACATTGCCTGATTTCAAGCTATATTACAAAGCAGTGATCACCAAGACAGCATGGTACTGGCACAAAAACAGACATACAGACCAATGGAACAGAATAGAGAACCCAGATATGGACCCTCAACTCTATGGTCAAATAATCTTTGACAAAGCAGGAAAAAACATGCAATGGAAAAAAGACAGTCTCTTCAATAAATGGTGTCGGGAAAATTGGACAGCCACATGCAGAAGAATGAAACTCGACCATTCTCTAACACCATTCACAAAGATAAACTCAAAGTGGATGACAGACCTCAATGTGAGACAGGAATCCATCAAAATCCTAGAGGAGAACATAGGCAGTAACCTCTTTGACATTGGCCACAGCAACTTCTTTCAAGATACATCTCCAAAAGCTAGTGAAACAAAAGCAAAAATGAACTTTTGGGATTTCATCAAGATAAAAAGCTTCTGCACAGCAAAGGGAACAGTCAACAAAACAAAGAGGCAACCCACAGAATGGGAGAAGATATTTGCAAATGACACTACAGATAAAGGGCTGGTATCCAAAATCTATAAAGAACTTCTCAAACTCAACACCCAAAAAACAAATAATCAAGTCAAAAAGTGGGCAGAAGAGATGAACAGACACTTCTCCGAAGAAGACATACAAATGGCTAACAGACACATGAAAAAATGTTCATCATCATTAGCCATCAGGGAAATCCAAATCAAAACCACACTGAAATACCACCTTACACCAGTTATAATGGCAAAAATGGATAGGGAAAGAAACAACAAATGTTGGAGAGGTTGTGGAGAAAGGGGAACCCTCTTACACTGTTGGTGGGAATGCAAGTTGGTACAGCCACTTTGGAAAACAGTGTGGAGGTTCCTCAAAAATTTAAAAATAGAGCTACCCTATGACCCAGCAATTGCACTACTGGGTATTTACCCCAAAGACACAGATGTAGTGAAAAGAAGGGCCATATGCACCCCAATGTTCATAGCAGCAATGTCCGCAATAGCCAAACTGTGGAAAGAGCTGAGATGCCCTTCAACAGACAAATGGATAAAGAAGATGTGGTCCATATATACAATGGAATATTACTCAGCCATCAGAAAAGATGAATACCCAACTTTTACATCAACATGGATGGGACTGGAGGAGATTATGCTAAGTGAAATAAGTCAAGCAGAGAAAGTCAATTATCATATGGTTTCACTTATTTGTGGAACATAAGGAATAACATGGAGGACATTAAGAGAAGGAAGGGGAAAATGGGCGGGAGGAATTGGAGGGAGAGATGAACCATGAGACTATGGACCTGAGAAACAAACAGGGTTTTAGAGGGGAGGGGGGAGGGGGGATTAGTTAGCCCGGGGATGGGTATTAAGGAGGGCACGTACTGCATGGAGCACTGGGTGTTATATGAAAACAATGGATCGTGTATCACTACATCAAAAACTAATGATGTATTGTATGGTGACTAACATAACATGATAAAATTAAAAAAAAAAATATTCAAAATGAGTGTGAAGATTTTAGCCAAGTATCCAAATATCCACAGCAACCATTAAATAATTATCTTTTTCAGAAATGTTCTAAATGGATTATTAATTGGCTTTGTTACACCCATATCATCATTTCTTTCTCTTAAAAAAATTTTTTTTGATATACTATAATGTACACTGGATAATCTAAAAGGTAATGCTACACAGATAAAGACTGTCAAGTCCAGAGGGTAAGAAAACACAAAATTACCAAAGTGATTTTGTAATCACTTTTCATTATCTTTATGCACTTTGAAAGTTAGTTAAAAATAATACCTCAGGTATATTGCTTAATTAAATGTCCATCATATTGCTTGAACATCTGGAATAAGAAGTGAGGTTAAGAGTCTATGTATTACAATTATGAACTTGGACTTCATATGGTTGCTTCTACTGGCCTACTTTCATCTACTGGTACTTGACCATGAGCATATAAAAATGACTTCTATTAGAGAATTGAATCAGTGCCCAAATTAGAATAACTCAAATAATGTGGTGAGCAAGAGTAGGATGGAGAAAACTTATAAGAAGAGTTTGGTTGTAAGAGGCTTGTTTGGAACTATTTCTGCAATTGTAATCATTGTCATGTAACACAAGCTCCTGTTTCATAATGTAGACCCTACTTTGGAAAACACTTTCAATGTTAAATCAACCAACTGATCCTCCTTGATGTGAAAAAATAGAAGAAAGATTCCTACTGAAATGTTCTATTGTAATATGCAATAAAATATTCAAATACTCATTAATGTTTGATCTGCTGATTATCTTCTAGCCTATCAAATCTCATTCTTCTCCACAAAACCCATTGCTTTGATCCCAAATAATTAAAATTTCAAGATTCTCTCTTTTTTTATTTTTTTTTCCAAGTTAAGACAGTACATCTTTGAAATCTACATAAGTAAAAGACAAGCTGTTACAGAGTGAATATCCTTCGGTTAGCACAGAGACGTGCAAGTATTTTGTAAAAGCCAATTAAGAGGAGAAGATAAAGTAGGAAGATACTTTTTAAATTATGTCATTGAATTGAAATAGAATAGAAATGAGGCCTAGATGTTTGGATAGCACAATTTATTTCAGTATATTTTAAATCCATCATTTCTTTCCATATTTCCTTCTTCTCACTGTCCCCCTCTACTACATGATTTTAATTATTTTTATGTATCTATGTGTGTACATATATGTGTGCATTGCCTCAATAGAAGAAATAGCTACAGCTCACATCCTGAGTCTAGGATTACAGTAAATATTCATACTGTTACTTATCATGAAACATCAGGTTTCTCAGGTTTTGCAGCTTAAAGCTAAAAGGTCCTCTTCAACTTACTGTAGTGTGGGATTTTGGAAAGCAAATCTCAATGCTATCAGTTTGGTAAGTTAAATAAAGATTGTTACAAGTTTTTTGACCTTGCAGAGGATAGTTCATCCCTCTGGTACTTTATTACTTCATATATAATATTAGAAAATATAAAGGAATCCAGACAAGATAAAGAACTCATCTCTTCTTAATCTAAAATCTATCAAGAAATGATTGTTTTTACTTTTAATGTTGCTAAGCAGGAAAGTCTGTCACTTAATAAGCATTTTTTGGCTGGCATGAGGCCAAGGTAATTTTGAAAATCAGCAGAGTAAGGTCACAGAAAATTAGAGTTTCATTGAAATTCAAGCCACTTGCTTTGAATGATAGATTATAAAGTACACAAATAGGAACCAATATAACAAGTTTATATACTGGTGAACCCTAAGTTTTGAATTACTTTAGGAAAAAAAATCCTAAATCCCATAGCAATAATTAATTTCACTGACATCAGTGACACAAAAATGGTTTATTTAATTCAGTTTTTTTAATTGCCTATAAATGCAAAAGTTTTGTTTCCATGACTCCAGAAAGTCTGACTGAATGTCTTGCATGGATAAATTTTCCTTTGCTTTCTTTATATAGATCTACCATACTTACAGGGAAAATAATTTTTCCATCTGATTCTGTGGAAAATACAGTCAATAAGGATTCTCATTTCAATACTGATAAAACTAAAACACATTTGAAAAAATACTTATACTCTTTCAACAATAAGAATTAGAAAAAATATGAATAAAATAATACTTTGGCATAATTTTGTTATTAAGATGATCTCTACAGAAATAAATGAGAATACTTATTCCCTAGACTGCTAAAATGCTGATAACAGAGTATAAGAAAACATCTTACCTTTATAATGTATTTCTCCTGTTTTTTTACACATCTGGAAACCTGCCAAAAGAGAGGTTACACTATATACTGCATTCTCCAAGTATTAGTGCAAGTTAACTTTATGTAATGATAAGTCATTTTGTAAATCAAAAATAAAAGAAATTTTAAAATATAAGATAGCAGGCATCATGTTAATGATGAATTATTAAAAGCTTTTCCCATAAGACAATAATGCCTGCTATAAGCACTATTTTTTAACACCTTACTGGAGATCTAGTGATTACTAGAAAAGAAAATAAAAGCATAGAAAAGGAGAAAAAAATTATCATTATTTACAGATGATATTCTTTTGTAAGTAAGAAATCTAAAAATTCAAAAATCTAAGTATTGGAATTGATAAATAAATGTAGTAAGGTTGCTGGACATAAAGTTAACTGCGTTGAAATGCAGTGGCAACATTTTTTTTTAATTTTAAAAAGGATACTATTTATAATAACATAAAAAATACTTAGGAACACCTAACAAAAGATATTCAAGACTTTTAACAGAAAATTATACAATATTATAGACAAACAAAACAAAACAAAATTAAAAAAAAAAACCTAGAGAAATGTAAAGAAATGCCATGTTTATGGATTGGATGAGACAATGTATAAAAATGTCAATTTCCCACCAATTTGATGTCTGAATCAAAAATGTAATGTCAATCAGAAACCCCAAATTCCCTAAATTTGTTTTAGTAGGGGGGGTGATTAAAATCTGATACTAAATTTATATGGAAACACAAACAGCAAAGAATTATGAGACCATTTTGAAGACAAATAAATTTGGAAGATTTGCATTAATGGCTATCAATACTTATTACAAAGCTATAATAATAGTATTATATTGGTACAAGAATGGATAAATTGACAAAAAATAGAGTCCAGACCATGCAAATATGGTCACCTAGTTTATTGCAAAGGTGATACTGCAGTGTAGTGGGGGAAAGGTGATTTTTCTCAGTAAATAGTACTGGAACAGTTTAATACCTCATGCCATATACAAATGTTCATATATGATAGATAAATTAAAGACATAAATATAAAAATAAAACTTTTTGAAGAACACAGAGGAGAATTTATTTTTTTATTTTTTATTTTTTTTTAAGATTTTATTTATTTGCGAGAGAGAGAATGAGAGACAGAGAGCATGAGAGGGAGGAGGGTCAGAGGGAGAAGCAGACTCCCTGCTGAGCAGGGAGCCCGATGTGGGACTCGATCCCGGGACTCCAGGATCATGACCTGAGCCGAAGGCAGTCGCTTAACCAACTGAGCCACCCAGGCGCCCACAGAGGAGAATTTATTGATGAATTGAGATAGGCTTTCATAAAGAGAACACACAAAAATTGGTAGGCAAAAAAAATAGATGAATTGGACAAATTAAAATTAAGGCCATTTGTTCATTAAAAGATAGTTTTAAGAGAATGAGAAGGGAAGACATAGCATCAGATAAATATTTGCAATACATGCATATGTGTCAAAGTTTTATGTTTAGAATATATAAAATAAAACAATGGTAAAATGACAGACAAACCAATAGGAAAATGAGCAAAGACCTGAAAAGCATTTTACAAAAGAAGATAGCCAAATGGAAAGATGCTAAATATTTAGGTCATAAAAGAAATACAGATCAAAGCCAAAATGCAATACCACTACATAGCCAGGTTATGAACAACTGGAAATCTTGTGCCTGCTGGTTTGAAGTTTAAGTTTGTAGAAACACTTTGGAAACTATTTGATACCCTATAATCCAGGAATTCCATACCTAGGTATTTATCCAACAGAAATGCATATTATGTTTATTTTTAAATATACATGAATACTTATAGCAGCACATTTTATTGGAATGTCCATTAACATTATTGTCTTTTCATGTAGTGGAATACTATACAGCCATTAAAATGACAAATCTCAATGACAACAACATAGATGGTTCTCATAAACAAAGTGTGGAGCAAAAGAAGCTAGGTATAAGAGAGTATATTATTTCATTTATAGAACATTAAAAATGAAGATACCTTATCTTTGTTGGAAGTCAAGGTAGCTGTTAATCTTGTACAATAGTGTCACTAGAAGGGGGAATAAAGGGAGCTTCTCAGGTGCTTGTAATTTTGGGTGTCTTAATGTGGGGCACCTGGGTAACTCAGTCAGTTAGGCATCTGACTCTTGATCTCAGCTCAGGTCTTGATCTCAGGGTTGTGAGTTCAAGCCCCGTGTTGAACTTCCACCTAGTGTGGAGCCTACTTAAAGAAAAAAAATATATATATATGTGTTCAGTTTATGAAAAATTAATTGCATTTCATATTTCTCATTTTTTACCTTTCTCTATTAGACTTCAGTGGAAGTATAGAACAGAAAGTGATCTGGCTGCATTAAAAAGATTTAGCCAAAATGTCACCACAATGCATGGTTTTATCTATTTCATTTTTTAATTTTTTAAATTATTTATTTAAAATAAATTACTGATAGTGTATTTCTAGAAAGATATAAAATGACACTTTGCAGTTTTCATTGCAATATTGTCAGGACATTCTCCATAAAGAGATCCATATTTCTATCATATTTACATAGAAAAAAAAAGATATGGTGGTATCCCTGTAGCCTTAACTGTGTTTGATTTTATCACATTTTTTCTGTTATTAAAAGACAGCTATTATTATTTCAAATATTTTATTTCATTTCACTTTAAATACGAACTGACTGTTTTTCATTTATAAGAATTATCTATTCATATTCTTTAACCAGAAATAGGCTGGGAATTTAGCTCTGTGTCTAAATTTCAGTCTGCAAAAATATCCCTGCCCTCATCTTCAAACAGAAGGCATATACTGTGTCGCACAGTTACCAGATAGTCATCAACTGGGAAAGCAATCTAATACAGATTCTGTGCTGTGTAATTATTAGTCCCAACCTGCTGCATCAGAGTTCATTACAGAAAACATTAGGGGGCTGCATGTCTCTCACTGATTGTATGAGCAACGTCTATGAACTTTAATGGAATCTACATGCACACAGTCAGGAGATTTCAATAGGCAAACTTAAAAATAACCATTTTCTAACTGCAGTGATACACTGCAGATTTTCTAGTTATATGGAACTCTTGGGGACTGGATTCATTTAGCCTTTGACTTCATTTAGCACAGAATACACACAGGAAAACTTTGTGGCATTTTAAGTGTGTTTGCTATCATGTATTAATGCTTACACAAACACAGTTATGCTTGCATGCTCATTTTTTTAGGCCATAGTATTTTTCAGTTCTTATCATCAGACTCTGGCTTTATGTGGTTGCTTGGATAGGGGAAAAACTGACTTCATACTTGAAGTTAGTCTCAATTTTGCCTGAGACTTTTTTTTTTTTAAATCAGAAGTTTTTATAAAAACTTTTAACTAGAATTTTTACATTAAAAAAAAAGTATAGCCCTCTTTTCTTAGTTATATGTTTTTCTGCACACCCAAGGCTGGATCTCTGGAGTTATCTAAGGAGCTGACTCATAAGATCTGGGCCTCTAATGCCATTAAGCTTATTAGTGACGAGTTGTCTTTCTAGTTTTCAGTCTGATAGTATTCACAAAAATCATGATTGCTATGTCGTCCCCTTATTCTCCAGCAGTTCACTCTTGCAAAGTAAAAAACAGGGGCCTTCCCATACCTCAATATCATAAGAGCCATCTACAAAAAGCCCACAGTGAATATCATTCTCAATGGGGAAAACAGAGCTTTTCCCTTAAGGTCAGGAATATGACAGGGATGCCCACTATCATCACTTTTGTTCAACATAGTACTAGAAGTCCTAGCCTCAGCAATCAGGCAACAAAAAGAAATAAAAGGCATTCAAATTGGTAAAGAAGAAGTCAAACTCTCTCTCTTCACAGATGACATGATACTTTATGTGGAAAACCCAAAAGTCTCCACCCCCAAATTACTAGAACTCATACAGCAATTCAGCAACGTGGCAGGATACAAAATCAATGCACAGAAATTGGTTGTATTTCTCTATACATTAACAATGTGACTGAAGAAAGAGAAATTAAGAAATTGATTCCATTTACAATAGCACCAAAAACCGTAAGATACCTTGGAATAAACCTAACCTAAAGGTTTTATACTCTAGAAACTACAAAACACTTATGAAAGAAACTGAGGAAGACACAAAGAGATGGAAAAACATTCCATGCTCATGGACTGGAAGAATAAACATTGTGAAAATGTCTATGCTGCCCAGAGCACTCTACATTTTCAAAGCAATCCCTATCAAAATACCACTGACATTTTTCACAGAGCTGGAACAAACAATCCTAAAATTTGTATGAAACCAGAAAAGACCCCTAATTGCCAGGGGATTGTTGAAAAAGAAAACCAAACCTGGGGGCATCACAATGCCTGACTTCAAGCTATATTACAAAGCTGTGATCATCAAGACAGCATGGTATTGGCACAAAAACAGACACATAGATCAGTGGAACAGAATAGAGACCCCAGAAATGGACCCTCAACTCTTTGGTCAACTAATCTTCGACAAATCAAGAAAGAATATCCAACGGAAAAAAGACTGTCTCTTCAATAAATGGTGCTGGGAAAATTGGACAGCCACATGCAGAAGAATGAAACTGGACCATTCTCTTACACCATACACAAAGATAAACTCAAAATGTATGAAAGACCTCAATGTGACACGGAATCCATCAAAATCCTAGAGGAGAACATAGGCAATAACCTCTTCGACATTGGCCACAGTGACCTCTTTCAAGACACATCTATAGAGGCAAGGGAAACAAAAGCAAAAATTAGCTTTGGGACTTCATCAAAATAAAAAGCTTCTGCACAGCAAAGGAAACAGTCAACAAAGCTAAGAGGCAAACCATGGAATGGAGAAGATATTTGCAAATGACATTATAGATAAAGGGCTGGTATCCAAGACCTATAAAGATCTTATCAAACTTGGGGCGCCTGGGTGGCTCAGTCGTTAAGCATCTGCCTTCGGCTCAGGTCATGATCCCAGGGTCCTGGGATTGAGCCCCTCATCGGGCTCCCTGCTCCCTGGGAAGCCTTCTTCTCCCTCCCCCACTCCCCCTGGTAGTGTTCCTTCTCTCACTGTGTCTCTCTCTCTCTGTCAAATAAATAAATAAAATCTTAAAAAAAAAAAAAACTTATGAAACTCAACACCCAAAAAACAAATAATCCAGTCAAGAAATGGGCAGAAGACATGAACAGACATTTCTCCAAAGAAGACATACACATGGCTAACAGACACATGAAAAAATGTTCAACATCACCAGCCATCAGGGAAATACAAATCAAAACCACAATGAGATACCACCTTACACGACTTAGAATGGCAAAAATTAACAAGACAGGAAATAACAAGTATTGACAAGGATGTGGAGAAAGGAGAACCCTCTTATACTGTTGGTGGGAATGTAAGCTGGTACAGCCACTCTGGAAAACAGTATGGAGGTTCCTCAAAACATTAAAAATAGAGCTACCCTATGACCCAGCAATTGCACTACCAGGTATTTATTCCAAAGATACAGATGTGAAAAGAAGGGGCACATGCCCCCCAATGTTCATAGCAGCAATGTCCACCATAGCCAAACTGTGGAAGGAGCCAAGATGCCCTTCAACAGATGAATGGATAAAGAAGATGTGGTTCATACATATAATGGAATATTACTCAGCCATCAGAAAGGATGAATACCCACATTTTGCATTGGCATGGATGGAACTGGAGGGGATTATGCTAAGTGAAATAAGTCAAGCAGAGAAAGACAATCATCATATGGTTTCACTCATATGTGGAACATAGGGAATAGCATGGAGGACCATAGGGGAAGGGAGGGAAAACTGAATGGGAAGAAACCAGAGAGGGAGACAAACCATGAGAGACTCTGGACTCCGGGAACCAAACTGAGGGTTACAGAAGGGAGGGGGTTGGGGGGATGGGATAATCGGGTTATGGGTATTAAGAAGGGCGCTGGGTGTGGTGATGAGCACTAGGTGTTATATGCAACTAATGAATCTTTAAGCACTACATCAAAACTAATGATGTACTGTATGCTGGCTAATTGAACATAATAATATTAATTAATTAATTAATTAATTTTAAAAAACAGTGGACTTTCATCATTTACACAAAAAGAAGATGGTCTCTATATGACTTTATCCAGAGTTTTAAGAAGCACAAGTCAATCTTTTAGAGTGATAAAACTAATAGTGTTGTATGTTTAAATTTTTGGTATGAATTCATAAATATACTTTGTAAGCATGCTAATATTAAAAGTGCACCCACATTAAGCAATTGCTACAGACTTCCAGATCAGTGGTTCCCAAACATTTTAGTGTGCATCTGATCACCTGGAGGGTTTATTAAAACATGGATTGTTGATCCTCATCCCTAAAGTTTATGATTCATTAAGTCTACCTGAAACTTTGTACTTCTAACATGTTCCATGGTGATGGCAATGCCATTGGTCTTTAGATCTCACTTTGAGAACCACTGATGTAGATAAAAGCAGTATTCCAGATACAACTTTAGGACTTCTCCATTCTAGAAACCCTATTGGAAGGCAGATTTTTGAGTGCGATGCTATTTTAAGAATAGTCCTGTATCTATTTATTTACAAAATAAATCATTTAGTAAGTGTGATATTTTATTGGTAATAAATTTTGGCACATCCCAAGTGTACTGGAACATGGTGGTGGAGACTGGCTTCTGGAATGGCTCCCAGAGGAACAGACTCCAGTTCCCACTCTTCTGCTAACGCTTGCCACTGCCTTCCTCCCAATATCTACCTTTTCTAGCCCCACTCCTCACTTCAGTCACTCTCTGGCTCCTGCTCTTCTACCTCACATATTCTCCATATACAGAATGTTTTAAAGTTTTACCATGCCTGCCTGCATATTCCAGCACCTTCCTTGAAGTTTCTCCACCGGGTCAAAGCCAAACAGTATACAGATTGTTTTTGATACATCCCTGTGCTAGTGATCAAAGGACACCCCACCACCACCACCACCACACACAAACCATTATTTTCTCAAACAGCTTCTTTGTCCTTTGATGACTGGAAATCTCTGAGTAACTGTATTTCAGCAAAAGTGCTAGGGGTCACCTTGCCACAGTCTCTGTGAGTCTTTTAAATGCAATTTTCATGAATGAACTTGATAGTGCATTCTGGAGCTGACGCAGGACGCACACTGATCTTACCAAAGCAGCCCACCAGAAATACTGTTTTGTTCAGCACAGAGTGAAGGACATCCTCTTTTGCTTCCTGGGCAAGGCATGGGCTTAGGCTTTTCCAGGAAACTAGAGAGATGCTTATCCTCCCATTTTGAAGGATCTCAATTCAGCTTAAATAGCAAAGTATGCTATTCTGTTTTCTTCGACAACTTGTCTGAATTTTTGTACGTAAAGTGAATTCCAAACTACACTAAATATATTTGGGCTCACAGAAGGTTGCCTCTAGTTTTAATCTACTTTAATTATCGTGTATTGTTTCCTTTAAAGTCATGCAGTTTTATTTACATTTAATGGAATTTACCTTTAACTCAATTCAGGAAAGCTTCCAGTGAAAACCTGCTGTTTCCTTAACCTGGAATGGCCTTGTCTCTTCTACACCTCTCCCCATCCCCTCTCTGTCCATGGGATTTCTCATATTTTGAGGCACAACTGAGGATCCTACCCCAATTATTTTTTCATCCTCATATCCCATGTCCTCTAATGAAAGTTTTTATAGCACTTGGCCTTGTTTGAGTCATTTTTTATTCTCTATCAGTGCCTAATAAAGTAATTTGCCTATAGAGGTGATATATATTTTCTGTTATCAAAAACTAATGATGTAATGTATGGTGATTAACATAACATAATAAAATAAAATTAAAAAAATAAAATTAAAAAAATCATCAATTCATTAAGCAGTTACTGAGTATTAACTTTGTGTCGGGCCCTATGGAAGAGCCTGGCACTATAAAGAAAAATAATATATGGTTTCACTCCTAATGGAATTCACAATCTATGGGAAGATACAGACATGTAATCCAAAAAGTATAAAACGTTATATCAATTTCATAGTAGAGGAACCTCCAGAGTGCTTTGACAGCACTAAAAAGGCATAATTCTTTAATTCTCAGGAATTAGGGAAGACTATACATAGGAGGTGACAGAAAAACTGAGTCTTAGAATAGAAAAATCACCAGAGTAGTGTCTGGGTGGTTCAGTTGGTTAAGTGTCTGCCTTCAGCTGAGGGAGCCCCATGTCGGGCTCCCTGCTCAGCGGGGAATCTGCTTCTCCCTTTCCCTCGGCCCCTCCCCCCCAGTCATCCTCTTTCTCTTTCTCTCTCTCTCTCTCTCAAATAAATAAAATCTTAAAAAAAAAGAAAAAAGAAAAAGAAAAATCACCAGATAGAAGGGGAAAGGAACTTTCATCCAATTACTGGCACACAAAAATCACAAAGTTTCAAGTCCACATGATGTGCTGGGACTGAAGTAAGTAGTTTATTATTTATTTATTTATTTATTTATTTATTTATTTATTTATATATATATATTTAAAATTATTTTTTAATTTTTTTAAAGATTTTATTTATTTATTTGAGAGAGAGACAGAGATAGCGAGAGAGAGCAAGAGCAGGGAGGAGAGGGAGAAGCAGGCACCTCTCTGAGCAGGAAGCCTGATGTGGGGCTCGATCCCAAGACCCTGGGATCATGACCTGAGCTGAAACCGAGTTGGACACTTAACCAAGTGAGCCACCCAGGCGCCCCTATAGTAAGTAGTTTATTTGCTGGAGAGTGTCATACATGGAGGGAGTTTCAGGATATGCAACAGTCATATACTTTTGCCTCTTATTCTTGCCTTTCTACATGTATAGTCCTCCCTAATGGATGTGCACATGATAAGAATTAATGAGTGGGAAACAACACCCTTACCTGTCAAGAAATGACTCATTAATCCCTCCTAAATCTCATGACTAAAAATAGAGAGAAATCAATCAGGCTAGTTGAGATTCAAGAAAATAGTCATATCTTCTAGAGGTATGACATCGTATCTCATTTTCATTTATACAATAGACACTTATTGAGGATCAACAATTTGCATGGTACTGGGCTGATTACTACTGAAGGTAACAACGTAATTCAATCAGTATAGCAGAGGGAAAGGCAGACACAAGTAGTGATAAACATATTCTCTTAGAATATGCAGAGTGTGGGAGTGCAGAGCAGAACCTGATGATTCATAGCAGGGGCAATAGGGGAGTGCTTCAAGAGAAAAGCAGTAACTTTAGTGAGTTTTACAAGCTGAGTAGTGTTTGAAATAGAGAAAGAGAATCTTAGTCAGAGAAACTGCAACAAAAATAGTCAGTGGATTGTAAACGTGTGTAAGTTCAATACTCCAGAAGGCCCATCTTGATTTGGGAGCTTCTTGCCTTGTCTTCCAGAGCTATACACACTAATAAAAACAGAGTAATATTTGCCTCTGACTAATTGTGATACATCTGGACACTAAGGAAATGAAGCACCTAAAAGAAGGATTAAATTCAATACAGGTTCATCCATAATGTCATTCAACCAAAACTTAGACATTAAATAAACAGCTTATTTATTTATTTAATTTGAGAGAGAGAGAGATAGGGGGGAGAGGCAGAGGGAGAGGGAGAAGCAGGTTCCCCGCTGAGCAGGGAGCCCAAGTCAAGCTCAATCCTGGACCCTGAGATCAGGACCTGAGTTGAAGGCAGATGCTTAACTGACTGAACCACCCAGGTGTCCCTAAACAGCTTATTTAAAAAGAAACAGTTGCTGTGAACTTTTTCAGAGCAGCATGTAAACTGTTCTCTGCTGCTGTCAATGAGACATAAATTATTTAAAATAAATTATGTAGATTTATCTTAATAAAAACAAATGAGGACATCATTTTAATGGAGTGTGAGCTTCTTCCATAACTGGCTGCATCAGCATCTTTACGGTTCCAGAGAAGCCATCCCTGGCTAAGCCTTGTTTAGGATGTTATTTATTTATGGTCAAGCTTCCTCAGATTTGGAAGCACTGAGGCAATATGCTGACAGGTCACATCAACAGAATGCACTGAGTAAGCTGACCTTTGATATTCTTGAGAGTGAAAATATTTATGAGGCTAAGTTTTTCTCTGAGAGTATGAAGCCTAGAGAACTGTTCCTCAGGCCCTGTCACTCAGTAAAAAGAACAAGGACATGGAATTTGGAGTCAGAAGGTCTGAAATCAAATTGTAGTTCTCTCACTTGCCTGACTTTGACCAAGGTGCTCAATGTTTCTGAGGTTCCATGTCTCCCTTCCAATACAGGGATCACCAACACTGCATTGTCTACAGATTTGTTGTGAGGACAATGAGAAAAAAAATGAAAGTGTTTCATAGAATGTGTATACTTGCCAATTCATGTTATTACTTTACAGCTGAAAACTCAGGAAGTGGAAGTGTGCTGAAAGTAGGTTGGAATAAATCAGGGATTTTATTTTCTTCCTACGTGTTAAGATTACCTCCCCAGAGCTCTCAAGAGGTTTTGCTTGCTTATACTCACATCTCCTTTTTTTTCTCCTAAGATTTCTTCTAAAGAAAGGCCATTTAAAGTGACAGTTTCTCGCTCTTAAGACTTTTGCCATTTCCTCAAACTGCAAGGCTTCTCACATTACCCCATCTGGTATTTGATGTAAAATATACACCCCTGTGATGTGCTAATTGTCTCCAGAATGTGGCCTCACAATTGTAATTAGTTCTTTTTACACAGTTTCTTCCTGCCATGGATAGTATTTTTCTGACTAAATGATAATATGGGATTGTCTGTGTCAGAGCAACAGTTCATTGTTTCTAAGAACATAACATTTTAGAAGCCAGCAGAAGGTCTGTCTTCTGGTGGCAGCTCTCCTGTCACCCCATTGTTATACCCTTTGTGGAAGCAATGTACCCAGACACATGATGAGGGAGACTGCTCTGAAGTAGAAAGCAATTAAGATTCCAAACCATTCCTTTATTATACCTAAAAAAGAACACCACAAGCTGAATATAAATAAATTACCCAAATATAAATGCAGAGGTAATTAGAATTGCGAATTTAGCACATCTGAATATAAGATTTTTTAAATCTAGTAACCACATATAATATTTATATGTGATAGGTCTTTGTGTAACTCTTAAAATGCATTTTAAATTGATTATTTGTTACATGCATCACAAAAAGCAACCAGCGTGATAAGATCTTAGTCCTATTTCGGATGGGAAAGAAAGTGACCTGGGAGATACTTTTCCAGGGACAGTGAGAAACTCACCTCTAATGAGAGCAAAACAGGACCAAGGTAAGGCAAAAATGGCACTGAACACAAAATCGAAATATGTTAAAACACATGGTATTGAGATACAGACACATCTCAGGAGGAATAAGAAATTGTAAACTAAGATTGTGGCAGTGGAAATGGAGAGAATTAAATATATTAAAGAGAAATTGGGGAAGTGAAATTGACAAAATTGGGTAAATGTTTTGAAATGGAGGTAAGGAGTTAAAAGAGTAAATAGTAAAGGATAATTTCCAGGCTTTGAGTTTGGAGTACTAGGTGGTATCAATAATTCATATGACAACTATGGTGGAAATAGGTTTTTCGAGAAGGATAGGAGTATATTGATAATTTGAACATTCTGAAATGGATATGTCTTTGGGGGTATTCAGGTAGAAATATCCAAAAGGCAGTTAAGGTATATACACGTAGAGCCTGGGGGAATCTCAAGGCTAAATTTATGGATTCAGAAGTCATTTATACATAGATCAAATCAAAGCTATATAATGGCAGAAGTGAGAAGACCATAGGAAATGGAAAATACATCTGAAGGAGACTAAGGGTAAGTAGACAAAGAAAATTTAGTGACAGAAGGAATGTTATTGAAGGCAGGAGTTTTAGGAGAGAAAAAATTGGTTGATAGTGTTGAATACTACCAATATAGACCAGGATTATAGAGAATTCACTGAATTTAGCACCTGAGATGTAACTGTTGACATCATGAAAGCTAATTGTTTCAATGGAGTAGTTTTGGTAGAAGCTACCAGTGGCCTGTGAAATAGCAGGAGAAAAATTAATAAAAATACACAGTGTAGGCATGGCTAGCAAGACAAAGAGAGAAAAATGATGATTATATGAGGAGGAGGATGAATTTTTTTGGCCGAGGAGGGAAAAATCTGGAGGATTAGTATAGCCAAAGGAAAACAAACCAACAGAGAAAGGGCTTGGGGGTAATGGAAAGGAATGAGATAATGGTGGAACAAGAACCCCACAATATTAAGACAGGTTGGCATTCAGGAATTGGCATTTAAAGTTCACCCTATTAATATAAAGAGAAGCACTGCTTCCCTGGAGAATACAGTGAAGGAGATAAAGTTGGGTCAGTGTCGATAAGTTTAGGGAAGCTGGATGGGAAACCAAGGCAGTCCAAATATATTTACTCATATTCAGACACAGTAACATGAAAAAGATTTTGTTTATGCATACCCGTACATGTGCACACAATTGGCTTTTGGAGTAAAATTTGTGCAAACCATGGTTGAGCGCATAAAAAAAGAATGACCTTATTTACCATTTCCGTGAAAGTTATCCATGAACTCTCTCCAAAGTACTTTCCTGCCCCTGCATCTATGATTCTGGACCTGAATTAAGCAAGTCACAAAATTATGACTTGTCTTTTTTTTTTTTTTTTTCTTAAGGCTTTATGGAAACACTTACCTTCACAAATAAAATACATGGAGTAAAAAGTAAAAAAAAAATCCAATAGTTTCTGATTTAAAAGACCTCTCTAGCACATTAAAATGATATTGGCAGATAACTTTCTAGAGATAAATCTTAACATTTTTTAAGGGGAGTAGAGATGTATTTGTTTTCATATCAAGAAGAATGGCCCTTCAGAGAAGCCTATTGATTTCATAGAAATTTCAAAAAGAGTAATGGCTGACTAAAAATAGCAGTGGGGGTGAGAAATGATGGTGCTGTAACTCTTTAGTAAACATAAGAAATTAAATTAGGCAATTTAAAGCCAAATGGGCCTGATTCTTGCATTCCCACAGAAACAGCCCCCTCAATGCACTCAGAGCAGAGATTGTACCTTGGTCATTTCTTAAAGCTTTAGAACCTAGAACACTGTTTGGTATAAGAATAGAAGGAAAGTGTGGGAAAACAGATAGAGGCAAAGACATAATTTGTAATGAAGATGTTGAAATATATAACATAATAATAAAAGAAAATCCATAAAAGGGGCTGAGTAAACAAGAGTAAGAATGCTTGTCTTAATAAATGCAGTGTTCAGACAATATTACTGCTGGCTAAACCACATCTGGAAATTATATATAGTTGTGGTTGCCAAAGGACAGAAGGGATGCTGAAAAATTGTGTGAGCAGAGGAAGACTTTCCAGAAGAATAAAGAATCTAGAAACCATGGGATAGGAGTAACAATGGGAGTTGATGCAATTATTGATGTGCAAATGGAGGAAGAGAAGAGCAAATATCATTAGCAAGAATTAAAATTAGACTTGTTCATGTGATTTCAGAGGGGTAGAACTGAATAGTTTTCTCTTCCCCTTTCCCATCGCATCCCCCCCTCCTCCCCCCTCCCTTTCCCTCCCCTCTCTTCCCCTTCCTTTCCTTCCTTTTTGGAAAACCATAACTTCAGGGGGTTGATTTCAATTATACTATTCGATTTAAGGCAACTTTTCATCACTGGTATTTACAATAATTTAAAATATATGAAAATATATGAAATATAATATGAAGTGAAAATATTAAATTGCCTTTCATACAATATAGTATCATTAATGCAAATTATTATTAATGAAATTATAATATAGTATCATTAACATACAGTGTTTAAAACTGTATGTTTTAGAAATAAATTGTCAGTAAAATTCCTACAAATAATAGTAGAAAAGATTAAAAAAAAGAAAAAAGGATAGGGAGTATTGATCTCACCCAGATGGCGAAGTAGAAGATCCCAGCCTCCATTCCCCACAAAAAAAACAGCTCTGCAAGAATTCAGGAGTAATGGATACACAATTAAAAAAAAAAAAATGTAAATGTGATATCAAAAACATAAAATGTGTGAGAAGGAGTAAAAGGGTAGAGTTTTTGTATGCAATTGAAGTTAAATTATTATTAGCTTAAATATCAATAGGTGTTTCAAGTAAGCCTCAGGGTAAGGTAACCAACAAGCCAAAACCTCTAGTAAATACATAAAGATAAAGAGAAAAGAATCAAAGTATACTACTATGGAAAATCATCATTTCAGAAAGGAAGACAGCAAGAGAAGAAAGGAACTACAAAATAGCCAGAAAACATTAACAAAATGGAAATAGTAAGTTCTAACATATCAATAATTACCCTAAATGTAAATGGAACACTACATCAAAAACTAATGATGTAATGTATGGTGATTAACATAACATAATATAATAAAAAAATTTTTCCTATCAAAAGGCTTAGATTGACTGAATGGATAAAAAACAACTATACTATACCCACATGACATTCACTCTGCCTTCGAGTACACTCACAGGATCAAAGTGTAGGAATGCAAAAGAAGGCAGGGGTAGCTACACTTACATGACAAAATAGACTTCAATATTAAAAAAATGTTAAAGAGACAAAGGAAATTATATAATGCTAAAGGGGTCAGATAATTAAGAGGATAAAACAATTGTAAATATATATGTACCCAACCTTGGGTACAACCTGGTGGCTCAGTCGGTTAAGCATCTGACTCTTGATCTCAGATCAGGTCTTTGATCTCAGAATCATGAGATCAAGACTCACATTGGGCTCCATGCTGAGCATGAAGCCTACATAAATATATTAGGAGTTGTTTTTGAAAAGATAAACAGAATTGACAAACCTTTAGCTAGATTAACCAAGAAAGAGAGAGGATTCAAATAAATAACATAAATGAAAGAAAAAGTTGTTTTAACTGATAATCACAGAAATTACAAAAGATGATGGATGACTAAGAGCAATTATATACCAAAAATTGGACAACCTAGAGGAAATTGATAAGTTTCTAGAAACAATACAAGCCACCATGACTGAATCATGAAGAAATAGAAAATCTGAACAGACCAATAACAAGTAAGGAAATTGAATAAATAATTAAAGACTTCCAAAAATAGAAAAACCCAGGATCAGATGTCTTCGCTGGTCAATTTGACCAAACATTTAAAGAAGAATACCAATGAATGCCAATTCTTTTTGAAATCTCCCAAAAAAAGCTGAAGAGGTGGAAACACATCTAAATTCATTTTATGAGGGCAGGATTGTCCTGATACCAAAGCTGGATAAAGATGACACAAGAAAGAAAACTACAAGCCATTATCCCTATTGAGTGTAGATGTAAAAATTCTGAACAAAATACTAGCAAACTGAATTCAATCACATTAAAAGGATCTCACCCTCATCAAATGAAATTTATGCCAGTGATGCAAAGAGGGTTCAACATCTGCTAATCAATCACTGTGATTCACCACATTACAAAATGAAGGATAAAAATCATATGATCATCTCAAAAGATGTAGAAAAAGCATTTTACAAAATTCAATCTACTTTCATGATAAAAACTTTCAACCAATAAGGAACATGTCTGAACATAATAAAGGCCATATATGACAAACCAACATCTAACATCATACTCAACAGTGAAAAACTGAAAGTTTTTCCTCCAAGATCAGGAACAAGAAGTGTGCCCTCTCTCACCATGCCTATTCAACACAGCCCTGGAAGTCCTAGCTAGAGCAATAAGGAATAAAATAAAAAAGCATCCAAATGGGACAGGAAGAAGTAAAATCGTCTCCTTTTTCTGATAACATGATCATGTATATGGAAAATCCTGACTCCACCAAAAACTTTAGAAGTAAAAAACAAATTCAGTAAAGTTTTGGGACACAAAGTTAATATGCAAAAATCAGCTGTTTTTTTATGCATTAACAATGAACTATCTGGAGAAGAAACTTTTAAAAATTTCATTTACAATACCACCAAAAATAATAAAATACTTAGGAATAAATTTAACTAGTAAGTGAAACACCTGTACATCAAAATGTGTAAGACTTTGATGAAAAAAACTGAAGATGACACAAACAAATGAATATATACCCTGTTTGTGGCTAAGAAAAGTTAATATTGTTCAAATGTTCATGCTACCCAAAGACTCTATAGAGTCAATACAATCCCTATCAAAATTTCAATGCTATTGTCACAGAAAGAGAAAAAACTAGCATAAAATTTGTATGAAATCACAAAAGACCCTGGATATTCAAAGCAATCTGAAATAAAAACAAAACTGGATGTATCACATATCCTGATTTCAAACTATATTACAAAACTATAGTAATCAGTATAATTTGCTACTGGCATAAAAAGACACTTTGATCAACAGAACAAAATTGAGAGTCCAGAAATAAATGCATGTGTATATACTCAGCTAATATTTGACAAGGCAGTCAAGAATTGTTAATGTGGAAAGGACAGTGTCTTCAATAAATGGTGCTGGGAAACTGGATATTCGTGATATGCAGAAGCATGAAATGAGACCAGTATTTTACACCACTCTCAAAAATGAACTTGAGATGGATTAAAGACTTAAATGTAAGACCTGAAACCATAAAACTCCTAGAAGAAAACATAGAGAAAATGCTCCTTGACATCAGTCGTAGCAATGATTTTAGATATGTATGACACCAAAAGCATAAGCAACAAAAGCAAAAATCAACAAGTGGAACTACATTAAACTAAAATGTTTCTGCATAGCAATAGGAACATTAACAAAATGAAAAGGCCACCTACAGAACGGAAGAATATATTTGCAAAACCATGCATCTGATAAGGGGTTAATGTCCAAAATATATAAGGAACTTATACCAGTCAATAACAAACCCACCAACAATTCAGTTAAAAATTGGGCAGAGGACTTGAACAGACATTTCCCTAGAGAAGACATACAAATGGCCAACGGGTACTTGCAACTGTGTTCAATATCACTAATCATCAGGAAAATGCAAATCAAAACCACAATGAGATGTCACCTCACACATGTTAGAATGGCTATTATCAAAAAGACAAGAACTAACAAAAGTTGGTGAGGGTGTGTAAAAAAAGAGAACATTTGTTACTGTTGGTGGAAATGTAAATTGGTGCACCCAACCTAGAAAACAATACAGAGGTTCCTGAAAAAATTAAAACGGAACAACCATATGATCCAGCAATTCCACTTCTTGATATATAGCTAAAGGAAATGAAGCCAATTATCTCAAAGAGATATCTGTACTTGTACGTGCACTGCAGCATTATTCACAATAGCCAAGATACGGAAACAACCAAAGTGACTAGCAGTGGATGAATGGATAAAGAAAATGTAGAATACGGGTGCCTGGGTGGCTCAGTCGTTGAGCGTCTGCCTTCGGCTCAGGTCATGATCCCAGGGTCCTGGAGTCCCACATCGGGCTCCCTGCTCGGCGGGAAGCCTGCTTCTCCCTCCCCCACTCCCCCTGCTTGTGTTCCCTCTCTCGCTGTGTCTCTCTCTGTCAAATAAATAAATAAAATCTTAAAAAAAAAAAAAAAAAAAAAAAGAAAATGTAGAATACAAATACAATGGAATATTATTCAGCCTAAAAAAGAAGGAAATCGTGCTATTTGTGACAACATGGATAGACCCTGAGGGCAATATGCTAAGTGAAATAAGTTAGATGGAGAAAGACAAATACTGTAATGATCTCACTTATATGTGGAATCTAAAAACACTGAACTCGTAGAATAGAGAGTAGAATGGTGGTTGCCAGGGGCTGAGGGTTAGGACAATGAGAAGATATTGGTCAAAGGGTACAAATATTCAGTTATAAAATGAGTATGTTCCAGGGATCTAAGTACTGCATGGTGATTATAGTTAAAAATACTATATTGTATACTTGAAAGTTGCTGTGAGAGTTTTAATGTTCTCACCGTAATAACAACAAAATGGTAGTTATGTGAGGTGAGGGGTATGTTTAACTAACCTTATTGGGGTAAACATTTCACAATATATACATGTATCAGATCATCACATTGTACACCTTAAACTTACACCATGTTTTATAACAATTATATCTTGATAAAGCTGAGAGGAAAGAATGGGGAGCTGTTAATCATTGTTAAATCGAGGGAGGAACCTATACACATGTCTCTTGTATATTTTTTATGCTTTTCTATGGGCTTAAAAAATTTTGAAATTAAAGTTTTCACAGGGAAAACATATTGAAAACTATCTCAAATTTGTCGAAAGACTATATTTTAGAAATTGAGATTTATTGAAATGCAAGTGCAAGTGTTTAAGAGATGCAGCTGTCTTAACTGAATTCAGCTGTTTGACTCACTTTTAAATGAGTGTCTGTGTTCAGCCTCATGAAAGTTATAGCAGAGCCCAGGTCGATGATGTGGAGGATTTCAACCAGCCTCAATTATTCTTTGGGGTATATAAGAAGGTTAGGTGCATTAACTAGAAAATTTGAAAAAAAAAAAACTCAATTAATAGACAGTCTTCTTCAAAAATATGCAGAAAGAGCTCTAAGATGCCTCAAGAGGCAACCTGAGTTTCATAGTAGGAGGCAACTGGACATATAATTGAATGTTATAGAACCAGAAGAGTTTTCTAAAATGATGGGGGGAAAAGATCTATATTTTTGTCAATTCTAGAAACCTACAGACTGAGAACACTAGAAAGATAATTTTGCGTCCTATCATCCCACAGAGCCCTAGACCCTCATTCACTGTCAAACATCCAAGTCCTTCAGTATCTAAATCCTTGGGAGTATCTGTTCTCCAAAATTATCATCACCACAATCCTACACTCAAGATTATTTATTCATTGATGTCTCAGTTATCCACAGATTTTTCCCATCCCAAACATTTCCACTGGATCTTTTGAATTCATGATCTATAATCACCAACAGCCGTGAACTTCTTTAAATATACTCCTAATATCACTATTTTCTATGCAGTTCTTTGGAGAGATTATTCCTTTCCCTAAATTGTACGCACCTCACGGTCTAGACAGGAGTCAGTGTTCTCTTCCATTCTCTTTCCTACTCCAAAACTGTTTCTAAACTCTTTTCTCCTCAGCTTCTTTAAAGCCAATGCCACCAGACTCAATCACCTGCTATTCCCCATGGTCACTTTCACCTTCTAACCCTCTGGTTACTCCTGTTCATTGACTGATGGCTTTAATTCCTGATTTACCATTTGTTTAACACTGCTCATGATTTTCAATTTTCAATACTTATGTCTCTCTGTTCCTAAACTTACTCACCACCAATAATTTAGTATTTTACACCCACTTCTGCCACTTAGTCCTTTGGTAACACCTAAAACCTTGAGATCACCAATAGCTTCACTACCTAAAACTCAAATTCATAACTTCTATATAGTGACCCACACCTTCTAGGCTTCAGGTATATGGCATTATTTTTAACTTTTAAAAAACTCCAAACAATAACAACAACAACAAACAACTCCATTGAGACCTCCATTCAATTAGTCCTACAATTTCCTCACGCCAATAATTGAATGTTTGTATCATCCTCAAAATTCATGTGTTGTGGGACACCTGGGTGGTTCAGTTGGTTGAGTGTCCAACTCTTGATTTCAGCTCAGGTCATGATCTTGGGGTCCTGGGTTCAAGCCCCATGTTGGGCTCCACGCTCAGTGGGGAATCTGCTTGGATTCTTCTCTCCCTCTCCCTCTGCCCCCCACCCCCATTTACACACACTCTCTCTCTAAAATAAATAAATAAATCTTTAAAAAAAACTTCATGTGTGAACTCCTAACCCCCAAGGTGAGGGTAAAAGGAACTGGAGCCTTTGGGAGGTAATTAGGTCATGAAGACAGAGCAGTCATGAATGGTATTAGAGCCCTTATAAATGAGGTTTCAGATAGCTCTTTTGCCTCCTTCCACCATGTGAGGTTATAGTGAAAAGAAGGCCATCAGGGTGGAAATTAGCTTTCACCAGACACTGAATCTGCTGGCACCATGATCTTGGACTTCCCAGACTACGGAACTATGAAAAACAAATGTTTGCTGTTTAGAACCCACCCAGTTTATAGCATTTTTGTTATAGCAGCCTGAATGGACTAAGGCACCTCAGTACTGTTCACCATCCTTAATCCCTTCCTTCTTTTCTTAGAATATGTAATGCAGAATTACAAACACTGCTTTGCAAATATTTCTAATGCTTCATCTTTCCTTCCTCTGTTGTGCAAACCTGGAAAACAAAACCTATGACTGTAGTTAAATTTAACTATCCAACAGCTACAGGAGAAATGGAGATTGATAGATGTAAAACACAAAACCAAGTTGACTTGTTTCACTACAAATTCTTGATGACAAAACTCAGATGAGTCTTTAACACTACCTGGAAATTCTGGTACACTTCCCTAAACATTTTTTCATATTCCCTCAAATAACTATTTTATATCATCTCTTTCTTCAGATTTCTATTTTTTAAGAAATCCCCTAACAGTCAGCTGTTGTCATATACTTTGTTACTCTGTTACAAATGTACAAGCAACAGATAACAGAAATCCTTCAATCCTCCATGTCACTACAACCAATATATACTGCCTTCCATCTGTTATGAAGACAAACTCTTCTTGCCCTTATCAAGGTTCTACCCCTTCCTCATATGCTCTAGGTCCACTGTTACCACCTCAGTATAAGCCATGATTGTTTATCATCTGAACCACTGCAGTAGCTTCCTAACTTTGCCTTTTTTGCCTTCCTCTTTCCCTACAATAATACCCTACCATAATACATTCGCTACCCAGTGGCCAGTATTCTTTTACAAACATATATTACATTCATCATATCTGCTTAAAACTATCCAATGGTTTTCCACCATAATTAGCATAAAACACAAAAATAATTATTCTGGTTTTTCAAAAAACAGAGAGAGAGAGAGAAAGAGAGGTGGTCCTTGATTGCCTGTTTTTCCTCATCTCTCACTCCTCAATCCAGCCTTCTCCAGTGATGCATTCCAGGCCAGTCCCTGTTTTACTTCTCTTGTATTTATTACCTCTGCCTGGTATGCTTTTCCCCTCCTTTAAAGGAGGATCTCCTCCTTTAAAGAAAGATAGCCCCTCCTTTTCCTTCAGATATTTGTTTTCAAAATCACCCATTAAAAAAAGGCCTTCATTAGCCAGAGAGAAGAAAGGAAATGGTCCATGACACAGAAATTTTAAAAAAGGCACTCACTGACTACTCATATTCTAAATACCCCAACACTAATTTTCTGTTGTTAGACCTATTTTTAATCTCTTTACAGAGAAACCACTATCTGAAATCTAAAGGAAGAAGACAAGAGAAGTATGTCTACAACAAACTGCCAACTGCTGCCTGGTGAAGAGTTTCAGTCAATCTTTCTTTTTTCTTTTTTTGTTTTGTTTTGTTTTGTTTTGTTTTTTAAGCACAAGGTATTGGGTGGTTTGTTGTCATGGCAAAGCTGGCTAATAACACATGGTATTCATAGAAGTCTCATGAAAAACCACAGGAGTTATTCTGCTTCGGAAACTCAGCAGGGTGTTAACTACAGAGGAGAGAATATTTGTGTAAGTTTTAGAGGAAAGGTAGTTTGCTGGCTGGGGAAGTGGAATATAATATCTAAGCAGAGGGAAATTGGATGTAAAGGCCTGGAAACTAGGAAGGATGTGAAATGTTTGAGGAATTATAAACGGTTCAGCGGGACTAGGATCTGAGGCAATTCAGTGAAAATAGTGAAAGGTGAAAAAAGGTAAGCTGGACCACACTGTGAGGGTCCCTAACAGCAATCTGGGATTTATCTGAAGGCTATGTAAAGTAGGCATTAAGTTAGGTCTGGTTTGAGCAGAGCCAGATAGTTTAAAGCTCACTCAGGAAGCAGTTTGGAGGACCCAGTAAACAGTGAAAAGGTTATAAGCAGGAGGAAGTTTACTATTGTAATATTGGTGAGACATTTATAGGACCTGGAATAAAATGATCAGATATTTGGTCATTTCTAAAGGAAGCATGTGTTGAAAGGGATAGATTGTTTTTCACATTTCTTCTTTTTATTTTAAACTCAGAGGCTCAAAAGCTCTTGCACTTTCCTGTATCTTAGGTAATTAATGATATTAAAACAGGAGAAAAAATAGATCAACGTGGTAAAAAGAAAGATAAATGTCACTCCCTTTGTTTTTACATATGATCTGATACCTTGTCCAATCCTCTCTATTTTCCTTCTGATCATCTCTGATGGGGATGTGGCATTGTTTTAGAATGGTAGTAGGCATCACAGAAAATCAAAAGGAATTCCAGTGCAATACTCTGTTTACTCTGTTTCTCTGTCATCTGCCTATTTACTATTAGCTACCTCAAATGCTTTTGGACAAGCTAGTTATCAATCTGTTTATGAGTCACTCACTCATTCTCCCCTTAATGACCTCCCTTAATAATTTCCATAAACACGTGCTTTTCATTCTATTTCCCAAATCTATATCTCTAACTCACACCTCTCTTGACATTTAGATTTACACACACACACACACACACATTGTCCTTATGTATTTCCAAATATATTTGGCTTTCAAAAAAATCTGTTGTAGCATGAATTGTGATTATTTTTAATAAAATTTCATGAGACTGAGATCCAAAAAAAAGTATGGAAATAATCTAATACACACAGGTGAGAAAATATGCTCCTTTGGATTACCTAGTTAAACTGAAGAGTAAACCTTAGCAACTCTTTATATTAGTATTGTTCTTCATAATTTACAAAATATACCAACATCCAATTTGAACATCATAAGATTTCCACAGCTCAGGCTAGGTACATAGAGTCGTAGTGATTTTATAAATAAAGACCATAGGTCTTAGGGAGGGCAAACTTCAGGGCATATGATCTGAATAGCCACAGAAGTCCTGTGTTTAGAGTTGGATTTAGCACTCTGACATTACCGTCTTAAAACCATTAATGATTTTTAAACATGGAGTTCTACATTTTCATTATAGGCGTTGAGCCTATAAATGATATAGACCGTCTTGGGTTTTAAAGAAAAAGATACTTATGCAAGGATACACAAAACATAATTGACAGATTTAGGAAAAGAACATCCAGGTACCTTACTTGCATTTCAATGCCCTTTCCATAACTCAGTGCTGCATAGAATCACATAGTGGATCTGTCTCTTCTGATCTAGCTTTTCCAAGTTTTATAACTCACCATCTGTAAGCCTTTTAACACTATATCTAACATTACATAAGAGACAGTGACAGACTCAACCTTTATTTTCCTCTTCACTGAAAACAATATCCTCTCTAACTTTGGCCAAGTATTTTTGCCTTGGAATAAACCACTAGCCAGAACAACCAATCCAGGCCATACTCATTCATATGGAAGGTGGCCTTGTGCTATTAAAACAGATGGAATTTTTGAGCCTGACTGCTTCGCTCTGAAATAACAGGGCCATTATCAAAAAACCAGAGAGCACATGGACATGTAGAACAGTGACCAGGTTGCTTATTTGTATAAATGAAAATTGTAAAGGCCATTAAGAGCCCATATCCTGGTATTGTGCCCCCTCTAAACTCTGTCAGAGATTAACTGCCAACTTACATACTGGGAAGATAGGAAAGAAATGGTATTAGTTTGCCTCTAGCTCTTTAAAATATCCATTCCAGCAAATGACATGTCATAATCCTCCGGAGATGCATCATTTTACTACATATAGTTAGAGAAACTCTCTTCAGGCACTGTGTATAAAAAATATGTTTGAGAAGATCTGTATAGTTTCAACAATATCTGGAACATGCAAAGTTTATACAGTTTACATTTTAGCTATATACACAAGCTTTCAGAATGTAGGCTCAGATTAAACAAAATAAGGCAAAACTAAAGTCACAAGTATTTTCCAATTTTCCAGTTAACTCCAGAGCTTCATCAGCAACTGAGTTTCTTTTGGTATGTGTAACATCAAGGACTTTTAATATCTTTTCATGTTGAAAAAGATGCCTCGGGTGGGGGGGGGAAGCTACTTTAATTATGTAGTATATGTAAAAGTCTATTTTAATGATTAAATTGACATGTAAATACTATTAAAGGTAGGACTTGTCTCTTGTTCATGGTATATCCTTATCATATAGACCAGTGATTTCAACACAGAGTTTATTCAATAAATATCTACTGAATTAGTAAATAGGATTAGTCAAAAATATGAAGGCCTTAAGAAGTCATATTAGTTTTAACATGAAAAAATTTGTTATCAATACAAAAATCTCATCAGAATGATAAGATTTGGAGGCTTTGGAAAGCAAAATTCTGATTAATTACACAATTCTGATTAAATGTACACATAGCAAAACAAATTTTCAGTTGTACCAGATCTGCTTGTTTTGGTTAAATAAAGTCAGTTAATAAAGCTGTTTTAAACCTGAAGAATCCAGCTACTACCCCATGCGTCGCATTGAAGTGCCAGATATATTCATGTCTCTGTGTGTGTGTGTGTATGTGTGTGTGTGTGTGTTTTAATTGAGCCCATTTCTTAAAGGTAATCAGGAAATATCACACAACAATATGGCTTCCTTAGAGGGGTGCCTGGGGAACTCAGTTGGTTAAGCATCTGTCTTCGGCTCAGGTCATGATCTCAGGGTCCCAGTGGGCTCCCAGCTCAGTGGGGAGTCTGCTTCTCTCTCTCCCTCTGCCCTTCTCCCCAACTCATGTACACTCTCTCTCTTTCTCAAATAAATAAATAAAATCTTTTAAAAAACATGGCTTCATTAGAAAAATCTGAAGATCTTTAATACTAGATCTGCATTGCCAGATGGATACAACATACTAAAACACAAATGATGCTGCCCCCAATAAAAGAGATCACAGATACAACAATTTTTCATGGTCCCCAGCAATCACTGTTGTCTCTCTGACATTTTGTTTGGCCTTATCATTAATTTGGGTTCACTGGTCCCCAGCAATCAGTGTTGCCTCTCTGACATTTTGTTTGGCCTTATCATTAATTTGGGTTCGCTGTCTACCCCTTATATTAACTTTAGTTGGTGATCCTGCTTTAAGTGATCTGAAAATTAATTAACATGCTTGTTAACCAACCTTTATTACTAAGTTCCAATTCTATCTGCCAAAGCTCTTTGTAGGGAAAGACAAAATTTTCTCCCTTGATAAAGTGGCAGATTCCAAGTGTATTAAAATTAAATATTTTTTCTGCCACTCCAATGACATCAAATGCCAAAAGAGGCATTGTCAATCACTGGCTACTTATTAAAGGAATCTCTAATACAGAGAATGATCTTTTTATAGGATAATTCAAATAAAGTATTGAACATTCAATAAAAACCTCTTATCTAAACAGGATAGGATTGTATGAAACAGTCCAGAAGATAGACTTCAGAGAGTTCAATAACTTGACTCCAACAGTAAAATAAATTTTACTTTCAGACAAAAAGACTCATAAAAATACACTTAAGCCTAGAATACAACCAACCCATAGCCAGAAATAAATTTGATAAGATCTTAAATAAATCAAATAAACAAAAGGACTGTAAAGTTTTTAGTGCATCAAAGCAGCTGACAAGTGAGTGTTCCTGGAATTGGAAAAGATACTAGTGAAAAGCATCAAAATATTAAATATATCTTCTACAAGAACAGAGTATATGCAATCTACATAAACAATGTGCCAGATATGGACAAAGCATGTGCTTGGAAAGGAGTACCCTGATATATAGACATAAAAATAAACATAGAAATATAAGCATAAAACATATAAACATAAAATATCCTCATAGGCATCTGCAACAATAGCCTCCTTGAAGATAGGACCTGCTTTCAGGAGCTACCAGGGTCACCTAATTCAGCATCATGTTCATTAGGGACCTGTTGCCTAATTATTATGTAAAGTTTACTTTAAAAAAATTGCTTTCAGGGCACCTGGGTGGCTCAGTCAGTTGGGCGTCTGCTTCGGCTTAGGTCATGATCCCGGGGTCCTAGGATCGAGCCCCGCATTCGGCTCCCTCCACAGTGGGGAGTCTGCTTCTCCCTCTCCCTCTGCCTGCTGCTCCCCCAGCTCATGTTCTCTCTCTCTCTCTCTCCCAAATAAATAAATAAGTAAATAATCTTTAAAAAATTTGTTTTCAAAGAGGGAAGGCACATGAGGGAAAACAAACCTACAGAGGAGATACATAGCCAAGAGACCTCCCCTTCTGCCTAGGGTGTTGGAGGTCATGCCAGATAGACACTCTCACTGTGAAACCAAAAACAGGTGAATAAATGACAGGATTTATAGTTTTAGAGCATTGGCAAGTTTTAGGAGTGAGTACAAGATGTATTAAAATTTCTCAGAAAAAGAGGCCTTCTAGGGTAAGTCAACCCCAGGTCTTCTCTGGATTCATTTTCTGATTCCAGCCAAGGGCTAAGGATTGGGCTTGGCTCTGGCAGAAGAACTCAACTGTGTGAGAGAAAAACTAGTCAAGCTTTCAGTGGTGATGCTGGGCTGCCGTGACACACTGGAGTCTGGGAGAGCCCTGAATGTATGGCAAGCTCCGACCAGGAGGCATTCACTGAGTTTTGGGGCTTTACATGGGAGACTACAGTGAGAAGCACTTCTATAACAGCCCTTCTGCAGTTTTTGTTATCCATGAAACAAAGGTTGTTAGAGGGAGGATAAATACTTGGCTAATCTTCCCTCAAGTAATTTGACAAAACTTAAGTTCTATGGGGTAAAGGACTAAAGAAATAAACCCAAAACCTCTGAATGGAAGAACTAATGCTTCTGCACACTTTCAGGGATTAGGAAAGGGGACCTTCCATTTCTTGGGTCAAAAATCCAGCAGGGCCACTTGTAAAGACTAGTTTTGAATGAGAGTTGGATCGAGTCTTATTAAAATTACAACCTAGCCCGTGCCCAGAACAATCTTGATTGAATGGAGATGATCAGCCCATCAGATGTAATGCTGCATAGCCTAAGAAAGCTAAACTTCCTGCAACTCCTTATGTTTTTATAGAATGTTAACTGAAGAATTGGGTAAGTTTGAACACACAGTTTGAAGACAGGAGTGACTCTACCAAGGGACTTAAGAAAGGCAGCAACCAACATATTTACCCTTCAAGAATCTGCTCAGACCTCTTAGGTAAGAATGAGTATATTCCAAGAGTCCTTTTTAAACAAACTGTCTTAAATAGCCTTTATCAAATTCCAACAGGGTAATCCTTCTGCTTGTCTAACCTGCTAAGGTTTAAAGGTCAGATTTCTCTCTTGACCCCCAGTAACAAAACAAGAGTTCTTAGCATGCGATCCATGAATGAAGTTCAGAGGGCCAAAATACATGGGTGTAATTTTTAAAAACTATGTATCTTCATTAACTTCTAACTGAAATATAGAATTTTCTTCTACCAGGAATATAGGTAACTCATTATGGTAAAATCAGTGTATCTATAACTTTGTCACCAACAGAAATCACATAGAGTTTCATATCACATACAGTTGTTGCAGATACCTGGAAATATCCCTTGTGCTTCTCAGCACTTCAAATTATTGTAGTTCAACCCATTACTAGATCCCATTAAACACACACACATTATATATATATATATATATCTCAACCCATTACTAGATCCCATTAAACACACACACATTATATATATATATATCTCACTTAATCACAAATATGCTTTTAAAAATATTTGGTAACTTGTTCCCCATAGAGTTGGTTTCCTTTTTTGTGCTACATTATTTTAAAATATTTTAAGGAGGTATCCAAAAGCTTTATCATCCTACCAAAAAGGTTTGTATCAGTTTGATAGAGATGCTGTAAAAAAAATTACCACAAACTTAGTAGTAAAAACAACACAAATTTATTAGAGTTCTGTAAGTCAGAAGTCCAGTAGGGGTCCCACTAGCTAAAATGAAGTTATCAATAGGACTGCATTACTTTCTGAAGATTCTAGGAGAGAATCTTTTTCCTTGTCTCTTCCAGCTTCTAGAGGCCATTTACATTTCTTGGCTCATAATCACCTTCATCCATCTTCAAAGCCAGCAATATTGTATCTTCCTGACCATTCTTCCATAATCACATCTCCCTCTGACTCTGACCTCAGCCAAAAAAAAGGTTCTCTGCTTTTAAGGATCCATATGGTTAGATTGGGTCCCTTGGGTGATCCAGTATCATCTCCATCTCACGGTCTTTAATTTAGTCACATCAACAAAGTCCCTTGTGCCACATAAGTTAGCATATTCACAGGTTCAGGATTTTAAAACATGGACACCTTTTGGGGTCATTTATTATTCTGCCTACCATAACATCCTTGGCATACAAAGAATAAGAACATCTAAACACTTAGCAGACTAAAGGGAGGACACAGAATAATTTGTTGAATAATCAATGATGAAAAATTCCCTGAGGAGATGTTTATCCAATACCAGAAGCTCTACATTATGTGTTTAACCTCTAAAATATGTGAAATTTTCTTCTAGAAAACAGATCATCACATGTTACACTGATCCTGTCAGAGCTTGATGTCAGGCCTGTTTGAAGAGGTTTCTTTCAGTTTTGCCTCAGTTCTTAGGTCTTAGCCCTTATTTTTAAGGAAACATCCTTAGAACATAGGCTGTCTGGAGTCTTACTTGAGAGTGTGGGTCTCTCCTCTTTAGGTATGGCCTTTGAAATCTCTGATCAGTTTTGTAGTCTCTTAGCAGATGTTATCTGACAGGCTTTCAGAATCTTGCCTTGCTTGTGTTCACTTTAGCAGTCAGAAGATCCAGGGAGAAATCTCAGCAAATACCTTGGAATTCTTTTCTATGGATCTTTACTCTAAGGTATCCTGCCTCCTAAATTATATTTACCCAGTGAGCTCCGAAGTGTGACTTCTATTTTCTCAGTTCATAGAGACCATCACACTTAGGCTCTACATTCCTTCATCACATTTCAAAATGCCACCAGGAAGAAAGCAGGGATGAAAGTGAGGCTCCCTAGGTATGCCTCCCTTCTCTAATGATTCCAGCCATATATTGGTTGCTCTCCAGTGTCTGCATCATTGCAGTAGAGTAAGTATGGTACTCATTTATTCCCTTGCCAAAGTTCTCTAGATATTCTATTTGACTTATCTTTGAGTGTATTAATCTTAGTATATCTAAACTGCTATAAAATATATTCATTAAGTTATCAATTTTTAAATTTTGTATTTTTCTATTCTAGAATGTTCAGTGGTTGCTTTTTATAGATCTAATCTCTTGATATTTTCTACAATTTCATCTATTTTATCCATCTTTCTTCTGTTCTATAACACATTAATCATAATTATTTTCAAGTCTTTCTTATTCTATGTTCTTGAAAAGATTGTGTAGAATCAGTATTATTTCTTCATTAAAGATTTGGTGAATTTTCCATTGAAACCATTTATGCTTGGTGTTTTCTTTTGCAGACTATTTCAAACTATATGTTCAATTCCCTTAATAAATATAAGATATTTCAGATGTTTTCTTGCATGAATATTGATAGTTTGTGACATTCAAGAGATTTGGAAATTTCATAAAAGTTTTAGAATTTATGAGCAAAAGTTTTTTATACTATTTCCATATTTTCCTCTTAATAGCTATAGGATCAGTATTTATATCTACTCATTTTGATATTGATTACTGATAGTAAAACTATTTTCCTCTTGGTAAACCTAGTTAAAGTTTATCAACTTTCTTAATATATTCAAAAAACTAACTTTTGGCCTCACTGAATTTATCTGTTGTTGTTGTTTTTTTTTTTTAATTTCATTGATTTCTGCTATAATATTTATAATTTTCTCCTTTATGCTTGTGCCAGGCTTAATTTGCTCTCCTTTTACTAGTTTCTTGAGATTGAATCCTAGATTACTGATTTTAGGTATTTCTTCTTTGCTAATCATTGACAGTTAAAATTTATCCTTCAAGCACTGTTTTAGCTGCATTTGAGGAATTTTGATTTGTTGTACTATCTTCATTTAGTACAAACTATATTTTATTTTTCGTAAGCTTCTTTTTTAACTTATGGGATATTTATAAGTCTGTTGTTTAATATCGAAATATTTGAGGGTTTCCTGGATATCCTTCTGTTACTGACTTATAATGTAATTCCATCATGGTCTGAGACCACACTCTGCATAATTTCTATCCTTTAACATTTTTTTAAGGTTTGTCTGTGTGGTCTATTTTTGGTGAGTGTTCCATACACATTAGGAAATAGCTCATATTCTACAGTTGCTGGTGGAGTGTTCTGTATATGCCAATTATGTTGGTTGATTATATCATTCAGATCATTTATATCCTCACTGAATTTCTGTCCACTTGTTTTATCAGTTATTCAGAGAGGATTGTTGAAGTATTCAACTATATTTGGATCTGTTTCTCTTTATATCAGTTTTTGCTTCATATATACTGTAGCTCTGTTTTTTTGGTGAATACACATTTACCATTATTGTGTTCTCTTAGACAATTGATCCCTTTATCATTTTGTAATGTCCTTCTCTTCCCCTGATAATGTTTCTTGTTCTGCAGTCTACCTTGTCTGAAATTGCTACAGCTATTTGGTTTTCTTTTCTTTTTTTTTTTTTTTTTTTAAGATTTTATTTGACAGAGAGACAGCGAGAGAGGGAACACAAGTAGGGGAAGTGGGAAAGGAAGAAGCAGGCTTCCTGCTGAGCATGGAGCCCGATGCGGGGCTCGATCCCAGGACTGTGGGATCATGACCTGAGCCGAAGGCAGCCGCTTAACTGACTGAGCCACCCAGGCACCCCGCTATTTGGTTTTCTTTTGACTAGTGTTTGAATGACATATCTTTCTCCATCCTTTTACTTTCAAGCTGTTTGTCTATATTTAAATTGTGTTCTTCTAGATAGCATACAGTCACACTTACTTTTATATCTAGTCTTTAAATCTTTGCCTTTGTTTTGTATGTTTAGACAATTACTATTTGAAGTGATTATTGATATGGCTGGATTAAAATCTTCCATCTTGCTGGTTGTTTTGTATTCTCTTTTCACCTTCATTTTTTATTTTCTCTAAATTTAATTGAGCATTTTTATGATTGAATTTAAATTCATCTATAGAAATATTATTCATGTATCATTTAAAAAACTTTTTTAGTGCTTCCCCTAGAATTTATAATATATATTTTTACAAAATCTGAGCCAGCCATCAAATGATATTACAACATCACATATAATGTAAGAACCTTATAACATCATTCCAATTCCTCCTCCCATCCCTTGTGCCTTTTTAATTAAATATTTCATTTTTATATATGCTGTAAACACATAATACATCGTTGCAAGTTTTTAAAAAACCAGTCAGTTATCCTTGAGAGCTCTTATAAATAAGCCAAAAATTGTTTTTCATTTGTTCCATTTTAGATGGTCATAACTTCTTTTCAGCAGAGAACAAATTCAAGATTCTTCATTGCTAAGTCAAAGCCTACAAATATAATTTCCTCTTTAGAATAGTCTCAGAAAGAGGTTATTACAGGATAGTAGTTGAAGGCAGTGGCTATTTTGAGAAAGCATTATTGAAATTGAGAATGTATGGGTTATGAAAGGAACAGTGTAAAATAAGATTGGAGAGATTATTTGGAATCAGAATACAGAGAGTCATTAATATTTATGATGGGGAATTTTTTTTCAGTGCACAATTGATTTTCTGCCCAATTATGTTTAGGGAAAATTTGTTTGATGATATTTTTAGGATGAATTAGATGGTTGCAGAAATGACTGTATTCAGAGAATAAAGTTAGAGCACCAGCCTAGGATGGTAGCAGTAAAACTGAAAAAAAAAAAAAATGTAGATAAGCCATAAGAAGAGAATTAACATACCTTGCTAACTAAAGGTAAGGAGAGATACAGGAGATAAAGATGATTCAGTTTTATAACCTGAATGACTGAGAGAATGGAATCTAAATTGAGTTATTTTGGGGGGGGAAAGATAGTTAAATTGGTTTTAGATTTGATTAAAATGCATGAGAGAAAACTAAAAGAAGCTATTCAAAGAGGTAAAGGGGGAAGAATGAAGAGGATTCAGAGGTTGCACAGTCAGGATATCTCAAAAAGTACAAAACAAAACTAAATTTAATGTAAAACTTCCATAGAAAGGGTGTTTTATATGTAAGGCTAAAAAGCTAAATCTTTGTTAACTGGTGTTGGAACTGGGGTGAATGAAACTGATTTTTAAAAGTTTCTTGGGCCAGTTTGTTTCACAGAAGAAAAGTAGGTGTAGATGAAATAAAAATACAATAGGAGCCGTGTTGTCAAAAGACTGCCCCAACTCTGCAGCTCTTTATAGGAACATCATGCAAATAACTGATCCAAAAAAAAATCTAACCCATTCTTGAGGGGGGAAGAATCCAGCACACATCAGTACAAAGACATCAAAAGAAAACAAGAAGGCAAGAGCATGAAGGCTTGTTAAGAAATAAAAAGCATATGTCAGAAAAATGAAATTGCAAAAGGAAGATTTTAAAATCACAAGCAAATATTTCACTACAAATCAAAGTAAAAGTAAATAAATCTTATTAAAGGAATTATGATAACTAAAGTAAGTAATAAGAGAAAATGTAGCTAGTCATCTAATTTATTATATATTTTAAATCTCTCAAAAAGAAACCCTCAACCTCACATGAATTCCTTTAAATATTTAAGGAAGTAATAATATAAATAATAAAGAACCACTTCCAGAGAATAGAGAAGATTGAATACACTTACCATTCCATTTTTAAGGCCAGCATAACCCTGATACTAAAACCTGACAGGGGCATAAAGTCAATAGATAGGCTTGAAAAAAAGCATTAGTGACAATATAGAATCTCTAAGAGCAGAATGAGATCTAATCAGGTTGAACTAAAAAATGCTATGAATGAAACTCAGTCCACACTGGATACTCTTAACAGCCATTCTCTCAGAAGGGAGAATCAGTGATATAGAAGATAAGCTAATGGAAAGGAAGGAAGTTGAGGTAAACAGAGATAGGCTGCTAGTAGCACGTGAAAAAAGGATCGGAAAGATTAATTGTGCCATGAAACGTTCCAATGTCAGAATTATTTGGATCCCTGAGGGGTCAGAGAGAGAGACGGATAGAGGTACATTTGAGCAAATCATAGCTGAGAACTTCCCTAATCTGTGGAAGGAAACAAGCACTTGAATCCAAGAGGCAGAGAGGACCCCTCCCAAAATCAATAAAAATAGATCAACACCCCGACACATAATAGTGAAGCCTGCAAATTTTACAGCCAAAGAAACTATCCTGAGAGTAGCCAGGGAGAGGAGGTTCCTTACATATGGAGGGAAGAACATCAGAATAACATCAGACATGTCCAAAGAAACCTGGCAAGACAGAAAGGGCTGGCAAGACATATTCAGGGTACAAAATGAAAAGAACATGCAGCCAAGAATACTTTATCCAGCAAGGCTGTCATTCAGAACAGATAGGGAGATAAAGAGCTTTCAGCACAGGCAGAAACTGAAAGAATATGTGACCACCAAGCCAGCCCTGAAAGAAATATTAAGGGGGATTCTGTAAGTGAAGAGAGACCCCAAGAGTCACATAGACCAGAAAGAAACAGAGAAAATCTCCAGACAGGGACTTTACAGGCAATACAATGGCAATAAATTCATACCTTTGAATAGTTATTCTGAATATAAATGGGCTGAATTCTCCCATGGAAAGACACAGGGTTTCAGATTGGATAAAAAAGCAGGAACCATCCATATGCTGTCTACAAGAGATTCATTTTGAACCTAAAGACACCTCCAGATTGAAAGTGAGGGGATGGAGAACCATTTACAATGCTAATGGACCACAAAAGAAAGCTGGGGTAGCAGTCCTCATATCAGACAAATTAGATTTTAAATCAAAGACTGTAGTGAGAGATGTAGAGGGACACTATATCATACTTAAAAGGTCTATCCAACAAGAAGATTTAACAATCATAAATATTTATGCCCCCAAGATGGGAGCAGCCAATTATATAAACCAATTAATAAGCAAAATAAAGAAACATATTGATAATAATACATTAATAGTAGGAGACCTCAACACTCCACTCACAGCAATGGACAGATCATCTAAGCAGAAGATCAACAAAGAAACAAGAGCTTTGAATGACACATTGGACCAGATGGACCTCATAGATATATACAGAACATTCCATCCTAAAGCAACAGAATACTCATTCTTCTCGAGTGCACGTGGAACTTTCTCCAGAATAGACCACACACTGGGTCACAAATCAGGTCTCAACAGATACCAAAAGATTGAGATTATTCCCTGCATATTTTCAGACCACAGTGCTCTGAAACTGCAACTCAACCACAAGAAGGAATTTGGAAGGAACTCAAACACTTGGAAGTTAAAGAGCATCTTGCTAAAGAATGATTGGGTCAACCAGGATATTAAAGAAAAACTTAAACAATTCATGAAAACTAATGAGAATGAAACACATTGGTTCAAAACCTATGTGATACTGCAAAGGTGGTCCTAAGAGGGAAATACATAGCCATCCAAGCCTCTCTCAAAATATTAGAAAAATCCCAAATGCATAAGCTAAATTTACACCTAAAGGACCTGGAGAAAGAACAACAAATAAAGCCTAAAACAGGCAGGAGAAGAGAAATATAAAGATTAGAGCAGAAATCAATGAAATAGAGACCAAAAAACAGTAGAACAGATCAACGAAACTAGAAGATGGTTCTTTGAAAGAATTAATAAGATCAATAAACCTCTGGCCAGACTTATCCAAAAGAGAAAGGACCCAAATCAATAAAATCATGAATGAAAGGGGAGAGATCACCACTAATACCAAGGAAATAGAAACAATTATTAGAAATTACTTACCAGCAACTATATGCCAACAAATTAAGCAATCTGAAAAAAATGTATGCATTCCTGGAAACTTATAAACTACCAAGACTGAAACAGGAAGGAATAGACATTCTGAACAGATGAATAACCAGTAAGGAAATTGAAGCAGTAATCAAAGACCTCTCAAAAAACAAGAGTCCAGGGCCAGGTGGCTTCCCAGGGGAATTCTACCACATGGGAAGAAATAATACCTATTCTCCTAAAGCTGTTTCAAAAATAGAAACAGAAGGAAAATTTCAAAACTCATTCTACAAGGCCAGCATTACCCTGATCCCAAAACCAGACAAAGACCCCATCAAAAAGGAGAATTACAGACCAATATCCCTGATGAACATGAATGCCAAAACACCCAACAAGGTCCTAGCCAATAGGATCCAACAGTACATTAAAAGGATTATTCACCATGACCAGGTGGGATTTATTCCTGGGATGCAACAATGGTTCAATATTCAGAAATCAAGCAATGCAATAGAGCATATTAATAAAAGAAAAGACAAGAACCATATGATCCTCTCAATTGATGCAGAAAAAGCATTTGGCAAACTATAGCATCCTTTCCTAATTAAAACTCTTCAAAGTATAAGTATAGAGGGAACATACCTCAATATCATAAAAGCCATCTATGAAAAGCCCACAGCGAATATCATTCTCAATGGGGAAAAACTGAGAGCTTTTCCCTTAAGGTCAGGAATATGACAGGGATGCCCACTGTCATCACTTTTGTTCAACATAGTACTAGAAGTCCTAGCCTCAGCAATCAGACAACAAAAAGAAATAAAAGGTATTCAAATTGGCAAAGAAGAACTCAAACTCTCTCTCTTCACAAATGACATGATACTTCATGTGGAAAATCCAAAAGTCTCCACCCTCAAATTACTAGAACTCATACAGCAATTCAGCAACGTGGCAGGATACAAAATCAATGCACAGAAATCGGTTGCATTTCTATACACTAACAATGTGACTGAAGAAAGAGAAATTAAGAAATTGATTCCATTTACAATAGCACCAAAAACCATAAGATACCTCAGAATAAACCTAACCAAAGAGGTAAAGGATCTATACTCTAGAAACTACAGAACACTTATGAAAGAAACTGAGGAAGACACAAAGAGATGGAAAAACATTCCATGCTCATGGACTGGAAGAATAAACATTGTGAAAATGTCTATGCTGCCCAGAGCACTCTACATTTTCAAAGCAATCCCTATCAAAATACCACTGACATTTTTCACAGAGCTGGAACAAACAATCCTAAAATTTGTATGAAACCAGAAAAGACCCCTAATTGCCAGGGGATTGTTGAAAAAGAAAACCAAACCTGGGGGCATCACAATGCCTGACTTCAAGCTATATTACAAAGCTGTGATCATCAAGACAGCATGGTATTGGCACAAAAACAGACACATAGATCAGTGGAACAGAATAGAGACCCCAGAAATGGACCCTCAACTCTTTGGTCAACTAATCTTCGACAAATCAAGAAAGAATATCCAATGGAAAAAAGACTGTCTCTTCAATAAATGGTGCTGGGAAAATTGGACAGCCGCATGCAGAAGAATGAAACTGGACCATTCTCTTACACCATACACAAAGATAAACTCAAAATGTATGAAAGACCTCAATGTGACACGGAATCCATCAAAATCCTAGAGGAGAACATAGGCAATAACCTCTTCGACATTGGCCACAGTGACCTCTTTCAAGACACATCTATAGAGGCAAGGGAAACAAAAGCAAAAATTAGCTTTGGGACTTCATCAAAATAAAAAGCTTCTGCACAGCAAAGGAAACAGTCAACAAAGCTAAGAGGCAAACCATGGAATGGAGAAGATATTTGCAAATGACATTATAGATAAAGGGCTGGTATCCAAGACCTATAAAGATCTTATCAAACTTGGGGCGCCTGGGTGGCTCAGTCGTTAAGCATCTGCCTTCGGCTCAGGTCATGATCCCAGGGTCCTGGGATTGAGCCCCTCATCGGGCTCCCTGCTCCCCGGGAAGCCTTCTTCTCCCTCCCCCACTCTCCCTGCTAGTGTTCCTTCTCTCACTGGGTCTCTGTCTCTCTGTCAAATAAATAAATAAAATCTTAAAAAAAAAAAAAAAAAAGAACTTATGAAACTCAACACTCAAAAAACAATCCAGTCAAGAAATGGGCAGAAGACATGAACAGACATTTCTCCAAAGAAGACATACACATGGCTAATAGACATGTGAAAAAATGTTCAACATCATTAGCCATCAGGGAAATACAAATCAAAATCACAATGAGATACCACCTTACACCAGTTAGAATGGCAAAAATTAACAACACAGGAAATAATAAGTATTGACAAGGATGTGGAGAAAGGAGAACTCTCTCACACTGTTGGTGCAAATGAAAGCTGGTACAGCCACTCTGGAAAACAGTATGGAGGTTCCTCAAAACATTAAAAATAGAGCTACCCTCAGCATCAGGGAAATCCAAATCAAAAGGTCAATGACATACCACCTCACACCAGTCAGAATGACTAAAATTAACAAGTCAGGAAATGACAGATGTTGGCAGGGATGCAGAGAAAGGGGAACCCTCCTACACTGTTGGTGGGAATGCAAGCTGGTGCAACCACTCTAGAAAACAGTATGGAGGGTCCTCAAAAAGTTGAAAATAGAGCTACCATACGATCCAGCAATTGCACTACTGGGTATTTACACCAAAGATACAAATGTAGGGATCCAAAGGGGTATATGCACCCCGATGTTTATAGCAGCAATGTCCACAATAGCCAAACTGTGGAAAGAGCCAAGATGTCCATCGACAGATGAATGGATAAAGATGTGGTATATAGATACAATGGAATATTATGCAGCCATCAAAAGGAATGAGATCTTGCCATTTGCAACTACGTGGATGGAACTGGAGGGTGTTATGCTGAGGAAAATAAGTCAATCAGAGAAAGACATGTATCATATGACCTCACTGATATGAGGAATTCTTAATCTCAGGAAACAAACTGAGGGTTGCTGGAGTGGGGGGTGGGGTGGGAGGGATGGGGTGACTGGGTGATAGACATTGGGGAGGGTATGTACTATGGTGAACGCTGTGAATTGTGCAAGACCATTGAATCACAGATCTGTACCTCTGAAACAAATAATGCAATATATGTTAAGAAAAAAAAAGAAAAGAAGAAGAAGATAGCAGGAGGGGAAGAATGAAGGGAGGGAAATCAGAGGGGGAGATGAACCATGAGAGGCAATGGACTCTGAAAAACAAACTGAGGGTTCTAGAGGGGAGGGTGTGGGAGGATGGGTTAGCCTGGTGATGGGTATTAAAGAGGGCACGTTCTGCATGGAGCACTGGGTGTTATGCACAAACAATGAATCATGGAACACTACATCAAAAACTAATGATGTAATGTATGGTGATCAACATAACAATAAAAAATTAAAAATAAATAAATAAAATAAAAATAGAGCTACCCTATGACCCAGCAATTGCACTACCAGGTATTTATTCCAAAGATACATACACATGGCTGTAGTGAAAAGAAGGGGCACATGCTCCCCAATGTTCATAGCAGCAATGTCCTCCATAGCCAAACTGTGGAAAGAGCCGAGATGCCCTTCAACAGATGAATGGATAAAGAAGATATGGTTCATATATACAATGGACTATTACTCAGCCATCAGAAAGGATGAATACCCACATTTTGCATCGGCATGGATGGAACTGGAGGGGATTATGCTAAGTGAAATAAGTCAAGCAGAGAAAGACAATCATCATATGGTTTCACTCATATGTGGAACATAGGGAATAGCATGGAGGACCACAGGGGAAGGGAGGGAAAACTGAATGGGAAGAAACCAGAGAGGGAGACAAACCATGAGAGACTCTGGACTCCGGGAACCAAACTGAGGGTTACAGAAGGGAATGGGGTAGGAGGATGGGGTAACCAGGTTATGGGTATTAAGGAGGGCACTGGGTGTTGTGATGAGCACTGGGTGTTATACGCAACTAATGAATCATTGAACACTAAGAACTAATGATGTACTATATGTTGGCTGAGCATAATAATTTAAAAAACTAATTAATTAATTAAAAAAAGTAAAGAGTCTGCCTTTGGCTCAGGTCATGATCTCAGGGTCCTGGGTTGGAGTCCTACATCAGGCTCCATGCTCAGCAGGGAGTCTGCTTCTCCCTCTCTCTCTGCCCCTCCCCAATGGCTCATGCTATCTCTTGCTCTCTGTCTCAAATAAATAAATAATATCTTTATAAATAGGTAACATCAATGCAATCAAATATTCAATATTCTAATCTGTTCCATTTTCCTCTAGATTCAATAAAATCCTAATCAAAACCTCAGCACCTTCCTTTTAGGAGGAGATGGAAGGATTAAAGCTGATTGTAAAATTTATATTGAAATGCAAAGGACCTAAAAGAAATGAAACAATTCTGGGGGGAAATAAAAAGATACCACTAGACATCAAGAGTTACAAAGTAACGGCAATTAAGACAACGTGATTTTAGAGTAAAGCTCATCAAATAAGTGAATAGAGCAAGATAGAGTTTTTAAAAGCCAACCTATACACATCTAAACCTTTGATTAATGAAAAAATTGGCCTTGCAGAATAGTGGGGAAGGATGAGCTTTTCAGTAAATGTTTCTTGTTCAGTTGGAAAGCTGTATGAAAAACTTCAATTATGACCTCTAGTTTACACCATATTTAAAAATCAGTATCAGGTAGTTTATAGTTCTTCATGTGGGACATATAATAGTAAAATATCTAGAAGAGAATATAGGTGAATATCTTCATGACCTTGGGGTTGAGAAATAGTATTTAAGCAGAAATCTAAGAAGCACAAAGTATATGGTTAATATTGATAAATTGGTCTATATTTAATTTAAGAGCTTCTATTCATCAAAAGACAACTTTTGCAAGTAACAAAAAGCTAAGCCACAGTGTAACACTTAGATATTTCTATATCTTAAAAATAATTAGATTTAAAATAAAGAATTTGGTAAATAATAACTTTAAAAACTCAGACAATTCAATATAAAAATAGGGAAAGTCTCAAACAGGCATTCACAAAAGATGGCATCCAAATAGCCAATAGATACATGGGGAAGCATTCAACCTCACCAAGGAAATGCAAATTAAAACCACAATGAGATCATATTACACAGTACCCACTAACATGTCAGAGGGTCAAAATGAAAAAAAATGGACAAAAAAGTATCAGAACAAACATGAAGAAACTGCAACTTATATACACTTTTAATAGAAATGAAAATTGGTACAACCACTTTGGAAACTTTAGGGTAGTATTTATAAAAGTTGATATAGGCATGCTCTCTTTTTTATAAGTAGGCTTCATAATGGATCAATGATCCCTGCCTCATGGTATTCATTCTACATAGCTGTTTCCTCCTGCAGTGTATAGAGCTGATCTCTGTAACCAGTAAGATGCTATAGAAATAATAGTTAATGACTTCCAAGACCAGGTCATATTAGACACTATGGCTTCTACCTTACTCTTTTTTGGATCAGTCATGCTTAGGGAAGCCAGCTACAATATCATGAGGGCATTCAAGCAGCCCCATGGAGAGGCCCACATTGTGAGGAACTGAACCTCCTGCCAATAGCCAAATGAGGGAGCCATCTTGGAAGTGGATCCTCCAATCCCAGTCAAGTGTGCAGATGACGGAAGCCAAGGCCAACTTCCTGACTACTGTCTTATGAAAGACCCTTGAACCAGGAATACACAAAGCGAAATTGCTCCTGGATTCTTAACTAATTGAAATTACATGAGATTATAAATGTTCATTTTTGTTTTAAGCCAGTAAATTTGGAATAATACACCCTCTGACCAAGCAATTCCACCCTTGCATAAAAAACCTCAAAAAATGTGCATATATATATATATATATATGCACAAAGAGACAACTAAAACACTGCTTATAACAAAGCTGTTTGTTATAGTCTGAATGGAAACAAACCAGTATTCTTCAATATTAGAATACTATACAAGAATGAAAACAAACTTCTGCTGCAAGCAAAACCACAGATTAATCTCATAGGTATTGTATTGAGAAAAGGAAGGCAGATACATAAGAATACAAATTGTATGTTTCCATCAAATACTTTTTAATAGCAGGTAGAAAGAATCATGGAGACAGAAATCAGAAGTCAGTTCCTCTTTGAAGGGGATGTAACTAGGAGAAAGTGTAAGAGGATACTGGGATGCAGCCACTTCTGTTTGCTGATCTGATCGGTGCTCACGTGGTCAGGTTATTCTCATGAAAGCTCATCAACTGATTTGTACATTTTTCTGCATTTATGTTATGCTCCAATGAATTATTTCCCTTGCAAATGATTTCTATGAAATTCATCTTTTCATCTCTCATAACACTTCATAAAAATTAGCTACTCTGAATATGTATTAAATAGATAAGTGAAAGAATAGGACATTTTAGATTATATGACAAACAAGTGACACTTTCTATTAAATTTTTAAAAACAATATTTCAAATTAACATTATTTGGTTCTCTATGAAGAAAATAAGTTGACTATGTATGTATATACACAAAATTATATACATACACACACCCATATATGTAGATAAGTTAACATTCTGGTAATAGAAAGGAAAACAAAAAATAAACCTCAGATTAGATTAACTCTCTGAGCCCCAAGGGAATAAATTCTTTCTCACATGCTCTATCATTTCACCTCCTATTGAAAGAGATGCTATAATCTTGTGAATTTGAAATTCACTTGCTCACATTATTCCGCATATGGACATCTCTGTGACGACAAAAAATCAAATAATAAATGAAGATTGCATCAGCATCATTAATCAATTAAATTTTAATTATGTTTACTCTAATGCTAAAGTTAATTCCCCTAAGAGGGCACTCCACTTGCTTGTATTCAATAAGCAGTGTAGCAGACTCATACAGCACTTATAAACTGGCACGTACATTTAGCATTTAATTATATAAACAATGAAACTCCACTTACCTAATATTTATGTGACCATAATCTGCTATAATCCAGGTTGACTGCAATCTCAGGAGTTGCTGAAGGAGACACCTGATCAGAAGTCCACTGGGAAAGTTTGAAATGGGGGACTAGTCATGTCAACAAGAAGTGTACATTGATGGCAAGATGGCGGAGGAGTAGGAGACCTGGATTTCGTCTGGTCCCAGGAATTCAGCTGGATAGGGATCAAACCATTCTGAACACCTACGAACTCAACAGGAGATCGAAGAAAAGAATAGCAACAACTCTCTGAACAGAAAAGTGACCACTTTCTGGAAGGTAGGAGGTGCGGAGAAGTGAATCCGAGGCGATATTCCGGAGGATAGATGGCGGGGGAGGGGGCCTCCGTCAGCTGCTACTGGCAAGTGATAGAGCCACGGAGCACAAAATCGGAACTTTTAGAAGTCGGCTCCGCTGAGGGAGGTAGATCCAGTGGCTAAGCGGGGGGTGGAACCCTCGTGGGACAGTGTGGTCTCAGGACCCTCGGGGTCACAGAAAGACCGGGGGTGCCTGAGTGTGGCAGAGCTCGCAGGTATCGGAGCGGGAAAGCCGGCTGCAGAGACGGAGCCCAGGCGCGGGCTCTCAGCTCGGGGTTGCCATAAACCGTGATCCGCAGCACAGTCGGGCCCCTGCTCCTCCAGCAGGGACCCAACAAGCGGCAGATCCGGGGAGACTCACCTTCCTCCCCCGGGAGGAGCAGCGTGGGAGTGCACCACAGGGATCTGCTGGGTTTGGAGACTCCACACGGAGTCGGGTGCCAGAGATAGAAACGCTCGGTCACAGGCTGGGTGAGCACGGAGTGCAGCCGGAGACTGGGGAGACGGGAGTGACTGACTGCTTTTCTCTGGGGGCTCACTGAGGAGCGGGGCCCCAAGTTCTTGGCTCCTCTGGGGCGGAGATTGGGAGGCCGCCATTTTCACTCTCGTCCTACAAAGCTGTACGGAAAGCTTGCAGGGAACAAAAGCTCCGGAGAGCAAACCCGAGCAGATTACTCAGCCCGGACTGGCAAGGGCGGGGCAATTCTGCCTCCGGCAAAGACATTTGGGAACCACGGCAACAGGCCCCTCCCCCAGAAGATCAGCAAGAACCGCCAGCCAAGACCAAGTTTACCGATCAATGAGAACGGCAGAACTCCAGCACCAGGGGAATACTGAACATAGAATTCCTGGCTTTTTTTACCATGATTCTTTAGTCTTTCAAAGTTAATTTTTTTTAACTGTCTTTTTTTTTTTTTGAATTTTTCTTTTTCCTTTTTTCAACCAACATCTTATCAATCCCTTTTTTAAAAAACATTTTTATTTTTCATTTTTAGAGTCATATTTTATCCCTTCATAGTAGTTACCCTTATTTTTGGCATATATATATAAGTTGTTCTCTCTTTAAAATTTTGAGATACAGTTTCTTCTAACAGATCAAAATATACCCTAAATCTCTAGTGTATGTCTTTGTTCTAGTCTCCTGCCTGATCACATTCTCTCTCTTTTCTTTTCTTTTTTTTTAAATCCTCTTCTTTCTTTTTTCAAACAACTTCTTATCTTATCAATTCCTTTTATAAAATCTTTTATAACTTTCATCTTTACAGTCATATTCCATCCCTTCATCATATTAATCCTTATTTTTGTACATATATAAGTTTTTCTTTCTTTAAAATTTTGTGAGGCACTTTCTTCTAACAGACCAAAATACACCCAAAATCTAGTGTGTGGAACCGATCTATGCACCAGCATGATCATATTTGATCATATTCTGTTTTTTTTGTTTTGTTCTGTTTTTGTTTCTTTTTATCTTTTTCTTTTTCTTTTCTTTTTCTTTTTTCTTTCTTTCCCTTTCTTTTCCCCTGGTTTCATGTCTTTTCTGATTTGTTTAGAGTATATTTTCAGGGGATGTTGGTACCCTGTTAGCATTTTGTTCTCTCATTCATCTATTCTCCTCTGGACAAAATGACAAGGTGGAAAAAATCACCTGAACTGAAAGAACAAGAGGCAGTACCGACTGCCAGGGACCTACTCAATACGGACATTAGTACAATGTCAGAACTAGAGTTCAGAATGATGATTTTAAAGATACTAGCTGGGCTTGAAAAAAACATGGAAGTTATTAGAGAAACCCTTTCTGGAGAAATAAAAGAACTAAAATCTAACCAAGTCGATATCAAAAAGGCTATTAATGAGGCGCAATCAAAAATGGGGGCTCTAACTGCTAGGATAAATGAGGGAGAAGAGAGAATTAGCAATATAGAAGACCAAAGGATGGAAAATAAAGAAGCTGAGAAAAAGAGAAATGAACAACTACTAGATCACGAGGGCAGAATTCGAGAGATAAGCAATACCATAAGACAAAACAACATTAGAATAATTGGGATTCCAGAAGAAGAAGAAAGAAAGAGAGGGGCAGAAGGTATATTGGAGCAAATTATAGCATAGATCTTCCCTAATTTGGGGAAGGAAACAGGCATCAAAATCCAGGAGGCACAGAGAACCCCTCTCAAAATCAATAAAAATAGGTCAACACCCCGACATCTAATAGTAAAACTTATGAGTCTCAGAAACAGAGAGAAAATCCTGAAAGCAGCTCGGGAGAAGAGATATGTAACCTACAATGGTAGAAACATTAGATTAGCAACAGACCTATCCACAGAGATCTGGCAGGCCAGAAAGGACTGGCAGGATATATTCAGAGCACTAAATGAGAAAAATATGCAGCCAAGAATACTATATCCAGCTAGGCTGTCATTGAAAATAGAAGGAGAGATAAAAAGCTTCCAGGACAAACAAAAATTAAAGGAATTCGCAAACACGAAACCAGCCCTACAAGAAATATTGAAAGGGGTCCTCTAAGCAAAGAGAGAGCCTAAAAGAAAATAGACCAGAAAGGAACACAGACAATATACAGTAACAGTCACCTTACAGGCAATACAATGGCACTAAATTCCTATCTTTCAATAGTTACCCTGAATGTAAATGGGCTAAATGCCCAATCAAAAGACACAGGCTATCAGATTGGATTAAAAAACAAGACCCATTGATATGCTGTCTGCAAGAGACTCATTTTAGACCCAAAGACACCCCCAGATTGAAAGTGAGGGGGTGGAAAACCATTTACCATGCTAATGGACACCAAAAGAAAGCTGGGGTGGCAATCCTTCTATCAGACAAATTAGATTTTAAACTAAAGACTGTAATAAGAGATGAGGAAGGACACTATATCCTACTTAAAGGGTCTATCCAACAAGATCTAACAATTGTAAATATCTATGCCCCTAACATGGGAGCAGCCAATTATATAAGGCAATTAATAACAAAAGCAAAGAAACACATCAACAACAATACAATACTAGTGGGGGACTTTAACAACCCCCTCACTGAAATGGATGGATCATCTAAGCAAAAGATCAACAAGGAAATAAAGACTTTAAATGACACACTGGACCAAATGGCCTTCACAGATATATTCAGAACATTCCATCCCAAAGCAACGGAATACACATTCTTCTCTAGTGCCCATGGAACATTCTCCAGAATAGATCACATCCTAGGTCACAAATCAGGTCTCAACCGGTACCAAAAAATTGGGATGATTCCCTGCCTATTTTCAGACCACAATGCTTTGAAACTAGAACTCAATCACAAGAGGAAAGTTGGAAAGAACTCAAGTACATAGAGGCTAAAGAGCATCCTACTAAAGAATGAATGGGTCAACCAGGAAATTAAAGAAGAATTAAAAAAATTCATGGAAACCAATGAAAATGAAAACACAATTGTTCAACATCTTTGGGATGCAGCAAAGGCAGTCCTAAGAGGAAAGTATATAGCAATACAAGCCTTTCTCAAGAAACAAGAAAGGTCTCCAATACACAACCTAATCCTACACCTAAAGGAGCTGGAGAGAGAACACCAAATAAAGCCTAAACCCAGCAGGAGAAGAGAAATAATAAAGATCAGAGCAGAAATCAATGAAATAGAAACCAAAAGAACAGTAGAACAGATCAATGAAACAAGGAGCTGATTCTTTGAAAGAATTAACAAGATTGATAAACCCCTGGCCAGACTTATCAAAAAGAAAAATGACCCAAATCAACAAAATCATGAACGAAAGAGGAGAGATCACAACCAACACCAAAGAAATACAAACAATTATAAGAACATATTATGAGCAACTCTATGCCAGCAAATTAGATAATCTCGAAGAAATGGATGCATTCCTAGAGATGTATCAACTACCAAAACTGAAGCAGAAGAAATAGAAAACCTGAACAGACCTAGAACCACTAAGGAAATTGAAGCAGTCATCAAAAATCTCCCAACAAACAAAAGTCCAGGGCCAGATGGCTTCCCAGGGGAATTCTACCAAATATTTAAAGAAGAATTAATACCTATTCTTCTGAAACTGTTCCAAAAAGTAGAAATGGAAGGAAGACTTCCAAACTCGTTTTATGAGGCCACCATTACCTTGATCCCCAAACCAGACAAAGACCCCATCAAAAAAGAGAATTACAGACCAGTATCCTTGATGAACATGGATGCAAAAATTCTCACCAAAATACTAGCCAATAGGATCCAACCGTACATTAAAAGGATTATTCACCATGACCAAGTGGGATTTATCCCTGGGCTGCAAGGTTGGTTCAACATGCACAAATCAATCAATGTGATACAATACGTTAATAAAAGAAAGAACAGGAGCCATATGATCCTCTCAATAGATGCAGATAAAGCATTTGACAAAGTACAGCATCCTTTCTTGATCAAAACTCTTCAGAGTATAGGGATAGAGGGTACATACCTCAATATCATAAAAGCCATCTATGAAAAACCCACAGCAAATATCATTCTCAATGGGGAAAAACTGAGAGCTTTCCCCCTAAGGTCAGGAACGTGGCAGGGATGTCGACTATCACCACTGCTATTCAACATAGTATTAGAAGTCCTAGCCTCATCAATCAGAAAACAAAAAGAAATAAAAGGCATCCAATTCGGCAAAGGAGAAGTCAAACTCTCACTCTGTGCAGATGATATGATACTTTATGTGGAAAACCCAAAAGACTCCACCCCAAAACTGCTAGAACTCATACAGGAATTCAGTCAAGTGGCAGGATATAAAATCAATGCACAGAAATCAGTGGCATTCCTATACACCAACAACAAGACAGAAGAAAGAGAAATTAAGGAGTCGATCCCATTGACAATTGCACCCAAAACCATAAGATACCTAGGAATAAATCTAACCAAAGAGGTAAAGAATCTGTACTCAGAAAACTATAAAATACTCATGAAAGAAAATGAGGAAGACACAAAGAAATGGAAAAATGTTCCATGCTCATGGATTGGAAGAACAAATATTGTGAAGATGTCAATGCTACCTAGAGCAATCTACACATTCAATGCAATCCCCATCAAAATACCATCCCCTTTTTTCAAAGAAATGGAACAAATAATCCTAAAATTTGTATGGAACCAGAAAAGACCCCGAATAGCCAGAGGAATGTTGAAAAAGCAAAGCAAAGCTGGAGGTACCACAATTCCGGACTTCAAGCTCTATTACAAAGCTGTCATCATCAAGACAGTATGGTACTTGCACAAAAACAGACACATAGATCAATGGAACAGAATAGAGAGCCCAGAAATGGACCCTCAACTCTATGGTCAACTCATCTTTGACAAAGCAAGAAAGAATGTCCAATGGAAAAAAGACAGTCTCTTCAACAAATGGTGTTGGGAAAATTGGACAGCCACATGCAGAAGAATGAAACTGGACCATTTCCTTACACCACACACAAAAATAGACTCAAAATGGTTGAAAGACCTCAATGTGAGACAGGAGTCCATCAACATCCTAAAGGAGAACACACGCAGCAACCTCTTTGACCTCAGCCCCAGCAACTTCTTCCTAGAAATATTGCCAAAGGCAAGGGAAGCAAGGGCAAAAATGAACTATTGGGACTTCATCAAGATAAAAAGCTTTTGCACAGCAAAAGAAACAGTCAGCAAGACCAAAAGACAACCGACAGAATGGGAGAAGATATTTGCAAATGACATATCAGAGAAAGGGCTAGTATCCAAAATCTACAAAGAGCTTCTTAAACTCAACACCCAAAGAACAAACGATCCAATCAAGAAGTGGGCAGAAGACATGAACAGACATTTTCCAAAGAAGACATCCAAACAGCCAACAGACACATGAAAAAGTGCTCAACATCGCTTGGTATCAGGGAAATCCAAATTAAAACCTCAATGAGATACCACCTCACAGCAGTCAGAATGGCTAAAATTAACAAGTTAGGAAATGACAGATGTTGGCGGGGATGCGGAGAAAGGGGAACCCTCCTACACTGTTGGTGGGAATGCAAGCTGGTGCAGCCACTCTGGAAAACAGTATGGAGGTTCTTCAAAACGTTGAAAATAGAGCTATCCTACGACCTAGCAATTTCACTACTGGGTATTTACCCCAAAGATACAAATGTAGGGATCCGAACCGATGTTTATAGCTCAATGTCCACAATAGCCAAACTGTGGAAAGAGCCAAGATGTCCATCGACAGATGAATGGATAAAGAAGATGTGGTATATAGATACAATGGAATATTATGCAGCCATCAAAAAGAATGAAATCTTGTCATTTGCAACGACGTGGAAGGAACTGGAGGGTATTATGCTGAGCAAAATAAGTCAATCAGAGAAAGACATGTATCATATGACCTCATTGATATGAGGAATTCTTAGTCTCAGGAAACAAACTGAGGGTTGCTGGAGTGGGGGGTGGGGCGGGAGGGATGGCATGGCTGGATGATAGACATTAGGGAGGGTATGTGCTATGGTGAGCGCTGTGAACTGTGCAAGACTGTTGAATCACAGCTCTGTACCTCTGAAGCAAATAATACATTATATGTTAAAAAAAAAAAAGAAGATAGCAGGAGGGGAAGAATGAAGGGGGGGGGAAATCGGAGGGGGAGACAAACCATGAGAGACTATGGACTCTGAAAAACAAACTGAGGGTTCTAAAGGGGAGGGGGGTGGGAAGATGGGTTAGCCTGGTGATGGGTATTAAAGAGGGCACGTTCTGCATGGAGCACTGGGTGTTATACACAAACAATGAATCATGGAACATTATATCAAACACTAATGATGTAATGTATGGTGATTAACATAACATAATAAAAAAAATATCAATCATCTTTATCCTAAAAAAAAAAAAAAAGGAGTGTAGATTGATTTACTAGACAGCAAAGCAAGTAACACTCATTGATTAACCACTACCTGATCATATAATAAATATTTATGACTACCTTTTATGAATCAGACACTGATGGGTGCATGGGAGTTAACAATGTAATAAAATGTCCATCTTTAGTAGAGCTAAACAAAGTAGAGAAAACACATACACACACGTGTGTTAAACAGCAACACGACAAGTGCAACAGAATTCTATGGAGACACAAAGGAATAAGTGAGAGATTGGCTGAAGGGATAGAGAAAGCCAAATAAAACAGGGTGTATAGGAGTTTTCCAGAGGCTAGAGGGAAACATTTTAGGATTATTAAAAAACCATTATGAGGGATGGATTCTTGAAACATCATGACAGGGGCGCCTGGGTGGCTCAGTCTGTTAAGCGTCTGCCTTCAGCTCAGGTCATGATCTCAGTGTCCTGGGATCGAGCCCCGCATCGGGCTCCCTGCTCTGTGGGAAGCCTGCTTCTCCCTCTCTCACTCCCCCTACTTGTGTTCCCTCTCTCGCGTGTCTCTCTCTGTCAAATAAATAAATAAAATCTTTTTTTTTTTAAAGATTTTTATTTAATTATTTATTTGAGAGAGAGAGAGAATGAGAGACAGCATGAGAGGGAGGAGGGTCAGAGGGAGAAGCAGACTCCCTGCCGAGCAGGGAGCCTGATGCGGGACTCGATCCCGGGAATCCAGGATCATGACCTGAGCCGAAGGCAGTCGCTTAACCAACTGAGCCACCCAGGCGCCCTAAATAAAATCTTTAAAAAAAAAAAAAAGAAACATCATGACATAGTAAGGCATCTGCTAGCAATCCAGTATTCCAAAGTGGTAGTTTACAAGGATCAACTGTGATAGAGGAAGAGGCAAGAGCATTAGGCAAGTTCTATGCCATCAAAGATTTCATATGCCTCACACTAGGGAGCCTGGACTATATTCCAAAGGAAATGAGCCATTGAAGGCTTTAAGGAAGGCCAAAATCATAACTCTATTTTTCAAAAATCCTCTGTTAGCTTGGTTTTCTACCAAAATGGAGCCTGAGAGAAGGACTTGTGATGGATTGTTTATTTTTAAGATGGTTTCAAGAGCCAGAATGAGATTCCTGGGAAAATGAAGCAGGAAACGAGAAAAAAAGAACATAAAGATTTAGTGTTGAGGTCACCATTATGGGCAATGGGAGCTTACTTCTGCTTAGGCCTTTTGAGAAATGCACACGTTTCCCAGAATTATCTGCCTGAATGATAGGAGGTAGGGGCATTTATTCATTGGCTGCTGTTCACAGTGGGTCAGGGGCTGCCCCTGGGAGTCTTCAGTCTCTCCAACTTCTAAGACCCACTTGCACTCCCTGAGTGAGCTCTCAGGCACAGCCCTAGGACAGAAAATAAAGATGTACCTGTGGAAGGCTGGTAGGAGAGAACTGCTTTCCAGAGGATGAGAATAGTGATACCAAAGGCATCTAATACAGATCTTGGAGCACAGATTCTTTGATGGCTGAGTATCAGCAAGCATAGTACCTTAGAACAGAAATGTGAGGGGATAGTGGTAAGTACCAGAATAGCAGCCTTCCTGACTGTATTTGTAACATGTCAATAGGCAAATTTGACTTTTTTTTTTTTTAAACTTTACCAAATGTGGGCTCTTGCTGGGTACTTGGCTTGAGTACTGTACATTGCAAATCCCAACAGATAGTATTATTGTCCTTAAGCAATATCTTAAATTTCTTTAATGGAAGGATCCAGGCACAGAAGTTAGATGGTGTCTGGTGGACATTTTACATGGTTAATTTCAATTTAATTTGCATTATAGGTCCGGACATAATTTTAGATGTGCTGAAACTTCAGCAGTTTTAGAAGTTTTATGTTTGGTGCTCTTATTCATTTGTCAATACTTCTGTCCAAAGCAACAATAGTTTCCCAGAGTTGAATGTTTACATCAGCATTTCTTAACCACTCCATGCAAAGCTTTTATATGGCACTTTGATTTATTTATTTTTATGGCTCATTTCCTTTATTTTGCAAGCACAAGTATGGACAATCCTTCAGAATTTGCCAGAAAAATATTCAAACAGAGAAGGATATGTTTGTCTTTTGATGGTGGATATTTACTCATTTGAGATGGAGTTTTGATAAGAATCTTCATTGTGCAGATATTAATAATGAAACTTAGCAAAGGTAATCGGGAAGTCTCAAGAACAAATGCTTCCATAAAGACAGTGAATCAGGTCTCTAATATTGTGAATATTGCATATTGGTAGTGCTTGATTCTCCTGCCCTGAAGGTGAATCATCAGAACATTAAAAAACTTGTCAAAGCAATGGACAGATATTTCTTCTGTGCACCTGTACATAAAGAATTTTATGGAAATAAGACAGAACATTGTGCTGTGTTATAATTAGACCAATTATCCTTAAAGCCTCCTCTTTAGACAATGGATCCTATTAAGCAATTCTCACCATGTCCTCCTTTCGGATAAAAAAAAAAAAAACAGAAAAGTTTCCTTAATATCTATCATTCAAAGATTTCTTTAGTAGAATATCATGATTCCCCAGGACACAGTTTTCATGAATAATTTTCCACTATTTTTCTGAATTTCTTATCATACGCCCCGTCTACTCACTATTCCTTAGAGATCATATTCAGTATCACTACTTTCATGCCTAACATGTCCTATCACCACCAACTTAAGTGCCTTTGTTTAGGTCTCAATATTATATAACCTAGAGAGCAAGGCAGGATTCAGTCTACACTTCTCCATCCCTCTCAACACCTAACACTATGTCCAGAACCTGGAAATTGAATCTCTTTCTTCTAATACTTTCTCTTCCCATCTGACATATGTAATACCTTTTGACATGTGTGTATCTTCTGACAAATACATATCTTCTTTATGTAAAGAAAAATACACAAAAGGCTTTATCAGTTGTGGGTTGTGTCTGATTATTTCTATACTACAACCTACAACATTTGTCATACCACCTATAAGTATGCTTGATAAAAACTCACTGAACAAATGAATGGATAGAGGAATGCACTATAACCTCTCAGTATATATTTCAACTTTGCACACACACACACACAAAATCACTGTTGCAATTTATTGAGGGTGATCAGATATTGATGTTTGGGAGTTCTGGTTAAACTGACCTATCAGGGTTCTTGCTAAAACTGGATTTTATAAGTAAGTGCACAAATGGATTTAGAAGGTTCAGAAGACTAAGTCTAGTCAAGCCAAGAATCTTTGCCAGGAGGAAATGGTATCTTTCCTCTTGTCAAACACCAGTTCTTGTTTTGGTTCTATATTTAATTTCCTCTTGCCTCTTAAATATCCAGCCCTGCTTCTTTGTCTTTTGAGTCACAACAATTTCCAACTTTCTAGCTCTTCTTAATTCAGCAAACATGATCACACTTCCACCATTCTAAAAACAAAAACAAAAACAAAACTCCTCCAGGAAAACTTTCTTGTTATCTATCACTTCTGGATGGATCTAGATTTTGTGAGGTTTAAAACTGATTATAATTTGTGGGGCCTCCTTGAGAAAAAAAAAAAAAAGAAATGTATAAATACAAGATTAGGTAAAAATAAATGTTTATTATGAAAAACAGAAATTTCTACAAATGAGCAAGGACTAGAATAATCAGGCCCTTTCTTCTGAGATCTCTTTGAGAATTTATCAGAGGTGTTTACAAGGAAATGCTTCCATTGCAACTGGGTGTAGAACATTCTATATCTCTCAGCAATGCACAGCACTCAGGGGACCCAGGCAGACGATTGTCCCTGAAGCCTAAGCTCATTATCTTCTTGGAAAGTCAGCATTTGCTACTGCCTTGTTTTTCTCCCTGTGCTCAGAGCTGGACTTCTAAAAGGAATATCTGATACTCTGCTCCCATTCCCTCCTCTCCTACTCATTCTGCTACTCACTGCAAAATGGAGTCTACCTCTGCTCCATTGTAATTTTGCCTGAAAATAATTTGTAATTTCTTTCTTGACAAATCATGTTGATACTTTTCAGTGTTAGTTGCTTAAACATTTATATTTGTACTTGACCATCAGTTCTTTTTCCTTGACTTCCAATGCTTTCTCCTGGTTAGCTTTTAGGTTCTTTTCTTACTTTCCTTAAGTGCTCTTTTTTATTTTATTCTTGGGATCTTTAAGTGTAATTTTACCCTAGAATCTCTCTGCAGCTCTATTTTAATTCTATATAGTATATTCTTCTTTCTCTACATAACATCTTATGTTTTCAAATATCTTCCTCTTCTGTCAAATCTCTATAAGCCCATATTACTGTCCTAAATTCCAAGTGTTTATATCCAAATGCGTGTGCAAAGTTCCTGAGGTGGGAACAGGCTTGATTTATTTGTTTAAGGACCAACATGGAAGCTGGTATGTCAAAACTAATGAGTGAGTATAAAAGGGGTAGGAGATGAATTAGGAATGTTAGTTACTATGGTATATATCAATGGAGTACTTGCAGCAGAGTTGTTAACAAATTGCTTTCAGTTGTTTATTGTTTGTATAACTTCACCTCCGACTGAACTTGAAAGAAGAAACTATATTCTCCCTGGTCTCTGCCTTCTGGTACCTTTTTACTTGTACACCTTTTATTGAATGAATGCATGGATGAACATATGAATGAATAGAAGGATTTCCATGAAACTTGCTCTATGTCATTCAAAAATAAATGACTCCTGGTAAAATACCTGTAACATTTATCTTATAAGAACACAAGAGAGAATTCTTATAAAATTTCAAATGGAATTGCATATCTTCCTTTGATTTTAAATAAGTTCATGACAGAGCTAAGTGAGATATTGACCTTTAAAAAGTATTCTATATACTTTCTGAATTTCATTAAACATACAATTGATTTGTAAAATTGTATCAGAAATATGTAAACTTTCTCAAAGTGCCTATAATACAAAATTGGTAAACTGAAAATTTCAGCAATAAATTGCCCTCTTGTCTAGAGTACTAAATGAAGAATTTTCTTTCAATAGTTATTTATATTTGATCACTTAAGTGCTTAGGAAGAAATACTAGGTACCGTCTACATGTTTACATTTTCAATAGAAAGATAGAGATGCTAAAGTTCCATGATAATTCACAGAAGATACAAACATTTCTAAAATGAGTTAAGCCTTATAAAGCCATCGCTTATACTACAATTACCTGCAATATAACTATAAACCGATTGAACACCAATCATTCCCACCTCCTACATTTTTTATGAATTCTGGCAAAATAAAAATAAAATAACAATGTGATTATACTATCACTTTTGTATTTATAGATACTAAACTCCTCCTGAAAACCAAAAGTACAGATAGCATAGTAAAAGTAAAAAAAAAAAAAAAAAGCCATGAACAACATCTTTAACAATCTAGGAGTCAGAATATCCCACAAAAACCTGGAATAAAAATAAGTATGGCCAAATCATAAATAGTAGCAGGACTTGCGCAAAATGAGTAACTATATGGTGGCAGCAGCTGAAAGGGGAGGAAGGCACTTGAATTCGGTTTCCAGACTATTTAGCTCAGTAGATGGGTGCAAGCCAAAAATGGAAAGCAGCCCCCAAGAGGAGGAGCTGCAATGGTGCACCTAGTTATTTACTTTGTGTGGAAGGAAAGCAACTTGAAGTGAGAATGTGCATAAGTTCATGGGTAGTGGCTGATGGCCTGCTCATCTGTTGGAGAGCTGGAAGGAAAAGGACTGGATGATCAGAGACAAAGAAGTCAGGGATAGAGGCATGTGGATGGAAGCAAGAGGGTTAGTATCAAGAGTAAAACGGTCACACCCCCTCTAACACCCACCATGACAGAGTCACTGAGCAATCAAGCGGATAAAATGATTTTCCCAGTTGGTGCTGCCCAACATTTGTCACTAGCCATTCCAGAACTGGTATGACTGATGGTCAAATGGAAGGAGTGGCTAAAGTGGCAGAGAAAGAAGCTACACAGGAGTCCAACAGCATGGATTCTTATTTACAAGGCACTTCTATCTACACTTGCCTCTGAATATTCAACTTGTCAGCAACAAAGACCGGTATTGAGCCTCTAATAGGACACAATTCCTCCAGGAGATAAAATTGGCCACTTGGAAATAAATCCCATTAAAATTTAGGCACCTTATATGTTGGGTGACATTTGTGAAGACCCAGTGACCTAGGGCATATTGAGATATCCCTTTCCAGGTGATTTCTTCTTTGGATTTTGATATCAAATATATCTCATTTAGGCATGCTACTTAGATTCTGATAAGATCACTAACCCAAAAGGCTGCCAGTTCTGAGTAGGGTTCATAACAGGAGAAATAACTGCAGTAAGTCCAGGTTGCCATGCAAGCTGCTCTGCCACTTGGGCCATGTTGCCCTGCAAATCTGATAGTTCTTGAATTGTCTGAGGCAGATATAAATGAAGTATGGACTACTACCATCTCTATAGTTTTGACTTTTCCAGAATGCCATATAGTTGAAATTGTACACTATGTATATAGCCATTTCAGATGGGCTTCTTTTACTAAGTAATATGTCAAGAACTGAGCTGGACAAAGCTGAGTTTCCAGGTGTTAAGGTGGTCATTGAAGGTAACAAGCCAAAATGAAAGTTAACAGTCAAGCCTTTAATCACTTACTACAATGCCTAAGCAAGAGGCTCACCAGGATAAAGCACCAGTTCCCTCACTCCATTGGAACATTTTCCCCATGGAATGGTGCCAGAGGAAAGTCATATGTATCAGTGCAGATGGGAGAATCTACCAAGGGAGCCCTGAATAAAAGGCTCCTGCTGTTTTATAGACCTGTGGGGAGGAGGGGAGAAGGAAAAGGCTAGGAGTGGAAAAGTACTGAATATGGAGTCAGAGTGGAGAAAAATGTTGCAAGTCCCTCCAATAAGGTGGTCATGGCAGAGGCATCTGAGAAAGGCCTCAGCAAAGGGGTCCCTATAAGCAGGTCTCCAAATTGAGGCACTTGAGCTAGGAATGAGATATGCATAAGAGCATGGCCAGCTGGGGTGGGGAGTGGGGAGGCTCTGAGTACTTGACTGTAATTCTCTTTAGACTGTGTATTAAGTTGGGTGTGGGGAAGGCAGCTTTCCCTCATGAGGCCTGCCAGATAAGTGCTTTGTAACTGCATATGGTCAAGACTGAAAGGTAGCACATAAGATTTTGGCCTGGAGATGGACCTTCAATATATCTTTAAAGTTCTTCTATCTTTTCTTGGCATGATAACTCTTTTTTTTTTTAATTAATGAATTACATTCTATTGTATGGATATACCAGTTGTTTAGCCATTCACTTTTTGAAGAACATCCAGATTGTTTCTAGTTTTGGGGAATTATGAATAAAGTTGTTATAAATATTCAATGCAGGTTTTGTGTCAATTAATTTGAGTAAATATTTAGGAGAGTTTTTGATTGCTGGATCATATGTTGAGACTATATTTGGCTTATTAGAAACTGCCAAACTTTCTTCCACAGTGGTTGTGCCATTCCACATTTCTACCAGCAATGAGTGAGAGTGCCTTGTCAGTTTTTTAAATTGTCACTGTTTTGGATTTTTGCCATTTAGTCATTGTTTTAATTTGCAACTCCCAAATTACATGTTGTTATAGACTGAATGTTTGAGTCCCCATAAAATTAATATATCAAAACCCTATCCCCCAATGTGATGGTATTAGGAGATGGGCCCTTTGGGAAGTAAATTAAGATTAGATTATATCATAAGGGTGGAAACTTCATGAATGGGATTAGTGCCCCCATGAGAGTCATAAGACCTTGCTTCCTCTCTCTGTTCTACGTCATGTGATGTTATAAGAAGTTGGCAGTCTGCAACTCGGAAGAGGTTTGTCACCAGAACATATCCTTAGTGGCACCTTAATCTCAGTCTCCAGCATCCAGGACTGTGAGAGATAAATTTCTGTTGTGCATACCACACAGTCAAAATACATTATTTTAGCAGCCTGAAAAGACACATGTGATATTGAGCACCTTTTCATATGCCTATTTGCTGGGTGTATATCTTCTTCAGTGAGGTGTCTGTTCAGATCTTTTGCCCATTTTTTATTATTGTTGTGTTTTAAGAGGTTTGTTTATTTGTTCACTTGTTTGTATTTTTTAGATAGCAGGGCTTTCTTAGATATGTGTTTTGCAAAAAATTTGTCTCAATCAATGGCTTGTTTTCTTTTCTCTTGACAGTGTCTTTCATAGTGCTCAAGTTTTTTAATTTTAATGAAATCCAAATTATCATTTTTTTCAAGAATTACATTTTTAGTGTTGTATCTAAAAACATATCACCAAACCCACAGCCACCTAGATTTTTCTCTTATATTACCTTCTATAAATTTTATTATTTTACACTTTACATTTAGGTCTGTGATCAACTTAGAGTTAATTTTTGTGAAAGGTATTAAGGTTAGGGTCAAGATTCAATTTTCTGCATGTGAATGTCTAGTTATTCTAACACCCTTTGTTGAAAAGACTATCCTTTCTCCATTGTATTGCCTTTGCTTCTTTGTGAAATATCAGTAGACTATATTTCTATGGTCTATTTCTGGACCCTCAATTCTGTTGCATCAATCTGTTTGTCTAGTCTTTCACCAATTTCACACTGTCTTGATTAATGTAGCTTTGTAATAAGTCTTTAAGTCAGGTAGTATTATTTCTGATGCTGTTCTCCTTCTTCAGCAATGTTTATTGCTTTTCCATGTAAACTTTATAACCAATTCGTTCATACCTACAAAATAATCTGCTGGGATTTTGTTATCATTTTGAAACATATATTAAGTTGAGAATAGCAGGGATAATATTGAGCAATGCACAGGATTTTGCATTTTGCTTGGAAAGGTAGAGACAAGAATTTACCCTGAATAATCAACAATGGCTGATAGTTTGGCTGATGGTTGGGAACTTGGAAGAAACACAAGGGGGAAATTAGAAAAGATCTGAGGAAAAATTATATAAATAAAACTTTCAAATAGGTGCAGGGTTTGGAGATATTTGTGCCCATGAAAATTCTCATCAAAAAGCATCTTCAGTAAAGGAGGATTTTAATAATAAAATGGTTAGAATGACTTATTCTGTATATATGTCAATCATCTAACCTCACCTTGCTCAAGGACTTATGATGAAGTGGCCATGTTGGTAAAGATGGAGGTTTTGCCTGGTCTTAGCAATATAGACTTCCACTCACCAAAGACCAATTAGCTTCAGCCACTGCTATGACTTCAATATGTAACACAGTCAACCAATTCTGAGCCCCTGATAGGGCACAATTCCCCAGGTGATCAGCCAGATAACTGGTGTAAGATTGATTACACAGGACTACTTCCAACAAGAAAGTTTCAATCTTTGCTACTTTTCAATCTTTGTGACTTTTGGTTCTCACTGGAATAGACATTTGCTCTGGATATGGATTTACTTTCCCTGATCAAAATGCTTCTGCCAAAACCATTATCTGTGGACTTATGGGATGTTTATTTGTTGTCATGTTTTTCCACATAGCATTGATTATAACCAAAAACAAAGCAAAACAAAGAACTCATCTGATAGCAAGTAAAGTGAGACAAGGAGCTCAGGCTCATGAAATTTATTAGTCTTACCACACACCCCATCATCTTGAAACTTCCAGCCTTATAGAACATGGTGATGGCCTTTTGAAGACTCAGTTATGGTGCTAGGTAGGGGACACTACTTGTAGGGCTAGAGTAATGTCCTCTAAGATGTAGTATATGGTTTAAATTAGAAACCGACAAATACGCTATTTATCTCATATCTAGGATTCATGGGTCTGATCATCAAGGGGTCTACTCACTAACACCCTAGTGAGGCATTAGCAAAATTTGGCCTTTCTATTACCACCACTTTGGATTCTACATGGTCAGAAATCTTAGTTTCCAAAGGAAGAAATCTTCATCAGGGGACAGAGCATGCTTCTACCAGGGCACATAGCAATGGTTCTAATAAAGTGGAAGAAGACAGTGCTATCTGACCATTTTTTGCTTCTCATTCAAGGAAATCTAGAGGGTAAAGGTACAGAGGTGGTCCTGAATCTTCTGTGATAATTGGTCCTGACTACCAAGGAGAGACTAGGTTGCTACTACACAATGAAGTTCGTCTGGAATGCAGAGGTCCCCTGGCCTGCTTCTTATTATTCATGGGACCTTGTGATTAAAATCAGTGAATAACAGCAACAATCCAATAGGAAAAATGTTAATGGCTCAGACTTTCCAGAAATTAAGGTTTTGTTACCCTATCAGGCAAAGAACTAAGTCTAGCCAAGATGCTTGCTAAAGGCAAATGGTATAAAATATAGGTAGTGGAAAAAAGGTAGTTTTAAATACCATCTAGAACTATAGATCGGTTGTAGGAATGAGGACTGTCATAGTTATGAGCACCTGCTTCTCTTATTTTAATATGAATATATGTATGCATATATTAACCATTTTTTCATGTTCTCTTCTCCCATTCCCATATCATATACTATAAAATGTGGTAGTGGTAATTAAGTTTGTATCTACATACTTAAGTTGTCAGATATCAAATGGACAATGTGATTCAACTAGAACAGGAATGAGCATCACCCAAAGATCGATAAAGGGATGATATAACCTCTGCTGAGGAGAAAGTTGAATATTTGGGGGTGTAAGAAAGATATGTGCATTATGTTTGGCAAGGATATGATTTTTCTGTTGTCTTTGTTGGAAATTAAATTAACTATAGCTTTCTTTTATATACCTTTGTAGTTTTACCTCTAATGTTACTTTCTAAACAATTTCTTCTCTCTCACACACATACACACACACACACTGTAATATTAGAGAGACACATACATGTATAGGAGCACCTTAACCAAAATATTTTTCACCTAGTTTCATCTCTGTATTCTCTCCAAAAGACAAGTACCCTAGCTTGGTCTCACTTCTCTTCAAATGTCTCCTGCCTGACCTATCTAATGACCTCAGCCCTTCCACCTACCACAACTCCAGCACTGACTGAGACCCAACTTTCTTTCAATCGAAGCATTTCTCTACTGTTTTTTTTTTATTAGCTTATTAGATTAATTTATACCCAACCCCTTTTAAATTTTTAGTATTTCCTGAGTTGGGATTTCAGAAGGGAGCCTGTAGATTTTATTAATTCACCATCTTGCCAAAAACCCTAATTTCTTTTCTGATGCAGACATTCTTTCTGATGTTTAAAAATATATCACTGATATGAGGAATTCTTAATCTCAGGAAACAAACTGAGGGCTGCTGGAGTTGGGGGGGTGGGAGGGATGGGGTGGCTGGGTGATAGACATTGGGGAGGGTATGTGCTATGGTGAGTGCTGTGAATTGTGTAAGACTGTTGAATCACAGACCTGTACCTCTGAAACAAATAATACATTATATGTTAAAAAAAAGAAGAAGAAGAAGATAGTAGGAAGGGAAAAATGAAGGGGGGGAAATCGGAGGGGGAGACAAACCATGAGAAAATATGGACTCTGAGAAACAAACTGAGGGTTCTAGAGGGGGGGCGATGGGTTAGCCTGGTGATGGGTATTAAAGAGGGCATGTACTGCATGGAGCACTGGGTGTTATACGCAAGCAATGAATCACGGAACACTACATCAAAAAGTAATGATGTAATGTATGGTGATTAACATAACATGAAAAATAAATAAAAAAAATCATCAAAATTTTAAAACTCTTTCTGCATTACTTCATTCAGTTAAATATGTGAATAATGCTACTGCTTATCAACAATCAGGTCAATGAGACGAGGGTGAAAAAGTGGTAAAATAATACTGCAAATACATGTAAATGCAAAGTACAGGTCAAATTCTATTAAAATCATACAGAGTTGCCAAATTTGTTGTGTCCTTGAATGTTAGAAAACAATAGGCAGAAAATATTAAGTATAAAAGTAAAACAAAATGTTAAAGTGTCATTTTTTAAAAGTTTAAAATGTGATATACAAATTAGAGTAATGCATGCCACAGATTGTTTAATTCATGGTTCAAAGAGCATTGGAGGAACAATAATTTATATAGTCTTTTGGGAAAATCATATCAATTAATTTTGCAAGTTAGAGTCTTATAGGGCAGTAAACATATGGAGCTACCTTTTCTACAAGGCAGAATTTATTTTTATCTCTACTTGATTAAAAAAATAGTAGGTAATGTCTCAGGATCTGGGTCCTAATAAAAAAGTCCCCTATAGTTAAATAATTTCTAGGAAGCCCAGTTAGACAATGTTCTGGTATCACAATGAAAAGACATGCAATCATACTTGCCTTGTTTCCAAATTTTAGATATTTATTTCAACAATATAAAATTATTTCATAGTCTTATAAATCAACCATATTCTACTTCTCTTTATTCTTTCCAATCCCTGATATTTTTATTTAAGTATTTAATTTAATTTTAGACAATAAGAATGTCTAAATAGTAAATAAGGCTACTAATCTTCACACCTAGAGATAGGGCTTTTTCTAAAGCTTAGTCCCTGATCCCATCAAGAGTTATTTGTGTATTTAAAATCATTTCTCCACTTTCTTTATAGTTCTCTCTCTTATTTTTCCTGCAACCTAGGACATTGACTCCTGTATAATTTTTCACTTTTAAGGTAAGTTTTCCTTTTTCCTATATTGAGCTAATTTATTTTTTTCAAGACACTAATCTTACTGAAAATAATGTTTTATTTTATGTCCCCTTAATTTTGCCTCTTTAAAATAAAATGTATGAAAAATTTAGTTGCACATTTAATATTTAATTATCATGATAAGATAAATATTCAATGCTCTTTTTACTTTTTACTCTCATTACTAGATGAAAAACTATAGTCCCTTATGTAGCTTTAAAGAAATGATGATGATGATGATGTTTAACCTGAGTACAGCACTCAGAATTTACTAATGTTTTCACTTTCCATGTCTCATTTAATTCTAATCAATTCTCCCTACAATACTTATAGGTAGACTAGACAGATAGATGATCCTCTCTATAAAGGAATTAACATTGAGACTTGCAGAATAAATGAATTTACTACTTTACTGGTAAACTCTAGAACCACTAATCACATACAGACCCTTAGAATCCGAATTCTTTCCTTTTTCCAATACGTCACATGCTGTGAAAGTATTTTCTAAACTGCAAACTGCTATGCAAATATGCAGAGTTATCATTACAACATTTGTTATTCCTTTTCTTTTGTCTAACTTTATGCTACAGTGTATATTCATTCACCCAGAAGAAAGAAGTTAGATAAGGCGTGTATGTACGGATGTATGTGTGGAGCCTATATGAGGCTAAAAGTGAAACTTTCCCCCTAACTTGTTAAACAATTATATTGGACTTCCCAATTTATGAAACTGTTACTGAAGACACAAGCCCTGATGCTGCTGATACCTATCCCAAATTTATATAAGGAATAAAATAGATCTATAAGATAACTCAGCAAAACACTCCCTGGAGAGACCTTAATATGAAAGAGTCTGTTCCCGCTCAACAACATGCCTCTCTTTATAAGATTAGTGGTGGATTATATAATTTCTGAGTGATTTAATGGATTACATAAAGAAGTAACCTAAGTGGTGTTTGCTGTAAGGAAAACAAAACAAAGAAAAAGCAAAGCCATTCTAAATTGCAATCAGCATAGCAATCATTAGCATCTTCAACTGTAGGAATAATTTGACTCTGTAAAAATGAGAATCTGACTTATTTTCCAAACATGGTGCTCCATAGCCCGTCTTTACCTTGGCGTTTACTGCTGGGATTACCGTAGGCAACCAGCTGCTCTCTACTATAGGGAGGGAGGCCAAGACCCAGTTGGAAACAATCAAAGATTAAAATCCTGCCGTTTAAGAGTAAGTGAGAATCAGAGAATCGAGAAAACTTCAAAGAGTTTCTGGGAATCAATAAATGGGCAGTTTTGAATGAATAACTGGGTTTTTACCCTCGTTTTTTTCTGCATTTTTTTTTTTAACAAATTAGGCATTGACATTATAAAAACTAGTTTGTAATGACTTTGGAAGCACAAGAAAATTCTATTACTTCTTTTTCAAAGAAAAAATAAACTTGAATTTTTTCAGATTTTAAAGTATAGAGTGAACACAATCCAGCTATAACAAATTTTTACTCCCTATTTATGCTCTGACTGTCCCACTTTTTGTTTTTGCTCTTCTTCTTCTCCCAACCTCAATAGTTCTTAACTTTTTATTGTGACACTGGCAACTTTGAAAATATGATGAAAACTATGGTCCCTAACCTTGGGTGCAAATGCATAAACATATAAAATTACATAATCAGGTTATGAGTCCCTAGAATCCTATCCTTGAAGCCCAGCTGACGAACCTTTACTGCACCTATAATGTTCTTTTATCTTTGCCTGTCAAACTCCAATTCAATTTTCAAGACTCAATCCAAAATGCCACCCTTGAGAAGTCTTCTCTATTTCTCTCTCTCTATGCAAGTTGACATTTATTATTCCCTCCATTATGCTTATACCTTTATTATAACCATTTAATCATTTTCCTTACCTTCCTTCCTTCCTTCAACATTTATTAAACAGGCACCATAAAACTAAAATGAATAAAACAATTTTCTGTCCTCAAGGAACTCTTGCTGCACTGATGAGACTTACACAGGTGTGTGACCATGTGAGATAAGTGCTAATATATAGTGCAGGAAATGCCATGGAAATACAGGGAAAAGGATGCCCAGTGTTTCTTACCAGTATACTGAACCCTGTTTATAGAGAGTTCTGTAATTTACCAAAAACTGTCCAAAAACTCATCTTCATTTAATATCCCCAACTTTGCCAGTTGCACCAATATTAATAACAATTAAACTTACAGTTGATAAAATAAATTGAGAGAAGTGAAAATATTGTACAGAATGACCTAGCAAATAGAATTCAAAGTAATGTCTTCTGACTCCAAAGCCAATACTTTCTTTCATACTATGGAAGGTTTTTCCTAGCCTGGTGTAAGTCAATGTAAATCATGTGTCCATTTTCCTACTACATTATAAGGTTCTTGGGCTAAAGTACCACATCTTTTTCATTTTATAGTGGGAGGGAGTAATAGGTGATAAGAACTGAGGTTAGGGATAGGAAAAACCCAAGAAGGACATTTTGGTCTGTTTGGGGGGCTGTCATTTTTATCTTGAGTTGGTCAAAAGCCATTCACAGGTTTTGAACAAATAAGCAAAAATTTTGATTTGTAACTTTAAAGGGTCACTGACTCTCTGTGAAGAATAGACCACAGGCAGTCTAGTTAGAAGATTTTATAACACCCTATGTCAACTTTGATGGCAGCTGGATCTAGGTGTCGTTGGTATATATGATAAGAAGTAGTCAAAGTCAAAATATATTTTACAAATAGAGATGAGATTATTTGCTTATAAATTTGATGTTGAGAGAAAGAGTCAAGAATATCTCTAAGGTTAAGGGTATTTATTTGAAATGGGAAGAATGAGCATTGCAGTTTGAATGGAACAGTGAAGTAGAGTTTATTTTTAGATATGTTAATTTTGACCTGCCTATTGCACAACCAAATGGAGATTCCAAGTAGTTGGATATAATAAGACACTGGTGTTCTGCAGAGAGACTCAGACTCCATTTAAAAATTGGGAAGTCGTCAACATATAGATGGCATATAGAATTGCTTACCAAGATAAGACTTTTAGGGAGAGAAGTGATGAGGTCAGGGAAAATAAAACAAAATTAGAAGTGACATAAGAAGACACAGAAGGGGCAATGCCTGTTCTTTCAAGAAACGGGTGACCCCTTGTTTCAAATATTTGGTATGTTGAACTTTATGAAGACTGTTGTTGCATTACCAACAGTTATCATTGGATACCATGGCCAGAGCAATTTCACTGAAATGAAGGGAATAAAAGCCTAATAGGAATAGGTTTAAGAGAATATGGGAGGAGAAAGATTGGAGACAGTGACCCTGTTACATGATGATTTCTGATCCTCAGGCTATTCTACCACTCAGTGACCAAAAAGTACATTAAAATGTGGTAGAGCTGAAGACTAAGATTATAAGATAGAAGTCATTTTTCCTTCAGTCTTGACCGCAGGGAACTCATTCATCTAACTACATTTATAAGCTGCATGTTCTGTGAAAGATTTTCATAAATGAATTTAAAAGAATTTAAAACCTTAGCAGAAAATGTATATTTAAAAATTAACTAAAGCCAGTTGGAAATTTTTTGCAAAGTTCAAACACTAGAGCCAATGAATCTGACTGACAAGAGATCCTCTTGGAATCTCAAGTAGAAATATTTCAATTTTACTTTACATGCAATGCTAAAAGTCTTAATTATTTGGTTTCCCAGCTCATAAAGGATTAGAAACAGATTATTAGACTGAGGTTGCCAATAAGAGAATGAATAAAATGTGAGAGTTTGGTTGCAAAAGTGGCAAGATACTTTAGAATTAAGTGGTAGTGGTAAGGAATCAAAGAGTAGAACAATTGGGTCCATTTGGAGAAGGGAAAAGCTAATCTATATTCCTTAGAAAGCCCTAAAAAGGCATGAAATTAATACTACCAAAAATTATTAGTTACTATGTCATCTCTTCAATGAAGTCAGAGAATATCTAAAATGGGATGATCCATGTTAGATAATTTTATGTTGAAATGTATTGGTTGGCCTTCCTTTCTTCTTTCTTCATTTCTTTTCAATGTCACATAGATGAGCTATTCACAAAATTATTTGAAACTCATATTCCAGCTGTCTGGGATATTTGAAGAATTACTATACTTTTCTTTATGAGTATCACCTCGTTCTCTCAAAAACATTCTCTATAATATAACTCAGTATAAAATTCCATTCTTGAAAACAAGTATTATTTATACCCATATTTTAAAATTGTCTCTATTTATAACATATTTATTGTTCTGAGTGATAGAAATAATATAATTTTATAACTTAGAGTTCAATATCAGTAGGATTTTTACAAGACTGTAAATAATGTGAAAAACTTCAAAAACGCAGTTATTCAAAATGATTAAAATAAAGGGTTTTCCTTAGAAGAAAACAAAGCAAATTATCATTATTGAGTACTTACCATGGGTCAGACTAAGCTGTCATATATCTTTCCTACATATTATTTACATACTTTATCTTTCCGTTTCATAGATTTTTTACATTGTAAAATGCAGAAAGACTGTGACTTCACAAGAACACACTGCTAATGTGAGGAACTAAGATTTGTGCCTAAATCTACTTCCAAAGCCTGTCTTTTCATGTTGCTGAAGTAAGTTTTTGCCATGTGGGAAATTCATACACATAAAATTTCATTTCCAAATAAAGTCAGAAATACAAACATTGCTGTTGCATTCATCTATTTACAGTGGTTCTCAAATTTTAGTATTCTTCAAAATTACCTTGAGTGCTTATTAAACACAGATTGCTGCTCCCTCTCCAAGTTTTTCATTCACTAGATCTGTGGTGGGGATGAAAATGTATACTTCTAACCTCCATGATGATGTTTATGTTGCTGGCCTGGGGACCACACTTTAAGAGCACTGGTCCATTAATTCCTTCAGTACCCCAATAGTGAACAAACACTTGTTAAGTGTTTTAAGTGATATGACCAATGTGTTAACTCAATGGAGGAAATCCTTACACAATGGATAGTATATAAAGTAATCATATACTTGAAAGATCTTACAATTTTATTTGTCAGTGTTACCTCAATAAAGCTGGGGGGAGAAAGTTCGGGTGTTCATATTGTACCCTAGACATATAGAATCAATCTCCTGAGGGAGGAGGAAGGAGTTAATATGCAGGCAGTAGAGTGATGCATGGTGGCCTCATTTCACAGAGGAGGGAATTATGAGGCTCTCAGGATGATCTAGTGATAGAATAAAGGTTGGACTCAAGTTGGAATCTAATTCCCATTGGTCAAAGTCCTCTACTATCTCATAGTTACCCCATTCCTTCCCATCTGATCTATTTTCTTTAAATTTTGATCTGCTACTTTCAATAACACCTTTGCTTATTTCCCTTTTACTTCAAATTCCAGAAGGAGGTAGTTTCCACTAACAGAAAATGGATCAATGAGAAGTGTTCTTTGGAGTTCAAAATAAAGTAAGTCAAAGAGTTAAAATCCATATTCCTTTTTTTGGTTAATTCATTAAAACCTTCAATCTCAAAACCTTTCTATTCAGATGAGAATCCCAGAAATGGACACTAGGATGAGGATTTCCCACACAAATGGTCGTTAAAGAAGCCATCCTAGAAAAACAATGAGTAAGGGAGTGGGAGAAGCAACACAGGGAAAAAGAAAGATCAGGCAAGGATGCAGTTTTAGGCAAAGTACAGCATTTCCCACACAGGAGCTGAGACAGTAAATTATCTTTTGGTGTTTGTCCCTGTTTGAGGCAAGGAAGCTGACTTTTCAACTCTCTCACCAGTTAGTTACTTTAGAGGCGATCCTACAGGGATATACATTTCCAAGTATTTCAGACTCTGCTGTCCTGCAAAGAAAGTAGAGAGAGCAAAGGCATCTGGGTCCTGGGAAAAGTGCACACAAATCTGATACCGGGATCAGAGGAATGAGGGCAGAGCACCACCAGTGTGCCCTAAGCCACAGGTCTATCTTTAGCTGCCCTTATATCCACTGCTCTGAAAGCTGATGTTTCATAAGATGCTGACAGTTTTTATCTCTAAAATATCTTTACTTTCTAATTATCATTGCCACTGTTGTAGTTAAGGATCCTTTTGCCTCTAACATGGTAACTCTAGAAACCTACAAATTTTGGATGTAAATGTACCTGTTTTTAAATGTTTCTTTTTAATCACTCACCCATTTTGCATAACCATATGAGTGATTTCCATGAGAAGTAGTTGCACTGTTGCTTCTCTTCATATAATAAAGTTTTGATTGTGTCATTTACTTACTCAGAACTTTTTATTTATCACCACAGCTGATAGAATGAACTCCAACTGCCCTGGGTGTTCCTGCAAATCCTCCACAATCTAAACCCAGCCTATCTTTCTTGTAGAGTATCTCTCCATCTCAACTAAGATGCTATATACCAACCATTCCCAAGACTCCCTTTCTCTGAAAAAAATCTATGCACTATTAGACCTCCCTGCTTTTAACTATTCTATTTGCTCTCCTTGGTGCATCCCTGCCCATGCCCCATCTCCCTTTATTGAAATTTCACCTATTCTTCACAGTCCAAATGAAATACTATCTCCTCTGTGAACTCTTGGTTAATCTCCAATCAGGATTAATTACTACCCACTCCCCTCTCTTGGTGTTCCTATAGCACATTCAACATACACTTCTTATGGCATGTTCTTTTGTATTTTACAGTGTTGTTACATATAAATCTGTCCCATAAATTGTGAGTTCTTTAAGACAGGGATTATGACTTATTTGTTCTATGCCCTAGCACCCAGCAAGCACTGCCTAGTATATAATAAAATCTAGTAAGTCAAATCATTATGCTGTACACCTTAAATTTATACAGTGCTGTGTCAATTATATCTCAATAAAACTAGAAAAAAAGAAAAAATAATAATTATAGAATTCAATAAATTAAACATGCTCTCAATAGTTTGTGTAGAAAGATATTCTACGTACTTGAAACAAAGAACAGTTAGGGAAAATAAATGTAGGAAACATGTCAACTAAAGAAAAATAGTATACGTTCAAAATACAGTTCTATACAGGCATTCTTTCACCTGGTTAAGGTCAAGGAATATGTGCTTTATGGGATTTTCATCTCAATGTGCTCCCAAACCTAACTTTGTATTACAGAGTGTCATATGGTGGATGAGATGTTCTCACAGAAGCAATATTCTATTTCTTTTTAGTTGGCAGAGATACTGAAAAATCATTATTTTGCTTTAGTGTTTTGATGGTGTGGTTTTCCCTTTGGGTTATTTTACTCTAGTAGCCATGTGAGTAAAGTCTTATTTCTGGGAAGGAAAGGTATAAATTAAGCAACCACAAATGGAAAAAGAAGTAACTCTGTGCGTGTGCTATACATGACTGCTAAATGTGACAATGTTTTAACCTCTACTTATATTTTGTTCTCATTGTTTAAAACTATGGAACCAATGTATTAAATAGATATTCCCTGATTAATAAAGATAGATAAATAGATACACAAATACATAGATAAAATTTCTGATGGAAAGGTAATATGGGTAGCAAGATTGTAATGTCTTATAATAATGTCTAACTATATTGAAAATAAGAAAAGAGAATATCCCACAAAATTCTATAGCAGGGGCGCCTGGGTGGCTCAGTCGTTAAGCGTCTGCCTTTGGCTCAGGTCATGATCCCAGGGTCCTGGGATCGAGCCCCGCATCGGGCTCTCTGCTCGGCGGGAAGCCTGCTTCACCCTCTTCCATTCCCCCCTGCTTGTGTTCCCTCTCTCGCTGTCTCTCTCTCTGTCAAAATAAGTAAATAAAATCTTTAAAAAAAAAAAAAATTCTATAGCAAATGCCATTTGCACCCCAGCCTCAGATCCCTTCTCTTCCAGAGATCTCCTAGAAACAGTACCCCCACAAGTTGCCGACTTCCTGAGTGCATTCTCTGGCTATGAGAACATGCTCAGCCTAGGCTGATGTATCTGCTAGAGATTTGATACTCCAAAAGTAACCCTCAGCCACTGAGCAATGGAAGTTGGTAGGTAAATACCCCAGAATATCTCCCTTTCAGTGGAAAAGTTCTGAGATATGGTTCACACAGTATCTCTCAGTGTCCCAGAGAAACCAAACGCCAGTTGACCACAGAGGCAAAACACTCATGGCTGCCTTCTTTATTACCTTGCGTACTTTTCTTGACTAATCCTCATTCCTTTTCAGTGCTTCCTGGGGTCACTTTAAACTATTTGTACTCTATCTCAAAGTACCGAACTCTATCTCAAAGTCGGTTTTTGAGGGAATCAAAACTTAAGTTCCTATAACAATATTTTTTTAAAATATGGGAAATATGTTTTTTTAATATTTTTTATTAACATATATTGTTTCAGGGGTACAGATCTGTGATTCATCAGTCTTAAACAATTCACAGCACTCACCATAGCACATACCCTCCCCAGTGTCCATCACCTAGCCACCTCATCCCTCCCACCCCCTCCATTCCAGCAACTGTCAGTTTATTTCCTGAGATTAAGAATCTCTTATGGTTTGTCTCCCTCTCTGGTTTTGTCTTGTTTCATTTTTCCCTCCCTTCCCCTATGATCCTCTGTCTTGTTTCTCAAATTCCTCATATCAGGGAGATCATATGATACTTGTCTTTCTCTGATTGACTTATTTCACTTAGCATAATATCCTCTAGTTCCTTCCATGTCATTGCAAATGGCAAGATTTCACTTTTTGATGGCTGCATAATATTCCATTGTGTGTGTGTGTGTGTGTGTGTGTGTGTGTGTGTGTGTGTGTGTGTCACATCTTCTTTATCCATTCATCTGTTGATGGACATCTAGGCTCTTTCCATAGTTTGGCTATTGTGGATATTGCTGCTATAAAAACTGGGGTGCACATGTCCCTTCGGATCACTACATTTGTATCTTTGAGGCAAATACCCAGTAGTGCAATTGCTGGGTTGTAGGGTAGCTCTATTTTCAACTTTTTGAGGACCCTCCATACTGTTTTCCAGAGTGGCTGCACCAGCTTGCATTCCCACCAACAGTGTAGGAGGGTTCCCCTTTCTCCGCATTCTCACCAACATCTGTCATTTCCTGACATGTTAATATTAGCTATTCTGACTGATGTGAGGTGATATCTCATTGTGGTTTTGATTTCAATTTCCCTGATGCCAAGTAATGTTGAGCACTTTTTCATGTGTCTGTTGGCCATTTGGATGTCTTCTTTGCAGAAATGTCTGTTCATGTCTTCTGCCCATTTCTTGATAGGATTATTTGTTCTTTGGGTGTTGGGTTTGATAAGTTCATTATAGATTTTGGATACTAGCCCTTTATCTGATATGTCATTTGCAAATATCTTCTCCCATTCTGTCGGTGGTCTTTTGGTTTTGTTGACTGTTTCTTTTGCTGTGCAAAAGCTTTTTATCCTGATGAAGTCCCAATAGTTCATTTTTGCCCTTGCTTCCCTTGCCTTTGGAGATGTTTTTAGGAAGAAGTTGCTGTGGTTGAGGTTGAAGAGGTTGCTGCCTGTGTTCTCCTCAAGGATTTTGATGGATTCCTGTCTCACATTTTGGTCTTTCATCCATTCTGAATCTATTTTTGTGTGTGGTGTAAGGAAATGGCCCAGTTTCATTCTTCTGCAAGTGGCTGTCCAATTTTCCCAACACCATTTGTTGAAGAGACTGTCTTTTTTCCATTGCACATTCTTTCCTGCTTTGTCGAAGATTAGTTGACCATAGAGTTGAGGGTCCATTTCTGGGCTCTCTATTCTGTTCCATTGATCTGTGTGTCTGTTTTTGTGCCAGTACCATACTGTCTTGATGATGACAGCTTTGTAAGAGAGCTTGAAGTCCGGAATTGTGATGCCGCCAGCTTTCCTTTTCTTTTTCAACATTCCTCTGGCTATTCGGGGTCTTTTCTGGTTCCATACAAATTTTAGGATTATTTGTTCCATTTCTTTGAAAAAAGCTGATGGTATTTTGATAGGGATTGCATTAAATGTGTGGATTTATATAGGTAGCATAGACATCTTCACAATATTTGTTCTTCCAATCTATGAGAATGGAACATTTTTCCCTTTTTTTTTTTTTTTGGTCTTCCTCAATTTCTTTCATGAGTATTCTATAGTTTTCTGAGTACAGATTCTTTGCCTCTTTGGTTGGATTTATCCCTAGGTATCTTATGGTTTTGGGTGCAATTGTCAATGGGATTGACTCCTTAATTTCTCTTTCGTCTGTCTTGTTGTTGGTGTAGAAATGCAACCGATTTTTGAGCATTATTTTTATATCCTGCCACTTTACTGAATTCCTGTATGAGTTCTAGCAGTTTTGGGGTGGAGTCTTTTGGGTTTTCCACATAAAATATCATATCATCTGCAAAAAATGAGAGTTTCACTTCTTCTTTGCCAATTTGGATGCCTTTTATTTCTTTTTGTGGTCTGATTGCTGTGGCTAGGACTTCTAGTACTATGTTGAATAGCAGTGGTGAGAGTGGACATCCTGTCATGTTCCTGACCTTAGGAGAAAGCTCTCAGTTTTTCCCCATTGAGAATGATATTTGCTGTGGGTTTTTCATAGATGGTTTTTATGATATTGAGGTATGTACCCTCTATCTCTACACTGTGAAGAGTTTCAATCAAGAAAGGATGCTGTACTTTGTCAAATGCTTTTTCTGCATCTATTGAGAGCATCGTATGGTTCTTGTTCTTTCTTTTATTAATGTATTGTATCACGTTGATTGATTTGCGGATGTTGAACCAACCTTGCAGCCCTGGGATAAATCCCACTTCGTCATGGTGAATAATCCTTTTAATGTACTGTTGGATCCTATTGGCTAGTATTTTGGTGAGAATTTTTGCATCCATATTCATCAGGGATATTGGTCTGTAGTTCTCCTTTTTGATGGGGTATTTGTCTGGTTTGGGGATCAGGTAATGCTGGCCTCATAAAATGAGTTTGGAAGTTTTCCTTCCATTTCTATTTTTTGGAATAGTTTCAGAAGGATAGGTATTAATTCTTCTTTAAATGTTTGGTAGAATTCCCCTGGGAAGCCATCTGGCCCTTAGCTTTTATTTATTGGGAGATTTTTGATTACTGCTTAAATTTCCTTAGTGGTTACAGGTCTGTTCAGGTTTTCTATTTCTTTGAGGTTCATTTTTGGTAGTTGATACATCTCTAGGAATGCATTCATTTCTTCCAGATTATCTAATTTGCTGGCATATAGTTGCTCATAATATGTTCATATAATTGTTTGTATTTCTTTGGTGTTGGTTGTGATCTCTCCTCTTTCACTTATGATTTTATTTATTGAGTCCTTTCTCTTTTCTTTTTGATAAGTCTGGCCAGGGTTTTATCAGTATTATTGATTCTTTCAAAGAACCAGCTCCTAGTTTCATTGATCTGTTCTACTGTTCTTTTGGTTTCTATTTCATTGATTTCTGCTCTGGTCTTTATTATTTCTCTTCTCCTGCTGGGTTTAGGCTTTATTGGCTATTCTTTCTCCACCTCCTTTAGGTGTAGTGTTAGGTTGTATATTTGAGACCTTTCTTGTTTCTTGAGAAAGGCTTTTATTGCTATATACTTTCCTCTTAGGACTGCTTTTGCTGCATCCCAAAGATTTTGAACAGTTGTGTTTTCATTTTCATTGGTTTCCATGAAATTTTTAAATTCTTCTTTAATTTCCTGGTTGACCCATTCATTCTTTAGTAGGATGCTTTTTAGCCTCCATGTATTTGAGTTCTTTCTGACTTTCCTCTTGTGATTGAGTTCTAGTTTCAAAGCATTATAGTCCAAAAATATACAGGGCATGATCCTAATCTTTTGGTACCAGTTGAGACCTGATTTGTGACCCAGCATGTGATCTATTCTGGAGAATGTTCCATGGGCACTAGAGAAGAACGTGTATTCTGTTGCTTTGGGATGGAATGTTCTGAATATATCTGTGAAGTCCATCTGGTCCAGTGTGTCATTTAAAGTCTTTATTTCCTTGTTGATCTTTCGCTTAGATGATCTGTCCATTTCAGTGAGGGGGGTGTTTAAGTCCCCCACTATTACTGCATTGTTGTCAATGTGTTTCTTTGCTTTTGTTATTAATTGCCTTATATAATTGGCTGCTCCCATGTTAGGGGCATAGATATTTACAATTGTTAGATCTTCTTGTTGGATAGACCCTTTAAGTAGGATATAGTGTCCTTCCTCATCTCTTATTACAGTCTTTGGTTTAAAATCTAATTTGTCTGATAAAAGGATTGCCACTCCAGCTTTCTTTTGGTGTCCATTAGCATGGTAAATGGTTTTCCACCCCCTCACTTTCAATCTGGAAGTGACTTTGCTTCTAAAATGAGTCTTTTGCAAACAGCATATCAATGGGTCTTGTTTTTTAATCCAATCTGATAGCCTGTGTCTTTTGATTGGAGCATTTAGCCAATTTACATTCAGGGTAACTATTGAAAGATATGAATTTAGTACCATTGTATTGCCTGTAAGGTGACTGTTACTTTATATTGTCCCTGTTCCTTTCTGGTCTGTTACTTTTAGGCTCTTCCTTTGCTCAGAGGACCCCCTTCACTATTTCTTGTAGGGCTGGTTTGGTGTTCACAAATTCTTTGTTTTTGTTTGTCCTTGAAGCTTTTTATCTCTCCTTCTATTTCCAATGACAGCCAGGCTGGATTTAGTATTCTTGGCTACATATTTTTCTCATTTAGTGCTCTGAATATATCATGCCAGTCCCTTCTGGCCTGCCAGGTCTCTTTGGATAGGTCTGCTGCCAATCTAATGTTCCTACTGTTGTAGGTTACAGACCTTTTGTCCTGAGCTGCTTTCAGGATTTTCTCTTTGTCTCTGAGACTTGTGAGTTTTACTATTAGATGTCAGGGTGTTGACCTATTTTTATTGATTTTGAGGGGGGTTCTCTGTGCCTCCTGGATTTTGATGCCTGTTTCCTTCCCCAAATTAGGGAAGTTCTCTGCTATAATTTGCTCCAATATACCTTCTGCCCCTCTCTCTCCTCTTCTTCTGGGATCCCAGTTATTCTAATTTTGTTTCGCTTTATGGTATCACTTATCTCTCAAATTCTCCCCTTGTGATCCAGTAGTTATTTATCTCTCTTTTTCTCAGCTTCTTTATTCTCCATCATTTGGTCTTCCATATCACTAATTCACTCTTCTGCCTCATTTATCCTAGCAGTTAGAGCCTCCATTTTTTATTGTACCTCATTAATAGCCTTTTTGATTTCGACTTGGTTAGATTTTAGTTCTTTTATTTCCCCAAAAAGGGATTCTCTAGTATCTCCTATGCTTTTTTCAAGCCCAGCTAGTATCTTTATAATCATCATTCTGAACTCTAGTTCTGACATCGTACTAATGTCCGTATTGATTAGGTCCCTGGCAGTCGGTGCTGCCTCTTGTTTTTTTTTATGAGGTGAGTTTTTCCATCTTGTCATTTTGTTCAGCGAATAGATGAATGAGAGAATAAAATGCTAAAAGGGTAACAATGACCCCAGAAAAATATACGCTAAACAAGTCAGAAGAGACCCGAAACTTCCAGAAAGCGGTCCCTTTTCTGTTCATAGAATTGCTGATATTCCTTTCTTCAATCTCCTGTTGAGTTTGTAGGTGTTCTGAATGGTTTGATAACTATCTAGCTGAATTTCTGGGACCAGATGAAATTTAGGTCTCCTACTCCTTCACCATCTTGCTCCTCCTGGGGTCAGGAAATATGTTTTTTAATTTATTTTTAGGATTACATGTTTTTAATACATGTCATTTATTTTTAAAAAGTGACTTTTTCATTCATGAAACAAACACCAGTGTATATATAGACTATTTGCCAGATAGAGCAACACACACACAAACATACATACATACTAAAGAATGCATTCTGTACTTGAGTTTAACTTAGTTTTTACTTAATAACTTATTTTATTAGTATTTACCTTTTTTTTCATCTTACAGTTCATAAAGACCATTTTCTCATATTATATATTTTATTACTTTTGGTGACATTCTACTGTAATTTGCTATGGTAGTTATCATTTATAACTTGAAAAGCACATTTAAATAAAAACTGTCTATTATAAATTTTCATGTACTTATAATTCAGTGACATTAAATTAAACCATTTCCTCTAAATGCCCTTTTGATATTTAGTGTATCATTCTCACTGACTCAGGTATACCACATAAAATTTTATCCAAATATAACTATTATGACTAGATTAACCTCTAATCATAATAGCTTGCCTTTCCCTAAATCCATACACAAAATTTATAATGATGCAAAGTGAGAAAAATATGAAGGAATATCAGCAAGTAGTTTGGGTCTTAAACATTTGGATCACATAAATATTACAATGAAAGCATTTCCCAGTGAAGTTCTAAATAAGAGATTATTTTCCAGTTTCCATTATTTTTGTTGAAATATTTTTCTGGTAATTCTAGAATCCCAAATTGAGGCCTCTTGAACATTGACACAGGTGCACTTGCACCTATTTTTTTACAGATTTTATTTATTTATGCGAGAGAGAGAGCGCGTGCATGTGCAAGTGAGCAGGAGCAGGGGTGGGGATGGAGGGAGGGCACAGGGAGACCGAGAAGCAGGTTCCCCGCTGAGCAAGATTCCTCATGTGGGACTCAATCCCAGGACTCTGGGATCCTGATTTGAGCCAAGGGCAGATGCTTAACCAACTGAGTCACGCAGGTGCCTGTTACACCTATTTTTTAAAGGAAGAAATTTGCTGTCAAGAGGCACACCATGTGTTATGGGTGATTATTTCTTGTTATAAGGAATGGGTCTTCTTTTCTTCATATTTAAATCATTATTTTACTAAATAAACATAATCTGGCTAATACCTTAAAGAACTATTTACTTTATTACCAGGTATATTAGTAATAAATGGGTAGATTTAATATGAGATTTCAATATTTTTATAATATGCATGTTAGAATAAGATAAACATGGTCTATCCAGGAAAATGAAAGAATTTAAAGGTTTCTCATAGAACCAGACATTTCTCTTGTGCTTTCTGCCTTTCAAGGCATCCTTATAAAAGGGAACCTTATCCCACTTAGTAAAAAAATTTCATTTTGGGGTTTCACAAAATCTTTGTTCTATCAAGAATATTTCTTTGTAATAAAAGTGTAATTTTTATAATAAATTGAAAAAAATTAAAAAAATAAATAAGTAAACTCAAAAACTTTCAGTGCTTCTATAATCATCTAAATAATTTCTAAAAATCAATTTAGGCTTGTTTTTATTATTTTTTTCTTCTTGGAATTTTAAAATAATTCTAAAATGCAATTTGAAAATTCCTCCAAACACACATTCTGACACGTTCACTATTGTCTAGGCATTCACTTGCTTCATTGTACACAAATTGAGCACATTTCTATATAACTCCTTTGGGCCTTATAAGAAGAATGAAATGTGATTCCTACTCCTTTGCAGGTTACAGTTCAGTAAGATTGATAAACCAGCACATGAAAAACCACAAGTCCTGCTATAAGAGCTGTACAGACAAAGGAGTCTAAGGGTGCAAAGAATGTATTGGGGTAAGAAATAAGAATTCACACAAGAGGAGGCATTTGTGCTGGCACTGAAAAATCCAGAGAATTTTATAAAGCAGCGTTGGGGAGGGCATCTACACAGATATTAGCAGATGCCGAGGCATGGAGGCGAAAGGAGACAGCCCCAAGAGTGAGTATTTAGATGTGGTTTGGGCCTGCGTATCTAATTGGAGGGAAGAGATGCAAGATGAGATGTGGCCCAGTGTAGTATGATATAATATGGGAGATCTTTGAGGACCTTAATTTTAGTATCAATCCATCAAAGTCAGACGACTGCCTGAATAGGTCAAACATATTTCCAGGGTGTGAGATAGTTGGAGTTATTCTCAAGATTGCAGGAATTATGTGCAATACTGCTAATGGGTGGATGAGATACAGTGCCTCGCTGAGCCCCTTGCCAGCTGAAGTTAACCCTTCCGTTCCTGGAAGAGAGTGTGGCAGACCACAGATTTATCCAAATGTCATGGAAATTTGTTGAAATCATGTTTCAAAGTAAATACAATGTTCTAACCATTCTACTGCTCTCTGAGTAACCTGTATGTGCATACATACATACATACATACATAAAACATACACAAGCATATGCTGAGACAGGGTCTACTTCAAATGATTACAAACATAATGGAAAAAGAATTCATACAACAAGGAGACAGAAAATAGAAATCTTCAAAAATTTTTTTCATTAGAAAAAATTATCCAGAAAAAGATACCCAACAGTTTAGTTAGTTCTTAGCAGGTATGCTGTGGTACATTACCCTATGGCAAATCCTTCTCAAGTGTTCTGAAAAATTTAGATTTATGTGCAAAATTCATTTTTGCAACCAAATATGACTGACAATTTCTGATGTAGAGAATGTCCATCTTAGCAAGCTGTGTCCCACAAGGTGTTCTACAACCAATGAGTAAGGAACACAACACAAAGGCAGCCGGCACTCTGGCACTAAAAAATAATAATAATAAAATCAGTTTACTGAAACATGTGAAAAATGTGAAGGGGAGCTTGAGAGTAATGAGGAATTTTATTCAAACAGTGGCATAATATTGAAGAGCAGATAAGTAATGTGGTGACTGAAAGAGTTTTTGTAGATATTGAAAGACATTGGTATTTGTTATAGTGATTGTATCATAATAACTGCTGATTTGCTTGGTCCTGATTTGGGTCCTTTAACACCATCAAGTGTGTGCTGCCACAAATTCTAGTATTAGAAAGCGTGTCATGACACCCAAAACATTGATGACATCACTCTTTTAACACTTGGGATTAAGGCATGATTTATCTCTTGAGAGATCCAACAAGCAGAGGTGAAGTAAAAAAAAAATGTTTGTCAGTTAATGTATCATTTGAAGCACTGTCATAATTATTTCCTAGTTGTTATTACCCTATCATATGTATTAATGTGTGGGCTCTGTACTGAGACCATTTAAGTTCAGATTTCACAAGCATATAAATTCCCAATATAATACATTTTGTATTTCTCTGTAGCCACTATGAAAAATGGTATGGACATTCATCAAAAAATTAAAAAGAGGACCACCATATAATCCAGCTATTCCACCTCTGGGTATTAATCCAAAGAAAACAAAAACACTAACTCAAAAAGATATCTGCACCCCCAAGTTCATTGCAGCACTATTTATAATAGCCAAGATATGGAAGCAATTTAAGTCCCCAAGGATGGATGAATGGATAAAGAAAATGTAATATATAATTTAGTAGAATAGTACTCAGCAATAACAAAGAAGGAAATCTTGTCATTTGAGACAACATGGATGGACTTTCAAGGTATTATGCTAAGTAAAAGAAATCAGACAGAAAAAGATACTACATATGGAACCTAAAAAACAAAACAAATGAACAAACAAAACAAAACTCATAGATACAGAGACCATATTGGTGGTTATCAGAGGGTAAGGGGGTTGGGGTGGGCAAAATGGGTGAAGGGGGTCAATTGTATGGTAATGAATGGTAACTAGATTTATTGTGATAATTACTTTGTAGTGTATATGAATATCAAATTATTATGTTGTACATCTAAAACTAATATATTGTTATTTACCAATTTTACCTCAATTAAAGAAAGTATATTTCTTGCTCCTTTAATAGTCTAATGAGAATAGGCAGTGAGCTTGGGAATCTCTTCTGCAAAACTTTATTCAGGGATTTAGATTCATTCCATTTCATATCTTTGTCCTCCCACTGGACCTCTGAGTGTTCCACTGGATGCTTTGCACTAAACCAAGAAATCAGGGACAAAGAGTGCACAGAGAATCTCATGAGAATAGTTCTAGTAGTTTTAGGGCAGACCGAGAAGTGAATATATGACTTCTACACTGATTGTATTGGCCAGATGTCAGTCACATGGCTCTACCTACCTCTAGAGGAGTCCAAGAAATGTCTAGTTATGTGCCAAGGAGAGAAACAATAATGGGATTTGGTTGAACCTGTTGTGTTGTTTTTGTTCCAAGTGGGGTATGGCCACTCTCATGTAACTTTGGTATCTAGAATACTGGGACTAAAATATAATTTATACTGTACTGGTCAAAGAGTTATTTTAAATTATGGCTAGGCTTCTGTAAGATGGATGCTAACAACCCAGAAAGGGAGCTAAGGAAATCTAGTAGGGTAGGGAGAGACATAAAAAAGTGCAATGTACATGATGTATTGCTCAGTAGACTGAGGATTTTTAGCACATAAGAAAGAAAACTAGAAAGGCCAGCATATAGACGAGGTACTGGATTGAATACATGGGGCTTTTAATTCTAAAGTTATACACAATGGGGAAAAGGTCCAAAAGATAGATTTGATTAAAGTTGCATAAAACTTGGGGCGCCTGGGTGGCTCAGTCGTTAAGCGTCTGCCTTCAGCTCAGGTCATGGTCCCAGGGTCCTGGGATCGAGCCCCACATCAGGCTCCCTGCTCAGCGGGAAGCCTGCTTCTCTCTCTCCCACTCCCCCTGATTGTGTTCCCTCTCTCGCTGTGTCTCTGTCAAATAAATAAATAAAATCTTTAAAAAAAAATAAAATAAAATAAAAATAAAAATAAAGTTGCATAAAACTCAAAGATTCATAAAGGGAAAGTACTGCTGTGGGGCTTATAAGCTGTGCATCGTTGCAGGTTGAAATTTGCCATCAGCACATCAGAGTTCTGGGGTGAATGTGGCACTAGACAGAATATCCTACCAACTAACCTCTGAAGTCTCTTCTAGGCTGAAATTCTAGATCCTGTGGCTGATTTTTAAACTATGGTTCCTTACTGTGAATCTTGACCAAAAAAGCTATCTCCAAATATCAACCCTTCCCCTTAAATTGGAAAATTATCTGAACACATTATCCCCTCCCTCATACCATTTATTTAACTATCATAAAGATGTCCAATTTTATTTGAAATGTTTTAAAGTTATTTTAAAATGTCAGCCAAATCATTGTCCTTTCTTTAATTTTATATTTGGAATCACAGAAGGAAGAATTTAGCTTCCTGTAATAAATAATGGCCCTATGTTTCATTTTAAGAGGCAATTCATTTGTGGGTTGGCTCTCAGTGTTCTGCAGCTGGATATTCAGTGCCTCCAATATTATGGGAAAGACTAGGGAACTCAGAATGACCTGGCAACATTCAGGGCAGTCAGTTATTTCAGTGAGGTTGTCTTTAATCCAGCGGCTGTTTTCAAAAATCTTTCTAGCTATTTGACTTTTCAAGGTTTGATTCCATATCCCCAAATCTTATACTTTGGAAAGTTTCTGATAAACACGTTCTTTTTTTTCTTCCTAGATATTGCATTATCTTTGTGAAATTGAATATTGATCCCTTTCACTCAGACAGTTTTGAAGTCAAGGATAACTCTGAGCCTTGGGTCCTGGTTTAAAGACATAGCATATAATTTTACATGTATACTTCATGGCTCTCTCCAGTGAATTTAGTTTTTGTAATCAGTGTACCTTGTTTGCAATAGAGTATGGAGATATAAACTCCTGTGGGCTAAATAGCTTCTTACAAGGCAAATTGGGATGAATTGGACTTTTTAAATTTTATTCAGGTATTAAAAATTCTTAGACTTTGAACAGCCTTCTAATTAACGTCAAATACCTTTAATTCTTTTTGAGGACCTTAGATTTGCAAAATCAGAACAAACAAACTTGTATTGGTAGAGCCTCAAGGTTCAAGGGTGTAGTGCTACTTTTTGCATTAACAAGGAGAACACTGTGTTCTAAAGTACTAAGGCAGGGGGCGGGAGCAGGGAGTGCTAAATTTTAAATTGTAATTGTGGTTGAGTTGTGATATTTCTCTGGATGTTATAGTCATGAAATTATTCATAAGACCTTGGAGGAAACGTACCTCTTATACCTACTGTAGAAAGCTTATAGCATACTCCGTAACATCAGTTTTCAGTCTTTACAAATGGCCCTAATAGTGGCAGTCTCACAGCTTCCAAGGTAGCTCATTACTAGGTTAGAAGACTACAGTCTTAGAAGGCTATTCTACATATTAATGAAAATTCCACTGGCAGCTAGTTCTGTCCCCTAAGGCCACGCAAGACAATTTATAATTTTATATCTAAGTAATAGGTTTGCAGAAACTGGAAGGTTGTAATCAATGTAGATTAGTGCAATTTATTTAAAATAGTCACTACATTATGAATTCATGATGTAGATACCTTATTTAAGTTTTCTTAAAAAAAAAGAAAACTGGGCAGAAAAGAAAATAGCTTGAAAACATCTTTGTAGCCTACACGGTGGGGTTGCATCTTCTGCAAGCTCTAAAGGTAGTTACAAATTAAATTCATGGATGATGTGATTGCTATATTTCTGCTGAGAGTTTAAAGAGCAAAATCTGGATATGAATGCCTCTCTAAGACAAGAGTAATTTTTCTTTCACTTTCAGTACACTTTATTTATGACCCTAAAGGATTACTGTTTTTAAGTCTTTCTTTCTCCCTCCCTGCCTCTCTCTCTCTCCTTCTTTCTTTCAATTTATAGTTCTGCTCTTTTCCTTCGATATTTGACCCAAATGTAATCAGAATCAGAAACTCTGCCTCTCCTTTAGTCCACATTCTGAACTGATGAATGAATAGATGAATAAATCATTAAATAAATAACTCCCATGAAGGTCCTGAACATCAGCTTCATGGCAAGAGTCCTTTTCACTTTTTTCTTCATTTTTGTCCCAGGATAGTTTCTTTTACCCAAATATGGTAGATTGGCAACTCATTTACATATCTTTCATTTGGAGATTGTCAACCTATTCTGAAACTCCAGTACTAATAGATTCCCAGCTGTAAAAGTGTCCCCTTCATGGAAAGTCACTTGCTGGGAAAACTTTTGAGCCCAGCATTCTCAGAATTTTGACTAAAATGTTTTTTATTTTAGTTTTACAAATTATTTCAACACTAGGCACGTCCTCGTTTTGGTCCCAGGATCGGCTTCTATAGCTGGGTTAGGCCACTGCTTGACTATCTGCTTCTAGTAGGTATAGATTCTTTGAGGTATTAAATGTTGTGCTTGATCTTTATGATGCAAATCATGAATTTATAGTGTATAAAGTCATTCGAATTATGTGGTGACTCAGCCTCAAGTGTTTTGGATAATTTTTATTCTTTGGAAATTTCAAAATTAACAATATAACAGACCATCATTTGTCTGCCACAATATATGGTTATCATACCTTTTTGTATGAAAGGGAAGAGATTATATATGTGAGATTTCTCACATAAAATAAAATCTCATTATAAACTTTTATTTTTTTTTAACATTTTCTTTCTGGAAAAACTTCAGGCAGAAAAGTTGATATTAATACCAATTTGATAATATTTAAGCTGTCTCTTTGTGGTGGTATCTCACTGATATGGTTATATAAAATATCTGACTGTCATCTTGTATAGCACATTATGTGATAATCAAATTTGAGCTTTCCTTCTGGGGACACCATCTCCCGAGACATTTTATGTATCCTGTCAAGACTGTTAAGCACTGACATTTCATATTTATTCTGAAGAGTGATACTTCCAATTCTGCTTATTCTTTTATTTGAGAATTTATTACAGCATACATAGAACAGTTGATTGTCATCAAACATCTTGCAAAAGAATTGATGTGAAAGTTAGAGAGAAGGGCACAGAAAAATAGATCAATGTGACTTTATATGAAAATAACACCTGCCAAAATTCTCAACATCTTTAATAAAGAAAATACAGCTTCTTAAATATGTTTTTAGAACTCATTCCCCCATGAAAGAAGACATACAGTATTAAAATTAAAATGTTATTAAATTTTAAACCCAGAAACTAATCCCAAGGCATCTTGATCCATTAGGAGCTCAAATTATATGATCCTTTTTGAGCAATAAAAGCTCCAAATAGCACATAATAACCCCTGTGAAGGTAGGCTTTAGAAGTGGGAAATTATATTCATACCCAGATATAGGACAAAGGGAGGTCATAGATCAAAGAGATTTCTGAACTGAAAGATCTAGGTGTAGGACTAGATGCTAACCTTTAAGTTTTTAATTGTATAGAAGATCTTTATCCTTTATTAAATCTAGCAAAAGTTAGGTGGTTCTTCTATCTGGATGCAATTTTAAACTGCTAAAAGCATTTCCCTGGTGATAAATGGGCACAGGCATTTTTAAGATCAAGTATTTATACCCCATAATATTATCAATGAACTTTTGGGGGTACCTTTAACTTTTATTATAAAATGGATTTATTTAGCATCTATTATGGACATTTTTAAATGTAAAAAGGTAAACAGAAAATCCCGCTTCATCTATTATCAACTCCTGGACAACCGTGTTTTACCTGTCGCCCACTTTCCATTTGTCTTATTCTCATTTGGCCAGCTGAATTATTCTGAAGCAAATCCTTGCAGGTAGTTTTTATTTGTTTATAAAGAACAAGGTGCTATCCTTTAACAAAGAATATCATATAAATAAGTCCGATCATTATAGATTTTTTAAATGTGGGTTTCTTAGGTGTTGAATAGTTTCAGAGTTGGCTTGCTCTAGTTTAACACCTGTCCCTTATTAAAGTAATAGACATCAAAATTGTCTCCTTATTCCCATCACTGAGTGAGTAAATAAAAATGTGGCAGCTGCTAGAAATCATACTCAGAACAAACACGGAGGCTTCATCAATGGATTAATCAGGAGACTTGAACGCTGGGGATGGTGAGAGTTAAAATCTGAAGATGTGATGAAAATGAGCGTATTTTAAAAATTAAGATATTCTTGAAAAAGTAAGTAAAAAAGCTTTCCACTCAATCCTGAGAAGATGTGGAAACTACAATTAAGATGCGCATGCAGTAATTTGGTAGAGAAACAGTCTGGCTCCAGCAGGGAATTCACGAATCTCATGGGAATTGCGGCTTGTTGAATTCTAACCTTCCGGCTTTGGCTAACCTGCTGTTTGACCTCAAGAGAGACTTGGAGGGGCACCTGGGTGGCTCAGTCAGTTAAGAGAGGCTTGGAGCCTACATTTTCTTCAGTCTTCTCTGGGAAAAGAGGCATAGGATGATGATAGTGGTGATGATCAAGCTTGTATATTTATATACACTTAAAGTGGATTGGGTCATTACTATTGGTAGTGATATGTTTTTTTTTTTTTATAACTCACAATGTACATTCATTTCATTTTCAAAACAAGCCCAAATGAGTAAGGCAGGTATTTTTCCCTCTCTGACTGGGGCAACTGAGTCTGATAGGGTATGTAATTTATTAAAGGTCAACAAGCAGGAGGGCTGCAGAGCCAATGCTTGAATTCACTTCTGATTCCAGGTCAAGGTTATGATAGCAGATTGCTGCCGTCTCTACTGTGGAAAGATAGTAGATATTAAACCTATGGTTTTCACTTCTGTCCACCCCTCTACTGCTCTTGTTCAGTCCCATGAGACTAACATGTTACATTTTGAAAGGTTTACAGTGTCAGTCACACATGGGAGCAAGATCACTCCACCAAAATAAGAAATTCTCCTCTAGAATGTACAAATAGGATTTCAGCAGGACAGCAACTAAAAAGGAAAAGGAAAAAATTCTTTAGGCTAAAGGCAGGTTGGTAAGAAACACACTGGGATTTGTTGCGACTTGAGTGTGACTGCTCACTGAACCATTCAATAGGAGAGAGCACCAGATTGCTCAGCTCTGATTAGAGACAAATCAAGATTTTAAAAGGCTATCACATAAATCTGTCTATTCTTCTTTCACTGAAAAAAAAAAAAAGATGTTTCCTTAAAATGTAAGAAAAACATCCATGTCTGTAAATGATGCCTAATTCTTAGGAAGGGAATGAAGGTTGGGGGCTTGCAAAAAGAAGTGTGACATACTCATGTTTCCTCTTATGTTCTTCTCATGATCTCTCCTCACCTATCAAAGGAAACTTCATGGCGCCATGCTTAGCACTTGTACATGCAGCCAAAACATTGTGTTTATGCAGCCAAGTTTAAATAAGGATCAAGACACAACCAAGTTTGAGAGACAGTTTACTATTATTATTTTTAAAATAATTTTTATTTATTTATTTGACAGAGAGAGAGAGAGCACAATCAGGGGAGCAGCAGAGAGACAGAGAGAAGCAGGCTCCCCACTGAGCAGGGAGCCCAATGTGGGGCTCGATCCCAGGACCCTGGGATCATGACCTGAGCCGAAGGCAGACGCTTAACGAACTGAGCCACCCAGGTGCCCCAAGACAGTTTATTATTGAAGAGAAAATGCTAGACCCAGAGTCTTGTTCTAGCTGGTTCTAGTCCCATCTGCCTTTACTGTGTGACTTGGACAATTCCACTCAGTTCATCCAATTTCCTGAGTGTGCCAGCTCTATTAGACACTAAGGGAGTGCAAATCAAGTAACCACCATCCGAGTGGTCTCACAATTTAATAAGAAAAATTAAGGCAATTATATAAATGACCTTAACATAGATGGATTAAGATAAGTGCATTATGAGAGGTACTAACAGAGAAATTTGCAGTTTCTAAGGCAGGTGAGTTCACCCTGGATAGTTTTCAGGAAAGGCTTTGTGATAGGCAGAATTTTGGCCCAATAACCACCACCTCCCTTATCATGCCTATAAAAAATGACACATTATATGAACAAAAAGGACTTCAAAGACATCATTAAGGTTGCCAGTCAATTGACATTTAATTAGGGAGATTATTTTGGGTTATTTGGGTGGACCCAATGTACACACATGAGCTCTTAAAAGTAGAGCTTTCTCCCAGCTGAGGGTAAGAGAGGAAGTCAGAGATACGCAGCTAGAGGGGCAGTCAAAGAGATGTGAACTGTGAGAGACTCAGCCAGCCATGAAAGTCATGAATGTGGGTTCTTCTAGCAGCAAAAATCAGCACCTGACTAATAGCCAGCAAGGAAATGGAAACCTTAGTCCTACAACCTCAAGAAAATGAATTCTACTTACAACTTGAATGATTTTAGAAGTGCATTCCTCCGCAGCGACTCTGGTGCTAAACACAGCCCTGCCAACACCTTGATTTTGGCTTTGTGAAACCTGGAGCAGGGGACCCAGCGGAGCCCACCAAGACTTCGGACCTACAGAACTGTGATACTAAAATTTTTCATTGCATTAAGTATCTAAATTTATGGTAACTTGTTATAACACCACAGAAACAATTATAAGCTTCATGGCTATGGCCTTTAATATATGGTTCGGATTTTATTTTTTACTTTTTTAAAGATTTTATTTATTCATTTGACAGAGATAGATACAGCGAGAGAGGGAACACAAGCAGGGGAAGTGGGAGAGGGAGAAGCAGGCTTCCCACAGAGCAAGGAGCCCGATGCGGGGCTTGATCCCAGGACCCTGGGATCAGGGCCCGAACCGAAGGCAGACGCTTAATGACTGAGCCACCCAGGTGCCCTGGTTTGGATTTTAAAAAGAAGAGACTAAGGGAGGCATTCCAGGCATAGGGAAAAGTATAGGTAATAGTACAAAGGCAGAACAATTCAAGTGTGATACAAAATCAATTCAGTTTGCCTCATAAAACTTGAGTCTCACAGCTTCTGTTAGCTCATCTGTAAGTGTGTTATGCACATTTTTCTTTGGAGGCCTAAGGGTATAGGAAAGTGCCCCAAGGAAAACTGTGGGGAATATTGAAGGAAACAACCTTGTTGACCTATTTTGGACCATTCCATTCATAACATCCTCACCCTTACACTGCTTCAACCATTAATGTTTTACTTTAGCCATCCTCTGTAGAGGACTCTATGTGTCATTTGAAGAAAGGATTCAGCAGTTTAAAACTTTAAAACAACTAAAGTCAAGGCTCCCTTCAGATCAACAGTCCATAATTATTTCTCAAGCATGTTATGAGGATCCAATTAGATAACTGTGAAATGTTATAGTTTCACATTATAGGTAGTTTTCCTGTGGTGATATGCATTGATAGAAGTATGACCCAGAAGGACTACCACTCAAGATTGGCATTGTCATTAGCAGTTATCATGCTCTAGCACAAGTCTAATGATTTTACTACAATAGAACTGTCTCTCCCTTCTTTTAGACTAGTTCAGGGTGGCTGTTAAGGGTCTGGAAGAAGAGGAAACTCTGCTCTACCCAATTATTTACAACCCAGATTGAAGCTTTGCTGTCTTCAGTATGTGACTTTTAACCTCTCAAATCAAATCATTATCATTCTGCCAAAGGGAGGGGAAAAGCAGGGGGGAATGCTTAAAGGGACTTTTATGATCAAGAAGAGGAAGTGGCACATATAACATCTATTCTCATTTCATTAGTAAGCACTGAGTTAGTTATGAGAACACAACGTAATTATCTGGCAGGCTGGATATGGAGAATTGCCAGGAGCCAAATGACCAGCCACCATGGAAGGAGTAACGTTGAAGATTTTGACTGATGGCTGTCTCTGCCTCAGGGCCATGTGCAAAAAAAAAAAGCCTCCAGGATAAGGAAGAGATGTAATTTTTTCAATAGCAAAAATCCATGGGACTGATGTGGAGATGGCGTGTGTAGGTGGAGGGAGGATAGAGGATCCAATGTTGGTAGCAGGGTTAGCAATAAGAGAAAGGTACTATGAGTTATCTTTCATAATTTATGAAATCTACATGCATTCTACTTATGACAAAATTTTGTGGTATTTCACAATAACAGAGAAGTGCACAAGTACCCAAGTATCCTGAATAATTTCCAGGACCACAGGTGGGCACAGACCTCAAAAGAACGAGAAGCAGTATACCTAAATGAGGCTATATGGGATAGGAGAAACAATCAGTATGGAAGCTATGCAGTGTACACATGTTGCAAATGCAATGAGGTCCAAAAATTTTTACCATTATTAAGGAAGTGAAGGACAATGGGAGTTTGGGAATTTCATGGCAAGGAGCAGAGTCTTATTGAGGTCATCTATGGGTAAGTGAATTACTTTTTAATGTAGTTTTTATTGTGCAATAAATTTTTGAGTATAACTCTATGCCAAGAGTTGCTTTCAACATAAGTTCCATGCCAGAATAAAAGACACAGTCCATCTGTATGACACCTGTATCTTAGAGCAAACAGTAAGAGATTCATGGAAAACATTACATGGTCTTTGGTGAAAGACAGTTATCAAAGTTAAGAAAAAAGACCAGGTGTATAATGGTTACTGGTGAGTGCAGTGGAAAGGAACATGCAAATTGTGTTTTTAAAGACTTGAAAGCCCCCATATAGAAGAGAAATTACCTTTTTTTCCAACTGCAAAGGATAGAGTCACCAAGAAAAAGTGGAAACTTAGAGGATTCAAATACGTCGTCTTAGAAACAACTTTCTTTTGTCCTTAAAGACAGAATGGGAGACCTTGAGAGAAAACTCACACTTTTCTTAACTAGAAGGTTGCAAGCAAAGTCTAGTTGACCGGTTGGAAGGAATATAACGGGGAGAAGAGGTGGATGCTAGGTGATAGCTCTAAGTAGGCTTTGGGTTCCTTCCATCTTGAGATTGTCACTTCATGACAGGAATGCAACAAAGACAAAATTCCTCTACACCTTAAAAATAATTCAGCTGTGCTGGATCATATTTCTTTGTTGTGGGACAAGTGTTTTGTTTGTTTTGATTTTCCTTTCTATTTTTGGAGAAGTTTGTGCAAAGATGACCTAATATGAATCAGCCTACTTTAAGGACAGTAGACACTATAATTTTATTGATTACTCCTTACTTCCTAAGGAGGAAAAAATAAAGACATTTCTTATAGAGAGTAGAGATATTCCTATAGGCATTACTTAGTTCCCCAAACTCCCAAGAAATAGAAATGAGGATATAGACATTACTATACCCAGGATACAAGGCACAAAACTATTTGCTTAAGGCAAGACACCAAGTCAATGCAGGAAGTAGAAGATACCTCACCTTTGGCTCTACTTTAATATTTTGAGCCCTCATTGCAGCTGCTTCCTAAAAATGTGACTTTTATGTTGATTAATATTATTTTAAATATCCCATTATGAGTTCAAAATTATTGGCTTGAAGCTTCCAGCTAAAGTATAACAAAAATAAAAATAAAAATAAAGACAACTTTCACTGTCCAGGAAAAGAAAATTATTAGCTAAAGAAAACAGATTGGAACTTACAAAACAACAAAAAAGATCTTTGAATTACATATCATATTAATTAAAGATACCACCTTTGCTTTTGTTATTCCATAGTACTGAAATGCTTTTTCAATTTTTACTCAAATTTATATCAAAAGTTTAGTCAGCTTGATTAGTATTGTTATTTTTATGTTACCAGCTCTGCTTATACTAAGTTTTTAACTTCTTCTGAAACCCATCATCTGCCCCCTGGACTATTGTAACACTCTCCTAAAAACTCCTGAAGTCCAGCTCTTCAATGTCAATGAATGTTGATGGAGAAACATTCTAAATTATAGACTAAGATATGTGACTCTGTCCAAGAAGCATGCATGACCTTCCTCTAAATACAAGATAGTCCAAATCACTTAGCCTAACATTAAGATCAACGAGTTAGCAGTAGAATACTTTCTAAAATCTTATCACCTAATAATTTCTCATACCTTCACATCCAATCATAGTGGGGCACATAATACCAGTTGTAAAGAGTCATATATTTTCCTTGCTTCTTCTGAAAGTCCTTTGCATACCACAGACTTCATATCTGCTTAACCCATTTCTTTTCTATGCATGAAACCTAATTCAAATATAAAGTCTTCTTTTTTTATTAATTAATTAATTATTTTTAAATATTTTATTTTTAACTAATCTCTACACCCAACATGGGACTTGAACTTACAACCACAAGATCAAGAGTTACATGCTCTTCTAACTGAGACAGCCAGGTGCCTCCAAATCTAAAGTCTTCTTATAGGCCTCTCCTGGACTATTAAAGAGCCATGAACTTATCTTTCTCTTATTTCCATTGTATGTTATAATCAATATTATATATCACCTATTATTTGATTACTTTGCATTAGAATAATTTTATAGTATCGGTGGCTCTTTACTCATCAGGGTCCAGTCAAGAAAATGTAAAACATACCAAATGTTTTAATAAAAATATGATATATTTGGTTACATAAATATTTAGAAGACTGAAAAGGCAAAACAAGAAACAATGAGATAATAAAGAGCTATTTCCTATAAGAAGCAGTAACATCTCTGTAGATGAGGTTAAAAAAGGGGAAGAGGTTTTTTTTTTATTTTTAATTATTTTATTTTATTTTATTTTATTTTATTTTATTTATTTGAGAGAGAGAGACAGAATGTGAGCAGGGGGAGGAGCAGAGGGAGAGAATCTCAAGCAGACTCCTTGCTGAGCACAGGGCCCCACACAAGGCTCAAACTCATGCCCCCCAAGATCATGACTTGAGCTGAAATCAAGAGTCGCATGCTCAGTGAACTGGCCACCCAGGAGCCCCAAAAGGCAGGAGGTAAGTTTATGTATTTATTATTTATGTATGTATGTATTTATTTATTTATTTATAAGATTATTTATTTATTTGAAAGAGAGAGACAGAGATAGGGAGAGACAGAACAAGTGGGGAGGAGAGGGAGAAGAAGGCTCCCTCACGAGCACGAAGCCTGGTGCAAGGTTTGATCTGACAGGGCCACCCAGGAGCCCAGGTAAGTGTTTTTAAACTGTAACTTGGAGGAGCCTCCCTCAGAGCTGGGGCCCAGACTTCTTTAAGAGGACACTGCCCTGCTGTACTGGGACCTCAGCGTCTCAGAGAAAACAGTGGAGCTAGTGCTCAGACCTTTGAGGAGGGGCACTGTTTTTCAGGGAGCACGGTGAGGCTGGTTCTGGAGGGAAGTGGAAAAACTGAAAATGGTTATCAACTGCCACTCACTGCTAGAATAAAGAGACACTGCTGGGATTTGTGGACAGGAACAGAAAACAGCACATTATGGAACTCACCCTCTAATATTTTTCTAGCGCTCCTTATTAGCAGAACTATCAGGTGGCAACAGGCAAAATAGGAACATGGTGGTTTTATAGCTCAGTGAAAGCATCACAAAGAAAGCATAGAAGGATAGAATTGGCACTGAGAAACAAAGTAATAGCCAACATATTTTCTTGAGGTTCTGAGTTCCCACAGGGCCAGGACCATGTATGGATCCTTATTTCTCCCACGGAGCATATTATAGCACTTCTCATGTAGTAGAAAATCAGTAAATATTTTATTTAAAATATGTATAAATCCTTGATTAACTCTGAGCCACAGATATTTCAAAAGTAAAATAAAAAGGACATCAACTCCTAGAAATAAATGTAGAGCGATATAAGATAACTTATGTCAAGGATAGGGAATTTTAAATAAAGTTTTATACTTTATTTTTTGTTATATTATCTTCAGGAGACCATCCCAGAAATAGTGCAATAAACCTTTCCTACTGTTAAGGATACCCTGGTTTTCCAAGGAAACAGATTAGAAGGGCATTCCAGTGTCTTACCAAGACTTTTTTTCAGCATTGTCTGAAATTTTTTGCAAGTTTGAAAATAAAAGAAATATCTCTGAAATGAAATTAATCTTTTTGCATAAATAAGAATGAGAAACTTAGAAGGGGGAGGATAAAGTAGACAAAAATATCTTAAGTATAAATTTCCAGATTTGGCATAGCCTTATATCAAAAGCAAATCTGGGATAATAAGACAATGTGTGGCAAACAGAATTGAAATGAGAAGTATCATCTAAAAAACAAGAGATTATGTGAATTAAACCTCCATAGTTTTATCTATTGATAAATGCTTCTTCATATTTAAGCAGAAAATGAGAGATATTTCCTACAAAGCACTGTTTATTATGGCAAAGTTTATGATATATTTGCCATCGTAAGCATTCAGAAAAAAGACAGTGAGATGGAGACAGAGTGAAAAAATAAAATGTGTGTGTGCGCATAAATATGTGGTAAGCATTTGGTATAGAAGGTTGTGATCGGTAAATTAATACTCCTAAATTCTTCAAGAACATCAACACAGAAAACATCTTTATTTTTCTTCACTGACTTTCCATGAACTTTTACAAATAAATCATCAAACAAATCCCTACATATAAAAATGGCTAGCAATAACTGTGAACATTTATTTTTTATTATTTGTTTTTGTTTTTTAGAGAGAAAGAGAACACATGCATGAGCAGGGAGAGGGGCAGAGGGAGAGCAACTTTTAAGCAGGCTCCATGCTCAGAGTAGAGCCGAACATGGGGCTCTACCTCAGGACCCTGAGATGATGACCTGACCTGAAATCAAGAGTCTGATGACGCTTAACTGACTGAGCTACCCAGGCACCCCAATTGTGAACATTTTATTAAGCCTTTAATGCCAGTCACTGAGGCAAGTGGTATACATAACTATTTGCTTTATTTCTCACAATAACCCTGCAATGAAAGTACTATTATGTAACTAGCAAAATACCTGGTGCATAAAGGTACTTGGTTAATATTTGTTGAGTGAATAGATACATGAATCACTAAATTTCCATTTTACTGATAAGATGCTGAGCTATGAAAAAAAAAATTACCCAATGTTATTTTATTCAACATGTTCTGAAGATTTTTTAAAAAACTAAAAATTAAAAAAAAAACTATTAGCAGGTTTTGAGATAAAACTTTGGTATAATTAAAATAGTTAATGTTTAAATTCACATGTACATTGTTGAAAGAAGAGAAAATATTCACTCTGTGAGATAATGCCTCACAGAATCATAGCAATGTTCTTTATCAATGGCAACATTATAAAAATTTGGCATAGAAAGAGAACAATCAGAAAACCAGCATTTCTTATTTCTCACTTGATGATGACAAAGTGCACCTGTTCCCAAGAACAACCTCTGCTTATCTACAGAAAAAAGGGGAATGATGATAAAACACTTATATTTCTGTATGTTTTGAATGCATTAGATCAACTTCAAAAGTGTTTTTTTAAAGTCCATTTTCTGACTCCTTGTCTCTTCTCCCCTTGCTCACTCTATTGCTCTAAGCTATATATGTTAAACTCCCAACTATTCATACATACAGATCCCATTCAAATCCTACCTCTTTCATGAAATTGTTCTAGATAATTCTGCCCAAAATAGGTGTATCTTTCCTTTGCATACTTATTTAAACTCTGACTTTTGGGGGGCACATTTTACCATCTGCTTGCATAATTAAAAGTTGCATTTGAAGTCCAGCTGTAAGTCAATTCAATTACTGAATGGTATAAGCTATCTTCCAGAAAGAAAAGCAAATATGAGGAAATTTAGCACCATCCAGAGCCTCAAAGTAGCTCTTTAATTTTCTTCCACAATTTCTGGTACTCTGTTAGAGTAGACAAGAATTGAGTGAAAATCAAGAGACAATAACAATGGAAAGGCACAAGAAATTTAGTGTTTTTTTTTTTTAAATTCAGAACTATAAAATGATTCATATGTAATTAATATTTAATAAATTAAATTGGATGTAAGTGGAAAGTATAAAAAATAATTGCTCAGAAATTCTATTTTATGCATTACTTAAAATATAATGATTTAAAGTTCAATGTATGGATTTAATATCATATTAGGACTAGATGAAGAAAGAATTTGGGAAGTGGAAGATAGGACAGTAGAAATATCTGGAAAGAAGCATGGAGAGACAAAAAAAAAATATGGAAAACATGGAACAGATCATAAGATATATTGGATATGGGGAAGAGGTTCATGTATTTGAAGTTTAAAAGAGAGAATAGGTTATAAGTCATGAATTTCCCAAAACTGACAAAAGATATATCAAGCCAAATATGTGAGTAGTGAACCTTAATTAATCAGGATAGATACAAAGAAAATCACACCTAGGTATATCACAGTAGAAGTCTGAAAAATAAATACAAAAATAAAATCTGAAAGCAGCTGAAGAGAAGAAAGTGAAAATCATTGTTTTTATCATTTCATCTTAAAATAAAAACAATGAAAATCCTGGGGTGCCTGGGTGGCTCAGTCAGTTAAGCACTTGACTCTTGCTTTCAGTTCTGATCATGATCTCAGGGTCATAAGACCAAGCCCTGGGCCCCATGTCTGGCTCCATGCTCAGCACAGAGTCTGCTTGAGATTCTCTCCCTCTCCATCTGCCTCTCCCCACTCTCTCTCTCACACACACACACACACACACACACACTCTCTCTCTCTCTCTCTCAAAATAAATAAAATCTTAAAAAAACAATGAAAATCAGAAGATAAGAGAATATCTTTAATAGCTAAAAGAAAATACCTGCCCAAATATAATTCTTTACCTAATGGAAGTATTCCCTTAAAAAAATGAAGGTGATATCAAAGATGTTTTTCAGACAACCAAGAATTCATCTCCAAAAGACTTCACTAAAGGAAATGGCAACAGGATTCATAAATCATTATGAAAAGAATGGATTAGTCAATAAATGGTGTAATTTGTTATTCATATAAAAAATAATGGGGACCTTTGCTTCATACTATACACAGAAATAAATTTCAGATGATTAAAGACCTAATGTGGAATAAAAGAAACTTTAATTTTTTTAGAAGAAATATGTGGTAGAATATTTTGTACTGCATGACAGGAAAAAAAAGCACAAATCCTAAAAACATGATAAATATGTTTATAATAATAATAAACCTTTCTCTGAATAAAAAATTTTCCATAAACAAATGAGACTACAATAAACCACAATACTGGAAGAAAATATTTATATTGCATACAACTGATAAAAAATTATTATCCAGAACCTATAAATAATTTCTATAAGACAATAGGAAAATGGGTGTCTGGGTGGTTTAGTCAGTTGAGCATCTGACTCTTGATTTTGGCTCAGGTCATAATCTCAGGGTCCTGGGATCAAGCCCTGAGTCTGGCTCCATGCTCTGTGTGGAGTCTCCTGGAGGTTCTCTCTCTCCCTCTCCCTTTGTTCCTCCCCACACTCGATCTGTCTCAATCTCTCTCTCTAAAATAAATAAATAAATAAAATCTTAAAAAAAAAAAAACAATAGGAAAAAAACATAGTCCTCAATGGAAAAATCATAATAGTAAATGAAGAGACAATTCAAAGACAAGAAAATCTGAATAGCCAAAGCAAATGATCAAAAGAAAAAGAGAAATTAAAATATGCCCAATTTTAGGAGAAATCAAGGGAATTGAATTTAGACAATGAGGTACTGGGGTTTTGCATTTAGCCAAGATAGAGTAACAAATATTGGATTTACTCTTACCCATATGACAACTAAAACAAAAGAAAACGGAACAGACAAATATAGGAAATCACAATGTAAAAGATATTAAATATGAACCAATGAAGGACTCTGAATCCTTAGGATGAGAGACAGCAACAGAGATACTCCCTCTAATTGTCCAGGTCATTCACTTGAGGAAGTTTCTAGGTCTTATTGCAGTGATGAGGAACCTGGATATAGTGGTAAAATAATGAGCCTCCAAAGATTTCCACTTCTGATTCTTTTGAAACTGAATATATTACCTTACATGAAAAAGGGATTTTGTAGGTGTTGATTAAATTAATAACTGTGATATGGGGAGATTATCCAGGATTATCTGTATGAACCCAAACTAATCACATAAGTCCTTAAAATCAGATAAAATTTCCCAGTTCAGTTCAGAGTTAAAAGGAGATGTAATTATGGGAAAATGGTTAGAGAGATGGAATTTTGTTGGCTTTAAAGGAATGGGCACAATTGAACGGATTTGGGCATTCTCTAGAAGCTGGAAAAATCAAGGATATGGATTCTCCCCTGGAGCATCCTGAAAAGAACTCAGCCCTGCTTACTCCTTGGTTTTAGCACAGTAAGACCCATGTTGGACTTTTAACCTACGGGACTGTAAGATCATAAATTTGTACTGGTTTAAGCCACTAAGTTTGTGGTGATTTGCTATGGTAGCAAAAAGGAGCTAATATACCAGGAGAAGTGTGGCAGACTTCCTGGGATTCTAGGAAGACCAATGTGGATGGGCTTCCTAGAAAGGAGAAAGCTGCACACAGAGATTTCCAGATACCTGCAGAGTCACCCTTATACATTCAGCTGAGAGCTGATCAGTGCATGCATGTAACAAAAATATCTGAGACTCAGGAAGAAGCATCCACAAGGACTGTAGTTAATAATACCCAACAGTTAACACAGCTATGAATAGTGCTTGCTCCCACCAGCTAGAATGGAAAATCTATGATTCATGGGACATTAGGTGATTATACAAATGGATCTTAATAATGGGGAATTAGCAGCACTAGAATGAGCCCTGCTCGAAAGTGTGGTCTAATATCACTTGGAATTAGAGGGTAATAAGTTAAATACATATTCTATAAACCCCAAAACAATTTCTAAAAGGCATAAAGTATCTAAGAAAATGGAGGGGAGAGAATGAAATTATAAATAAATAATTGAGGGGCGCCTGGGTGGCTCAGTTGTTAAGTGTCTGCCTTCAGCTCAGGTCATGATCCCAGGGTCCTGGGATTGAGCCCCACATCAGGCTTCCTGCTCCACAGGGAGCCTACTTCTCCCTCTCCGCCCCCCCCCCCCCGGCTTGTGTTCCCTCTCTCACTGTGTCTCTCTCTGTCAAATAAATAAATAAAAAATCTTAAAAAATAAAAATAAATAAATAAATAAATAATTGAAAAGTAGGCAGAAAATGAGGACATGGGAAAAAATAACAGATGGCGCAAAGAATAAACAGGTATTAGTTGATTGATTTAGATGTAACAATGTAAATTATCACATTAAATGCAAATGGCCTAAATATCCCAAATAAAAGGCAGAAATTATCATACTGGAAGAAGAAGCAGAGCCCAACTATATGTTTCCTATAAGAAACACACTTCATATGTAGACATAACAAATTAAAAGTAAAAGGTAAGGAAAAGATATGCTGGCACAAATCAAGAGAAAGCAGGTGTAGCTATATTAATATCAGACAAATTAGATTATACAAAAATTATATTACCAGGTACATAGATTATATAGGTAAATTTATCAAGATGAAATAATAAGTCTAAATAAACATCTGTAAGACAGCTTCCAAATAAATGGAGCAAATAATGATGGAACCACAAGGAGAAATAGATAAACCCACAACTATAGTTGGGTATTTCAATACCCCTCTCAGTCATTCATAGAACAAATAAACAGAAAATTACCAAAATTGTATTAAATCATATCCAAGAACATATATAAACTAAAATACATAATGAACAAGTGAGTTTATGCTACGGATGCAAAGTTTGTTTAGTATTTCAAAATCAATCAATGTATTTAACCATATTTATAGCCTAAGTAGAATAGGCATAGAATAATCTCAAAAATATGCAGAAAAAGTTTTTAACAAAATCCAAGATAGTCCCCGATGAAAACTTTCTTCACACTTAGAACAGAAAGTGTGTAGGAAGGAGTTAACTCAGCAGGCCTGAGTTGTTCAAGCCTTACATGTTCCCACTTTTCATGAATGGCCATTGGCCAAGTCCTTAGAATGAGCTCTTAGGATATTCTAACTGATAAGAAAGTTTTGAATGTTTATGGCTTTGAACCATACTATACTAGCTAGTCTGGATAATTTAAGCAAACATTGATTTATGTGAACACCTGCTTTCCTTTTAGGGGTCTGGAATTTCAGTAACTATGATAAGTAATGCAGACATTATGTGCCTGAATGGTCAAACCCCAATAAAAACTCTGGACATCTAGACTCAGGCAAGTGTCCAGTAAACAGCACTTTGTATGTGTTGTCACAATCCATTGCTAGAGCAATTAAATGTGTCCTACACAAGTCTACTGGTAGAGGACTCCCAGAAGCTTATGCACGGTTTCCTTCAGACTTTGCCCTATGTGCCTTTTCCCTCTGATGATTTTGCCGATATCCTTATACTGTGATAATCTGTAATAGTGAGTATAATGACAAGTAAATCACTAATCCTCAGAGTAGTCTTAATGACCCTGACACAGAAGATAACTAACACAACCTTATAAAGAGAGTCTATGAAAAACTTACAGCTAATATCAAACCAAATGATGAGAAACTGAATACTTTGCCCCTAAGATCAGATACAAGACAAGGATGTACACTCTTCTAGTCAACAGTGTAATTAAAATTCTGGCTAGTGTAGGAGAAAGTAGTGAAAAACAATTCCTTTGTAAAAGAAACAAAATCTGTCTTTATTCACTGACATGTGTCTATAGAGTTCAATATATTCTACCAAAAAAAGCTATTAAAACTAAAACATGAGTTCTGCGAGTTTACTGTATGCATAAATCAATTGTCTAAGCACTAGCAACAAATAAATAGATAACTAGGACTATTAAACTAAAAAGAGAGTCCAGAAATTGACCCACATACATGGACACATGATTTTTGGTAAATGTGCAAAGGTAATTCAGTGGCAAAAAAAGAATCTGCTCAACAATAGTATTGTAGCCACTAGATGTTTATACGAAGAAGAGGAAAAGGAAGAAGAAGAAGAAGAAGAGGAGGAGGAGGAGGAAGAAGAAGAAGAAGAAGAGGAGGAGGAGGAGAAGGGGGAGGAGGAGGAGGGAGAAGAGGAAGAAGAGGAAGAGGAAGGAGAAGAAGAAGAAGAAAAAGAACAAGAAGAAGAACAACAACAACAGCCTTGAGCTATTCCTTGCATCATATATAAATCTAATCTAAAATGGCTCACCGAACTAAATGTAAACCCTAAAATTATAAGATTGCAATAGCAAAATATTTGAGAAAACCTCTGTAACTTTGTATTAGAAAAATTTTTTAAACCTATGAAATGAAAAATATGATCCATAAAAGAGCAAGGTAAAGAATTTGATTTCATTAAAATTAAAAATTTCTGCTCTCTGAAAGTCACTATAAAGTGAATAAAAAGCAAGCCAAAGACTAAAAGAAAAAACCTGTAAATCATATATTTGATAAAGAAATTATACTTAGAATATATAAAGAAACTTCAAAATTCTCATTCATTCTTGATGAGTTTGAAAAATGGTAAAATTCCTTCAGAAAATAAAATTAAACACAAACCTGCCATATTACTCAGCCATTTCACTTCTAATAATTTACCACAGAAAAATAAAAGTATACATCCATATAAAGATTTGTACATGAATGTTTATAGCAAATTTATTTATAGTACCCAAAACCTGGAAATAACCCAAACATCTATAATAGTTAACGTGTAAACAAACTGTGGTCTATCCAGACAATGAAATATCTTTCCACAATAAAAGAGGATGAATATTCAGACTACAACAAAGATGAAACTCCAAATAATCAAACTGAGTGAAAGAAGCCAGGCACGCCCCCCCAAATGCATATAATATTACTTCATTTATACAAAATTTTAGAAAATTCCAACTAACCTATAGTGGCATAAAAGAGATCAGTGGTTGCCTGGGCACAGTGGTGGGGCACAGGGAAATGAGGAGAGACGGCTTACAGAGTGGCATAAGGAAATGTTTGGGGTGATAAATATTATCTTATCAGGGTGATTATTTCATAGCTGTATTTGTGTGTGTGTGTGTGTGTGTGTATGTATATACAAATATATATATACACAAACATATATACATTTATATACATATATGTATCAAAACTTATCAAATCGTATGCTTTAAAAATATGCAGTTTATTGTAAGTCAATAATACTTCAGTAATTATGTCAAATTTTTAAAAAACAAAATACTGATGTATATCATTTTACATTCTAAACCAAGTGTTGGTGAGCATGTAGAACAATGGGAGTTCTCATATATAAATTGTTGCAAAAAATGTGAACAACCTGGCAAACTTGACTAAAGTTGCAAGTCATGCATACCCTACAACTCATCAATTCTATTCCTTATGATATTCCTGCTCAAAATTCTTGCACATATTCACAGGGAGACATGATGTACAAAAATGCTTACTTCCATATTATAATAACATTAAAATAAATAAACCATGACATGTAGAACAAACAATATATTGTTTAAGAATTTATACACATGTAGTACAATTAAAAACATACATATGGGAACGATCTGCACATAAATCTTGTTCCTGGGGATTAGTGGAAGGGAATTGATTGGGGAGGATTCTAAAGAATCTTTAATATTTCTAAGTTCTTATTTCTTAAGTGGGTGGTAAGTAGATTGGTACTTATTCTAGTATCCTCTATACCTGTGTGTTTAAAAAATATTTCTAACATAAAAGGGAGCAAGTCTATATAATTTACAGGTATGAGTATTGACAATGAAAAGGACTATGGAGTTTATACAGGGTCACATAACTAGTAAAAAGAAAGTTCTGTGTGGGATTTAAACCTCCCTTCTCTGGTTCATTCACACCACTGTTTTTGTATTAATAAAAAGAGAGAGAGAGAGAGAAGCTAATTACTTGCATATCAGATCACATAAAGATAGTAACTTGGTTTTTGCCATCATAAAGCATTAAAATGCCTACTTAGGAAAAAATAAGTAGAAAAGATAAAAGAGCATGCATAAGCACACTCTGGTACCTGGGTGTTGTAAAAGTAATAGAGCAACTAAACCTATGGAAATCTGAACTGCCGGGAGCCTGTGGGAGCAGGAAAAGGGAATGCGGGACACATAGGTAATAATAAAGATATTTTATTTTTAAAAAATGAGAAAAGACATAATTAAACAAAGGAGACTTCCCTGTCCTTATGTGGAGATTTTTTTAAAGGAATATAGAACAGTAAAATTCATGTCAAAAATATTCCCTTGTGCTGCTATAAAAAATTAAATAATTTTTAATTCTATACCTCAAATGTGAGACAGGAATCCATCAAAATCCTAGAGAAGAACATAGGCGGTAACTTTTTCGACATCGACCACAGCAACTTCTTTCAAGATACATCTCCAAAGGCAAGTGAAACAAAAGGGAAAATGAACTTTTGGAACTTCATCAAGATAAAAAGCTTCTGCACAGCAAAGGAAACAGTCAACAAAACAAAGAGGCATCCCACAGAATGGGAGAAGATATTTGCAAATGACACTACAGACAAAGGGCTGATATCCAAGATCTATAAAGGACTTCTCAAACTCAACACCCAAAAAACAAATAATCAAGACAAAAAATGGGCAGAAGACATGAACAGACATTTTTCAAAAGAAGGCATACAAATGACTAACAGACACATGAAAAAATGTTCATCATCATTAACCATCAGGGAAATTCAAATCAAAACCACATTGAGATACCACCTTACACCAGTTAGAATGGCAAAAATGGACAAGGCAAGAAACAACAAATGTTGGAGAGGTTGTGGAGAAAGGAGAACCCTCTTACACTGTTGGTGGGAATGCAAGTTGGTACAGCCACTTTGGAAAACAGCGTGGAGGTTCCTCAAAAAATTAAAATAGAGCTACCCTATGACCCAGCAATTGCACTACTGGGTATTTACCCCAAAGACACAGATGTAGTGAAAAGAAGGGCCATATGCACCCCGATGTTCATAGCAGCAATGTCCACAATAGCCAAACTGTGGAAAGAGCCAAGATGCCCTTCAACAGACGAATGGATAAAGAAGATGTGGTCCATATATACAAGGGAATATTACTTAGCCAATGGAAAGGATGAATACCCAACTTTTACATCAACATGGATGGAACTGGAGGAGATTATGCTAAGTGAAATAAGCCAAGCAGAGAAAGTCAATTATCATATGGTTTCACTTATTTGTGGAACATAAGGAATAGCATGGAGGACATTAGAAGAAGGAAGGGAAAAATGAAGAGGGGGGATTGGAGGGGGAGATGAATCATGAGAGACTATGGACTTGGAGAAACAAACTGAGGGTTTTAGAGGGGGAGGGGAATGGGGAGGATGCGTTAGCCCAGTGATGGGTATTAAGGAGGGCACATATTGCATGGAGCACTGGGTGTTACACAAAAACAATGAATCATGGGACACTACATCAAAAACTAATGATGTACTGTATGGTAGCTAACAAAACATAATAAAATTAAATTAAATTTAAAAAAAGTGTTGGTATTTGCTAAAATGGACTTATATGCATTTATGCATATGCATAGGTATTTATATGTGCATAATATTAATGAACATAAAATACAAAACTATAACATGTAACACATATATCATTTAGCTAAGCATTATCTTAAGTTGAACAAATTTAGTTTTTGACACAAATATCATCATAGAAGAGGTCGTATTATTTGATGAAGTTTGTTTGCAAACTTCAGCTAAATCTTGATCACCAAATATATTCAGTTCAGATATTAACAATTAGAGGAATATGCTCTGAAATGCTGGCCTGAGCCATCACAATTTATTTCTTCGATATAGATAAATTATTAGGAATTATTTATTCAAGATGTATTCATTATCACTAAACATAGATTAGCATAGGTAGATGCCAGGTACTACCCAAGTACTGCTGATATAGAGATGCACCTGTACTTAACGACAGATATTGAGTGGATTATCAAAATACACTCCTTTGAATGCTATAATAGGAGTGTCTTTAAAGTCTTTCTGAGAAAGAAAAGGAAGACAGGTCAGGAGAGTCAGCAAGACTTCACAGATGTCATTATAAATAAATGGAATAATGCTTGGGAAAGTATTTTTGAAGCACTGAAGATTTTTAACATTTAAGAAATTATTATTTGTTATTATAAATTCCCCCAATTCAATTCTCAATAAAGAAGACATTTCACAGCATGATGGAACTTTGTACATGTAAGCATTCAAATATTTCATGAACTACCAAAACTCAAATCTCTTCAAATATTTATTTTTCCAGAATCTACTTAGAAGTAAACATCAAACCTGTAAGTGAAAATGCAATTAATATTTTACCAAGGATAGTTTCTGCACAATTCATTGCCTAACCGGTATGTTATTTTTTTTTCCCTAAATATTAATGGCAGGCGGAATATTGACCTCCTAAAGATGTCCACATTCTACTCTCTGGAACCTATGGGAATATATTAGGTTACACAGCAAAGAATACTTAAGACAGCAGAGGGAACTAAGGTTGCTAATTAGCTGGTTTGAGATGGAGAGATTATTCTGTATTATCCAGGTGGGCCCAAATGATCACATGGGCTCTAAATGTGGGAGAGGGAGGCAGAAATGTCAGAGTATGAATGATAAAATGTGGGAAAGACTTGAGAGACCATTGCTGGCTTTGAAGAGGGAGGAAGGGACCCTAGGGCCAAAGAATGCAGTGGCCTCTAGAAGCTGGAAAAGGCAAAGAAGTAGATTCTCCCCTAAAGCTTTCAGAAAGAAACAGGTCTGCCTTACTTTAGCTCAGTGAAATCCATTTTGACTTCTGACTTCAGAACTGCTAAGATAATCATTGTGTATTGTTTTAAGCCACCAAGTTTGTAGTAATTTGTTACACCAGCCACAGGAAACTATTACAGTTAACATTTATTTTATTCTCTAAAAAACAAGTTCTATAAAGCCTCTATTGAAAACTCCAGCCACTGCTATTATAGTTTTCTATCACCACATTTTCCACAAATGGAGTTAATGGCTTAAAACAACACCCATTTATTGGGTCACAGTTCTGTAGGTCAAAAGTATGGAAAGACTAGACTGGATTCTATGCTCAGGATCTCACATGGCAATATCAAGATGTCAGCGAGTTTGGCCTCTTTACTGGAGACTCTGAGAAACTATCTGCTTCCAGATTCATTTCAGCTTCTCAACAGATTCACTTCTGTGCAGCTCTAGGCTGAGATCTCCATTTCCTTGCTGGCTATCAACTGGCAACAACTAAGGCTGCTTGCATTCCTTCTCAAGTGGTCCACCTAGTCCATCTCAAGCCAGCAATGTTGCATCAACTCCTTCTCCTGCTTCAAATCTCCAAATCTCTCTCATGCCCTCTTCTGTCATCAGCTGGAGAAAGTTGTCTACTTTTAATGCCACCTGTGATTAGATCAGACCCACCTGGATAATAATCTCTCTCTTAAGGTCACATAACATAATTGTGGGAATGATGTCTCACCATTTTCACAGGGTTCTAAGGATTAGAGTAGGACATATTTAGAGGTCAATTATAGAAATTCTGTCTACCACAACTACTCGATTGCCTTTCTAATTTTTAATATATTTAAATATTAATGAATTTATTTATATGGCTAGTTTATACACTGCTCTGTATTCTGTTGCATTTTTTTCATGGAAACATATTTCCAGTAAAAGATAGGAAACTCCTAAGCACAGGAATAATATATTACATTTATTCATTAATTGACACTATGTTAGAGCTAAGGATACAGATATAAATAGGATTGTCAGGAAGGAGTCTAATAGAATAGTATTTGGAAAAGCTGGAAGAAGTATAGACAACTTTGAAGAATATTAAAAAATCTAATGGTATTGATACAATACTTACTTGTATGATTTAAAGGTTGTGGGACTGTGGATAAGAATCTCTAATCTCTAATCATGTTTATTAGCGAGGTTTTTTTTTCCCTAAATGCATTCAAAATCTATTTGGTGAGCACCAACTATGAGCTAAAATGGAAAGGAAAAAAAAACAAAACAAAAAACAACTCTTAGCCTCCCAACCAAAAGAATGTAATGAGGATCGAATGACATAACCTAGGTCTGAAGTTATAAAGCTCTCAAAGTACTATTCAAATATGAATTATTAAAATTATTAGTGCAGGTTTTATTTGGCATCTTCTATGTCTACATCATCCAGTAGTGGGCAAATCATGGAACAGATGCTCAGTGAAAACACTGAGCACGGCTGTCATCAATAAGTAAATATACATATTATATTTCACTTGTCTTTTTAACTTTCAAACTTTTATCTAGGAAGTGAAAGTAATTCCCTATTTCTCACTTCTTCATCTGTTTTCTTCCTGGTTTGCCCTTAGGCTGTACAGGGATTTAGTTTTACAAGTGCTTAAATGTTTCCTGATTCAGGAAACCTTCCTGATGGTGGAGGTGATTCAAAGCCAGACCAGGGTAGCAGATGCCACAACACTGGTGAGAAATGGCTGAGCTTGCCACAGCCAGCTAGGGAAGTTCCCTGTAGTAGCTAATATATTTTAGCATGGAGATGGGGAAAACTTAAAATGTTGCTGCAAAGTTGGCTGCCACACTCAAGGGACCAGTGTAGCGCCTTGGAAGCTACCCCAAATCTACTATCCAACAGGTTCATTAATGTAGTGCTGCAGAGTGACATTAGCTGGAGGCAGTCACAGTGGGGCTCTCAAGTTTACTGTGCATAAGAATTATCTAGGGTTGCTTGTTAAAAATACATGCTCCAGAGGTATACCCTAAGAAATTCTTAGAAGGTCTAGGCTTAGAAGGTCTAGGGAGGGGAAACACAACAAAGCCTAGGAAATAGTACCTTTTAATGATATAGCCTAGGGAATTTTGAAATATAAAGGCAAATAAAATATATTTATATTACTCTTCTTTAGTGATACGACCAACAACAATTTGCAAAGAAAAAAAAAAAAAAGAACTGAGTTCTTGCCTCTCTCCTAATGCAATAGCTTTACTTAAAGTCTTATTTGCCTGTTTAACTTTGTTAAGTGCTATGGTTTTTATTAATGAAAAGTTTTAGTTTTGTAGATTCAGTTAATGTTGTAAGCCATAATATGGAGAGATCCTCTGTTTTTCATAGCATTTTGTTTTTCTTTATGTGTTTCTTTTCTCTGCTGAGCTCTCCTATTTTTCATTTATTTCATGCATTTCATAATTACTGAAACATTTTTATGATGACTACTGACAGTTTTGTCTGGTAATTCTATCATTTCTGTCATTAGTGTTAGCATCTATTGGTTGTCTTTTTTCATTCAGGGTGAGATCTTTTGTTTCTCAGTATGATGAGTGATTTTCAGTTAAAATCTAGATAATTTGAGTGTTATGTCATGAGAACATGGCCCTTATTTAAACATTCTGTTTTAGCTGACCTGACACCACTCTATCCAGAGGGGAAGGAGGGGACCACTGCCTTGGTACTGCCAGGTGGTGGTAGAAATCCAGGTTCCCTACTCAGCCTCTTTTGGCAACCATGGGGGAAATGACTCCTTACTACAGCCAGATGTGAGTGAATTTATACTATTCACTAGGCCTTTGCTGATACTTCTTCCCTGGCTGGACGTGTAAGAGTGCCTCATCACTGCTCTATCCATGGCCTCCACTGACACCCAGAGTAGAAAGTGGCCTCCTTAATGCTGGCAGTGAAGGAAGTCCTGACTGTCCACCAATACCCCAGCCTATACCTTCCTAGTATGGAGAAGATGGTGTGCTTCATTATTGGAGGGTAGGGTCAATTTCTAGCTCCCTCGTGGTCTCTACTGACACCTGTGGATGGAATGGGCCTCTTTATTGCTTAGCCAGGATGAAAGTCCTGGTTCCCTATTGCCTCCTCTGCCACCATACCATCAGGCATACTACCTTGTTGCAGCCCTGTAAGGGTGGAAGTCCAGGTTCCTTGGCATTTGCAGGAGGAGTTGGGGCGGGGTCACATTTTTATTTGTGATGTTTAGCTGGAGGAGAGTGGTTATTGCCTACAAGTGTTCTGTCTCGAGAGCTTGCCCCTTTCCTGGTCCTTTTGCTAGACAGAGCAGACTTTTTGAGAGGCTTTTTCTTTTGGCAAGTACTGGCAGTTCTGAATTGCAACTTCTGGGATATATGTTTCAAAAAGAAAACCCAAGAAACTCACCACATGTCATTCGTAAAGTAGCAAAGTCCCTAGCTATTCTATCTACTTTTTACCTTTCAGAATCGTCACATATTTGCTTTATATAGAATCTTCAATGTTTTCAGTTATACTTAGCAAGAAGAATAGGGAAAAGTATTTCTACTCCATCTTTCCAGAAGCAGAGTTCTTGGAGAAACAGTTTTTTTTAATCAATGGAAAAAAATGTATGAACCAAAGATTTAATATCCAGCCACATCTTTATCCATACATCCATGGATGGACACTTAGGTTATTCCCATATCTTGGCTATTTTAAATAATGTTGCAATGAACATTAAGGTACATATATTTTTCAATTTAATATTTTTGTTTTCTTCAGATAAATACCCAGAAGTGGAACTGCTGGATCATACGGCAGTTCTAGTTTTAATTTTCTGAGGAACCTCCACACTGTTTTCCATAGTGGCTGCATCGATTTATATTCCCACCAATGGTGTATGAGATTCCCTTTTCTCCACATCCTTGCCAACACTTGTTATTTCTTGTCTTTTTGATAATAGCCATTCTGACAGTTGTAAGGTGATATCTCATTTTGACTGTCAATTCTATTTATCTTTTAAAAAAAACTAGTCTTTATTTTATTGATTTTTCTATTGTTTTCTATTTTCTATTTCATTTATTTCTACTCTGATCACTGTTATTTATTCTTTCTGCTAACTGTGGGTTTAGTTTTTCTTTTTCTAGCTCCTTAAGATGTAAGGTTAGGTTTTTATTTGAGATCTTTCTTCTTTTTTAATGTAGGTGTTTATCACAATAAACTTCCCTCTTAGGACTACTTTTGTTGCCTCTGATAAGTTTTGGTAGGTTGTGCTTTCACTTTTTTCTCAGTTATTTTCTGATTTCCTTTTTGATTTTTCTTTCACCTAGTGGGTGAAAATTCAAGAATGTGTTATTTAATTTCCAGATATTTGTGAATTTTCCATTTTTCCTTCTATTGTGGTCAGAAAATATACTTTAAACAATTTCAATCTTCCTAAATTTGCTAAGACTTGTTTTGTGACCTAACATCATCTATCCTGGAGATAGTTCCATATGTGCTTGAGAAGAATATGTACTCTACTGCTGTTGGGTGGAATGGTGTGTATATCTCTAAATAGGTCCATTTGATCTATAGATCCTCAAGTCAAGCCTTATTGATATTTTGTTTGGATGTTCTATCCATTATTGAAAGTGGAGTACTGAAGTCTCCTACTGTTTTTGTATTGCTGTCTATTTCTCCCTTCAGTTCTGTCAATGGTTACTTCACATATTTATGTGCTCTGATGTTGGGTGCATATATATGTATAATTATTTTATCTTCCTGGTAGCTTGGCCCTTTTATCATTATGTAATGTTTTTTGTCTCTTGTGACAATTTTTTAATTACAGTTTGTATATTCTAATATAAGCATAGGCACTCTTGCTCTCCTTTGGTTACCACTTGCATAGAATATTTTTTTTCCATTCCTTCATTTTTAGCCTTTGTGTGTTGTTAAATCTAAAGTGAGTATCTTGTAGACAATAAATGTCTTGTTTTGTTGTTGTTGTTTTATCCATTCAGCCATTCTATGTCTTTTAATTAGGGTGTTTAATCTACTTCCATTTATGTTATTATTGATAGGGAAGAATTTAATGAATGATTATATATAACACTCGATAAACTAGAAGAAATGGATAAATTCCTAGAAACAAACCTACCAAGATTGAATTATGAATAGACAGTAAGTCTGAACAGACCTATAACTGGTATGGAGATTGAATCAGCAATTAAAAATTTCTCAATAATAATAATAAAAAAAAAAGGACTGGACTAGATGACTTTACTAGTAAGTTCTGCCAAACATTTAAACAAGAATTGATATTCACCTTTCTCAAACTGTCCCACAAAACTGAAGAGAGAGGCACATGTCCAAACTCTTTCTGAGGCCAGAATTACCATTATAATGTAGCCAAACATACCACAAGAAGATAAAAACAGAGACCAATATTCCTAATAAATACAGAAGCAAAAAATTCTCAAATACAATAGCACATTAAAATGGTCATACACAACTGAGTAGGATTTATGCCTGGGAAGTTACACATGCATCTGCCACATAGCTCAGCAATTCCATGACTGGATATTTAACCCAAAGAAATCAAAACCTATAAGTTGCACAAAATCTTGAACAATCTATGAAAAAAATTCATAACATTTTTATTCATAACTATCAAAAATTGGAAATAACCCAAACGTTCATCAACACATAAATATATCCTAAGATAGTCTTACAGCAGGATAATTCTCAGAGACAAAAAGATAAACTGTGGATACATACAAGAACAGGATAAATCAAAAAATGTGTACTAAGTGAAAGCAGTCAGATCAAAAAGAGTGCATTTACTTGATCCCATTTACCTGAAATTCTAGACCAGGCTAAATTATTGAATAGTGACAGAAAAAAGACCAATGGTTGCCTGAAACAAGAGTGGGACGGATTACCTACAACGAACCCAAGGAAACCTTTTAGGTGATGTAAATGTTCTATATGTTGATGGGGGTAATGGTTACATGAGGAGACATATTTATCAAAACATACCTAATTATGCACTTAAAATGGGGGCATCTGTTATATATAAATTACACCTCAATAAAGTTGATGTAAATCATAGCATACTTTCTTAGTTGTGCTGTGGGTAATTAGGAAAAGACTTATGCCCATTGAACCCTCTCTCCAAGGTCAGAGCGGTGATTATCTATGTTGATCACTTGTAGAGACCTGATTCTAATTAAAAATTCACAAGGGTCATTTATAAGAGTGGAGCCATACACCTATACTATAAGGACGCCTATATAAAAGAACCTAAAAAAAAATAGATCCTGAATTTATTTGAGTCAGTATAGGAAACTCATAGAAAAAGCTGGGAAACACTTAGAGTGCCTAATCTCGGGGTGTCTGGGTGGCTCAGTTAGTTAAACATCTGCCTTCACTCAGGTCATGATCCCAGCGTCCTGGGATCGAGCCCTGTGTTGGGCTCCCTGCTCAGTGGGGAGCCAACTTCTCCCTCTCTCCCCTGCTCCTGCTCTATCTTTTGCTCTCTCTCTCTCTCTCTCAAATAAATAAATAAAATCTTAAAAAAAGAGAGAGAGAGAGAATGTCTAATCTCTTATAACAAATGTATTCAATGGTCATTCCAATTTAGTTTCCGTTTTATTGATATATACTGATGGAAGGTGGGATACAGAAAGCATTTTGATTACCCATTATAGTCTAGACATTGCTGAACTACAAAGATGAATCAACCAAAAACTGTAGCATAGGAACTTTAAATATAAAGGGGAAAAACATGCACAAAAGTTACTCTAAGACAAGTGCTTTCCTACAAAGATGTGGTAATAAGAAATATTCCAGGAAGTAACACATTTATGATGCAGACAAAACTTTAACAGCCATCCTGAAAAGGCATCCTTGGCAGACAAATTAGCATGTTAAAAAGACACCATCAATCTAAACTTTTTTGAAGCCATAAAATAAAGAGCATTCTCTGTGTTAGCATTTGCAAATGTATCCTTCCAGCAAAGCTCAAATAACACATAGAATTAGCTGAAGCATTCAGTTCAAAATTAGTACCGAAATGGAATCCTGGAAACTCAAATAACCACCCACATCTGAGCCATGAAAGAGTAATTTAGCTCCGCCTAAGGGGCAATATGTTTCATAAAACCCCTATCTTTTTTTCTATGGTATAATGCTACTAATCTTAATGGGTTTTGCCTTAAAAACCTCGTAAAGTCTGCAGCAAAATAACCCAGAATTACCATATCTTCAATTAAACATACTGTGCTGCTCTAGGGGGATTGGACTTGAATACAGTGTTTATCAAGATTGCGAAGTCTAAGAGCTGCTACTACTCTATTAAAGGGCTAATCTGAGCTCTAAATGAGGACATTAAAAGGGGAATATAGACCTCTTTCAATAATGGAAATAATTCTTTATCTGATAAACTTTCTTTCTTCCTGCATTGCATGTTCTATATATCCTAACCACCCTTCATTTCTTATAGCCCAAACGTATCCCATTTTTTTTTTAAGTTTCCGTTCAATCATCAACTTCTGCATGCCATCCTTGATTTCCCTTGAAAAAGGAGAAATCTTCCCTTCCTATTCCTCAATTTTTTTAACACTTCCTATTCCTCAATTTTTAAATATATCACTACTTTCCACACATTATGTCATAATGTATGTTATCTCATTCTGGATTTCAAGTTCCTTGACACCAAAATATGTCTTATTTACATTGACAAATTGGTATCTTCAAGACATCTGATATTATGCCTAATAAACAGTAAACAAGAAATTATTAAAGTGATAGTTTATTCATGAGAACAGAGTTCTATTTGAAAATTCTATTAGTGTAATTTCATGTGAAAGCAAAATTTGGTCCTATTATGGGACAGACATTTCTTGGAATTCCTAAACAGTTCTGTTCTAATTTCATAATTTTACTTTAGGAACACACAAAAACATATTTGAAGAAAAAGATGGAGGAAGAAAACAATGGGGAAGGGAGAAGGTAAGAACTTGCATGGTGTAAGGGAAACCAAACAAAACACTGGCAGTAAGGGGGTGACACAACCTCTTTGAATAGATATGAACTAATAATTGACAACTATATCTTAAATTTATCAATGTGAATTTGTCAATTCTTTTACAGAAATGATCCTGTCTTACTGAATTGCACCATCATTCAAGATCTGAACTGATAAATTCAGTTCAGAATATTCAGGAGATTCCACTTAAACTGTGTGAACATCCACTTTATTCTTTCACTAGAAAGAAGAGGCATGTTTCTCAGCCAGATAGTAGGCAAAGGAAAGAGATCCTAATTTAGGTAAATTGGGCTGCATACATCGAAGAAAGAAATGACAGAAAATAATTAAAAATGTGGCCATGTGGGCGCCTGGGTGGCTCAGTTGGTTAAGCGACTGCCTTCGGCTCAGGTCATGATCCTGGAGTCCCTGGATGGAGTCCCGCATCGGGCTCCTTGCTCGGCGGGGAGCCTGCTTCTCCCTCTGACCCTCCCCCCTCTCATGGGCTCTCTCTCATTCTCTCTCTCTCAAATAAATAAATAAAATCTTAAAAAAAAAAAAATGTGGCCATGGAGGTGTGTCTCTGAGATACCCTTTTTTAAGATTAGTGCCTCTAAAGATCATGGCTGACTAAAGACCCACTGCTACACCACTGGATCCACCTAGACATGAATGCGGAAGCCATACTTCCTCAGGTTGCTCCCATCCAATAACTGAGCACAATGGTGGTAGTTAGTAGCTGGATCATTCCTGCCTGCATAAGCAACTTTTGCTTGAGGATTTCCTTTGGCTAAAGCATTCTTACCATTGGACTGAGGTCTTAGAGGGTAGGATTAGCCCAAGTCTTGTGGTTATTTTTTTTCTTTTTGTTTCTCTAGAGTCAGACCTGCATCATTGTCTGAAGCCTTATAACTGCTTACTTTGCTCCCTTCTTCCATGATTTGCAGGCATTTCTCTCAATAAATCTCTCAGATTTCCAGCCCTGTCTTGGCTTCTACTTCTCAAGAGACCTGAACTGAATAAAAAGAACATCTCTATAGATTTATGTGTCCCATAAGTGGAGGCTCAGACTTAAGCCTTTCATATGAATATACTTGAGATTTTTCCCAGGCCCCTTATTCCAACTTATGATTCACTATAAGAGACTTTCTTCTTTGTAGTATTTAGAGCACTGATTTTCAAACACTATTCTGAGAAATATTCTAAATAATGCTTTATTAAAAATTTTTTAAAGCTTGGTCCTATCTCAAGATCATGATTACATATAAAAAACAATAAACGCACAAGAATATATATTTTAATTATCTCTTCTAGGTTAATTTGGTAAATAACCATGTGTATTCATTTTCTATTGCTGCATAAAAATTAACATAAATTTAGTAGCTTATAGAAACATATTATTATCACACAGTTTTTTTTTAAGATTTTATTTATTTATTTGACAGCGAGAGAGAGACAGCAAGAGAGGGAACATAAGCAGGGGGAGTGGGAGAGGGAGAAGCAGACTTCCCGCTGAGCAGGGAGCCCAAATGCGGGGCTCAATCCCAGGACCCTGGGATCATGACCTGAGCTGAAGGCAGACGCTTAACGACTGAGCCACCCAGGCGCTCCATTATCACACAGTTTCAATGGGTCAGGAGCCCAGCCATGGTCTACTTGGGTTCTCTGCTCAGGGTCTCACAAGGCTGTACTCAAGTTGTTGCCTGGGCTTTATTTTCATCTTGAGGCTCAAGTACAAGTTCATTGAGATTGTTGGTAGAATTCTTTTCCATGCTGCTGTTTACTGAGATCCCCAGCATTCTGCTGACTGGACACTACTTGTTGGTCCCTAGATGCTGCTCATAAGTTCATTAATGTGTGGTTCTCTTCATAAGCAATTCACAACATTGTTAAATACTTCTTCAAGACCAGTAGGAGAATCTCTTTTTCCAGTCTACTAAGACAGCATCTTATACAACCAAACATAATCACAGGAGTGACATCCCATCACCTTTGCCACGTATTACATAAAACAAGTTAGAAACAATCATGGATCCCACCCAGAGTCAAGGGGAAGGGATGACATAAGGGCTTAGATCATTGTGAGTCATTTAGGGTGTTTCACCACACTAGGTTTGGAAACCATATCAGTCTAGACGATAAGAAGATGGTTTATCTTAAAAAGTGGAACTAAAATGACCTGATTACATGATAAATGTTAAGAACTGTACATCATCCTTTTCTTTGACTTCAAAGATTGCTATTCTGCCAGACATAAAGAAGACTATTAAGCAGCTGATACTCAGACAATGTCACTGTTCCTTATTTCCAGACGTTTTATAGCCAAGTGAGTAAACAGAAGAAAAACATATTTCAGACATTGAGATGTTTCTGTAGCAGAAGAAGACAGACATCAAAGAAAAATTCTTCCTCTGAACTGAATTCACTACAAAATATATAAGAACATTTTGGAAGGCAGTTGAGCCCAGTTGTGAAGAACTTAGACCCTGATATACAATGAATCAGAATTTGAACACCTGATTTAGTTACTAATTATGTGACTTTGACTGAATGAATTTCTCTTACTCTTTCTTTCCTCATCTGTAATGGGGGTAAGAGAACCTACATTAATAATTGCTCTGAAGATTCAATGTGATAAAAGACATAAAGACATGGTTGTGGTTATAGTCAAATTTATGTGAGAAGAGACCTTAGGGGATGCAAAATAGAGTGGTGTGATACAAGGGCATATTGCAGGCAAGAAATAGATGCTATCACAGCAGAGAAACAAGTGATTAGATGGCAATCTTGAAAGTAATTCAAAATTCAAAAGCAAAGGATAAAAATTAAGAAAAAAAATGTAAATGTTGCAAAATAAAAGTATTTTTAAAAAGTCCAATCCAGAAAGTAATAAATAATAGCTTAGTAATTTTAAAAACAAATCCTAGACTTGTCCACAATCTAAATATTAGACTACTAGTATATCTGAAATGTATTAAGGGAAAGAGGCCATAACTGAATTTTCTACTCCACCAAATTGTTGCTCAAAAATAGTTAATAAAAATAACTTTTTATATATGCAAGTCCTAGAAAAACATATTACTTAACTGAATTTTCTACTCCACCAAATTGTTGCTCAAAAATAGTTAATAAAAATAACTTTTTATATATGCAAGTCCTAGAAAAACATATTACTTAGGTGTGTTATTCCTGAAAAATTATCCAAACACATGACCTGAATAACGAAGATATGACTCCAAAAATTTAAACCAAAAAGTGTGAAAAATAAGAAAGGAAGGAACTGGCATTTGTGACCACTGAAATAATTAAAGGTATAAGGATGTGTATAAATAACTGCTAAAAATATGATGACAATAAGTGGGACAATGGGATTATACATTTAGAGTTACTTTTTTTTTTTAATTCTGGACATGACAACTTTAGATTTTCAACCAAGTAAATTGATTAGTGAAATAAATATTCTCCCTCATCTTTCATAATTATCATACTTATTGTTTGAAAATTAGGCAAGAATTAGTTGAATTATGTTAAAACAAAATTTTGTATATATGTATATTTTATATATATATGTATGAATAAGCATAACAGTCAAGAAAATCTATGACATTAATTCTACTTTCCTATGAAAAGCAATTTTTTATTTTGTATTTGAAAAAACATAATTTACTTATATGCTTTAAAACAATGTGACATAGTAAAGGTTAAAAATAAAGGCATAAATGAATATATCAAGAAGGAACAAACAAGCAATAGATCAATATTAACATAAAATATACAATTTGAAGGGGGAAAACAACCAAAAAGGCATAAAGCTTCATTTTATGGTAAAGAAGTAAATACATTAAAAATAACCACACTTAGTTCTAATAAAACTAATAAAATAGTACTAGAACACAGAAAAAATGACACTTAAAAAATCGTCCAATTGGCTCCATGGAAAACTTTTAGAAATACTAAAATGAGAATTTATTCAAAACACATTCATTTTCTAACTAAAAGTGAATAGAACTTGACATCAAATGAACTTAAATAATTTTAAAAATTTCAAATTCTTGAATATTCAAAAGTATTCTCTTATATAAATATTGGATCAATGTGGGATTTCAATAAACTGTAATTCAATTTATAAAAATAAAGACAGAAAAAAATTAATTGAATTTGAATTAAAATAAGTTCACAATCTAAATGCTTTCATTATTTGCAAATAGAAAATAAATTAGCTGAGCTGAATAAATCAAATGGTAGAGAAAAAAGTAAACTGAAAAAAATTAACAAACTGAAAAACAGCAGAACTCAAAAAATATGGAGGTCATATTAGAAAATATCTGTAAAATTCAGTCAAGAATAAAAGCAGAGATGAATTTTCACAAAAAAAAGAAAGGAGCTCTAGTGATAACATTGGACTTGATCAAATTTATACACTGTGGAAACAATTTAACCTTAATGGTAATTAAAAAATGGCTTTTACAATTCACGTATTTAGTGCAATCCCTATGAAAATACCAAGACCATTTTTCACAAAATTAGAACAATCCTAAAAATATATATGGAACCACAGAAGACCATGAATAGCCAAAGCAATCTTGAAAAGAAAAGCAAAGTTGGAGGCCTCAATTCTGGACTTAAGATATATTACAAAGTTGTAGGATTCAAAACAGTATGGTACAGGCACAAAAATAGACATATAGGTGAATGGAACAGAACAGAAAACACAGAAATAAATGCACAATTACATGGTCAATTAATCTTCCACAAAGCAGGAAAGAATATCCGATGGGAAAAAGACAGTCTCTTCAACAAATGGTGTTGGGAAAACTGGACAGCTACAGGCAAAAGAAGGTAACTGGATTTCTTTCTCTCTTTCTTTCTTTTTCTTTCTTTCTTTCTTTCTTTCTTTCTTTCTTTCTTTCTTTCTTTCTTTCTTTCTTTCTTTTTCTTTCTTTCTTTCTTTCTTTCTTTCTTTCTTTCTTTCTTTCTTTCTTTCTTTCTTTCTTTCTTTCTTTCCTTTCTTTCTTTCTTCTTTCTGCAACTGGACCACTTTCTTACACCATACACAAAAATAAATTCAAAATGGATTAAAGACCTAAGTGTGAGACCTGAAACCTTAAAAATCCTAGAATAGAACACAGGCAGTAACTTCTTTGGCATTAGCTGTAGAACATTTTTCTAGATATGTTTCCTGAGGCAAGAAAAACAAAAGCAAAAATAAACTATTGGGACTTCATCAAAATAAAAAGCTTCAGCAGAGTGAAGGAAACAATCAACAAAACTAAAAGGGAACCTATGGAATGTGAAAAGATATTTGCAAATGACATATCAGATAAAGGGCTAGTATCCAAAATAAATAAAGAACTTATAAAATTCAACACTTGGGAAATAAATAACCCAATTAAAAACTGGGCAGAAGACATGAACAGACATCTCTTCAAAGAGGATATCCAGATAGCCAATAGACACATGAAAAGATGCTCATCATCACTTATCATCAGGGAAATGCAAATCAAAACTACAGTAAGGAGTGACTGGGTGGTTCGATCAGTTAAGCATCTGCCTTTGGCTCAGGTCATGATCTCAGGGTCCTGGGATTGAGCCCCACATCGGGTTCCCTGCTCAGTGAGGAGCCTGCTTCTCTCTCTCCCTCTGTCTGTCTGTCTCTCTCAAATAAAAAAAAAAAAACAAACCTACAGTAATATATCACCTCACACATGTCACAGTGGATAAAATCAACACCACAAGAAACAACAGGTGTTGGCAAAGATGTGGAGAAAAAAGAACACTTATGCACTGTTGGTGGGAATGCAAACTGGTGTAGCCACTGTGGAAAACTGTGGAGGAGGCTCAAAAAGTTAAAATAGAACTACCTTATGATCCAGCAAACATACTGCTCTATATTTACTCAAAGAATACAAAAACACTAATTCAAGGGTATACGTGTACACTTATGTTTATGGCAACATTATTTACAATAGCCAAATTATGGAAACTGCCCAAGTGTCCATCAATTGATGAATGGATAAAGAAGATGTGATATATATACACAATGGAATATTACTCAGCCATAAAAAAGAATGAAATCTTGCCATTTGCAATGAAAAGGATGGAGCTAAAGAGTATAATACTAAGCAAAATAAGTCAGTCAGAGAGATACAAATACCAATAATTTCACTTGTGTGTGGAATTTAAGAAACAAACAAGCAAAGGAAAAAATAAATGAGACAGAGAGAGAGTCAAAGCAAGAAACAGACTTTTAATTATAAAGAAAAATCTTATGGTTACCAGAGGGGAGGGGGGTGGGGGAGAGATTAAATAGGTGATGGAAATTAAGGAGTGTACTTGTCCTGATGAGCACAGGATGATGTATGGAACTGTTGAATCACTGTATTGTATACCTGAAGCTAATATAACACTGTCTGTTAACTAACTGGAATTAAAATAAAAGCTTTAAAAATGGCTTTTAAAAATGTAAATCACTGAAGAGACAGAAAAGGTAAATTTGCTTTAAAATGATAATTAAAACCTTACCATGAATATGGAGAGGATGATACTTATTAATTAATAAAATATTTAAGCTAAGATTTCATACAAATAATGTCATCCTGGTTTGACTTTAAGTTAGAATTAAGGAATAATCTTCAGCCCTTTAAGATGCTTATGAAGACTGTTTAATGACATAAAAAATGTTCATAGAATAGAGCCTAATAAAATAGTTGAATAAAAGATTTCAAAGACTTTATACTTACTCTAACTGTAAAATTCAAAATCTATCATAAATGTAAAGACTAACAATAATGCCCAAATGTTAACTGTGATTGTGATTGCATGACCTATGGGCAATTTTTCTTTATATTTTAGAACTTCTTCTGGATGTTCTTGGTCACCTTTTTATTCTAGTTTGGTGCACAAAACAAAAAAAGAATAAAACAAAAAGGAAGGAAGGAAGGGAGGAAGGAAGGAAGGAAGGAAGGAAGGGAGGAAGGGAAGAAGGGAGGGAAAGAAAGAAAAGAGAGAAAGAGAAAAGAAAGAGAGAGAGAGAAAGAAAGGAAGGAAGAAAGAGAGGGGAGGGAGGAAGGCAGGCAGACAGACCTACCTTCCTTGGGCTTCTAGTCTAGTGAGGGAAATAAACCTGTGTGTGTGTATGTGTGTATCTGCACAAGTGTGTCTTGAGATAAGTCCTATGACTTCATAAAATGAAATTGGGATAAAGAGTGATGTGAAGTTTCCATCATAAATAAATTTTCTCTGATTTGTCATTTAAGCAGAAAACTGAATAAAGAAAAGGAATGAGCCATACACATATGTATGTGGCTTCATTAGTCTGAGAGAATATCAAATACAAGGCTCTTAGGGGTGAATGTACAGGAAGGTTCCAGGAAAGGAAAGAAACCCAGTAAGGGTTGAATGGATTGACTGAGAAGGGTTGTAAAAGATGAGTTTAAGATCACACAGAGCCTTTGGAATTATATAAAGGACTTTGGATTTTACTCTGCATGTGGTGGGAAGTGATTTGATATGATTTATTTTAAAATTATTACTTTGGCTGCTAAATGTAGACCCATGGCAAGTGAGACAGGAAGTACAAAAAAGAAGAAAAGAAACACCAATTAAGAGCACAAACAAAAGATTATACTGGTTAAGGTTGATTTTAATTGAATATGTATCACTCTAATAAACATATGACTCAGCAATAAATAACTGAGAAAATTACTTGGATTTATAAACGACTAAGGTTACCACAGTAGTCTTATAAAACTTCACACAAATTAATGAGAATAATATTAAGAGCACAGTAGTTAATTAACATAAATGGGATTATATTAATTAAACCAATCTGAAAATGTGCATACCCACCAGTGAACACAAAATGCAAATAGATATAACAACTCTGATTATTTACTGTAATAACACCCTCTTTAAAAAAAAAACAGTGTACAAGTTTAATAAGGTACAGTAAAAAGCATTTACATACATTGCTATTTTAATGTGTTATTATGAGTCCTAAATATATTTATGTCCGTCACTTAGAAATTGTATCTATAAAATATCCTATGGAAATAATACTTAATTTAAATTGGCCTTATAAACAAAATTGTCCCAGCAAAATTTATAAAAATATAAAACTTAGGAAGAAAAAACTAAAATAATAGGGAATAATCAGGTCAAATGAACCTGATGGAATATTATGAAACCATTAAAAAAGTAACTGTTTCATGTGGAGGACTGCTCATAGAATTTGTAAGTAAGAGGGTCAAGTTACAATATTTTATATATAATTTTAAACATGCATTTAAAAGTGCTATAGGTATAGAAACATAATGGAAGAAAATATAACAAAATATTAGCATTGATGATATTTAGTCCTGGTAAATATATATTTTTATTCTTTCCTTAATTTCCACATTATCTTCATAAGGATATATTAAGTATATATATCTTATATATATATACTTATATATATATACTTATTATATATAATAATTATATATCATATATAATATATTATTATATAATAATAATCCCTATTATTTTAGGATTATGTTAAATTCATCGATTGCATTATTTAGTAGCAATCACTAAAGAGTGCTCAGTAGAACAATATTAAAATGGGGGTTACAATTAGTTGGTGTGGCACATAGGGGATGAAGCTCAAGGAGAATGTGTTTGTCTTATTGGGTTGGTAAGTCAGATATATGAGTTTACCCTTTAAATCCTTGGGTAACTCCTAAGGTATAGGTGTCTGAGTCAGAGTCCCAAGGAAAGCAGAACCTGGAAGCCTGACACAGCCAGGAAAAGATATTAGCAACAACAGTAGGGTTCTGTAGAAACAGAGGTGTAAATTCAAGTTTTACCAAGTTAAGAAGAATAAAGAAAGTTATTATGAACTCCGCAAATCCCAGAAAAGACCAAATAATTTCCTATATATTTAATTTCAGAGGAGATTAAATAAAATCTTTCCATGCAATTTCTGGTTATATGCACTAAGGTAATTTATCTAGATTTTTCAGACCAGAATCATGTCTTCCTTCTTCATATAGGGGGAAAATAAACAACACCTCTATCTTGGAGGAAATATCCTAAAGTGCTCTACTCCTAACTTCACTGTGATATTAACATATCCCCAGCCTGCCTACTTAGACCTAAAATAGAAGCCTGTATCAATATGACCCACAACTTACAAAGGGATCCTAATCAGTTTTTTTATCCAAGGAGGAAATCCTTTAATATAGATACTATTCTGTAGAAGAAGCTAATCATAAAATATGTGGATGGATAACCATGACTTATGAAAAACAAATAGTGTGAAAGAGAAGGACTAAAACAAAGAAGGAGATGAACATTAACATGCTTCTGAAATATTTAGAAATTTTTGAGAGACAATTTCATTCATTGAAACAGAAAATATACTGCCATGGGAAGACAATTTTAAAACTGATCATCTCTGAATGTGGTACAACCAGCCATTGTGTTTCCCCTGATGTGATACAATATGAAGTAGCTCTAAAGTACATTTGCCATGAATATCAGACCTGAAGATAATCAAGCCTTCATCTCTAACTTCTAATTCACAAGGAACACAGTGGACAGAAAAATAATTTAAATTATACCATAAGGAGGCAATCAGACCAAAAAGCCTTTATTTTATTTGAAGTTTGATTCAAACAAACCACATATAAGAAGTTATTTTAAGGGCAACTGGGAAAAAATTTAAAATGGATTATTATAATGTTAATATGTATTTTTAAATTTTGATGGTGTAATAATAGGATTGTTATGTAAGAAAATACACTTATATTTTTATCAATAAAAGTAGAGTAATTTGGATTAACTTGTAGTGAAATTACTAAAATACTTATTAAAAATAGAGACATTTCACAATAATAAAAAAAGTTTAAAAAGATAAAGAATATACAATGAGATGATGTTTATTAAAACTGGAGGGCCATTATTGAATGTTAATTATTCTATTCTCCACTTTCATGCAACATGTATTATCAAATCTTAGATGCTAGCCAATGTATCAGTAAAGAGGAAAAAGAGCCAAGAATTATACTTTAGCACACCATGGATTGTGAGATGCATTCCAACTGTAGGGGTGTTAAGAACTGAAATACTATGTGTCTTTAGAATCAATGAAATACAGTAAGTTTGGAATTTTTCATAAAAAAGAAAAAAGATGAAATGGCAAATGTGTATAAGAAGTGGAGATGAGGGGCACCTGCCTGGGTGGCTCAGATGGCTAAGCCTCTGCCTTTGGTTCACATCATGATCTCCAGGTCCTGGGATTGAGCCCCACGTCAGGCTCCCAGCTCAGTGGGAAATATGCTTCTCCTTCTCCCTCTGCCTCTCCCTCTGCTTGTGCTCTCTCTGTCTCTCTCAAATGAATAAATAAAATCTTAAAAAAAAAAAGAAGTGGAGTTGAAGTGGGAGTCTGAGAGGCAAATGACCCCAATTCTTTTAGAAGGGACTCCGCCTGATTAATGAGGTTAACTGTGCCTGATCCTAATAAAGAAGGAAAGTTAATCCGTAAGTATTTTGGTTTGTGTATTCATCTGGGGAACTGGGACCAAGTGCAGCATCACCCACATGGCTCATTGTGGTGCTTGCAAGGAGACAGTTAGAAAGTACTATCCTGGTGAAGTATGATCCAGAGTGCCATGACTCCTACATTCTTGGGGGGAGGAAAAGCCCTAAGATAAGAAGTAACTTTCTTTGGAAGAATGCAAAAGTTTAGTAGGGCAGGCCGTGTAACAAAGTTATAATTCAAAACATGAATCTAGTTTTTCTCTTCTTTTCTCTTTTTTTTTCTTTTTCTCATTCGTTGAAGAGCAATCTCTTGTCTTTAAGTCATTCCAAAGCAAAGACAAAGCTTCAAGAAACTAACGTCTCATCTCAAATACAAACATCTAGGTTACAGTGAAAATCTTGCTTGTAAGATATGTATATTTTCTCTTAATAGAAACTGGATAAGCCTAGGCCTAGGGGGAAAGAAAGAGGTGGAGTGTGGTTCTTACTGAAAATTGGAAGTTAGATGATATTCTGGACAAAGGGGACCGAGTATAGAAGGAATCAGAACTGTTCTTGGATGTGGGCTTTCTCCACACAAATCTAGTACCTAAGGACAACCTCTCATTAGAGAGCCCTAGATACTTGTCAGAAAGGAGTTGGAGTCCCTAAACTGTTGGTAGATACAGATGATTTATGCCTGAGTTAAGTCAGAGAAATCTAAAACAATATGGATGGGGTTATGACTTCTTCCTGGGAAACTTTTTTTTTTAAGATTTACTTATTTATTTTAGATAGTGGGGGGAAGAGGAGAAGGAGAGGGTGAGGGAGAGAGAGAATCTCAAGCAGATTCCCACTGAGCACCTAGTCTGATGCAGGGCTCAATCTCATGACCCTGAGATCATGACCTGATTCCAAATTAAGAGTCAGAGGCTTAACTAACTGAGCCACCCAGGCACCCCCTCTTCCTGGAAAATCTTGAAGGCAAGAGATAGGTTTACTACATGTTTTGGTGGCAAAGCCAGAGAGTACGATTGTGAAGGCATTGATCTTCACACCCAGAGGTTGTTGGGTAAGTAATCAGAACTGGAGGCTGTCCAGAGTCCTGTGCAATGTGAGTCTAGAAGACCTAAGAAAAAAGTAACTGGAATTATTCTCCCAGATGTACCTAGTTGCAGAGGGAATCACTGCAAACTACTGCTGGAAAGAAAGAAGCATCAAGGAATTGAAGGCAAAAGACCTCAGCGGGAAACCTGGGGAGAGCCATTAAAATGCACCAGGAGAAAAAGAATCATCTCTAAACATCTGGCACACCCAGTGAACTCAGAGCTAGCATTTGATAGCACAAGTTCAAGTAAGAACTCTCCCCTCCACCTTTTCCCCACTTTGATCTTAGTGGAAAATGTAAACAGCAAGGAGTGAATGGGGGAGAAGGCGATCACAGAGATAAAAAGGAGAAACCAGCTATGCCCTGATTTTCCATTGAAGTCTGCAGTGGCTTACCTGGAATGGAGAGCCGATTTAGCACAAGTAAGGATTAGTGGCTCAAGATGGCACTAGCATTGTCTATTAGCTAAAACTCAGAAAATTAATGACTTTGCTGGAGTTTTTGTCCAGGGACATGACAAAAATAAGATTGTGTTTTATGTTGTTGAGAATCATGTTTTTGTTGTTGTTTGTTTGTTTTGTATATTGTTAAATGTGGTTACTGCTCCTCCTTCCTCTGAAGGAAGCTCCAGATCTGCTCTTTTCCAGGGACAGAATCAAAGTGCAGGATAGCCTAGCCCAAATCAACACAAAGGTAAATTTCTCCTGGGTAAATACATGTTCTCTGGTTGCATTTGCTGGACCACCAAAGTTAATTGGGATTCTGTTGGAGCTAAAAACGGATTTTCTCTGTTCTCCTTCCTCAGATAGTAAGTTTTGAAAACATGATTTTAACTGGTAAACCTGGCCATGGGACTGCAGTTGGCCTTATTCTCTGAATGAAGTAGTTATCAAGGTAATGCCCTGATAGTGTGTCTCATTAATTCTCAGGACTTCTGAAAAGTGAGGCACCTCAGAGACTAAGCACTAAACTAACCCAAAACGTCTGAGATCATGAAGCTAATGAGAGGCATCCTGAATGTAGTTGCTGAAGGAAAAAAATCACCTTTCCCCAGGCATTATGGAAGGACACTTCTAGATGAGGCTTAGCAGGATAAAGAATTCAAGAGTATGAAATTTCTTTGGACATTTAATTCAGTAGGGCAAAATAATTTTACTTGGGACTTTAATTATTTTTAATTTTGATGTTTTTGCCTTTAATTTCCAGAGAATTTTAATCATTAGGCTTTTATTTTCCTCAGGAGTTTGATGGGATATTAAAATTTGTACCATCTCTGCATTGTTGGCTTCTATTGTTGGAATGTCTTCATGGATTAAAAATGTAACTGATAATTTAAAAATCAATAACATTTATTCTAACTCTAGAGGATGGAAGAGAGGAAGATTCTGGTGTTTAAGCTAGAATTCTCCTTATTGAGTGTGTTAAGAGACTAGAACTATACATAATTGTTCATTTTTGTCTCATTACAATCACTTTTGCAGTTTTGAGAAGTCATCTATAGAATGAGGAAAGCATTGAGGGCAATAGAAATACAAGCAGGAAAACCAACCGGAAGGCTGCTGCATAATCTCTGTGACAGATGATGAAAATGGGAACTGGAGTTGAATGGAATGAAGGTGGGAAGAAACAGAGAGGGACACGGAGACATCTAGGATTCAAATTTAGTGAAGGATCGGATTTTGGTGGTGATAGACAAAGGTTAAGGAAGACTAAGATGATGCCCATATTTCCAGCTTGCAAAACTGGATGGATGATGATGTCATTCATTGAAATATAGACTGTTAGATAGAAAGTTGGGTGGAGAGAAAGATAATTTGGTCAGTTTGAGACTTACTGAATTTGAGTTGCCTGAAGTATCTGTGAGACTTCGGTGTGAAAATCTCACCAAAGAGTTTTTGGATTTTGGATATAGAGGGCAGGTATTCAAGAGAGAGATTTATCTTAGTACTAATTTGGAACTTAAATAATGGAAACCATAGCAATAGATGAGTATGAATCAGTCTAAAAGCATAAAGTGATAAGAGAAATGGAGTCTCAGGTAGAATTATGATTAAACAAGTGTTCAAGAGAAGGGAAACGTAAAATTGTTAAAGCAAACAGGTGGAATGGCCAGAAAAGAATATATTTCCCTTGTGGTTCGATAAAGGTTCATTTCCAATTTCTCCCCCAATGCTCCTGTAAAGTCCCCTCTTAGTTATTCCGTAACCTCTAGAAAGGATTTCTTCAGCTCTTCCATGAAGAATATGAATCAACCTAAAACATAGTTGCTATGTGTTTTACGTGACCCTATTCTTTGATAAATTTATCTAACACCTTCTCCCACCCACCCATTATAGAGTAATCTCCTAGAAAGCAGAGACTGGGTCTTCATTATCATCACTAAACCTTCCCTGTCTTGTATTTTAGTTTACACAGTGCTTTTATACTCACTGTCTAATTTGCCAGTCCCAAACTCATGCAGGGTAGTCAGAATAGTGATTCAAATTATGTTAACAGCAAATGTTTTGTTTTGTTTTATATTGAGACTATACTAAAGCTACTGTGGATGCAGAAAGGACTTCCCAGTCCGCTTTTGGGATCCTAAGTCCTACTGGGGACTGAGACATGAACATACTTGGTTACTGTTAAGCCAAAATTTGAATAATGCTATAACAGAAAAATAGTAAGGACAGAAGGATTCAGATTCAACACCAACTACTATGTCACAGGCACTATCAAGTCTTTCCATAAACTATTTCAGTTAATGCTCACAACAATCCCAGAAGGAAAGATATTGCTATCTTCAGTCCATATAGATGAGAGAATTCAAATTAAGAAATGAAGAAAGGACTCAACCAAAATCACATCACATAACTAGTTAGCAGAGAAGTTCTACCATGAACCCATTTGTACTGGTCCCAGATATGCCATGTCTTTTCCATTTATACAAAAGTGCAAAGGTCCTACCTCCTCAAATTCTCTGAACTACTGTGCATTTAACAGTGTTCATTTATTTAAAATTATGCAGGTTTCTGAAATTGAAACAAGAACCCTATTTAAAGGTATTTTGTAGGGGTGCCTGGGTGGCTCAGTCAGTTAAGTGGCTGCCTTCGGCTCAGGTCATGATCCCAGGCTCCTGGGATCGAGCCCCGCATCGGGCTCCCTGCTCAGCAGAGAGCCTGCTTCTCCCTTTCCCTCTGCCTGCCGCTCTGCCTACTTGTGCTATCTCTCTGTCAAATAAGTAAATTAAAAATAAAATAAAATAAAATAAAGGTATTTTGTAAACCTTTTCTATTTCTGCTCTCTCTGAATTGTACACAATTAGTGGGTGGGGAAACAACTACAAACAGGTGCTTTATTTTCCCTTTACTGATAAGGTTATGCATCTAGATTGTTTAAAAGTACTTAACCTCATCTGTTTTGTGGTGAGTGGGTGGGGAGTGAACTAGAAAAGAACAGTAGGGTCTAAATCTTACAAGGAGCAAAACTTATAAGAGCAAATCCTAGTGAGCTTCAAATTAATATTCTCAACATTAGAATTTATATAAGCTATTAGACAAATTTATTTAATAGATGAGGCAGGCTATTTCCATAAGTCAGGCCATTGTTCCTTGGAACTCAAAGCTTTGAAATGAATTTGCTTGGATTTATAATTAGAATTTTAGGATTGAAACAGAATTTTTTGTAATGTTATCCAAACTTTTCTTTTGCACATGGAGTTATCAAAATAGTGCAGTATACTGTTTATTTGTTTTGTTTGTTTGTTTGGTTTGGTTTGTTTAATTGTTTTTTTATAGGATTAAGGACAATGATGTACTACAACATACTATCTTCTTTGCTTTATATTTTCCTAACTATCAGCAGAATAGATACAGACAGGCATAGAAAATATTTCCCAATAGATGAATAAAACTCAAATAAAAAATTACTTGTAAGGCTCATGGATTCAAGTTCTACTTATACTTAGGATATAGAAGGCTGCAAAATAATGTCCTTACCATTCAAACAATGAGAAAAATCCAAATAATCTAACAATTTATAATATTCTTATACCTGTCATAGATCACAAGTCAACCAAGTCAACCTAAATGAACTGTATTCCAAAGAGTTATAAGGTCCTAAGCAGAGATTGGGCCAGGGATACTTTTATCTCTGCCAGCAACTGATATCACAGAAGCAGGTAAGAAGAAATCCACTTAACTTTAGAGTATTCATAAAGGCTGGGTGAAGAGTTCCAGAAACAAAGCTCTCTTCAATAAGCCTCCACTGGGTGGTCAGAAAAAATATCAGAGGTAGTGCAGGAGATTGAAGAAAGCTCTGTTAATGTCATAGACATACAAAGGTAGTTGGCTATACTGGAAAATAGTATAGAAATAGTAGAAAACATACCTACATATAAATTTTAAAAACAAAACAAACTTTAAACATAGAACATTGAACATTCTTTCCTCAAGTACAAGGGAAAGATCCATTGCTTCTAATGGAAAAGTAAAAACAAAATCTGTTGAGATTTTCCTGCTCACCTCCAGGGATTAGGCAAAGTTTTTACTGCTTCTGAGGAGATGTGTATAAGCAAAAACTGTTGATACCAAGATAATGCACTAGCGCAAAACAGAAGTCTGCCACTACTGAGGAAAGAAAGGAAACTCTCCAGCCACAGATACAAGGCAACGTTTGGATGCCATGGGTAGGTAGGGATAGAAACATTGAGAGGTCCTAACTCTAAAATCCAGGTACACAGGCCTATTTAAGAGTGAGGTTGGACCAAGAGAACTGAGAACACTCACTGTTTCCACCGTAGGCCTATCACTGATTAATAATCAACAACAGTCTACCACTGGAGCAGGGGCAAAAGCATGGAAAGAAACCCTTTCTTTGAGTCAGATGAGCAGAGACTTCTGAAATCTGAAGATGGTATAAGAACACAGAAAAATGTGCCAACACTCCAAGTCCCACCTAACCAAAAGGAAATGTCAGACATCCACAAGAGGAATTCAAAGCCTGTGGAAACTGGACAAACTCAAACCTTATTCAACTATTGACTAGATTGACTAAACCCTCCATTCTATCCTGAAAGAAGAGGTGTGTGCATTTCTGGCATAAATATTATTCACTGTAATTTCAATGATTTTTCACTATACACTGTCTGGTCCCCAATCACTAATGATGTGACACTCTAAAAAGCAAAAAAAGAAAAACAAATCCATTGTTAATAGATAATATGATCAACAAATTCTAACTCAGAAATGAACTAGATGTTTGAATTGAACAATTACATAAGGACTTGTATAACAGTCTAAAACATAAGCAGACAGAGAATTTCAGCAGAGATACAGCAACTATAAAATATAGCTAAATGGAAAAGCTAGATATGAAAACCATGATATCAAATATATGTTTTCCTGAGGACAGAATTAGTGAATGCTAAGTAAGGTCAATAGAAATATCCATAATGAAAAACAAAAAGAAAAATGAGTAGGAATAATTGGATCATCCAGGAGCCATAGGAAATTATCAGTCTAACACAATATAAGTGGAACTCTGCAAAAAGAAGAAAGAAATGGACTGAAGGAATATTTGAACAGATAACAGTAGGGAATTTTCTGAAATTACTGAAATGTAATAAAATACACTTTTAAGAAGCTCAGATAATTATAAGCAGAAGATATTAAAAAATAAAGAAAAAAACAAATGCATCATAGTTAAACTACTAAAATCCAAAGGTGAAGGGAAAAATTTAAAGGCAGTCAGAGAAGAAAAAAACCTACGTATCGAACAGTGAAGAATTATAAGAGACATTTCACAAGAGCTATGAAATCCAGAAGACAGTGGTTCAACATCTTTAAAGTACTGAAAGAAAAAAAAACAATTCTATACACAAGAACAATCTTTTTCAGAAATTGGCAAAATCAAGAAACTTTAAACAAGTAAAAACTGCGATTATTCATTACCAGCATTCTTTTTTTTAAGCATTTCCAAATTGATTTTATTTTATTATATTTTTACATTTTATTAAAACTCTAAGAAATCCACAAAAAAGAAAAAAGAAAAAGCTACTGGATCCAGTGAGTTTAGCAGTTAACAAAATAAAAATTAATATATTCAATTCAGTTGTCTTTCTAATTACTAGCACTTAAAATTAGATTAAAAATTAAAAATACTACTTACAAGAACATCAAACCATAAATACTTAAGAATATAAGAAAATATGTGCAATATTTGTATACTGAAAACTACAAAACATCAATGAGAGAAATTTTAAAAAGATACAAAATAATTCAGAGATATATCATGATCAAAGATGAGAAGGCTCCTTACTTTAAAATTTAAATTCTTCCCAAATTGATCTATAGGTTCAAAATAATTCAAATCATAATCCTCTCTGGTTTTCTTTTTTGTATGAATTGACAAACTTTTCCAAAATTTATATGAAAATGCTAGTGATCTTAAATAGGCAAAATAATATTGAAATTGAAGAAAAAAGTTGGAAAACTCATATTGCTCAATGCCAAGTAGTCAAAGCAACAGTTTTCAAGGGAATGTGATTACTATAAAAATGCACATCAAAGAAACAGAATAGAAAGTATAAAAATAGACCCTTACATAGGTGGTCAACTGCCTTTTTTAGAGAGATGCCAAAGTAAGTCAATGGAAAAAGAAAACCTTTCAATAAAAGATACTGGAACACTTGGACAGCATATCCAATATAGTGAAATATTCTTAAACCATTTCTCTTACTATATTAAACAACAACTTGAAATAGATTACAGGTCTAAATATAAGAGCTGAATTAAAAAAAAAAAAAAAACTCCTAGAAGAAAACAGAGGAGAAAATATGACAAGAGCAGGCAAAATTTCTTAGGACATAAAAAGCACTAACCATAGAAGAAATAGATATACTGGGCTTCATCAAAATTAAGATCATATGCTCTTTCAAAAGACACATGAAAATGTAAATACAAGCCAAATATTGGAGGGGAGTATTTGCAAGACATGTCTAATAAAGAACTTGTATACATATCTTCAAAAAGACTCTTACAACCAAATGATAATTACCCAGTAAAAATATGGGTCACAGATAAAGATCTGAAAAGACAGGCATGGATGACAAACAAGCTTATTTGCTTTTTTGGGGGGGGTGGTGTTTGTTTTTTTGTGTTTTTTTTTTTTAATTTGTATTTAAATTGCAGTTAGTTAACATACAGTGTAACATTAGTTTCAGGTGTACAATATAGTGATTCAACATTTACATACAACACCCAGCACTCATCACAAGTGCCCTCCTTAATCCCCATCACCTACTTAACCCATCCCCCCACCCACCTCCCCTCTGGTAACAATCCAGTTTCTTTATAGTTAAGATAGTCAGAGAGGGGCGCCTGGGTGGCTCAGTCGGTTAAGCAGCTGCCTTCAGCTCAGGTCATGATCCCAGGGTCCTGAGATCAAGCCCCGCATCAGGCTCCTTGCTCAGCAGAGAGCCTGCTTCTCCCTCTGCCTGCTTGCCGCTCCCCCTGCTTGTGCTCTCTCTATCTCTCTCTCTGTGTCAAATAAATAAATAAAATCTTTAAAAAAAAAAAAGACAGTCAGAGAAAGACTGTTAAAGTACTGTATGATTTCACTCATACGAGGAATTTAAGAAACAAGACAAATTACCATAGGGGAAAAAAGACAGGAAAACCAAATACAGATTATTAACTATACAGAACAAATAAGCTTATTTGAAGAGATACTCAACATCATTTGGCATCAGAAATATGCAAATTAAATTAAAACTAAACCAAGATATACACCTAATAGAATGGCTAAACTGAAAAAGAAAAGACAATACAAAGTGCTAACAAATATGTAGAGCAGTTGGACATTTCATACATGCTAAAAGGAATGCAAAGTATAAAAGCCAATTTGGAAAATAGTTTGGCAGGTTTTTATAAAATTAAATCCTAAAACGTAGCAATCCCACTCCTCAGTATATACACAGGAGATAGGAAAACGTATGTCTACACAAAGTGCTCTACAGAATGTTTATATCAGTTTTATTCATAAGAGGCAAAAGCTGCAAAAAAAACCCAACAAAAACAAAAACAAAAAAATCTCCACACCTAAATGTCCATCAACTGGTGAATGGATAAACAAACTGTGGTTTATCCTTACAATGGAATACTACTCATCATTAAAAAAGGATTCAACTATTGGGCGCCTGAGTGGCTCAGTTGGTTGGGCGACTGCCTTCGGCTCAGGTCATGATCCTGGAGTTCCAGGATCGAGTCCCACATCGGGCTCCCTGCTCGGCGGGGAGTCTGTTTTTCCCTCTGACCCTCCCCTCTCTCATGCTCTCTCTCTCTCAAATAAATAAAATCTTTAAAAAAAAAAAAAAAGGATTCAACTATTGACATATATAACCCATTCATATTAAAATAATTATGCTGAATGAAAGAAGTTACCACAAAAGTCTATATAATATGTGATTTCATTTATATAGCATGCTGAAGAAGGCAAAATTATGTCTCTCTGTGGAAATAAGATCAAAGGTTGCAGAGGGACAAGAGTGGGGGATAGAGTTTTGATTAAAAAGTGACAAAATAGAACTATGCAGTGATGTAAATATTTTGTGTATTTAGATTTATTTTTATATATCCTAAATATTCTATATATTGATTATGATGGTGGTGATTGTATATGCTTTTCAAAACTTTTTGAACTGAACCTCTACTTAAAAAGGGGTGAATTTAAATAGATTTAATTTATACCTCAATACACATGATTTATGAAAAAAGAACCATAGTTTCAAGTGTTTCTTTTCTTTTTTTTTTTTTTTTTAAAGATTTTATTTATTTATTTGGCAGAGAGAGACATAGCGAGAGAGGGAACACAAGCAGGGGGAGTAGGAGAGGGAGAAGCAGGCTTCCCCGCGGTGCAGGGAGCCTGATGTGGGGCTCGATCCCAGGGCCCTGGGATCACGACCTGAGCCGAAGGCAGACGCTTAACGACTGAGCCACCCAGGCGCCCCTCAAGTGTTTATTTTCTTTTATCTAGCTGTCTGGCCCTGAAAAATCTGTTACTTAAAAATGCCTGTGAATCTTCGATTCCTCACCAATCAAATAATGGTTTTAAATTTTGCTAAATAACCCATAATGTTCTTTCTGACTCTCTAACTGATAAGGGCAATTAAATTAACCCTTCCTCAGTAAATAAGCCAGATTAATTCAATGCATTTGACTAATTTTTAACTCATTGATTAAAGATGTTTATCCAAAATTTCCACAATCCCTCTGTACTTCAGAGACATCAGTAAAAGAAATATCTTGAGGATATAACCCTAACTGATGAATTATTGGGATCAACTAGAATATGAAAAATGCATGTCTCGATAATTAGATGCCCCCCCCAAAAAAAACCATGCTCTTCTATAAAGATGTCTTTTTCAGAGGTTAAATCACATCCTTATCATGAATAGAAAGTGTCCAGAGTTTAGCTAATCCTGTACCTTTTAATTTTGGGTTGTTCCACAAAAATATATTAAGAGAATGAGAAATTATATGTAAAGAAAATGCACAAATCAGTCTTAATCTGGTTTCTAGTAGCAATGAATTTTATTTATTTACATATGGAGTCACACAGATGATTCAAAAATTGATTGCTGTCTATAAATACAAAAAGTAATAAAATATTCAATACGATTCAGACTGAAAACTAAGCAGTGGCATATTCTTTCTGAGGGTAAATTTGTATTTTATGGTTACTCATGGTTACTCATGGATTGAGATGTAGAATTTTCTGTGAGGGGCAAAAATCATAGCATCCTATCAAAGGTTTTTTTAATATAAAAAAATGTCCATCCTTCAGCTAAAACAACCCTGTAATAAGGAATCGTGTATTTCTTCTCTGCCTCTTTGTCACATAGTACAGTGTCTAACATATAGTATGCACTCAAACTATATTAATAAGATCTGAAAGTACCCTGACTTAAATGCTCTTGTGGTAATTGCCCTGATTCCTGGAATTAGCAAGCCTTTTTTTCACCTGGTTAGTGATACCAATTTCTAATTCATGTATTACATTTGAAGTAAAGCAGACAATTGAGCACAATCACTTACCCAGTCTCGCAAGATGTCAATCTCAAACTCACCCTTGTCCTCTCCCTTTCCAAATAATTATGCAATTCTAATTTTACTAGCTATGTATTTCTCAAATATCTTTCCTCCTCTCTGTTCCTATCATCCTCTTATTAACTTTCACATGCTTACTGCAAAGGTTCTAATGGCTTCCAGGCTTGTTCATTTCAAACCATTCTCTATACTCCTCCAGAATTCTCTGTCATCCAAAATTTGCCACCTGACTCTCCCACTGATTATGGCTCCAAATTACCTACAAGTTCATTTTGTTGACCTTAATTTACTTTGTAGTTTTTTCTTGATCTGACCCTGCCTATTGCTAGCCTCATTACTAGTTTCTCTCTGCACTGAGTAATACCCTCCAACATATGTGTTATATAGTATACTTTGCACAAAATCTATTGTTTCTTGCCTGTCTGCCACTGGTCATACTATTCTTCTTCCTGGAACATCTTTCTTCTCCAATTCATAATCTCTTACTGATTGTTTAAGACTTTTTAAGAATTACCTTCTCCAAAATTCCTTTCTTAGCCATGATCACCAAGTTTGGATTAGCTATTTGATTGCTATGCTTCCATAACACTCTGTGCATTTCTCTATCATTACACTTTCCTTGTATTACAATCATCTTTTCATTTTTATTTCTCCTTTCCTCTTTATATTGGAACCTCAAGATTAGAGATTTTGCCTTACTAGCTTTATATCTACAGTGCCCAGAATAGTGTTCAGCATATGACAGGAACTCAGTAAACACTTGTTCAATGGAGGAATGAATGCATATTTAAACCACCCATCAGCTGCTTAGGGAATCAATTTGCTCTACATTTTATTTTATGAATTTCTTTTAACTAGAACACATAAAAGGAGTGACATTTAGATATCTGGGACAACACAATAGAATATACTGACTTTTAGTTCCTAGAATAGCCTCCTATTACAATATAAGACAGCAATTATATTTAATTACATATAATAAACTAGAATAACAACAATAACCTATATATATGTAAGAAATTAATTTTTTATATACTAGAGCATCAGTGAGAATTTTAATGTTTACTTTGGATAAAGGTAAAAATTAATTGATTTGAAATTAATTACGTGATTAATTACCTAAAAGATCGGAAACTTTTCCTTGACTTTAAATTGTCTTGATTTCTGAAAGTAGCTTTTTTGTACAGCAAAGAAAATAAACACAGAAAAAAAATGTGCAGAAAACCCTAAATCTGCCCCAATTCATAAGTTTTTATACCACCCCACAAAAATTGTGTTATTCAAGGTCAAATTTTATTTATAAAGAAGAAAACTGCTGCAAGCAATTTTTAAAGGTACAAATTAGTTATAGCATGTGCTGTGTTAATTACATCTAAAAATATTCCCCTTTTTTTTCCATCAGCACTTAAACATCTGTTGGTATATGCAAAGATTCTCTTGGATTCCACAATAAATTAAATGATGTTTTCCTTGAAGAGAGTCTAGAATATGACAATAAACTACTACTAAGATAATTGCCTAAAAAGCCAACTATTTTGGTATTAACCAATGTTTTGAAATTAGTGGGGTCTTTTCCTCCTGACATAAATATGCATTCTTAAAAGGCCTATAAATGAAAAATAAATATTATCAATAGAAAAATTATTTGAGGTTTAACCTTAATATCAACAATTCACAGACTGACCAAAACTCTTATGTAACACTAATAAGCAATGGATTATGTTATAGTCAATCACCATAACATATAATTTATGCATCAAACAGCTCCTCACTATTCACTACTGTCAGACACTATGCTAAGCAATGACGAAACAGAGGTGATTCCCATGTGATCACGGTGTAAGGAAACTCAGAGACTTTGCAGACCAAGAGGCAAGAGAAATAATTTTGAAGAACATTAATATTAACTCAGCCAATACAATGTAAGTATTTAGAGCAAGTGAAAAAAGAAAAGTAACTATAAAAAAGTAACTATATAAAAATGGGAAAATATCATAAAAAATCTATAAACCACAATGTATTAAAAAATAAAATATTTTTAAAGTTAGTCATAGATCAAATATATAACCAGAATGATCAATGTTACTTACAGTCTATCAGTTTTCTGGGAGTAACCTTCTTGTTTTTGAGGCAGGCATATTTAAAAGTCACTGGAATAAGTACCTCATGTGGTGTTAAGAAACTCTTGGAAAAGGCCTATGCTCTTCTTGGGATATCTGAGACCCTGAATTTCAGCCTTAAAGATATATTACCTTGGACACACAATTTAGTTCAAATAGACTTTTGTAAATTAGATACACAGGGAGGAGGGAAGAGGCAAGGAGGAGCATTACATACTTGTCTTGCAGTATTTTTTTTTTTCCTTCAATGTAAAATGCAGGAGTGAGCCCTAGCCCCTAACAGAGTAGCTTAATAGTGGTAAAAGGAGAAATAGAGTCCTGGTTTTGTGTGTTATAACTGGCTCTATTCTAACCTTCAAAAAGGTATCATATCTTTGTACAATTTGTCAGGTTTCAATTTGAAGAAGCTATTGATTTAGACCATGTATTGAAGTTCTGGTAGGAATTTCAAGTTCTGACTGCTTTATATTTTGTGTTAATTCTGCCATGAAGCTGGCATCATGTGTCTGATTTGTGGAAATTATGTTAGTTTCTTCTTTTTTTGTACCTATATGGAAATTTTTGAGGAAACTTTGGAAAAGCTGAATTGAGTTTAGCCAGCAGAAATCATTTTGAACTTGAGGTGATGTTAGCATTTCTCATTGCATTTTTTAGTACGTCCATATTCTTACAATATTTTGTCTGCTATTAATAGAGGTCTTAAAATCTTCCACTGGTTGTTGGTTTGTCTATGTAAACTTTTATTTTGTCCATTTTATGAAGCTATCTTTTTAAGGATATAATATTTAAAACTGTTATATCTGCCTTGTGGATTTAATCTTCTATCATTATGAAACATCCCTATTTATCTCTTCATTTCTCTTTATTTTTTATTAGAGGTTTCTCATAACTATTGATTCTATTAATTTATTTCACCAGTTTTGGAAAATTCTCAGTCATTATCTATTCAATTATTGTGTCTGCACCACTGTCTCTCTCCTCCCCTTCTGGGATTTCCAATTACATGCATTTTGACATTTATTTCATGTCCTATATATTTTTTATACTTTTTTTATGTTTTTCCATTCTTTTCTCTCTGTATCCAACAATCTAGTTACTTTCTATAACTCTACTTTCTATAATTATACCTCTAAATAATTGTTTTCCAATAGAAATTAATTCAAGTCACATATGTAATTTTAAATTCTCTATTAACTACATTTTAAAAAGTAAAAAGGAAACAATTGAAATTAATCTTGGTAACATTTTATTTAAGCTGAAACAGTTTCATTTTAATATTTAACAATATAAAAATAAGATATTTTATGTTATTTTTTTGTACTTAGTCTTTGAAATCCAATGTGTACTTTATTCTAATAACACATCTCAGTTTGGACTAACCACTTTCCAAGTCATCAATAGGCACATGTGTCTAGTGTCCACTATTTTGGACAGTGCTTGTCTAGAATAACAATCTTCCCATTAAGAATGTCCTATTGTAGAATTATTACTTTCTATATATGTATTGAAATATATTTTTAAGTTTGTAATTTCCATTTGTTTCTTTTGAGAACCTTTGGTTTTCTGGCAAAAGTTTCTATCTTACCATCTGTTTTCTTGAACATATTAATCACAGCTATTCTAAAATAGTTACCTGATAACTTCTACAGGTAACCTGTTTCTATTGTCCATTTTTATTACTTTTGGTCCATTTCCTTGATATGCCTGGTGACCTTTTACTGAATTCCAGACAATATGATAATAAATTGTACAGGCTTCCTCCATGGCAGATTTCCCTTGTCTTCTGGCAGGTTGGTAGAACAGGAGCATCTCTCTTTAATGTCATTACTTATTAGATTGAAGTATCATTTCTAGTTTTTATGATTCTGAATACCTTGAGTTTATCACCCACTTCTGATGTATAGTCTCCCAGGAACGGTTGAGAGTGTACGGGTGGGATTTTTTACCATGATAGTCAACTTCGGGAAGGCCAGAGCTCCAGATATTACTTGTTCCCTTAGTACTATAAAGGCTTACAAAAGGGGTGCCTGGGTGGCTTAGTCGGTTAAGCGTCTGCCTTCAGCTCAGATCATGATCCCAGGGTCCTGGGATCGAGCCCCACATCGGGCTCCCTGCTCAGCAGGGAGCCTGCTTCTCCCTCTCCCTCTGTGATCTCTCTCTCTCTCTCAAATAAATAATAGAATCTTTAAAAAAGAAATAAAGGCTTACAAAAGCTTTTCTGATTTGTCTATTTCTCCATGACTTTACATCCTATTGGCCAGTAGAGTTTAAGAAGTGACAAAAGCTTCAAAGAAAAATATAGCTCAGACTTTTAGGCTCATTTCAACATACTTCCTTGGTCTCCAAATTCTTGATTCAAGTGTTAGCTTCCAATTTCTGTCTCTAGCCTAATAAAATCACAGAGGTCTCTGCTGCCTCTTCAGTCTCTTATCAGGCCCCTTCTCTCTGGTTTCATAGGCTGTCACTACCTACAATTTTAGACTTAACCAGTGACACAGAGACATTGGGCTCACATTAGTGAAATTCCCTTCTTATAAGATTCATGACCCTTTAAGACCTGGATGCCTCTGAAACTCACAAATCTGTTCACACAATTGTTGCTAATGTTGTTTTCCTAGTTGATCTTGGTGTGCATATTGGTCTACTACAAACTCTCCTCTCAGAGCTGGAACCAGATATTCCAAAATTATATATTTCACTTTTTATTGTTTCACATGGGGGAAATCAATAAAATTCCCACATTACTGGGAATTTTGTAAATCCCAAGATGATAAACTTTTCACTGTTTTGATTAATGTTTTGTCATGACTACTAATATTATTTTATTATGTTCAGGGAATAAGAATTTTATAAGTTCTACTTCAGGGAATTAATCAAATGTGGAAAGGAAGCATTTCTATCCTCATAGAAGGAAGGGAAACAAAGTTCTTTTATGGTAGAAAAGTACATTTCAGATGTGATGCAGTCAGAGATAAGTGAATTCCCATTAGGGGGCTTCTATTTTATAGAGAAAGTAGAAAGGAAGAATATTGTCTGAGAGTCACTGAGTTATGACAACATATTAATTTTCTATTGCTCTGCAACAAATTACCACAAGTTTAGCAGTTTAAAACAATATACATTTATTATCTCAAAAGTTTTTATGGGTTAGGAATATGGGCATAGCTTAGCTGGGCCCTCTACCAAGATCTTAGTAGGCTGAAATCAAGATGTTAGCCAGGCTATGTTCTCATCTAGAGGCTTTCCTGGGGAAGGTTTTACTTGTAGCCTCATTCAATGGTTAGCAAATTCATCTCATTACTTTTGTAGAACTTATGGATACTTACTTCTCAAAGCAATCAGGAAAATCTCTCTGATCTCTAGACTCTCTTTTAATGAGCTCACCTGATTAAGTCAGACTCACCCAGGATAATTTCCCTTTTGATTAATGTAAAGACAACTGATTAGGGACTTTAATTGCATCTGGAAAGCCCTTCGACTTGGCTATATTCTATTGGTTAGAAGCAAGTTACAGGTCCTATCCACATTCAAAGGGATCAATTACACAAATGTATAGATCACTGGGGAGTCGTCTTAGTATTCTGGCTACTGAAAGTGATACAGGAGCTTTAAAACAAGGGGGAAAAATTGAGTCAGTCATCTGAATAATGTTAGGGAGAGTTAACTATTTAGTATGATTTTAGAGCACTGTTACAGGTTCATCTAAAAAAGAAGACCACACATTTAGAATGGCATTAAAATGATTTGTTTTGTTTTGAATGGTGTAAATTTTCCCATTAAAAGATGGAACTTTTGCCTCTTCACTTGAATATGGACAAACTAAATACTCACTGTATTTAATAGAATTTGGCAGATGATACTGTGTGACTTCCAAGGTTAGGCCAGAGCAAATAATATAGATCTGCTTTGTTGGCTAGGGCACTCACATTTGGAACATTGATCTACTATGGAAGAAGTTCAACTTCTTGGAGGCTTCCATGCTATGAGGAAGCCCAGACTACATGAAGAAACCATTTATAGATTCTCTGGCCAAAAAATTCTAGCTGAGGTCCTAGTTAACATCTAGTGTTAATCACCAGACGTATATATGAAAGTGTCTCCACATGATTCCAGTGCCTAACAGTAAGATAACCCCTTCGGTTATTTTCCTGCTAAGGTCTCAGGTATTAAAGGATGGAGCTAAGCCATTCCTCCTGTGCCTTGTCTGAATTCTTGACCTACAGAATTTATGAATATAATAAAATAGTATGAATATAATAAAATAGGATGCTGAACTATCATAATTTATTATATAGCAATGTAACTGTAATAGGCACCAATCTGAAGATGGTGTGATTTTCTCCACACTATCCATGAGTCTTTATCGAATCAGACCTAAATTACCCAATGTGGGGACTTAGCATATATTTTGAGAAAAATCATGGAAGTAGTATGGGGGAAAAAATCAGAATTTTTCTAGATGCTTTACATTTATTTTATGATTTAAAATTGTGTTTATTTTGAATTGCATATGGCAGAGTATGAGGGGAAGTATTTTAACTTTAGTGCCTGTGAATGTTTTAATCCAATTTAGAATATAACAAATAAGAAGATGACATATGGATGGATCTGGAGTGAATGTGTTACAGGTAAAAGCAATGGACCAACATGGAGTTGAGGATTTGACAAACAAATGCCTGAAGTGATCAGCACTGGAATCTAAGCTGAAAGACAATCTAGTGACTTGGTCAAATGTAGCAGTGACTAGGTGGCAGTAATAAAAACAGGTAGAAGACAGAAGACTTGAAGGTCATGCCTCAAAGGAACAGCGTTTTTCAATGAGTAAAATAGCAATGGCCTAGAAATACCACTGTGCTTGTAGGAACATGCAGATATCACTTCCTTACCCTGGTTGGTATGGGTGTGAGAGAAATGAGCACCATCTGTTTAAGACAGATGCAGTGGAAATAGTGTTCTCAGAAGAGAAACTATTTTCAGTGAAGGGCAAGAAGTAGCAGAGTTGGTTACCAAAAACACAGGGCCCAGAGGATACTGTGGTAATATTTGGAAGATTAAGAGATTAGTGAGGGTTTGAGTCAAAGGACAATAAGCTCAAATACTATGGTGATGAGAATACAGTACAGAAGGAAAACCAGTTTTAGTGTGGTGGACTTAAATGAATAGCCAGTTGCCAAAATAATAAACATAGCAAATTTCTGGTTGGCGGATAAGGTTGAGGACCCTCAGGAAGTCAGTCAGAGTCTGGATTACTTACAGTTGCAAGAAATCCTAGAATAAGTGTGGAGAAACCATAAATGTGGTGCCAGGACTCTCATCTTGTGTTGAAAAACCATTTGCCTTTGTTGAACAGTGAAATGTTAGGTTTCATGGATAAATCTTCATTGCTAATTATACCTTTTATTAATATGAGATGACTATCTTTGTCATGAGAGCTCTTGCTATGAATCCTTCTTTTTAGTATTAGTATCATTATCCCTTGCATGCACATTGCTTGCTTTGAGATAATAATGCCCAATTTTTACATCATATTCATAAAACTTTCATTTTGGCATGACTTATGTAAAACCACAAATAATTTTAATCCAACTTGAGAGTCCTTGCTTTTATTTTAAGATCAATTTCATTTTCATTTATATTGTGAAATAAAATGTTTAGCTTTCATTTATGCCACCATATTCTCTTCTTTGTATTTGTTTACACATTCTATTCCTTTGTGTTTTTCTCTTTGTGCTTATCTCCTCTACTCTTTGGAAGGTACACATCTTGTTTAAATCTGGTAAAAGTTTGATTACATTTCTCTAAAAATATTATCCAATCTTTCTTATAAAATGAGTTCATATATGAAAAAATACATGGGGCAATGATTAACAAATAATTGGCATTATGTGTGCATTTGCTGGATAATAGAGAATCTCACTGGAATCAAGTATACATTAATTTGTGTTTTTAGCTTTCCTTTATTTCAGCAATTGGTTGATGACAATGGTCATTTCTTCTTTACCCTCATTTTATTTTAAATATTTGTTAAGATAATGTGTTTTTTTAATTGCATTATAAATTTTATTCCTGTAGTTATTCTAATCTTTGCATGTATACTCACCATCGTAATTAGAGTTTATGCCATAAGTTTCCCTGTATCATGCTCTTAAATTTGCTCAATTAGTTACTTGGAGCACATTATCATAAGTTTGTGGGGTTTTGTTAAATAACTATGTTTAATTTTAATGTCATAACATAATAATTAAGAACATGAACACTTCAGATTTGAAGAAAATACCCCAAAATATTAACACCAGTTATATCTGCATAGTAAAAATAGAAGTTTTGTTTTTCCTTTCTTTATATGTTATAAAGAGCCTTATGATTTTTAATTATAAAAAACAATTAAATTTTTAAATATAAAGAGTGCATTCAACAGAAAATTTGTGATAAGCTATTGTGTGACAGGATCACTGTGACCATACACATGAACAAGTCATGGCACCTTATACTAGGAGTTTTCATTCTCATGAACTAACGTTTTTAATTGTCCAAATAAAAAATAAGGGGTAAGAGGAGTCACTTCTCATTGGTGGAGAACTTCTGTATGATGAACTCTTTAGTCAGTCAGAATTGGCTTGGAATATTATCTGGCCTACTAAACATATCCTGCCAGGAAGCATAGTGAAGTTCAAAAATCATGATCTAGAAAGTCAGACCTGTGTTTGAATTTCCCCTTCACTCCAGGTTTGCCATGTAAACCCAGGAATTAAATTGTCTGGGCCCCAGAGTCCCCATTTTTAAAATGCAGAGACTAATGTTGAACTGGTTGTCATTGTGAATCAAGTGATATATGAGAAAGTGCATATCACAATGACTGTGTAGGGGTCTCTGATACATGGGAATTTCTTCTCTCTTTGCCTTTATCTACAGGATATTTTTTAAAGATTTTTATCAGTTTGAGAGAGAAAAAAACACGAGTGGTACGAGGGGCAAAAGGAGAGGCAGAGGGACAAGCTGACTCCCCGCTAAGTGTGGAGCCTGATGTGGGGCTCAAATCCCAGGACCTTTGGCTCAGGGTTTTTTGTTTGTTTGTTTGTTAAGAAGAAGGATGTGCAGGTGGCATATTTTCTGAGCCAATAAATTCTTGAGTCTTCTGTTTTCTTCATACAGAAAAAATGACTTGGCAACACATAAAAGTCTTGGATGACAATAATTTCCCTCAAAATGGATATTTTCTTTTAGTATTCAGTATTGCTAAAAATCAAAGTATACACTGTATTTTTCATGTCTTACCCTTCTTTAATTATCAATGTAGTTAAAATGTTTTGCCTGAAGATGTCTTGATGCTATGTTTTCCCCATAGTCTAACTGTGAAGATATTATGTTCTTTTTGATTTATATTGTCATGTCTTGTGTCAAAGAAATGTTCTTCTGCTATTGCTTCTGATCCATTTATTCCAGTCTTTCATTTCAAAGTGTCCCAAATCCGTGTGTTAGTATTACATTGTAAAATCTCCCCAGTTATCATCTTTTTTCTCATAATTTTAATGTTCTTTTTATCTTTATAGAATATTTTAGAAGATATTCTCAAATTTTTATCTCATGTTACAGATACATACGTCCTCAGAATAAGTTCTGATTTTTACCATGTCCAATGCTGATTTATTTCTGCTATGGTACTTTCATTTCTTTAAAATCTTTTTCTATCTCACCTATTTCCACTCTTTATAGCATTTAGTTGCCTTTTTATCTCAAGCCATTCTTTCTTTATGACTCTGCTCCTAATCCATGGAGTTCCATATATTTGTGTATTATTCTGAGCAGATCAGATAACCTAAAATTTTCTTCTCTCAAACTATTTTCAGAGGAATTCTGTACTTCTCAATATTCTTCTCTCTTTTCTGTAGAAATTTTCAGTTAGCCCCCCCAACCAATCTTTATATATCCACAGACGACATGGCATCTCCATAAACTTGGATTTGTTAACAGACAGGGTAGTGGATTGCTTTCATCTCATTCTCTGTCTATTGATGTGACTGTTAAGTGCCATTTACAGACCTCAAGTAGAGAACCAATTAAAATGTACACCTCCAAGTTTTCCATTAGTTCTCCATGCAGGATATGTCTGCTCTTTGGTAGTACTGGCTTCCTCTTTTCTTCATAGCAAAACTATCTATTACTCTTGAATACCTGTAATTCCTAGTGGTCAGTGCTACGGGAGCTTTTCATATTTCTGCCTCTGCCTACAGTTCTTGTTCAAAACCCAATAAATATTTCACAAATATTTAATTGTCTAGTATACGCCAAGTATTCTGCTTTGTGCCAACAGGAAATGGTGACCAAAATAGACACAGAGCACATGTCCCCAGCCTCATGGAGCTTATTGATCAAATAAGGAAATAGAAAATAAAAAATACGTACAAAAAAATTATAACAGATTCTGATAAATGACATTCAATAATTAACTCATTTAGTCAACAAACATTCATTGAGCACCTTCTTTGCCAACCTCTTTTCCAGATTCTGTAGTAGATCAGTAAAGAAAAACAAATTTCCTGCTCCCGTTAAGTGTCTTTTATTCCAGTGGGCTAGCATATTGTCAAAAGAAAATAGAAAAAGGGTTCTGACCTAATGTAGTCTTTAGCAAAAGCTTCTCTGAGGATGTTACATTTGTAGAGAGAGATGAAGAATCAATAGGAATCAACCCACTGAGTTGCTAAAAGTGAGAGGGTGAATATATTAAGCAGAAGGAAAAGCAAATGGAAAGGTCCTGAGGCAGGTTGGAGCAGAAATCTATGTAGCACTTTTTTATCACAGTAAAAACATCTCTTAATTATTTTGTCCCTGTTTAGTTTTCTATCAATCTTTGTTTTCAATATTATGAAAGGCATTTCTTTATGAATTATTTTAGAAAAAAAAAGTTGAACAAAATATATTAGGTTCTTCTAGCCAGATGACACTTTTAAACCAGGGTTACTAAACACTTTTATAATAGCAATTTCAGTTTCTTCACACTGTTTCTTATCTCATGTGTTTCTCTCTTTATTTCTGCCCCTAAGCCAGCTGCCTTTACATCTCAGTCTGTTGTCTCAGATTGTTGTTTTATCTCATCTTTAGACTTATTTCGTAGATTCTGTTTTATTGAATTATATTGAGAGCAAAAACCAGAAGCTGTGTTAAATTGATTTGTTTCCTAATATAAATCTACAAATAAATGTCCTTGTTCTCACTTTAGTATTGTATGCATGTCATTCTTTTTGATTGTAGAATTTTTTCATAGATGCTATATCAGGTGTACCAGCTCTATCTTTAAACATTTAGGAAAACAAATAACTCAACCTGGAGTTGAATTATTCAGCAACAGGGAATTAGATGCTCTTGGAGCTGAATTTCAGTCTTGTCCCTGATCCCATACTATGGGCTAGAGTCAAACAAGCAAGCAAGGTGAACATCATGCCTCCCCTGATGAACTAGATTGGAGTATTTCACAGTGGTTTTGACAAATGCATGCATGTATGTATATGTGTGTGTATATGTATGTATGTATGTGTGGATATATACAGTGTATGTGTGTGTGTGTGTGTGTGCGCTCACATATACATTTGCTTACATACACATACATATTGGAAATGGATTTCATTTATTTGTAGTTGTCAAGTGGTTGTAATAACTCTAGGCACTAGAATGAGGTACTTAAAATTTCACCTCATTTTACATGACTTATAGTAAACCATGTCAAATCATTTTTAACAAAAACAAAACACAAAATTATATGTAGAAATGCACATAATAAAATGTGTGCACTTAAAGAAAGCATCTATATACTTTGTACTTTGATTGGTTTCATTCTTCTCAATCTATCAAACCTAGGACGATCTTCAAGCCATCACCATCCAAATGTTCTAATCCACACTCAAAAAGCTAATAATATGATGACTATTCTTATTTCCCATGGACCTTGAATATCAAATCTTAAATACCAAAAAAGAATCTTTCAGTCACTAGAAAATTAATTTCACCACATGTATTTGGTTGGTTTCTCTCATTTTCAAGTAATTTTCTCCAGAAGTTGAGAGAGCCTATAAACTGACTGTCTGTACTTCCAAAACTAAAGATAAAACTCTGAGCCATGATGACCTCACATAAGAATTGCTCCTGAGAGGGCAGTGAGCCTTTCTCTATATTCATCTGTTTGGTTATAACAACTTGAATCATAGCCAATGGAGACATCAGGTGGAACTGACAGTTCTCAATGCAGTAACAAGACTTTAATTCATAAATCTCCCTTCCTTTAAAATCATTGTATTCAAAATGCCACTTTGTAAAATCAATTGATTATACTACCAAGAATCCATCTATCAAAAAAAGAATAGATGTAAAATCTGCGGGGATATTTTAAACCAATCTCATTTAATAATTAGAACACATCCACTCAGTAATTCCAATGAGTAAAGATGCTTAACTCAAAATAATAGAGTCCCTCATTATAGAATTTTAGGAATGGTGGGATGATATAGATGTCTAAAATGTTTCTTTTTTTATTTTTTAAACATTTTATTTATTTATTTATTTATTTATTTATTTATTTATTATTTTTAGATAGAGAGAGGGGGAGAGAGAGAGAGAATCCAAAGCAGACTCTGCACTGAGTACAGATCCCAGTGCAGGACTCAGTCCCATGTTTCTTGAGTGAATTTTTGGAGATGGAAATATTTTGGTCTCAGACCATATGTGAATCATGTCTCCAATAATATTCAGGGAAAGAGGCACAGATTGATCATTTCCAACCATAAGCAGCTTCCAATTAAGTAGGTAAGATACATAAGTTTCTTAATAATCGTATTAAAATCATTACAATTTTCTTTTAGTAAATCCCAGTGTGGGAGTTTCTACCTTTAGATATAGAATATTAATTTAAGCTCTTCTTTCAGTCACAGAAAGAATAATATTAGGTAGGAGTGCCTGATTGAAATGAGGGTGGACTTTCTTATGATGCTATAACCTTCCACTTATTGAACCATGTTTCATAAAGTCAGAAAGATACAGATCTCTGTAAATTCTCATTTCACATCACGTTAACATTCATATTCCATTCTATGTATCTCTTATATCAATGGCATTCTTCTCTACAATGTAATAAATATGCTTTAGAAACATTAAGTCATTTTATATTTATCTAACATACTACTAACAAATATTTTTAATCAAATTCATTAAATTTCCCTTTTTTAGGTCTTTAAGAATACAAAATTTTTTTTTAATATAAGAATAATACATTTGGTTGAGGTGATTATAAGAATTTTCTTACACACAAATAAAATACTTTGTGTGTATATGTAATGCATTCTTTCCTTTGAAACTTTACAAAAATATAGACTTGGTTTTACAAATCTTCTCTTTAATAGAAGTCTAAATTAAAAACTGTATTATTTCTACTTTGATGACTAAAATATCAAGACAAAAAAAAAAGAAAGCAGTATCTTTATTTTGCAAAATTTGCAGATACAAGAGAATATCTAATTTAGTATAGTATACTATTTTGTTTAACTAGCACATAGTACATTAAATAAACTACACTCAATTTCTAAATCACAAACATGGGAGTGGAGGGCTAAGAGAAGGATGAGGAGATTTTATCAAAAGAAAGACTCTCTTCATCACAACTGTCAACCTCGGTAATCTTTTGAATTCTATTTAGCAATTCCCTTCTGAAACACCATCACTCCAAATCACTTCAGTAATATTTCTCACCAAGCTGACTCTCCTTGATGAGATTTTCCTGCAGTGTGAAGGCATCTTGCTGCTACACCACCTGGGGCAGCTATTTCTTTGTCATACTTCAAAGCTGCCGTGAGGAGAGCTTGCTTGGATGACTGCCCAGAAAACCAAATAGGAATTGTCCTTGTTTCATTGTGAATCACATTCTGCTTGACCCTTACAGCTGGGGCTGGGTAGGGGTAGGGGAACAATAAGTCTAAATTTCTAATTACTTGACAGCAAGACAGAAAATTTTCGTCTTTGGTACATCAGTTATAATATGTAAAAAAAGCTTTCATATTGAATTCCATAGGTAATGTCTACTGGATAATTGCTCAGTTTCCTAAAACTTAAAGAATGATCAACATGGCCAACACTTTGACCACTGCTTATCTGCCACTAAAGACTAGAGGATATTAATATTGATTTCTTTTTAATGTAATGGTATCATCATCTTGAATGGGCTTTCTTAGCACAAACAGCTTTCAAAAATCCAAACAATTAGTCTTAAACCAATAATAATTACAGCGTAACACCTTACCAGAGCATATAGATGTATACAGTTAAGACAGAATGTCTCTGATCAAACACAAAACAATGAATTGTACACAGAAATGTTAATAATTACACATTACTGATACATCCTGCCCATCCTCCTAACAAATAGCCATTATGGGTAGTTGAGAATACATGTTCAATGTGTCTGTGTGTATACATGTAGGTATTTATATATCCTTTAACACCTTATATCTGCTCATGTTCACTCGGGTGATCCAGCATTTGAGTTTACCTTCTTAGTTTTACCTTGTGTAGTTGCACCCCAGGAGACTCCAAGCCAAGGGTGGGTGATGATCTAGTGAAGATGAGAAGACCCAGAGACAGCAATCGAGATGTACATTCATTGGGGCAACTCACAGACAGAAGTGTAGAAGCGGCCAACTGGACAAGGCATCCACTGCTGGAATCTACATGCAGCAAGATTTTAGAGCATAGCAACTTATCCTAGCAACTATATGTAGTCCTTCCCTCTTTTAAGGCCAGCATTCTAAGGAGATCAAGTCCTACCATTCTGACACCCTTTGTTTTAAGGGACATGCTCCAGGTTGGCCACCTCCAGAGCCCCGACTTTGAAATACTTAACAATACATTCTTCTAAACATCCTGCTTGGTGGTAATTTGGAGGAAGGATGGCATCTCTACATTCTCAAGATAGTGATTAAAAGGGTCATTCAGGGTGTGCTGGCATAAATTAGCCATCCAGCACATACCATATATACCTTTGCAGACATATGGACATTTTCACAAAAGACATCATCAGATAAACTTTTTCAATCATGGCAGAAGAACCAGAGGAAACAAAATAGGACTGGTTCAAATTATTGTTATCATTATTTTTTTTTAAATAAATAAATATTTATTTATTTATTTATTTTATTTTTAATTTTTTTTTCCAAGCAGAACATCCCCTCTTTATTACCCATCACCAGGCTAACCCATCCTCCCAGCCCCCTCCCCTCTAGAACCCTCAGTTTGTTTTTCAGAGTCCATCGTCTCTCATGGTTCGTCTCCCCCTCCGATTTCCCCCCTTCATTCTTCCCCTCCTGCTATCTTTTTTTTTTCTTAACATATATTGCATTATTTGTTTCAGAGGTACAGATCTGTGATTCAAAAGTCTTGCACACTTCACAGTGCTCACCATAGCACATACCCTCCCCAGTGTCTATCACTCAGCCACCCCATCCCTCCCATACCACCCCCCACTCCAGCAACCCTCGGTTTCTTTCCTGAGATTAAGAATTCCTCATATCAGTGAGGTCATATGATACATCTTTCTCTGATTGACTCACTTCGCTCAGCATAACACCCTCCAGTTCCATCCACGTCATTGCAAATGGCAAGCTCTCATTCCTTTTGATGGATGTATAATATTCCATTGTATATATATACCACTTCTTCCTTATCCATTCATCGATGGACATCTTGGCTCTTTCCACAGTTTGGCTATTGTGGACATTGCTGCTATAAACATCGAGGTGCACGTACCCCTTCGGATTCCTACATTTGTATCTTTGGGGTAAATACCCAGTAGTGCAATTGCTGGGTCGTATGGTAGCTCTATTTTCAACTTTTTGAGGAACCTCCATACTGTTTTCCAGAGTGGCTGCACCAGCTTGCATTCCCACCAACAGTGTAGGAGGGTTCCCCTTTCTCTGCAACCCCGCCAACATCTGTCATTTCCTGACTTGTTAATTTTAGCCATTCTGACTGCTGTGAGATGATATCTCATTGAGGTTTTGATTTGGATTTCCCTGATGCTGAGCGATGTTGAGCACTTTTTCATGTGTCTGTTGGCCGTTTGGATGTCTTCTTTGGGAAAATGTCTGTTCATGTCTTCTGCCCATTTCTTGATTGGATCATTTGTTTTTTGGGTGTTTTGGGGTGTTGAGTTTAAGAAGTTCTTTATAGATTTTGGATACTAGCCCTTTATCTGATATGTCATTTGCAAATATCTTCTCCCATTCTGTCAGTTGTCTTTTAGTTTTGTTGACTGTTTCTTTTGCTGTGCAAAAGCTTTTTATCTTGATGAAGTCCCAATAGTTGACTTCTTCATTGCCGATTTGGATGCCTTTTATTTCTTTTTGTTCTCTGATTGCTGTGGCTAGGACTTCTATTACTATATTGAATAGCAGTGGTGATAGGGCACATCCCTGCACCATTCCTGACTTAGGGGAAAGCTCTCAGTTTTTCCCCATTGAGAATGATATTCCCTGTGGATTTTTCATAGATGGCTTTTATGATATTGAGGTATGTACCCTCTATCCCTATACTCTGAAGAGTTTTGATCAAGAAAAGATGCTGTACTTTGTCAAATGCTTTTTCTGCATCTATTGAGAGGATCATATGGTTCTTGTTCTTTCTTTTGTTAATGTATTGTATCACGTTGATTGATTTGCGGATGTTGAACCAACCTTGCAGCCCAGGGATAAATCCTACTTGGTCATGGTGAATAATCCTTTTAATATACTGTTAGATCCTAGGGCTAGTATTTTGGTGAGAATTTTTGCATCCATGTTCATCAAGGATATTGGTCTGTAATTCTGCTTTTTGATGGGGTCTTTGTCTGGTTTGGGGATCAAGGCAATGGTGGCCTCATAAAACGAGTTTGGAAGTTCTCCTTCCATTTGTATTTTTTGGAACACTTTCAGAAGAATTCTTCTTGAATTGTTTGGTAGAATTCCCCTGGGAAGCCATCTGGCCCTGGGCTTTTGTTTGTTGGGAGATTTTTGATGACTGCTTCAATTTCCTTAGTGGTTCTAGGTCTGTTCAGGTTTTCTATTTCTTCCTGGTTCAGTTTTGGTAGTTTATACGTCTCTAGGAATGCATCCATTTCTTCCAGGTTATCTAATTTGCTGGCATATAGTTGCTCATAATATGTTCTTATAATTGTTTGTATTTCTTTGGTGTTGGTTATGATCTCTCCTCTTTCATTCATGATTTTGTTGATTTGGGTCATTTCTCTTTTCTTTTGGATAAGTCTGGCCAGGGGTTTATCAATCTTGTTAATTCTTTCAAAGAACCAGCTCCTAGTTTCGTTGATCTGTTCTACTGTTCTTTTGGTTTCTATTTCATTGATTTCTGCTCTGATCTTTATTATTTCTCTTCTCCTGCTGGGTTTAGGCTTTATTTGCTGTTCTTTCTCCAGCTCCTTTAGGTGTAGAGTTAGGCTGTGTATTGGAGACCTTTCTTGTTTCTTGAGAAAGGCTTGTATTGCTATATACTTTCCTCTTAGGACTGCCTTTGCTGCATCCCAAAGATGTTGAACAGTTGTGTTTTCATTTTCATTGGTTTCCATGAATTTTTTTAATTCTTCTTTAATTTCCTGGTTGACCCATTCATTCTTTAGTAGGATGCTCTTTAGCCTCCATCTGTTTGAGTTCTTTCTGACTTTCCTCTTGTGATTGAGTTCTAGTTTCAAAGCATTGTGGTCTGAAAATAGGTAGGGAATGATCCCAATCTTTTGGTACCAGTTGAGACCTGATTTATGACCTAGGATGTGATTGATTCTGGAGAATGTTTCATGGGCACTAGAGAAGAATGTGTATTCCGTTGCTTTGGGATGGAATGTTCTGAATATATCTGTGAAGTCCATTTGGTCCAGTGTGTCATTAAAGTCTTTATTTCCTTGTTGATCTTTTGCTTAGATGATCTGTCCATTTCAGTGAGGGGGGTGTTAAAGTCCCCCACTATTATTGTATTGTTGTCAATGTGTTTCTTTGCTTTTGTTATTAATTGCCTTATATAATTGGCTGCTCCCATGTTAGGGGCATAGATATTTACAATTGTTAGATCTTCTTGTTGGATAGACCCTTTAAGTAGGATATAGTGTCCTTCCTCATCTCTTATTAAATCTTTGGTTTAAAATCTAATTTGTCTGATAGAAGGATTGCCACCCCAGCTTTCTTTTGGTGTCCATTAGCATGGTAAATGGTTTTCCACCCCCTCACTTTCAATCTGGGGGTGTCTTTGGGTCTAAAATGAGTCTCTTGCAGACAGCATATCGATGGGTCTTGTTTTTTTATCCAATCTGATAGCGTGTGTCTTTTGATTGGGGTATTTAGCCCATTTACATTCAGGGTAACTATTGAAAGATATTAATTTAGTGCCATTGTATTGCCTGTAAGGTGACTGTTACTGTATATTGTCTGTGTTCCTTTCTGGTCTATGTTGCTGTTAGGCTCTCTCTTTGCTTAGAGGACCCCTTTCAAGATTTCTTGTAGGGCTGGATTCATGTTTGCAAAGTCCTTTAGTTTTTGTTTGTCCTGGAAGCTTTTTATCTCTCCTTCTATTTTCAATGACAGCCTAGCTGGATATAGTATTCTTGGCTGCATATTTTTCTCATTTAGTGCTCTATCATGCCAGTCCTTTCTGACCTCCCAGGTCTCTGTGGATAGGTCTGTTGCCAATCTAATGTTTCTACCATTGTAGGTTACAGATCTCTTCTCCCGAGCTGCTTTCAGGATTGTCTCTCTGTTTCTGAGACTCATAAGTTTTACTATTAGATGTCGGGGTGTTGACCTATTTTTATTGATTTTGAGGGGAGTTCTCTGTGCCTCCTGGATTTTGATGCCTGTTTCCTTCCCCAAATTAGGGAAGTTCTCTGCTATAATTTGCTCCAATATACCTTCTGCCCCCCTCTCTCTTTCTTCTTCTTCTGGAATCCCAATTATTCTAATGTTGTTTCATCTTATGGTATCGCTTATCTCTCGAATTCTGCCCTTGTGATCCAGTAGTTGTTTATCTCTCTTTTTCTCAGCTTCTTTATTTTCCATCATTTGGTGTTCTATCACTGATTCTCTCTTCTGCCTCATTTATCCTAGCAGTTAGTGCCCCCATGTTTGATTGCACCTCATTAATAGCCTTTTTGATATTGACTTGGTTAGATTTTAGTTCTTTTATTTCTCCAGGAAGGGTTTCTCTAATAACTTCCATGCTTTTTTCAAGCCCAGCTAGTATCTTTTTTTTTTATTTATTTTTATTTTTTTTATTGTTATGTTAATCCCCATACATTACATCATTAGTTTTAGATATAGTGTTCCATGATTCATTGTTTGTGCATAACACCCAGTGCTCCATGCAGAACGTGCCCTCCTCAATACCCATCACCAGGCTAACCCATCCTCCCACCCCCCTCCCCTCTAGAACCCTCAGTTTGTTTTTCAGAGTCCATCGTCTCTCATGGTTCTTCTCCCCCTCCGATTTCCCCCCCTTCGTTCTTCCCCTCCTGCTACATTCTTCTTCTTCTTTTTTTCTTTCTTAACATATATTGCATTATTTGTTTCAGAGGTACAGATCTGAGATTCAACAGTCTTGCACAATTCACAGCGCTTACCAGAGCACATACCCTCCCCAGTGTCCATCACCCAGTCACCCCATCCCTCCCACCCCACCCCCCACTCCAGCAACCCTCAGTTTGTTTCCTGAGATTAAGAATTCCTCGTATCAGTGAGGTCATATGATACACATCTTTCTCTGTTTGACTTATTTCGCTCAGCATAATACCCTCCAGTTCCATCCACGTCGTTGCAAATGGCAAGATCTCATTCCTTTTGATGGCTACATAATATTCCATTGTATATATATACCACATCTTCTTTATCCATTCATCTGTTGATGGACATCTTGGCTCTTTCCACAGTTTGGCTATTGTGGACATTGCTGCTATAAACATCGGGGTGCACGTAGCCTTTCGGGTCCCTACTTTTGTATCTTTTGGGTAAATACCCAGTAGTGCAATTGCTGGATCATACGGTAGCTCTATTTTCAACTTTTTGAGGAACCTCCATACTGTTTTCCAGAGTGGCTGCACCAGCTTGCATTCCCACCAACAGTGTAGGAGGCTTCCCCTTTCTCCGCATCCCCGCCAACATCTGTCGTTTCCTGACTTGTTAATTTTCCAGCTAGTATCTTTAAAGTGATGATTCTGAACTCTAGATCTGACATTGTACTAATGTCCGTATTGAGTAAGTTCTTGGCAGTCGGTACTACCTCTTGTTCTTTTGGTTGAGGTGATTTTTTCCGTCTTGTCATTTTGTCCAGAGGAGAACAGATTAATGAGAGAACAAAATGCTAACAGGGTACCAACTTCCCCAAAAAATACACTCTAAACAAATCTGAAAAGACCTGAAGCCAGGGGAAAAGAAAGGGAAAGAAAGAAAAAAGAAAAAGAAAAAGATAAAAACAAACAAAACAGATAAAAAAAAACCAGAATATGATCAAATATGATCAGGCTGGTGCATAGATCAGTGCCACACACTAGATTTTGGGTGTATTTTGGTCTGTTAGAGGAAAGTGACTCCCAAAATTTTAAAGAAAGAAAAACTTATATATGTACAAAAATAAGGGTTGATATGATGAAGGGATGGAATATGACTGTAAAGGTGAAAATTATAAAAATTTTATAAAAGGAATTGATAAGAAGTTTGAATAAAGAAAGAAGAGGATTTAAAAAAAAAAGGAAAAAAAGGGAGAGAATGTGATCACGCAGGAGAGTAGAACAATACCATACATTAGAGATTTAGGGTATATTTTGATCTGTTAGAAGAAACTATCTCAAAATTTTAAAGAGAGAACAACTTATATATATATATATATGCCAAAAATAAGGGTATCTACTCTGAAAGGATAGAATATGACTCTAAAATGAAAAATAAAAATGATTTTAAAAAAGGGATTGATAAAATGTTGGTTGAAAAAGGGAAAAAGAAAAATTAAAAAAAAAATTAACTTTGAAAGACTAAAGAATCATGGTAAAAAAGCCATGGATTCTATGTGCATTATTTCCCTAGCGCTGGAGTTCTGCCATTCTCATTGATTGGTAAACTTGGTCTTGGCGGTTCTTGCTGATCTTCTGGGGGAGGGGCCTGTTGCCGTGGTTCCCAAATGTCTTTGCTGGAGGCAGAATTGCCCTGCCCTTGCCGGTCCGGGCTAAGTAATCCCCTCAGGTTTTGCTCTCTGGAGCTTTTGTTCCCTGCAAGCTTTCTGTACAGCTTTGGAAGACGAGAGTGAAAATGGCAGCCTCCCAATCTCCACCCCGGAGGAGCCGAGAACTTAGGGCCCTGTTCCTCAGTGAGCCCCCAGAGAAAAGCAGTCAATCACTCCAATCTCCCCGGTGTCCGGCCGCACTCCGTGCTCACCCGGCCTGTGACCGAGCATTTCTATCTCTGGCACCCGACCCCGTGTGGAGTCTCCAAACCCCGCAGATCCCTGCGGTGTGCTCCCGCGCCTCTCCTCCCAGGGGAAGAAGGTGAGTCTCCCTGGATCTGCCGCTTGTTGGGTCCCTGCTGGAGGAGCAGTGGCCCGACTGTGCCGCGGATCACAGTTTATGGCAACCCCGAGCTGAGAGCCCGCGCCTGGGCTCTGTCTCTGCAGCCGGCTTCCCCACTCCGATACCTGGGAGCTCTGCCGCCCTCAGGCACCCCCGGTCTTTCTGTGACCCTGAGGGTCCTGAGACCACACTGTCCCGCGAGGATTCCACCCCCCGCTTAGCACTGGAGCGACGTCCCTCAGCGGAGCTGACTTCTAAAAGTTCTGATTTTGTGCTCCGAGGCTCTATCACTTGCCAGAAGTGGCCGACGGAGGCCCCCTCCCCCACCGTCTATCCTCCCGAATATCGCCTAGGATTCACTTCTCCGCACATCCTACCTTCCAGATAGTGGTCGCTTTTCTGTTCAGAGAGTTGTTGTTATTCTTTTCTTCGATCTCCTGTTGAATTTGTAGGTGTTCAGAATGGTTTGATCCCTATCCAGCTGAATTCCTGAGACCAGACGAAATCCAGGTCTCCTACTCCTCCGCCATCTTGCTCCGCCCCTCCTATTGTTATCATTATTAACAATGTGTAAAGAAGGCATGGAAACTCTCTGTATGGATCATCAATGTACAAGGTATACCAATCGTGAACCTTTGATGGAACAAATAAATATTATGTTCCCTGTCCTATAAACACTTCAGATAAAAAGTCTTTCTGCCTATAAAGGTCCACTCAGCTTTGCTGGTTCTAGTACTTCTGATAGAAATCATCTTCACTTTCTAACAGGAGGCCTAGAATATTCTTTTCAGAAAAGAGAGTAGCATTCACCAGCCTAAATGGGGATTTGGCTATATTCCTTTATTGTGCTCTACCTTGTTAAGAATGTGTTAGTTTTCTGCCAAACAAAGTCTTTGAGAGGTGACTCAGCCTGTTCGTGACAGAGTTACCAGAAACTTCCTGAAGGATGTCACCCATTTAAAGGATCAGTGACCCCTAGAGTTTGGTGATTTTCCCCAACGTTAAACTTGAACTGGAATCAAGATCTCCTTATCTAATATTCTTTCATTTAAACTTTGCTGCTTTTGTCCAGGAAAGTCCTCTGAGTTGGGAACAGAGATCTAACACACTGGGATTCTGAGCAGCTTAGCGTTAAACACTTAAATCCTATGGGACTCCAAAGAGAGAGGTGTTATGAGCAGGGGAAGAAGGTCTAGTCAAGTATCAACTTCTCCATTTACTTAAGACAAATCACTTTATTATTCTCTGTATAAGTTACCTCCCCTGTATAATGGGAATAATAATCCCTGCTTTATCTGCCTGACAGGATGGTTGAAAGATTAAAAAAAAAAAAAAAAAAACTATTACATGAATAAATCTTGTACACTTAACATTATCTAAATATTGTGGGGACCAAGAACAGGGCCACCCCCAAATGTACCACTTTAACATGTTGATTATTTTGGATTAAAGTTACCTAAGAAACAGCCAGTGTAAGAACACTCTGACCCACCCCCCCTTTGTCTCCCAAAACCAAGAAATAAATCTCTTATGTGAAAAGTACCCTCCCAGTATCAGGAGGTAAAGAGACTTCCTTATCCCCAGAGATAGGGGAATCAGAGCTGAGACGACTGTACAAAGAAACCTTGTTACTTTTACTAATTTACTACCCCAGCCCAAATTCTGTTTAGAATTCCTTACTAATTGAAGCTCCTGAACATAAGTTCTCTTTGTCCTGTAAATGTCTTGACATTCCTTTATGTCTCTTTGCCTAAATAGTATAAAAACTGCCTGTTTTGGTCACTTCTTTGGGTCTTGATTTTATAATTGGGCCTCTGTGATTAAATAATTAAACTTTGGTTATTTTCTCCTTTTAATCTGTCTCCCGTCAATTTAATTATTAAAACACCTAGAAGAATCTTGAGGATATATAAAAGTTTTTCCTCCCCAACAATATGATGAACTGTTGTTTTGTAGGAAATAACACAAACGAATAGTGACTGTTTTATCAGCAGATTTTTTTTCCGTGTCTGGCTATAAATTGTTTTCCATTAAAGAAAACTAAAAGATAAAGAAAAGCACCTATTGTAAGCAAAACTTTATTCATTATCTCCCTTTCTAATTCATGATGCCCAAAGGCAATTATAAAATTATAGTTTTCTGTATCTGCATTCATGCTTTTTTTATCCTGCTGCTCTGCAGTGACCGTTAATATGGTTAATGTGTCAGTTAATTTTTGACACAGAGCTTATTTATTTGAATTTTTTGAGAGAGAGAGAGAGAAAGTGAGAGAGAGAGAAGCAGGGGAGGGGTAGAAGGAGAGGGAGAAAGAGAATCTTAAGCAGGTTCCATGCCTAGCGCAGAGCCTGATCTCATGACCCTGAGATTATCACCTGAGCCAAAATCAAGAGTCAGACACTTAACTGACTGAGCCACCCAGGCGTCCCTGAAAATATTTTTTAAATGAAAATTTCCTTTTCAAGCTTAGGCACAAAGAGATGCCTAATGATTCAGTACAACCATTGCAATACAACAGACATATGCAAACCTAGACCATTAGAATCAGTAGCACAAAAGAGGGCTGGGAGTGGGGGGACTGCAATTACCTCCCTAATCAGGATACACTTTGCAGAGACGGCCAGGTGTTATGTGTTCTATTCACTACTTTTCAAGGAAAGGTGTTCTTGTCTCATGATATGAAATTTATCATCAAAGGAAAAGCTAATATCTATACTCTTAGTAGCATTAATTTCCTTGGAAGATTTCTAAGCATCTCTTCCTTTACTGAAATACAAACTATGATATTCTAAGATCAGATTTCAAAGAAAATGTAGACTTTCTAAGGAAACAAGGAGAAATCAGGGAAAATAAGCCTTATGAATAACCTCAGAGCTGATTCTTACCCTGACATACCACCAACTTGCTAAATGACCTTAAGAAGACCCTCTCATTTCTGAATATTAGTTGCCTAATTTGTGAAATGGGCAGCTTGAAATCAATGATTCTAAATTAAGTGAGTTCTAAAGTGAATTAAAGTTCTAAGTTTTACTCTTACCTTCTATGATTCTAAAATGTTTGGGGGAAAGTATGCAAAACACTTAAAATTATTCTGTATACATTGTGTATGAAAATGTAGAAGAAAGAGTTTTTTCCTTCCTTTTTAGACAACTATCCTTGTGGTTTCAGTAGTGCTTTTTTTTTCCACCTGTCAGTACTTAAGCATGAAGATTAATAGTTGCATTATTTTTCTTGTGCAAGAGCTAATAGCCTCTTAATTGTTTTTAATGAGACATTTTAAAGGAGCCCCATATTTCCCACACTACAGCATATTTTTTAGTATAAAGCCTCTGATTTAACACAGAGCTCAGCATCAGCTGGTAAAAGAGATTATTTTTAAAATGGTGAATGGTTTTAGTCAAGCAAATGTGTAATTATTTTCACTATACAATTTTGGCTCAACTGTGGATAACATTCAGATTGCAGTTGAAAGCCTTGTGTCCTTCCCAAAGGGACAGTTTCATACTAGAACTGGGATAAATTTTTCTCATGTACATAGGCCCAAATATTGCTACCTAATTTTTAGTGAATATCCTGTAATGTGGAAAGAAAAGAAATGATATCATAGTGAAGCCTACTGAAAATCAAAGATGGGCAAAGCAGATTGGCAATCAGATCATTTATTTTCTACAATTTTATTTTTTTATTTTTTTTTTAAAGAATTTATTTATCTGAGAGAGAGCACAAGCTGGGGAGGGGGAGGAGGGTGGCGTAGAGGCAGAGGGAAAAGCAGACTCCCTGCTGAGCAGGGAGCCCAATGTGGGCCTCCAACCCAGGACCCTGGGATCATGACCTGAGGTGAACGCAGACGCTTAACTGACTGAGCCACCCAGGCGCCCCTATTTTCTGCAATTTTAAAACATAAGTGTGCTCCCTGTCAATGAGCCACAGCAGTAGGTAAGGTCAGGGAGCACAGGGGAGAGATCTAAGAAAATTATGGTCATATCTGAGTTACTCATAACAAGGATTGTGCTGGGAAAAGAATAGGACTGAATGTTAAGGGGCCCCATTTACAGCCTTGTTTCACTTATATAAAGAATATTATGGGAAGCTTTTTTAAAGCTCTATTATTGTTCTATTTTTTCTATTATTGTTCTATGACTCTGTTATGTTCTATTTTATTATTACTTATTGTTGTTAATCTCTTACTGGGCCTAATATATAAATTAAACTTTATCATAGTATGTATGTATAGAAAAAATATAGTATAGGGTTAAATCATGGGGATGTAAGGTATAGCATGTGGACTACAGAATGTAAGGTACCACATACAGACTACAGCTAATGATACTAAATTGCATATTTGAAAGTTGCTAAGAGAGTAGATCTTAAAAGCTCTCATTGCAAGAAAAAAAATGTTGTAACTATGGATGGTGATGGATGTTAACTAGACTTATTGTGGTGATCATTTGCAATATACACAAATAGCAAAGCATTACATTGTTCACCTGAAACTAAGATGTTATATGTTAATTATACCTCAAAATTTTTTTAAAAATTGTTTAAAGTATATGCTCTATGAGAGTTAGAAATTTCTCTGTCTTGTTCACTACTACATCCTAATGCTGAAGAACTCTGCCCAACATACAGTAGGAAATCGATGTATATTTTTGATTCACTAAGGGAGCAGAGTAACCTCTAAGGTTTTCTTTGGCTCTGACATTTTGTGAGTGTTTCCTATTTATATAAGAAGGAGAAATCATGTAAATAGCAGTGCTTTTTCTACATCCATTCACTCTGCAAGTTGATTCAGCTCTGAAATTCTACAGTTGTGAAAATACTTGTTATTGTTTATCCTTTTTTTTCTATAGTTATCATGCTTATTCCATTTTATCATTGTTTTCATAGTAAATCCAATCAATGCCATAGTGTAAAGGGTAGGGAGACCAAGAGGAAGTAAGATCACAAGAGATAAAATGGAGATGAGAAGGATTTCAGATCAAGCAGGGGCAGAGGAAAGAAAACAGAATTAATGACCATGTAAAGATGGCAGCCACTGGTGAAAAGATGATCTTTCATGTTATATTTAAAGAGGGTTATTATTCTATTGAACTTAATATTGATATGCCTTGGAGAAACAGAGGTAACTAGGTATTTACTGATAGCTGGTAGCTTTTACAAGGTGAAAAAATGAATCAAAGACAGTCTGGGAAACAAAAAGGCTGGGGTAGAATTGATTATTTGACTGGAACAGAGCTGAAATTCACATCCTACCTCTTTCCTAGTTACATCACAAAGCATAAAGTCCTGGAGAAAATGTAGAAAGCCTAAACTTTGGAGCTAGTGCATCCCAAAACTTTATGTGCCATATATAACAAATAAAATGATAGCACTATGGTTTAGGTGAATAGATTTACAGCCCAAGTGTACCCTGAATCATCACTGTGTATATACGTAAACTACATAATTAAAGTCGGTGTTTGTGTCTTTTCTGTTCATCAAAATTATTATATCATTGCGTTAAGTGAACTTATTTAGAGAAAGAGGGGACTCTGCTCCCTGACAATATCCCCAGGAACAGCCTCCCCAAGGGAATTATCAAGTATAACAGGAGTTAGTCAGCTACTTTGTTAAAGAAATCTGAAGAGAATGTGTCACAAGGTTGCAGGCAGATCTACAGACAGATCATCAAACACTAATCATAGAGGGCTTTCCTGAGAGAAGAACAAAAATAAGTTTGCTGAGGAGTGAAAAGAAATATGGGTCACATTTTATCCTTTAGGCTTAAGATTCTATTTTAAGCTTGGGAGCTTTCATGTTCTCACTGTCAAAACGTTCTATGCCTTGTATAGAAACATCTCTGTCTTCCAGAAGCTTACATCTTCATAACCCATTGGAGGTCCCAAAACAATTATAATGCTGAATGTTTGTATGTTTCTTTAATAAGAACTAGCAGCTACTAAGACTCTAGTATATATGAGAATTTTTAAAAATATCATATACACACTAACCCATTTAATTCTAAAGCAACCCTTATATGTAGGAATATTATTTCCTCTGCATTATGGATGAAGACACTCAAGCTAAAAAAGGTGAATTATCTACTCAAATTTACACAGCTCTCCAAGGCCCCCTCCCTCTTAACTCTTAACTACTGTGCCATAGTTCCTAACAGACTTTCTAATTAGATTTTTCTCATTTGGTATATTTTCTAATGTACAAATATATACAAATACATGAAAATATTTTCCCATAATCCTTGCAACATCCCCTAAGGGAATCAAAGCAGATTTATTCCCATTTTACGGCTAAGAAAGTGAAAACATATTTTGGAGAACAGTATTGCCCTTCCTTCCCCAGGTAGTTACTGGCAGAGCCAGAAATCAAGAGTCCTAACTAAATAGTTTAAGTCTTTCTTTTGCCACAACATTAAGCTATAATATCTAGAAATCTGCTTTTCCCATTAAGAAAGTCAGCTAGGTCAATGTCATGGGATTTGGTCAGGAAAAACTAATAAAATGTGATTGTAAAAACCTAGAGAATTGCTGAAGGATGCAGTCTGTAGTGCTTTCCCTTGCTGGCATGCAATCTAGAAATAAATCAATCAGAGAGGCATCCTGTGTTTGTTTGTGGAAGGGAAAGGAGGGAGGTAAAAGTGGCGATTCATTATGCATTGTTTCCCAGAGTAGGATACAGATCAGCCAGCAGAGCCAGAGCCAGATTTTAAATATTCATGAGGATGTGGGTGGCTGCCCAGAATAGGTTGCACTCCAGGGAAAGACCTCCCACACTGCCTTGTCACAGGGTGCTCTCTGTAACTGCACGGAGTCACCGAGCCTACAACACCCTCCAAAAGGGGAAGCCCCGGGCCCCTCAACACAGTCTTTGGTAGTTTCTGCTCAGGATTAGCAGCAAAGCCTTGGAGAGATGATGGAATTAATGTTTAACACTGGGCTTTTTTGCCTCTGATTCTTATCATTTGCTTTGCCTGTAAGTCTGAGTCAGTCTTTCAAAACAGTTTTAGTAATAAGACCAATGTTCATGACAGTTGCTCAAACATTGCTGTAGATATTACTTTTTGTGATTATTGTGATTTTGTTACTTCTCCTAAAGGAAATTGCCTTTCCAAAAACATGCATTTGGAAAAAAAATTCATTTGGGTCCAAATAACAAAATTTGTAACTCCATGAAAAAATCCTTATGGGTATTTTATAGGAACTCGCAAAATTCCAATTTGTTCAAGTATGGTGGATTTTTTTAAAGAAACACTTATATTCTAAGACCATGCAAACAAAGAAGATCAGAAAAAGATCCTGCAATATACTAACTACCCAAAGGCAGATTAGGTATCCTAAATATGTTTTTAAATTTATTGATTGCAACACACAGAAAAAAAATACTAAAAAACAATAAATAAATAACCATACATTTAAACCAGGACAACAGAGGGAGGGAAAGACGGTGGGAAAGGAGGGAGAGAGAGGCAGGAAGAGGAAGGAAGAGGAGAATTAGAGAGGAGAAATAATTTTATTTCACAAAACAATACTACCATTATATATAATGTACCCTGACATTTTCTGTTCTATTCCATTCCATTTTATTCTCTTGGACTCTATTTTCAAAGTGTTGTTTATGATCCCTTAAAATGATTGCATGACCCACCATTCAGTTTCAATTTGCAATTTGAAAGAGAGATAAAAAATTATCTCAATTAAAGCAACTAAAATACTGAATAAATACTGAATCATATACTAAAGACATGAACATATTTCTGCATGTGATATATATTCCTGGAAAAGAAGCAAGTACCAAAGTTTGCTTCTACCTTGAATACATCTGTATAACTCCACAGAATTGAGATTTTATTCATATAACTTTTCAGGGTATAGACATCTGGGAATAATGCCAAGTACCAGTAACAAATGGCAATAGAATTTAAAATAAACTCAAAAGAACTTTGGATATTGTTTTTTTTTCCTTCAGATCTGGACTATAGTATAAGTATAAAAATATGATTAAAGACATGAAAAGGAAGGTTAAAAGCATGACCAGATAAAAGAAGATTTGAAAAATAATCATTCAGAATTTTTGGAAGTTAAATATATATAATAAATATAATTTTTAAATTTGCTGGGTAGATTAACCAGAATATTAGACAAAGCTGAAGACAGAAAAAGTGAACTAAAAAATAGATCCAAAGAAAGGATCCAGAATGCAGGCAGAGAGTAAAAACTGAGATGGGAAATATGAAAGATTAAGAGATATAAATGTTAAAGTGTAGAGATTGAATATATATAATCAGTTTCATTTCAGAAGATAAATGAGGGAATTGGAAAGAGGCAGTTTTTGAAAAATTAATGGCTGATAATTTCCTACTGATGTAAAATATCAGTCCACAGATTCAAGAGCCTGAAGGAAGATACATAAAATAAAATCCATCCCTAGACAGAGGAAAGTAAAATTTTTAAAAAAGAAGACAAATGTACTGATAAATAATGGTGATATCTAAAAGAAATAATAATTTATATGCTATACTGTGAAAAGTAAAAACCCAGCATAAAGCAAGATTTTTAACACAGATATTTCAGTAATATATACATCAAGCAGAGAGCAATTGAATAAAGCAACAAAAGGTTTGAAGGCACACACAAAAAATTAAACTTTATATAATTCACATATATATAATATTGCACCAAACTGGAAATTACACATTCTTATCAAGCTTATATTAAACATAATAAAAATTGACCATGTGTTAGTCAACACATTTCAAAAACTTGGTAAATTTCAGATAATATTTTCTGACCACAATGCAATTAAGACAGAAATCAATAGCATAAACATAACTAGGAAAAAAATCTAACACACTTGGCCAATCTTATTCATGAGCAGGGAAGCAAAATCCTTTAAAAAAAGAAATTAGCAAACTTAATCCAACAATGTACTAAAAAGTTAATACATTATGAATGAGCTGGATTTATCACAAGGATACTAAATTGGTTTTATGCACTATCTCATTCCATTGGGTTAATGTAACCATTATATAATCGTATTAAACTGACTTAAAATCTAATCAGTCTAATCACCTGACTTCCCATGTAAAAAATGGTGAGTTAGCTCTGTTCTACCTCTATCTCAGATGATAAAGATGATCAAATGAGGGGTGCCTGGGTGGCTCAGTTGGCTGAGTGTCTGCCTTAGGCTCAGGCCATGATCCTGGGGTCCTGCGATGAGCTCCACATCAGGCTCCCTGCTGAGCAGAGAGTCTGCTTCTCCCTATCCCTCTGCTGCTCCCCTTGCTCTCTCGCTCTCTCTCTCTCTGCCAAATAAATAAATAATCTTTAAAAAGAAAAAAAGATGATCAAATGAAAAGAAGTACAATGATTGCAAATGTGGTTTGCAAAGTGAAAAACACTATAATAATGAGATAAATTGCTTTATTATGCACAAAATTGTTAGTAATATTTCTTTTTCGCATCACAGCTCATGTCAAAATAGTTCTTGAACTATATAAAACACTACGGTCAATATAAGAAGTAGTGTGTTCTTAAAACAAGTAAGTGACATGCACATGTAAAAGGGTTTATAGATTTATATGTATAGTCTAAAAATAATAAACAGCTTTTATGTATTGCCCAGGTTATGAAACAATGACTTCATTGGAGGTCTACTCTGAAACTTCCTTGATCACACCCCCTTGCCTTCCAGCCAAAGGGAATCATAATTCTGAAATTTGTGTTAATTATTTGCTTGGTCTTCTTCATAGTTCTACATCCCTGGCTATATTCCCTAAGCATGTATGTGTGTGTCTAGTTTTACTTGTTTTTGAAATTTAAATTTGCGGAATTATACTTGTACCTACATGATTTGCTTCTTTTGTTCAACCTCATGTTAGGATTTTTCAATTGTGATATCTATTGATGTAATTAATTAATATTTTCTGCTCTTTAGGGTTCCATTGTATAAACATGCTGTTGTAATATTTTAATGGCAATGAACATTTGGGTTATATCAAATATTTTATTTAATTGCTTGAAACAGTATTACTAAGAGCATTGCTATCCATGTGTCATTGGTATATAAGAGTAAAACATCATCTAGATTTTATTCCTAGGACTGAAATCACTGCATCAAACATACATACATTTATTTTCATTTATTTATTTTTTAAAGTACATACATTTAAAAAATACCTAAGAAATTCCCTACTAAGGCACTTGTATCTAATTGCATTCCCATCTGCAGTAGATGTGCCTTCCTGTTATATTACATTCTTAAAATTCAAGATATAATTAATCTCAATTTTTGAGGCTGTGATTGACTTGAAATAATTTTTTGAAATTTTGCTTTACATTTCCCTGGTTATCAGTAAGGTTAAGTATATTTCCTTTTTATTCATTGTTCCTTTATTTTCTGTGAAATGCCCTTTTCATGTCTTGAGCCCATTTTTAACCATTTCTTATTAAATATTGATAGTACAAAACAATATTTAAACGATACACCTGAGATATAAAGCATGGCAATGCAATGGACACTCGTACACTTCAAAGAAAAATAAGTTACCTTTTCTGTGTATCCTGCCTTACCCCAGTACCCTTTCTCAGCCATGAATGTACCCACAGTACCAAATTGTGTGCTTATCAGGTTGTTTTTGGTTATCACTTTCCCATATGGTTTTACATTGTTTTACTATATATATGTGAGTTATAAACTTTTCTCCTCACCCTCATGCTCAATAACACTTTCCCTATTAGCATCAGCTAGACTAGGCAGCATTACCCAAGAGAGTGATTCAACATGATTGAATAAAATACAGCTGCTACTCACCTTCCAGCAGATGACATAGATCTGCCTTTGTGAGAAGCCGCTTAATTGCAAATCATAGTCTGTAATTCAAAACACTAGCCCCTTGGACTTTCAATTTTTGGGTTATGTCTGAACTGACTAGGTGTTTTATTCTCTCTTAAGAGGATATTAAGCATCACATCTATCATCTGATTAGTATACACTCACTCTCAGTTTATCTTGGGTTCATCTGAACCATATCCAGATGGGTATGTATTCAAATCATGTTCTTTTATACTATGGTTGCGTGTATATTTTACAGAAATAATTTACAATATTACCTCATTAATTTCTATTATTTAAGTACATGGTTTCATAAAATATATACGGAGCTAACACTCCCTCATCCTTAGGTTTCTTGTGATCAATCTGTGATTGTACTTTCATTATTCTGTGATAATTCTGGTGAGGCCAAGAAAACTCTTAAAGTCTCCCAGTGGCTTTTATTCACAAAAGTCTCAATCAAGGAATCTAAACTTCTAGGAGCTCTAGTGCCACAATGGCATAGTAAGCACCATCCAGCCCATCCCTCTTGCTAAATACAGCCAAAAACTTTAGGAAAAAAAAAAAATGTAAAATTAGCTAATTGAGAATGAGGAAAAATAAAAACGGGCTGACTATAGAACAAGGGCAAAATCTGAAGAAGTCACCTGCATCAGAAGGAGGTTCTTGTTTTGTTTCACTTTGTTTTCCTCTCATGGCTTTGTCCTGAGTTTTGAGTCCAAGACATAGAGCTGTTTGGTGGCACTGAAGTAAAATTCAGATAGAAACCTAACTTCCTGGCCAGGAGAACTGGGGAAAGGAATTCCCATGGGCCAGAGAGTGAGGAGAGAGTCCCAGGGGAAGAGAACTAGAAAAGGCCAGATCCTAATCGTGGGTATCAACCCTCCCAGTTATCAGTCGAACCCCTGGATCTTATGTTCATGGGACGCTCACAATCCAATGAAGCAAAGGCTTAAAAACTTAACGCAGTTTTGTGCCACGAGGAGGAAGGTAGAAATTACGACTTCTAAACAACTGGCTAAAATAAAAACAAAACATTCTCCAGAAGATTCTATCCACCACATATTTACAATATCCAAGACTAATCCTAATTATTCAACAACAACAACAACAACAAAAACAGAAAAATATGATCCATTCTCAAGACAAAAGACAATCAACAAATGCCAACAGAGAGATGAACTAGAGGTTGGAATGATCAAAGACTTTAAAGCAGCTGTTATAAGTGTGCTCCAAGAAGTAAAAGAAAATACACTTGAAATAAATGAAAAGATAGACCATATTAGCAGAGAAATAGAAAATAAAAGAACCAAATGGAAAATACAGTATCTGATATAAAAGAATGGATTATCTCACTAGCAGAATGGATTATCTCACTATGTAGATGAGAGAGAAAGGAGTCACTGAACTTGAAAATAAATAAAAATTACCAATCATTTCCTTCTTTCAGAGGACTTTAATATTTTGTGTAGTGTAGATCTGCTAGTGATGAGTTCTTTCAACTTTTAAATGTCTGAAAATGTCTCTACTTTGTCTTCCTTAAACACATTTTGCTAGGTATAGACTTTCAGGTTGATGGCTTTTTTTCTTTCACTAGTTAAAAGACAGTGGTCTACGGTCTTCTCATCTGCTTTGTTTCTTTTTTTTAATTTTTTTTTTAAGATTTTATTTATTTTTTTTGACAGAGAGAGACACAGCGAGAGAGGGAACACAAGCAAGGGGAGTGGTAGAGGGAGAACAGGCTTCCTGCGGAGCAGGGAGCCTGATGTGGGGCTCGATCCCAGGACCCTGGGATCATGACCTGAGCCGAAGGCAGACGCTTAACGACTGAGCCACCCAGGAACCCCTCATCTGCTTTATTTCTGATATGAAATTTGCTATAATCATTATTGTTGTTCTTTTGTAACTAAAGTAACATGTTTTCTTCTCTGGCTGATTTTAAGATTTTTCTCTTCATTAGTGGTTTTGAACAATTAGATTACAATATGCCATTTTTCCCATAAGGGAAACTCTTGGATTTGGGGGCTTATAATTTTCATCAAATTTTGAATATGTTTGGCCATTATTTCTTCAAGTATTTTTTTCTTTCTCCACTTCTCATTCCTCTCATTCAGGGATTCAAATTAAATGTATTTTAGGCTGACTGAAGGTGTCCAACAACTTACCACTGCTCTGTTCTTTCATTATTATTTTTGTGTGTGTATATATTTCATTTTGATAGCTTCTATTGCTATTGCTATGTCTTCAAGTTCAGTGATATGTCTTTTTTCAGTGTCTAATCAGCTGTTAATTCTTCCCAGTATACTTTTCATCTCCAGTAGTTTGATTTGGGTCTTTAAAAACAACAACAACAACAGCAGCAACAACAAGAACAACAACAACAACAAAACACAGGTGCCTGGGTGGCTCAGTCAGATAAGTGTCTGCCTTCAAGCTCAGGTCATGATCCCAGAGTCCTGGGATCGAGTCCCACATCAGGCCCCCTGCTCAGCTCCCTCTGCCCCTCCCCCAGCTTGTGCTCTCTCTCACTCACTCTCTCAAATAAATAAAATCTTTAAAAAGCACACACACATAAAAGCCTTCCATGTTTCTTTCTTTTTTTTTTTTAATATGTTATTTATTTATTTGACAGAGAGAGAGAGAGAGAGAACAGCAGGGGGAGCAGCAGGCAAAGGGAGAAGCAGGTTTGCCCAGCAGGGAACCTGATGCAGGACTTGATCCAAGGACCCCGGGATCATGACGTGAGGTGAAGGCAAACACCCAATGACTGAGCCACCAAGGCGCCCACACCTTCCACGTTTCTACTTAACTTTTTGAACATGTGGAATACAGTTATAAGAACCATTTTAATTTCCTTGTCTTCTAATTATGACATCTGTGTTGCTTCCAAATGGGTTTCAATTAATAGAGTTTTTTCCATATTATGGGTTATATCTTTCTGCTCTCTTTGAACAGCAACCAGACACTGGGAAGGTCACCTTACTGAGTGGTGACAGTTTTGTATTTCTATAAATATTCTTGAGTTTGGTCTGAGATGTTGTTAAATTACTCTCAAACTGACTATACTTTCAGGTCTTGTTTTGATAATATGTGAGGCCTGTCCAAAACAAGGCTCAATCTAGGGCTAAATGTTCCCCAAATTGCGGCAAGACTTTCCTCAGCACTCTACCTAATTCCCAGGGAATTATGATTTTCTGGCAGGTGAGAAAAGAACCTCTTCCCACCTTGTCTGAGTGCTGAGCATCATTCCATCTAATCTTTAATCTATCTTTTTCCCCAATCTTGAGTAGTTTCCTCACATACTCTGCCTAATATTTGATAGGGACCTTTTTTAGGTCTCCAAGGTTCTATGTGAGGCATTCTCCTCTCTGCCACTCTGTCCCGTAAACTAACAGCCTTGATCCCCCTGGAATCTCAGCTCTCCCTGCTCAACTCAGGGTGTCTGTTGCACTCTACCTCAGTTCCTTCTCACTGTGCTGTGGCCCAAAAACTCTCTCAAGGCAGTAAGTGGGCCAAATGTAGGGCTCATCTCATTTGTTTCCATCTCTTTGCCACCTGGTGTCCAATACATTGAAACCTTTGTTATATATTATATTTATTTTGTGTGTATTTTAAACTTCATTTAAATTCATTCCCTGTTATTCCATCTTTACCAGAAGCAAAAATCTTCCTATTCTCTATTTAAATTTTAAACATACGTATTTAGAAATCTCTTTCAGACAGTTATATTTTCTCTGTATCTTATAGTACCATAGTAATTTTTTATTAAATATCTGTAACTCTCCCTATTGGTAGTATCTCATATAATCAGTCCTTCTTACTACTACTTTTTGTTTTAAATAGGAATTCCATGTACCTTGAGGTGTGGAAGTGTGGTATTTCAGTAACATAGTAATACCAATGTCTTATATGTACTTCTGCTGGGTTTCTATTAATTTCATTCATATAGCTATGTTCATTTTTTTAAGTTTTAAATTTATGTGACTATGTGAATAGCATGCCTTTGGACTTCACCCTCACCTGCACTGGAGACCTGTGCTCCAGATTTAACTGATGATTCTTTTCCCATCCAAGTCTCTCCCTCTTCTTTTTTCTTCTCCCTCACCATTTCTCTTTCTCTAATTCCAAATCACTTTTTTTTTTAATGTGATAACCTAGCACTTTCTTCATTAATGCAAGTGTTATCCTTCATGCTGGGAATTAAACGGGTTGCTGAGTTGTAATAGTTCTTTATATATTCTGGATATAAGTTCTTTATTAGATACAGGATTTGCAAATAATCTTTCCCCTTTCTGTGGACTGTCTTTCTACTTTTTTTGATGAGGTCATATGAAACACAGAAGTTTTCCATCTTGATGTAGCCAAATTTATCTTTTATTTTTATTTATTTAACTATTATGTATCACTCGTACTTTTGGAGTCATATCTAAGGAAACCACTGCCTAATCCAAGGTCACAAATATTTACTCTTGTGTTTCATTCTAAGAGTTTTAGCTTTTATATTTGGGTCTACAACCCATTTTAAGTTTTTTTGTATACAGTGTGAGATAGGGGTCTTAATTCCTTCTTTTGAAAGTACATATCCAATTTTTCTATCACCGTTTGCTTGAAAAGGTTATTTTATCCAAAACTGAATTGTTGGCACCCTTGTCAAAAAACAATTGACCATAAAATATAACTTTATTTCTGGACATTCAGTTATATTCCATTGATCCATTTGTCTGCCCTTACGTCAGTACCACATAGTCTTGATTACTGTAGCTTTGTAGTTAAGTTCTGAAATCAGGAAGTGTGAGTCTTTAATGTTCTTCTTTTTCAATATTGACTTGACTATTCTGGAACCCTTGCATTTCCTTATGAGGTGTGAGGTTAGTCTTTTCTCACACCTTTCCTGAGCAGACCCTGATCGTGCAAGTGGCCCTCAAGGTTCCCAAGAATATGGCAAAGATTTTCAAAGCATGTTATGGACATCTCATTCCTCAGCTTTTTTTTTCTATTTTCAGTCAACCTCTCATCAGCCCCAACTGGTAATACCACCACAGGCAGCTGCAATGTTGAAAAACTGCCACTAATTGTTTCTGAAAAATGCCCTGGGAATAGGGCTATTCACATAGAGTGAGTTCTGACTGGGGTCAAATAAGGAGAAAATACCTGGAAATGAAGCTTTTCATGAGCTTCCACGCAAGTCAAATAATGACACTTCTCTGGGGATCTCCAAACCTATTCTGTTCTTTCCAGCAGCTGCTAGGCTGCTGGAAATGCTGTTGATTTTCAAGGCTGCCATAGATTTGGGGAAAAGAGATAGAATTAGGGCAAGTTAAAAGCACCACAAAGCTCGGTGCTATTACCAAGATACAGCTTTTTTTAAAATAATGTTTTTTAAAATGTTTCAAGGATTTGGTTAATTTCCAGGGTTCTGAAACAGTGATTTTGACAGATTGTGCCAGTGTTCTCATTGTTTTTATAAAGAAGCAGATTTTCTGAGGTCTTTAATCTGCCATTCTAGAGTGCTTCTATCCCTGATATGACTTAAAATCCCAATTTCCAGGGCACCTGTGTGGCTCAGTAGGTTGGGCACCTGACACTCTTGGTTTTAGCTCAGGTCAGGATTTCAGGGTCATGAGATCAAGCCCCGGGTCTGTATCGGCACTGAGCACAGGTCGGCTTGAGATTCCCCCTCCCTCTCCTGCCCCTCCCACTCATGCTCTCTCTCCCTCAAATAGGTAATAGAATAAATCTTTAAAAAAAATAAATAAAATCCCAATTTCCATCTAATCTAGATCTCCCATTAAACTTTTTTCCTTTAGGTTCTACTTGCTAATCTTCTGCTTCTTCATTCTAGGATTTTCTTCAAAGTAGAGATTTGATTGATTGGTTTCAGGTAGAGGTTTTTTTATACTGTTGTTGTTTTTTTTTTTTTTTAATTTGTCTTTTAACCTGCAAGTCTATGTATTTCAGATGGGAAAGGTACTTTTGTATATGAATTCTATACACAATATTGGACAAAAGGGTAAAAACACTTTTTAAGATGATGGCAAGAATTTGGTAAAGTGAGATGATCTGAAGACCAAGAACAAAAAAAAATATAGTTTTGCAAAGTCCCAAGTGGTAGTAAGAGATGAAATCCATAACAAAGATGATGACATAACTCTTGGTCAGGAAAAAAAGCCAACCCTTCTACAAAATGGAAAGAAATAATAGGAATAGCAATGGCAGCATTCCAGGAAGCCTAGGATTGAGGAGGGAAGTGGTTAAAGAAGTTTTTATTATAGATATATTTTCTCTGTGCATGGAATATAAAAAAGGTTGGCAGTGGTAGAATAAATTCTTGAAAAATATGGAGACACATTGAAAGAACAAATGTGGAGGATGGAGGGAGAAACCTAAGTATTCAGAGAATAATGTTTCTTGGCTCTAAGTATATAGTAAGAGTGGAGATCATAAGTCTGTTATGCCAATCATCTGCACTACTGTGTGATTTATTGTAACACTGGCATTCCACCAGCTAAGGCTCAAGTCATGTGAAATCACTTCCATTTCTACAAATACATCATGCTCTTTCATACCTCCATGATTTGTTCCATGCCCTTCTCTAGTTCTCCATAATATAGAGCATCTAGTCTTTATCTCTCATGCACTTCTCTCCAAGAAATATCTATGCCTTATCTATTGATAAGTTGGATAAAGAGCCACAGCCTTTATCCTAACTACATCTCAGATCACCCTTCTTGCATAGAACACTACTCTGGTGGGGTACACTCATAAGAACAGGTCTTTCCTGACTTGTATGGAAAGAAACAGTTCTTAGCTTCTTTCTAGAGCACTTCTTAGACTGTGAGTGTCTGGATAAATCGATTCATTTAGTAGGTTGGTAGTTAAGAAGCACATTTTTATATCAGAACCAAGTTCCATTCTCTAATAAATCTTTACCAGTTACAAAAGACAGGTTGATTCCCATCTTAGTCAGTTGAAGCTGCTGTAACAAATTACCATAGAGGAGTGGCTTATCGATAACAGAAATTTACTTCTCACAGTTCTGGAGGCCAGGAAGTCCAGGATTAAGGTGCCAGAACATTCAGCGTCTGTTGAGAGCCCACTCCCTGGATCACAGATACCTTCTAGCTCTACCCTCACATGGAGGAAAGAAAAAAGGAGCTCTGTGGAGCTTCTTTTATTAAGGGCACTAATCCTATTTATGAGGGCTCTACCCTCATGACCTAATCACCTTCCAAATGCTCCATCTCCAGATACCATTACACTGGGCATTAGGACATCAACATATGAATTTGGGGGGGATACAATCATTCAGCTCATAAAAATCCCCTTTTGTTTAGTTCAGCTTACACATTATTATCCTCCTCAAATACTAGAAGGCTTCTTTAACAGAAATTTTAACACATTATCAGTCTTCTCTGTGAGCATATCTGTTGCTCTATACTAGACTTTTGGCACTTTGAATGCAGCAAACATGATTATCACTATTGAATACTTAGTACCTAACCAAGGGACCAAAACATAGTAGACACACTGCAATTATTGATTGGAGTGGAGGGCAATTTCCTTGTGACAATAGGAGGAAGATTGTAGAGATTTCAGAGGCAGGCCTTTCACTTCCTATTTTTTTATAAGTTCTCTGAAAGAAACTGCTGAATAAAGCAATATATTGTGAAAATAAGCTTAGAGGGAAAAGATAGGTACAGCACAACAACAGATATAGTTTTCTTCCATGACTAAATAAAATGTAAACATTTGAAGAGCCTTTAAAAAGCATGCATTCCATTTAAAAAATGAAGAATATCTTTATATACTTCCTAGATCTCTAGGATATATTGGAAGTGGATAAATAAAGGTAGAGAAAATTTGTGTAATATGCTACTATTTATATAAAAATTGGTAAATAAGCACATTTGTAGGCATATATTTATATTAACAAGTTATTTAATAAAAACTTGGCAAGTTAACAGGTAATCATTAACTTAATAAAGGTTAAATTTTCTTTACCTACAACCTTTGGTGGTTTTATTTTTTCCCCTCAAGTATATATGCCCCTTAAAAAGACACTTGGCAAGAAGTCATCTTTTCTGATCACATTATTATCAACAAGGAATGTGTGATCTTCTCCTTGAAGGTGCAGGTGTTTGCATGTGAGATTTGACACTTAGGTTGCTAGGGTAACAGTCTGTTCCTTGGTAATGAAGAAGAAATCAGCACTAGAGTAAAAAGATGTGTGGATAGACCAGCTAAAAAGTCCATTTGAAAAAAAAAAAAATAGGGATTGTTCCAACACTAAATGAAACATGGGCAAATCAGAAAATGGTATTCTTAGACTCATATTTTTCACTGTCTCCCTGCATCTAAGAGAGCTTCTCCCATGCTACTTCCCCTATGCTCCTAATAGCCTCCTACTTTCTCCCTCACTCCTCAGATGAAACTTGCTCCCTTATTTGCTTAAAGTGTGATTAATTCTTTACAGCCTGCAAAGTGCAACATTTCCCCACCAAATGGTTCTCTTCCAGTCTAAAAAAGTAAAAGGGAATTCACCCTCACACTGTCTCCCCCTCTCCACATCAACCCAAGACTTTCCAAGAGACACTGAAATGATATCATTTAGGTGCTCTTTCTCCAATCCAGATATTTTGTATATTGGTTCCATGATACTATTGCTTGAATATTACTATTCCAAAATCATCCTTTCTGAATTTGGAACATACATTTTGAAATCAAGAATATAATTTCAAGAAACATACAAAATTAAGAAATTAATCAACTGAGTCCTAATATCCCACATTTACTAATAATGACTTGTTTAAACAAGGAAAACCCAATACTTTTAAATTCAGTTCAATCTCTAAATTGAGATAGGAGGTGAAGAAGTTGGATTAAAGTGTAGTGATCACATCTATTTCCTTGACTACTTTATTTTTAGTCCTCTCACTCAAATTTTCATTCAGATAGTATGGACTTGGTATCTTCTGAGTTTTCTTCTTTTGCTCTAGATTTTTTTACGTCATTTTAATAGTAATTTCCTTTTTAATTACAAAAGTGATTTTCCCTACATGATATTAAAATATATTTGAAAATCAAGTAATTTAGGTGTGATATTAATTCAAGAAAGCTCTAATGGCCCAATGTAGCAAAATTTCAATGCAGAAGTTGATTTTAGTTAGTTTAGAATTCAGGAACCCACTAATATGACAGCAACAAAATAAAAAAAGGAAATAAATCCATAAATGGGCTGAGATTAAGAGAGAAGCATACCAGAAATCCAATAGTTCTTAGAAATTTTTAGAAGTCTTTGGAAACAGAATTGTTTTGAAAGGTGAAATGGAATTAATTAGTGAACAAGAATGCCTTCTTCGAGGTTAAATATAATTTGAATTAAATTTTCATTATTAATACTAGACAAAGAAATGGCTTCAAAGCAAGCATGAGAGTGAAATATTTTCAAATGCAATAGTTTAATAAAGCTTCTACAACTATTAAAAGGTCATCTTCACCTCCCCCCCCCAATGTTTCTATTATGAAACGTTCAGGTAACAATGCTCAATAACTATCGTACCTTTTTAAAATGACATCTAGATTCTTGCATCATTCTTTTTCAGCCTCCTTCCCTCTGGTCTCTTCCTCTGTGATACACAATCCACACTGCAACAAGGGATACCTAAAATGCATGAGAGATGATGCCATTAACATGACAGATCACGTTCAAATTCTCCAAAGTCTTCCCACTGTCTAAGAGTTAAAGCCTGGACTCCCTAACTTACGGACTACAAAGCCTACATGATATGGTCCCTGCTTAGCATCTAGCCTCATCTTTTCCACTTAACTCCTCTTCCTCCAGCTTTATGCATTGTGCAGTTTCACATCTAGGTCATGCTTTGCCTTGCCCCTGGGCCTTGGTGCAGACAACTCTCTTTGTCTGAAACATTTCCCACCTTTTCTACCTGTTCCCCATTGCAGTTGGAGTGAAGTAGAATAGAATACAAAATTTTCACCTGATCTAAAGGCCCTGCAGGAGCGAGCTCCTGCCCAGCTCTGGAGTCTCATCTCAACCTACTCCTCTTGCTCCCTAGTTCCAGCCACATCAGCCCACTTCATACTCCTGTAGTCACCAAGTTCTTTATCACCTCCAGCTTTCCACATAGGCTATTCTATCTGCCTAGAAGTATGTTTCTTTTCTCCATTTTTCACCTACTCTACTTCTATACATCCTTCAAGTCTCATTTCACATATCATCGCCTCAGGGAAAATCTCCTCAAATTCATTCCCATATTGGACCAGGGACTCTGTTCAATGTTAGCAAAGCACCCTGTACTTTTTCTTCATAGTTGTTATTACATTTTCTAATCATACGCATTTATGTGATTTTTAAAAATTAATATTCATCTACCATGAGACTAAAATCCGTAGAGGCATGGTAATTTTGCCTTAACATGAAATTGAATCTTTCTTCTAGACACTCCAGCAGCTAGCAGAACACCTGACATACCAGTCATTTGATAAACACTGTTTAAATGAGTTGTATTAATAACTTGCAGGTAAGGAAATTATTACCTGATGAGAAAAACATTGCCATACTTTCTATTTTCTCATTACAAAAATATATAGTAGGCCAACATGCTGCCAAAATTTGCACACTTGCTTTCACAAAGCTCATTTAATGAGGTGTTAAACACCTAGATTGGCTCAGTTTTCAGCACATGATTGGAATTCACTTTTCTTTACCTCTCCTGAGTCATATTCTCTCACACGATGTAACATAATGAAGATTTTAATAAAATAGTCCCTCTTGTTATTGTAATTGCCTATAAAGTGCTGTTGGTAAAGGATTTAGGAAGGAATAATTTAAAATATTCACTTCTCTTACAATATTTTTTCTCCAAAAAGGCTAAAGTCATATTCAGAAAGTAACAAAAATCAGAATTTTGGTTTCCAGAATCAGTGAACAATTTTAGCAATCTTTGTATGAATGTCAATTTCTACTATATTTAAAGATGATCAAATCCACATGTTTATTGTTTACATGTAATTGTTCTCTACTGAAGGCACGTGCTAGAAATGCACAGAGCTTCAAGGTTTCATTTATGCAAGTACATGTTTCCCTCTGATTTTCTTGGGAAACTGTATATTTGAATGTGCATGCTACAAACATATTCTCTATATTAAATGCAGACAACGATTTTATTTTCATAGAGATAATAGCTCTCCCTAGTATCAGTACTGTTTAAGAGTATATCTTTTCAGATTCATACAACAAAATCTGAATATTAATGTAAGTCTTTAAAGTATTTTGACACTTATCCTTTTGGATCTTCAAAAAATTATCAAAGATTGTTGGACAGGATACATATTTCTATTTGACATATGACGAATTGAAAGCCCAAAGAGACTGATCTGCAAAAGGCTGTTTTGCAGTACTGAATGTAAGGTTGAAAGCTAGAGTCCTATTTTCTGCTCCATGATATGTGTCCTAAATTATATTACAAATTATAAATATGTGCATATATATTTCAAACAACACAAATCCCCTTCTCTCAAGAGGGTGGGTCTTTTAAAAAAAATCTTGCTTTCTTCTGAAATACAAGAGGGAATGATGGTTTTGTGGTGGGAGCATTTTCTTGGATAAACCCATGTCAGTGTATTGCTGATGTAAACTCCTCCTATAAGAGGTATTGGAAATTAACACAACAATTGGTAAGCTAGTAAAATTGTCTTCCAGAGAAGTAAATGATTGAGAAAAATAATGTGATCTATCAAAGACCTCTCTTGACCGCAAATATTTTCTTCTCTTTTTTCTGAAAGAGAAAATATTCTATTTATTTCCCCTCCCCCCAAAAATACCCTAAAAATTCACCCCATCATACTCCTAGCCTTGAAGTCTAGGATCTCATGGTGGTCTTTACATAAGATCCAGATATAGCTCCTCTTGGTCCAGAGACCTGTGAATTAAAAAGATAAATTTTCTCTCCCCCCATACACTAGTGCATACCACATTTTGTCATAGAAGAAGGGAAACATCCAGAAATCTTTGCACTATGAAAATTCTTAAATTCCACTGGACAAATATTACTAAATTCTTTCCCCTGAAGGTTGGTACTTTGCCTTGACTGGACTCACGTCCTATTTCCTATAACAGACTTCACAATTCTTTACTCCCCATAAGTCTTTATTCTGCCTCTGAGAGTTCCTTTATTTTCCATTATCTTCCTTATCCAAATCAGAAGAAAGCAATGAAGAATATGACCTCTTTAGAAACTGAGCAGTTTTACGGCTTTTGGTTTATTGACAGATGAATGGATAAAGAATAAACACACACACACACACACACACATATATATATATATATATATATATATGCACACTGGAATATTACTCAGCCATCAAAAAGAATGAAATCTTGCCATTTGTGATAACATGGATAGAACTAGAAGGTATTATGCTAAGTGAAATAAGTCAGTCAGAGAAAGACAAATACCATATGATTTCATTCATTGGTGGAATTTAAGAAATAAAACAGATGGACATAAGGGAAGGGAGGAAAAATAAAATAAGATGAAAATAGGGAGGAAAACCATAAGAGATGCTGGACTCCAGGAAACAAACTGCAGGTTGCTGGAGCGGAGGTGGGTGTGGGGAAGGGATAATTGGGTGATGGGCATTAGGGAGGGCACTTGATGAGTGCTAGGTGTTATATGCAACTGATGAAATCACTAAATTCTACCCCTAAAACTAATAATACAGTATATGTTAACTAAATTGAATTTAAATAATTTTAAAAAAAGAAATTGAGCAGTTTTCTCAGTCTACTTTATGCCTATAGATATTTTGAAATCTAATTATGTTTCATATCAGAAACCATATTTTTTAACACAGGTTTGATTTCAGTCAACTGCTTACACTACTATCCACATCCATAGTACTTTTCAAATACTGCATCTCCCTACCCCGAAATCTTCTTTGGGAGAATACTTTTAAGATCCTTTTCTTGAGCCATTATGTCTACCTAAAAAGATACACTGGGGCCCATACTAATCTATAGAGATAACTTAACAAAGGGAATCACAGTTGTATCCTTGCTTTGATTTATGCCTTGAGATTGAGTCTGATTATTTGAATAACTTCTCTACTTGTTCTTTTATCTATTGGACATGAGCAGGAATTGCAAATCTTAGCCTGGTAAGATAAAGAATTTCTGGGTTCTTTCTTTTTCCTTATAGCCCTGCTTACAAATGGGCCAATTCTTTTCTAAACACATGTAGTAATACTTTCCTTGTTTTACTTGCCTAATGCAGCTAATAAATACAACTTGTAGTAAAATTTTGTATCATTTTTATATACTAAAATCCACAAGTTTATTAATTATACCCTCAGTGTGCCAAATGTTTACCACTGCTGATATCTACTGAGACTTTTTCTACTCTCCAATAAACGTTCCATCACTGGCCTGCCACACTAATGGTATAGCTTGAGGTATTTTGTTAGGGCAGCACCCATTTCTAGTACCACTTTATTTGTATACTGCTCAACTTGTTGTTTTACAAACAAACCACCAAAACCTCAGTGGTTTACAATTATAAACTTCCTTATTCATCTTACATGTAGGTTGACTCTGGTGGCTATGGTTTTGCTTGTCTAGGTTCTGTTTGAATTTTCATCCCAAGAAACAGGCTGTCGAAACAGCTTTTGTCTAGAAGAACATGACCTCCTTTGGAAATGAGCAATTTTTTCAACCTATTTTATGTCCACAGATAGATTTAAAAACTAATGATTGTTACGGGGCGCCTGGGTGGCTCAGTCGTTAAGCATCTGCCTTCGGCTCAGGTCATGGTCCCAGGGTCCTGGGATCAAGCCCTGCATCAGGCTCCCTGCTCAGCGGGAAGGCTGCTTCTCCCTCTCCCACTCCCCCTGCTTGTGTTCCCTCTCTCGCTATATCTCTCTCTGTCAAATAAATAAATAAAATCTTTAAAAAAAAAACAATGATTGTTTCACATCACAAATAGTCCTTATGTATCCATTCTCATGCAGAGGAAAAAAGCAAGAAGTATGATGCCATTTTAAACAGAAATGAATGTCTTAGCATGCAAGTTAGAATGCCAGATTTTTTTTTTTTTTTGAGAATGTTGTGCTATAACAAAAGTCCTTGAGGTATTACTGAGTATTCCACTGTAGAGAAGCTCTGCAATAGTGACTGAGCTTTGTTTTGCTGTTAGTCATCAAATCTTGGATGTGTTAGAGCTAGCAGACCCTCAGAGGAGAGGCAGTCAATCTTATTATTATACAAATAGCAACACCAAAGGGTAAAGAGGAGCCTTTCAAAGGATAATACTAAAAGTGGATGTCTAAACAAGGGACAGAATTTAGCTCCACTCACTCTTGAGTTTGCCGCCCCCCCCCCCCCCACTTTATGCTTCTTTCTTCTGAGGAACCAGGAATTTATTTAGTAAAACCAGTGGGGTGTCTTGTTTTGTTTTGATTTTGTTATTATTTCTGTTTGTGTTGTTACTAATGTATATAATGAAGGACTATATCTTCCTCACCTTTTTTTCAGTCTCATATATACTCTCTGTCAGCTTAGGCTAAATTATGTAGTATGTCTATATCAGTTATTTTAGGAGAAATTATGTTATAGTAACAAATGACTGCAAAATTTTAGGCTTAAAGCAACAAAGATTTATTGCTCCCTCATAATCATGTGCATTTCAGGGTGTAGTATAATTATTCCATGACAGTAAGAAAGTTGGCAGAGCCATGCAATAGCTCTAATTTTTTTGTTGGGAAGTTATCTAAATAACTATGCCTAAGTATCATTGGCTAAGGCTTGTTGTTGGGATTGATAAAATAGTCTTTCCATAAATAAAGTTTCAGAGCAGAAGGAGGGGCAGGAAATATTTTGACTATGGTACAATTTGCATGCATGGACAGTATCTCAGAGAAAACTAATTTGTCTTTCTTCATTGCTTTATTTTATTGGAATAATAGATTTTAAAGGATGTTTGATTGGAAAAGGGCTGAAAATATGTGGTAAATGGAGCTCTTGTTGGCTCTATCACAATATGTATATTTAGGGTTCTGCTTCCAGCATAGAGGAGTAAGCTCCTAATAAACCAATCTTCCCACAAATAAGAGCAATTGATTCTCAAAAGCAACTACCAGAGGGCCCTGGAGATGGAAGCTAAGCAAGCATCATTGGGAGGGGAGTTGAAACTTGGGAGCATGTAACCAGCAAGAATGACGTACATTCTTTTTCTAGCTGCTTTGCACAGAAAGAAATCACAGCAACAGTACCGGGCATAGGGTAGCAATAATTCTGATACAAAAAAAAAAAAAAAACCTCACCCTTTTTTTGGCAGAGGAATCAGGTAGAGAACCCAGGGCCTCCTGAAAAGAAAAAGCCAGAGAAGAGGATACAGAAAATCTGAATCACTTAATACCTGAAGTATGCGTGCCTGGGCACGCTGAAAGCAAGTAGGAGCTAAAAGAACTAAAGTACAAGCTGAGCCCCTGCCACTATAGCTGTGTAGTCTTTAATTTGAAACTAAGTTAATTTTCTTCTAAACAAAAGCACCAACACTTTTTAAAGCATTATAACAAAATGACGAACTTACACAAGATAATATTCATAATGCTCCAAACCCAATCCCAAATCACTTCATATACAGAGAGCCAGAAACAATGACCCACCTTGAAGGAAAAAGAAAATCAACAGATAACAACCCTGAAATGACCAGGTTTTGGAATTATCAAACTAGAATTTTAAATGCAGTTATTATAACTACGCTCAGTGAGATAAAAAAATAAATGTACACTTGCAAGAAATGAAAGATAGGAAGTCCCAGCATAGACACAGAAAACATAAAAAGAAACAAAATGAAAATATCAGAATTGAAAGCTACCAGATTTGAGGTACAGATTTCTTGGATTCCTTGGATTAGGTAGCCAGGAGGACAAAAGAATCTATGTGAACCTGAATACAGATTGACAGAAATCGTACAGTTTGAAGAAGAGAGAATAAAGATTGTGAAAAAATACAACCTGGGCCTCAGAGAGCTGTGGGTAATTTTAAAAGGAGTCACAGAAAAAAAAAAAAAAAGGAGCAAGTTTGAGGCAGAAAGTTTTTGAAAAAATAGTGATCTTAAATTTCCCCAAAGTGTAAAAGACATACATTTACAGATTCCAAAAGATCAGCAAACTCCCCAAAAAGACAAATTTGAAAATAATCATACTTTGGCACATCATCATAGTCAAATTACTGAAAGCCAAAGATATGGAGAAAATCTGAAAAATACCCACAAAATAAGAACACTTTACATATAGGGGAATGATGATCCAAATGATTGTGGATATGACATTGCAACCGTAAAGGACAGACAACAGAAGAAAAACATATTTAAAATGCAGAAAGAAAAAACTAGTGGTTAATCCATAATTCTATACATTTTTAAAGATTTTATTTATTTATTTGACAGAAAGAGACAAAGCGAGAGAAGGAACACAAGCAGGGGGGAGTGGGAGAGGGAGAAGCAGGGGCAGGGGAAGGAACACAGGAACCAACAGGTAGGTCTCTGGTAACCACTCTTGTTTTGCTTATTTTGCAGGACAATTTCCATGTACAGAGACAGCAAAAATGACATCAACAGCAAATCCCTATTAAAAGTTGTGGAAGGAAAATGCTAAAGAGGTAATTTCTTTTATTAACTCCTTTGGGAGAAAAAAAAAAATTGATCCAATAAGAAATATTCAGTCTGATTGGAGCTTCCTTAGGGAAGATTTTTCTGTCTGATAAAGAAAAGCCCCTGCTTAATTGGCTTGGTCCATTCATCCTGCCTTGAATACAAATGTGTAAGCCCCTGCTCCTTCAAGCTGATGCAGCCATCCGGCAATAAACATAAAAAAGTCAACATCCTTAGCCTGGCAAAACAGAAAATTAGTAAAAGTCCATATACTTGGTACCATCAAAAGTAATCCAACCTGAATCCAACTACTTGAAGATATTCTGTTATATGAAGTTAATAATATATGAATAACAAAAGTTATGACCGTTTATTTGCTTAAGCTATAATACTTCAGGTAGTCTGACACCTGCAGTCTAAATGTCCTAGACACATCTTAAACAAAGCATTATTGGGGGGGGAGGGGCAGAGGGAGAGGAGAGAGGAGAATCTTAGGCAGGCTCCACAATCAGCAGGGAGGCTGATGCAGGGCTCAATCTCATGACCCTGAGATCTTGACCTGAGCCAAAATCAAGAGTCAGACACTTAACCATCCAGGCGCCCCTTAGACAAAGCATTATTAACCCATTATATGATTTGATGCCTGAAGAACATTTAGACTTATGCCTGGCATACATAAAGGCTATATGATTTTTTCTTTGTTGTTGTTTTTATTACCTGAGATGAAAATACTTATATCCACTCAACCTCTTCATTTGGATGTCTAAGCATCTCAAACTTAGTATATATAAACCCAAATTTCTGATTTTCTATCTCCAAACTTACTTCTCCCTGCATCCCTCACCATTAGCACCGTGGCTTATGCCAAAAACCCGAGACATTTTTTATTATTCTTTTCTCTCAATCCTTACATTCAACAAATCAATATAATTGTTGGAATGACCCTAAAAATCCATCCAAATCTGATTATTCTCCAGTATCCTGACTGCCATCACCCTCATTCAAGCCTCTACACCTGAAATACTGTTCCTACTTTCACTTTTTTTGTGCTAAATTTCATGTTCCATACAGGAGCTAGAATGATCCACTGAAAAGACAAATCAGATCATATTGCTTCCCTATTCAGACTTCAATGCCATTTCACTGCTTTTGGAATATAATTCAAGCACTTACCATGGTCGAAGGGACGACACAGACAACTGCCCATGTCTTTGACTTTCCTTCCATGTTTTCTCTCATTCATCTGACTTCAGTGACACTGGACTTACTGGCATTCCCTCAAGACAACAATTCTTCCCTGACTCAGGGCCTTTGCACTTGCAGTTTCCTTACCCTGAAGTGCCCTTTGCCCACACTTCGGTATGGCTCGCTGCCTCCCTTCATTCCAGAATCTTCCAAAATATCATTTCAACAGATACTGGCCCTCAATGGCCCTATTTAAAATAGGATGGTAGAAGCAGAAAATAGTAGACTTGGATTAGAGTCCCACAAAATGTTGAGATTTTGATTAGTGTTTTTTTCAGCATAGAAAAGATTTTATTCTTTTCAATAAAAAACACCCCCTAAATGTATGTAACTCAATCAGTTTATCCTCTTCCCACTACTGGGCATTTGCACTGTTGCCTGTTTTCGCTGATATAAAAGAACGGCAGCAGAGACCACACAGATGTGTGCCCTTTCGGTGAGAGCTACTGCCGGGTAAGTTTGTGGCTGCGGAAGTACTTGGTCAAGGACAAGTGTGTTCATTTTACTTGTTTCATTTATTGAGGTGAGGGCCAATGTCTTTAATTTTGATAACTATGCCAACTTGCTCTCCGAAGAGGATGTGCCAATGGATGATCTCATGAACAAAGGACGATACCCACACACTTGCTATCACTGCTATCAAGCTTTCTAGTCCAACAATCTGACAGGTGAAAAGGGCCTTTCATTGTTATTCTTGTTGTATTTCTTTGCGTGAGGTTGAACATTTTTTTTCATATTTGCTATCTGATTTTCTTTATTTTTTCTTTTTTTGTACGTAACCTAGTGGTTCAAACTGTCAAAGTTCAAATCCTGGCTTTTCTACATCCTAGCTGTGTAACCTTGGGCCATTTACTTAAATTTGTTGTGCCTCCATCTCCTCCCCTAAAATGGGAACGAGAGCACACACTGTGCTGAGGAGCTGCTGGGAGAACTTCCCGGGTTAATAGGTGCAAAGTGCTTAGGACAGTGCTGGCCACCTGTAGAGTAACTACTCTGCAAGCACTAGCTCGTATCTTCCTAGTCGGTTGCTCACTTTCCTAGTGCGTGATTTGTCCTTTTCTTATGGATTCATATATTCAGGAAAGTAGCCTGTTGGCTGTCATTTATGTTGCTCCCTTGTCTTTCATTATTTGACCTAAAAAAATAAAAAATACATTTCATGCAGAACTGTTAAATAGTGTTTGTTATGATTACAAACATTTGAATTCCAATGTACTGAAAACAAATCATGCCTTTTTCTTCGTTAGGAATCAGATCCATGTTTTTAGGGGATGGACAATGAGTAACAGCTGTGACAGTGCAGCAGGGGGCCAAAAGAATGTCTCCCCCTCCTCTCTGGAGAGGAGCAGCCAAGTCCTCCTCCTTCAGACTGCAGGACCTCGCTGTCTGCTCAAGCTTCATAAAGCCAAGCAGGGCGGAGGACCTGAGCCTGCTTGCTGGTTCATAGCTGAGGTCCAGAGGGCCACCAAGTGTGTGCTAGTGTGTCACAGGGCACTACAGGGTTGGCCTGACCTTTCGGGACGGGAAAAGGACGACTGGGAAAGGCTTTGAGAATTAACTTGTTTTAAGAGTCTGCCCAGCATGCCCTAACGGGATCTCTGTGAGGCCAGCAGAGGCATGGCTGGGGTGGGAGACTGAGTTTAGATGACCCACCCGTGCAAGCAGGAATGGGATTCTCGGCCTCTCGGTGTTGACATGAACCTTGTCCTCATAAAGCCCGCCAAAGGCTGTTTACGTGCGCAGCCTGGCCACCCCGTGGGCTCATGGTTGCTGGCCTGGGTGAGCCAATCTGCCCGCGGCTAGCGGATCTCCGTTGGAGGTCAGCAAGTTCAGCTCCTCGTGCCCGCTACTATGCCCAGCCCAATCCAGCCTGGTCCAGCTCGTCTGTCCATCACTTAAGCTCTCAGGTCTTCAGCTCGCGCTCCTCCGTCTGCCCGCCGCACGGCGCGGCGCCCAGGTGTGCCCGAGTTCTGTGCCCCCCACCCCCACTTCAGCAGCAGCAGCAGCCCCTACAGCCTCAAGATTTGATCCTTATTATTGAGAAAAATCACTGAAGATTTTTGCATCTTATTTTTCTCATCAGTCAAGTGGGGGAAAATAATGCATGATCACAGGGTACGGCAAAATTCTCAGGACATGTCTGCATGAAAATGGCTCATTAACTGCATAACAGTAAAAATTTAAGATTCTATTTTATGAGTGATTGTAAATAATTGAGAGCAATATTTGTCTGACGGTGTAATATGGCAAAACCATATATACACATATATTGGTATGATGCTTTGGATTTTGTAATTTCACAAATGGGTATACACTGATCCTCAAAATTATTCTATGATAATATAAAAGATATAGTTCTATTGTAATTATTTGTGTATGACAAAACTGATGCCCTCAACAGTGAAATAACTTGTATTCACAGCTTGCAAGTATTAGATTTTATACTTATTTTTAAAACTAATAATTTAATACATGTTGTATAACACCATACGACAGATTTAAATGCCAGATTAAATAAAACTTTTTTATTTAATTAAATTAAATTAATTAAATAAAATTAATAAAACCTTTTTTATTTAATTAAAGTAAATAAACCTAAATATTCTCTCTAGTTAAGATCCATGTTGATGAATTATCCAGTAATTTCTAATGTGTTGATACAAATACTGAACCATTCCTGCTTACACAAAGAAAGAGACCTTTTTTCATTGCTACAGTTATAAAAGCAAAGAAACTGCAAAATAATTTTGAGAGAGTTAACAATACTCTTTGAGTTCCTGAGTTCCTCATCACAAATGAGAGGCTCTGAAAGACCATATTATTAACTTCCTCCATTACCAATTGCCCAGCTGCACGACAAGATAACCTCACATATTTAATTGGAGGAAACAAACTTGCTATGTTTTTCTTTCTTCTTCACTAGCAATACAAACTGCATCAAGTTTCCCAAAGGAAAAACCCCCTTGACAAGATTTGTGTCTGACAAGCTGTCAAAGCAGTGTAGGGCCAAGATTCCAAGGAGTAAATATAAATGAATATTGTCATTCTAAACACAATATGCAATCAGGAGATTTCTCCAGGTCATAAATCCTTAAGGTATATACTTCAGAGATTTTTTTTTAATACATTAGTATTCTAGACATGACAAACGTGGGGTTGTTCAAACCTTATTCCACAACTGTCCAGGAAGAATAGTGCTGTAAGTACAATGGTTCTAGAATACCCTTTTCATGATCATGTATTCAAAATTTAGCATATTATTATCAGAAAAATCAGCACACCACACAAAGTTTTCAGTTAGTAAATGTATGTCTTTGTTCACTGTTTAAGTATTTATTGATTTCTACTGTGTTCGAGGTTCTAAATCTGATACTGAGGAAGACACAGATAGAGTGTTGTTTTCTATTGTGGTGGTTATGGTCTAGTAGGAGTGACAAGACATTTATGTCCGCAGCATGAAGACAAAGTAATAATTTCTGTCAAAGCAGAAGAAAGTATCAAGTTTGGGAATTTGGAAGAATGATGACTCATATCATAGATTCTGAATTTTAATCTGGAAGATAAAAATTATTTAGTTTATTCCCCTCATTTTTGATATGAGCAAATCAGAGCTCTGGGTGGAAAAGTAATTTATTCTGGCTCATACAACTAATTAGTAACAGATCCAGAAGGAAAATAAGTTCCCTAAATTCAGTGTCTTTTGATACTTAGAGGAATGGATGTTTACAATGGTTAGGAAGAACAGCCTTGTCAAGGGAAACAAAAGCAAAATTAAACTACTGGGACTACACCAAAAAAAAAACTTGCACAGTGAAGAAAACCATCAGCAAAATGAGAAGGCAGCCTACTGAGTCAGAGAAGAGATTTGCAAATGATATATCTGATAAGGGGTTAATATCCAAAATATATAAAGAACTTATACAAGTCAACAAACACACAAAAACAAATAATCCAATTAAAAAGATGGGGATAGGTCCTGAATAGACATTTTTCCAAAGAAGAAATCTTAATGGCCAACAGACACATGAAAAGATATTCAACATCTCTAATCATGGAAATGCAAATCAAAACCACAATGAGATATCATCTTATACCTGTCAAAATGGCTAGAACCAAAAAGACAAGAAACAACAAGTGTTGGCAAGGATGTAAAGAAAAAGGAACTCTGAGCACTATTAGTGGGAATGCAAATTGGTGTAGCCACTATGGAAAATAGTATAAAAGTTCCTCAAAAAAATTAAAAATAGAATTACAGTATGATCCAGTAATTCCACTACTGGGTATTTACCCAAAGAAAATGAAAACATTAATTCAAAAAGATATATGAACCCCTATGTTCATTGCAACATTATTTACAATAGCCAAGATATAGAAGCAACACAAGTTTCCATCCATAGATGAATGGATAAAGATTATGTGAGATATATATATATATATATATATATATATGTATATATATATATATGATATATATATACATTCCATTATATATAATGGAATATTACTTAACCACAAAAAAGAATGAGATCTTTCCATTTGCAACAACATGAATACACCTAAAGGGTATGATGCTAAATGAAATGAGTCAGACAGAGAAAGACAAATACCATATAATTTCACTCACATGTGGAATTTAAGAAACAAAACAAATGAACAAAGAAAAAAGAGGCACACAAAAAACCCAAACTCTTAATAGAGAACAAACAGGTGGTTTCCTGAAGGAAGCTGGGTGGTGGGATGGTTGAAATAGATAAAGGGGATTAAGACCACATTTATTGTGATAAGCACTGAGTAATGTATAGAACTGTTGAATCATTATATTGTACACCTGAAACTAATATAACACTGTGTATTAATTATACTTCAATTAAAAAAATTAACAGCCTTGGGACTCAGGAGAATTAAACATCTGGATGTATTTAATGTCAGGCAGCTACCTAGTTGCCATGTTCACCATTTAGAATTTTGATCAACCTCGGGTGCCTGGGTGGCTCAGTCGTTAAGCGTCTGCCTTCGGCTCAGGTCATGATCTCAGGGTCCTGGGATCAAGCCCCGCATCGGGCTCCCTGCTCCGCGGGAAGCCTGCTTCTCCCTCTCCCCCCTGCTTGTGTTCCCTCTCTCGCTGTCTCTCTCTCTCACTCTCAAATAAATAAATAAAATCTTTAAAAAAATAAAAAAATAAAAATAAATAAAAAAAATAAAAAAAAAAAAAGAATTTTGATCAACCTCATGCTGCATCCAACTCTGACTGCTCCAGGGGGAGCTCTTCAGTGAAACACACTAGGGCACTACGAAAAGAAACAAAAAACAATTCCAGCTTTCAACAATCCTCAAAACATCTAATTCTTAAATTGTACTGTGGCTTAGGATTCTGCCTCTTCTCAACCTTTAATACCAGTGCCGTGAACTACTGCCACTGTGAAACATTAATCTCAGTATCCTGACCGTTCTTTCTAAGACCCAGGTTCATACTGACTATGGGTATCCAAAATACTTAAAGCTGATTTCATTACTTCCCCTGCCTTGACATGCTTCTCCTGTTTTATTCCCTCTCTCAGTGTAATTGAAATGCAAAATTCTAAAATAACTTGTAAATTGAGTTTCTTTATTAATAATTCATTTTCTATCCTTGTATCATCCTCTGTGAAAGATTCCCTGGCTCTTTTTTCCTCTAAGCTCTACCACTTTCTAAATTTGACAAGTTTCTTAAAGTCCCTGGGGGTTAGCATCTCCAGTTGTAAAATAGGGATGGCAATTTCACTTATCCTAATAGGATTGTTATGGTGGGATCATGGAGGTTATTGAATGACTTTTTCTGATTACTTATCTTCACCTTACTTCCTAAGTTTTCTACAAAGGGCATGTATTTACTGAAATTATAACCAAAAAACTCATAAAATTAAAGCAAAAAGATATATCATGAGAACTTTTTTTATGTCATTTTTGTGATTATTTTTATGCAAAAATAATATAGCTATTGTTCTAAATTCAAACAATAATCACTGGTTATATAATAAAAAGCTCCTCCATCTAGAGCAGAAAAATTATGTTCAGCAAAATTCATTTCTTCTTTTCCCTGGACACACAACCAAATTACTACATTTTCAGCCTCACTGACAGTTCAGTTATGGTCATGTGAGTTTCCTGGCCAATAAGTAAAAGTGTAATGTATTACCTCCAGGTCTTCCCATAAACACCTCCCACATGCAATTCTTCATGATCTTTGCCCTTCTTGAATTTTAAAATTCAGGAAACCTTTGAAAGCCACAGGGAAGAGATGCTACAATCTGGATCACCTTGAGTTCCTGAATGCCTGTATGAAGAGATGCTCATCTCCATCATTACAATTAGCGCAGAATCTCCATAGGTGGATAAATGTGCAAAAAATGGACTTCCAGTGCATTTGAGCTATTATACAATTTAGAGTCTCTGTACTACAAGAGTAAGAAAATTTGTTTAAGATTTTATTTATTTATTTGAGAGAGAGAATGAGAGACAGAGAGCATGAGAGGGAGGAGGGTCAGAGGGAGAAGCAGACTCCCCGCTGAGCAGGGAGCCTGACGTGGTACTCGATCCCAGGACTCCAGGATCATGACCTGAGCTGAAGGCAGTCACTTAACCAACTGAGCCACCCAGGCACCCCATGAGTAAGACAATTTTAAACACACTTGGCTTCCCAAATTTACTGCTTCCTGTAATTAGAACAGACTATGTTTCTTCTGTGGTAAACGAAATCCACAATGGTTTAACACAGTAAAATTTTATTTTTTCCTGCAAACTCTTTGCCATTCCTGGTGACCCTTGGACAGCTGTCTTACGTGTGAGACAGACATCCAGACTGCTCTTATCTTGTGGTTCCACATTTTCAACACAAGACCTGCATGAATACAGAGAGAGACTGGAGAGTTTTAAAGAAGTCTTTTTATTTTTGTCAGCTGAAAACTCATTGCCAGTCACATTTTATTTGCCTGAACTAGTTTCATGGCTCTAGGTAACTGCAAGAAGTTTGGAAAAGATAATCTTCCATATGGCCAAGATGGAAAAGAGAACTGAATGTGAGTGAATATCCGTCATGTCGACCACACTGTTGTTTCTTATGAATCTTACCAAAAAATTCTATACACATGCAGGCATATTCATACAATATTAGAACAATGAGGGTCTACTATAAACAGTGTTTATCTCTTGCTTTTTTACTTAACTTATATTGCAGATTAAGATACAGATACATTATTTCTTTTAACTGTACATTTATTTAATGTGTTCTATATTGGTGGACATTTAACATGTTTCCACATATTTTCTATTGCTAACAATATTGCAATGAACATTCTTAGAATACATAAAAAATATCTAGGGGACAAATTCCTAGAAATGAAATAGCTAGGCTATATTTGTGTTTTTAATTTTGATATATATCTTTATAATATATGGATATATAAAAAACTTCATTCCAACGAGTTTGCATCAAATTACATTCTTACCAACAGTTTATAAGAACATTTGTTTCCTTTTAATCTTGCAAACACGATATACTAGCAATATTATGTGAGATTATCGTGTAATCTGCGTATTAGCCCAGCATATAGTTATATTTAACTAAACCAGCTTTGCTCAACATTTGTTTCCAGTATTCTGAATTATTTAAAATGTTTCACATAAATATGTATCCACATTTTTAATTATTTCATTAGAATTCCCTTTTGGAAGTAAAATTACAGATCCAAGAGTATGAAATATTTTAAGATTCTAAATACATCAATTTCCTATACAAAAAGTTTTACCAATTTACAATGCCACCAGAATTATATGAGGACCCATCTTACTGCACCTTTACCAATATTTGGTTTTACCATATTTTAATCTTTGCAAATTTATAAGTACATAAGGTAAATACTGGAAATTGGTAATGCCACCTCTGAAATAACTAACTCATAGAGGTTAGAACAGCAGATTCCAATGGCAAAAATGCTCAAGTGGGTATATATTCTTTTTAATCTAGCAACCTCTCTTTGAGGAAATCACACTTCCCCAGTTGCATGTAGTTCTTGTGAAGATATCAATCATATCATCCTGCTGCAGAATTCCCCAATCTCTCATTGTGGCCAACCTCCTTTAACTGTGCCAATTCAAGATCTTCTTTAATTTTGATAGAACTTGGAATAAAGAAGTTCTCACTTCCTTTAGGGGTTTCTTAACTGAAAGGAAATAATGCTGGTGCTGCCAGGGCCATATTTTACTTAAAATGAAGCTTTTTGCAGAATGAAATTAAGCATAGATAAAGGGGTGCGGGGAGAGAGAGAGAGAGAGAGATAATATTTAACAGTGCTGAGTGTTTAATCCTGCCCTAGATGTTTTGTTTTTCTATAGCTCTTCCTTTTAACGTCTAAACTATCCTATTCTTCCCAGTCAGTGAGTTGTTTGTTTTTGTATAAGCTAATTTGAGTTCCTGCCTTGTGCAACTGAAAAGATCCTATACATCCACCAAAACAGCACACTTAACATCCTTCTCTGCTACTACACATTCTGATAATGAGAATGTCACTCAGCATATCCAATACAAATCTCACTACATTTTATAAAGAAATCAGTATTAGATCCACAAGTACCTCCCAAATAATCAAAGAAAGATTTCTGCAGAGCAAGGTATGATTTTAATATTATTTATTTGATCGCCATGTATTATTAAAAGTTTGTAATTCTTTTTGGATATAACTGATAATTTAAAATTTGATAAGCCCAAACCAACTGGCCTCTAAGGCTGCTGGGTGACTGTTTCAGAAGTTTGTTACTTGGTACTTTTTAAGATGAAAATAGGAGTCAGCTGACTATAGTTTGGAGTAAGCAGTAGACAGAAAGAAAGCCTTGCATCTGGACATTTAAGCAACCTTAAGGTTTTACTAATACAGGGTAACTGGTTGAATAACATTGAGCAAATTGGGTCACTTAAGTTTCGCCATCTATAAAGTACCTCATTTAAATGACTTCTGGAGTGTCTCCTGGTTCTCAAATTGTAATTAATATTACGTTGGTAGTAAATTTAATTTCAAAGTAGCAAGTCTATTGCAAATCCAATCCAATGTATGTTGCAAGAATAATATATTTCTTTGATTTATTCCCCAGTTCCTATAAAAATAAACTACAAATTTTAGAAATCTTCTGTTTTTATCTATTTCATTTAAGTCAGTGTTGTGCTTCTGAATAGGTCAATTAAAGAATTACATATTATTTGACACTTTAAAATCATAAATAAAAAAGGTACATTTTTGGTGGATTGACTATTCTGAGATCAGACCACATTTATGCAGAAATGTCCCTAATTATATTAAAAATTTGCAATTATATTTTTAGATTTCTCACAAGAGCTCTAGTTTTAAATCTCTTTTATTTAAATAATCTCCCCATTTGCTAAATTTCAGTTGAATAGATAAGATAAATTTCTTAGAAAGGAATTAAATTAAGTTTCCCCTGGGAATACAATTTCTTTGCCTTGATAAGGATTTTTTTTTAGTTAGCATACTAAAACTGTGGAGTTCTTTTCTTATTTTTCATCTAGCCAAGTGCCCATGAAATAAAATGATGCTACAACAGAAACTATATTTTCCAAATAGAGTAAGAGTATAGTTCCAATTATCTAGTTATCAGCCACATTCATACAATTCTACTAATAAAAAATCTACTGAGTATTTACGGTATGCAAGACCATGTGTCAAATATTATTAGAAGATAAAAAAGATGAAATAGAGGCTCTCAGGTTAATGCCCTGTCCAGGATAATGGGATGAAATCCCTATAAAGAGATTAATTCAGTCATTGCATATTTATTGAGCATCTGCTATCTCCAGTCACCATTTTAAAGTGAAAGGTGTGGGCAAGGGGTCAGCAGGCAGGGAGCATACATTTTAATGAAGGAGACATAAATAAGTAACTTGAAAAGATAGTGCTAGAATTAAAATAAAACACGATGATAGAATAGCCAGTAACTAGGAAGTTACTTTATCTTGAATGGTCAGAGAAGATCTCTTTGCAGTGGTGGAACCTAAGTTGAAACTTTGATGACAAGAAAGAGACAACCAGAAAGATCTGGAGAGAGTATTCCAGGAAGACTAAGACTGTGTAAAGCCTCATGTATTATAAAACAGAAGAACATGCCAAGGTGCCCTAAGACACAGGGCTATAGAATTTAGAGGTGGAAGAATATATGTGGAAGTGGAGATAGGGTATTCCTGAAAAAATTCAAATGAACCTCAAGCTTGAGTAATTTTCATCAAATGGATATGTACATCAAGGTCAAGTAATATAGCCCAAGTTCTAGAGATTTGCTGGATAACATAGCGCCTATAATTAACAATATAGTGGTGTGCAATTTAAAAATTAGGAGGGTATATCTCATGATTTCATATTAAGAACTCCTACCACACACACATACACACATACACACACACACACACACAGAGCAAAAAAAAAAAAAATTCAAGAAATCTTTTGGAGGTAATGGATATGTTTATTAACTTGATTTAGGTAGTTGCATCATGGGAGTATGTATATATCCAAATTCATAAAAATGTATACACTAAATATGTAAAAATTATTGTTTACCAAGTAAACAATACAGATGACAAAAGAAAAAAAATAAAGATTTTTAATACAGAATCATAATCTTACACTACCTCATACAGCTAGGTTTCATACTAACCAAAACAAAATGGAAGAGTAACATCAGGAGGTCTTGGTGGACTTTTCCCCAAAGTATCATAAAAGAAAACATGATCAATTTTTTTTTTTTTCAGAATCTCAGTGCAAGTAGTTCTCTCCAATATCCAAGATCATAATTTCAGAAAAGAAATCTAATTTTTGTTCTTAAAACTTGTAATTATATACTCTTTTTCTTTTGCCCTGTAAAACTGACTTTTAATACTCATTAAGAAAATCATTCTATCTCTCAGAATGTTCTAGGGAATAATTGTGATTATTTGAGAATTATTCATGAAAGCATTTGTATAATTAAGGGCAAAAAGAGACCCTAAACCTCACCTTGTTCAAAACCCTCATTTTACATATGAAGAAGAGGTCCAAAGAGGTAGATCTTGTCCAGGACTACAAAAATAATTACAGAGATAAACAAGAGTTGAACACCTCCCTCATGATTCCCAATACAATGCTGTTGTACCATTTCTCCATTTTCATGCCTTAGTGTGCCAAATCAGACTGTCTCATTTTTGGTCTATCTGAGACACAAAGATACATCCTCATTACCTGAAACTGAGATAATCTGTGTAAACCCAGGCAAATACAACACAGTAAAATATAAGGCATATCAGGTGTAGTTTGTTAAAATGAAAATTTAAAGCATCAAAATATGTGAATTATTTTCATGTTTTACAGTTAAAGATGATTCAAGGTCATTTCTTTAATGTCACATCCATTCACTTGCATCCAGATCTGCTTACAAAAGGGGTCAGAGCAAAGAATGGAATTTACAAGATTTGGTGCCACATAGATAGTAATCTCTCTAAAATATAATACTTTCTGGGTGCCTGGGTGGCTCAGTCAGTTAAGGGTCTGCCTTTGGCTCAGGTCCTGGGATCGAGTCCCACATGAGCAGGGAGCCCGCTTCTCCCTCTGCCTCTCTCTCTCTGTCTCTCATGAATAAATAAAATCTTTTTAAAATATTAAAAAAATAAAATATAATACTTTCCTGTAGTTCATTTAGCATTTTTAAAATTTATGTTTAATTCTGCCTAAAAATACAATGTAAAAATATGCAAATGCAACTTTTGAATATTTCATGAAAAAACTATCAGGAGTTCAAGGAGAAGCTATAAGACCATTTTGTCTCTCTTTACTTTGACTAGTTTAATAATTATTGAGAAAACGTGTTTTTAATTAATTTTAAAATATAAGGGTATTTACATGAAAGCACAGCAGATGTTCTCAAAGGAATGATCGATCGACTTCTGTTTCGAAAAATCTATACCTCTTTTAAAGCTGTTCACATTGTGAAACCTGTACACAACTGCCTAATTTTCATTTCACTGGATGTTAGAGTACAAAAAATATATTTTATTTATTCAGCTTATAAATTGCCTCACAAACTGCAGTTTGTGTGTGAATCATCTCATTCATCACTTAACAATCTTTTGGATGGAATGCCTAAAGCCAATAGTGGCAATGCCAGCAGAATTCAGTGTAATGAGAATGCTATTGCTGATTGAAGAAAAGTAAAGCATAAATAATGAAAACTTGACCAGGTCCTAAGAATGCACATAATTTCCTTGGGTTGCAGGCTGATCAATTTTTAAGTGTTGCCCTACATCTCTTCTTTTATTCTACTAATCAGATTTTCCATTTCCCTTTCCTCCCTACATTGGATTCCTTTTTCTTATAAGCATCATCCTGGCAGCTTTCAAAATCAGAGTTACTTTCTTGTGAGTTGGGTTGGGCTGAGGTTGGCACTGGTGGCTCAAAATATGAGAACAAAAGAAAACATGAGAGGTGGATTAGTGAAGTGGAATAATAGCACATGAGGACAGAATAATAGTCCAACCAGTGACTGTCTGAATATGAAAAAGATACTTAAATTCATAATTGGCACAGTTGTAAAAGTAGAACATTGGACTCACCCTTTAGTTTTTAACATTGTTTTGATCTTAGAATCATGAGCTTTTAGAATTAGAGTGTTAGGTTAATTTATAGATCATCTGAGAATCATGGACTTCAAAATGGTCCATAGATGTCCTGAATTGTATGAAAAATAATTATGTATTTATTTCTTTTCTTTTTTAAATTTTATTATGTTATGTAAATCACCATACATTACATCATTAGTTTTTGATGTAGTGTTCCAATGATTCATTGTTTGCATCTAACACCCAGTGCTCCATTCAGTACGTGCCCTCTTTAATACCCATCACCAAGCTAACCCATCCCTCCACCCCCCTCCCCTCTAGAACCCTCAGTTTGTTTCTCAGAGTCCATAGTCTGTCATGGCTCGTCTCCCACTCCGATTCTCCCCCTTCATTTTTCCCTTCCTACTATCTTCTTTTTTTTAACATATAATGTATTATTTATTTCAGAGGTACAGGTCCTGATTCAACAGTCTTACACAATTCACAGCGCTCACCATAGCACATACCCTCCCCATTGTCTATCACCTAGCCACCCCATACCTCCCACCCCCACCACTCCATCAACCCTCAGTTTGTTTCCTGATCAAGAATTCCTCATATCAGTGAGATCATATAATATATGTTTTTCTCTGATTGACTTATTTCGCTCAGCATAATACCCTCCAGTTCCATCCACGTCATTGCAAATGGCAAGATTTCATTCTTTTGGATGGCGGCATAATATTCCATTGTATATATATACCTCATCTTCTTTATCCATTCATCTGTCAATGGACATCTTGGCTCTTTCCATAGTTTGGCTATTTGTAGACATTGCTGCTATAAACATCAGGGTGCACGTACCCCTTCGGATCACTACATTTTATCTTTGGGGTAAATACCCAGTAGTGCAATTGCTGGGTCATACGGTAGCTCTATTTTCAACTTTTTGAGGAACTTCCATACTGTTTTCTAGAGTGGCTGCACCAGCTTGCATTCCCACCAACAGTGTAGGAGGGTTCCCCTTTCTCCACATCCCTGCCAACATCTGTCCTTTCCCAACTTGTTAATTTTAGCCATTCTGACTGGTGTGAGGTGGTATCTCATTTAGGTTTTGATTTGGATTTCCCTGATGCCGAGCGATGTTGAGCACTTTTTCATGGGTCTGTTGGCTGTTTGGATGTCTTCTTTGGAAAAATGTCTGTTCATGTCTTCTGCCCATTTCTTGATTGGATCATTTGTTCTTTGGGTGTTGAGTTTGATAAGTTCTTTATAGATTTTGGATACTAGCCCTTTATCTGATATGTCATTTGCAAATATCTTCTCCCATTCTGTCGGTTGTCTTTTGGTCTTGCTGACTGTTTCTTTTGCTGTGCAAAAGCTTTTTATCTTGATGAAGTCCCAATAGTTATGTATTTATTTCTACAGAGTAGCTCCTTAGAAGTTTCTGCCCTGCCTACCGCCCCCAAACAAATTCACAAATCACTCCTAATCTTTCAGTAGTTGGGAAATTAAGGCCCACACACAGAAAATGACTCCTCCAAGTCACATGTTCTGCATGGAAGCCTTAGAAGATACTTATATTTTCAAGAAAATGTTGAATATTAAATGTTTCCTCAGTGCCTCCTTTGCCCTCCCTCTTTGTCTCTATTCCTTTCTGGTCTATGTTACTTTTGGGCTCTCTCTTCACTTAAAAGTTCCCGTTTACTATTTCTTGCAGGGCTGGTTTAGTGATCACAAATTCTTTCAGTTTCTATTTGTCCTGGAAGCTTTTTATTTCTCCTTCTATTTTGAATGACATCCTAGCTGGATAAAGTATTCTTGGCAGCATATTTTTCTCATTTAGCACCCTGAATATATCATGCAGTACTTTCTGGCCTGCCAGGTCTCTGAGGGTAGGACTGCTACCAGTCTGATGTTTCTGCCCTTGTAGGTTACGGACCTCTTGTCCTGAGCTACTTTGAGAATTTTTTCTTTGTCTCTGAGACTTGCAAGTTTCACAATAATATGTCAAGGTGTTGACCTATTTTTATTGATTTTGAGGGGGGTTCTTTGTGCCTTCTGGACTTGAATGCCTGTTTCCTTCCCCATATCAGGGAAGTTGTCTGCTATAATTTCCTCCAATATACCTTCTGCCCCCCCCTTTTCTTTTCTTCTGGGATCCCAATTATTCTAATATTATTTCACTTTATGGTATCACTTATCTCTCGAATTCTCCCCTTGTGATCCAATAGTTGTTTATCTCTCTTTTTTTTCCAGCTTCTCTATTCATATCGTTTTGTCTTCTATATCACTAATTCTCTCTTCTGCTTCATTTATCCTAGCAGTTAGAGCCTCCATTTTTTATTGTATCTCATTAATAGCCTTTTTGATTTTGACTTGATTAGCTTTAGTTCTTTTATTTGTCCAGAAAGGGATTCTCTAGTGTCTTCTATACTTTTTCAAGTCCACCTAGTATCTCTATAATTGTTATTCTGAACTCTAGTTCCGACATCTTACTTATATACATACTGATTAGGTCCCTGGCAGTCAGTACTGCCTCTTGTTCTCCTTTTTGAGGTGAGTTTTTCTGTTTCATCATTCTTGCAGAAAGTGGTTGCTTCTCTGTTTATAAAGTTGCAGCAATTCTTTTCTAAGATCTCATTTGAGTTCACAAGTGTTCAGAATGATTTTATAGCTATCTAACTGAATTCCTGGGACCAGATGAAACTGAGGACTCCTACTGCTCTGCCATCTTGAACTATCTCCCAAACTCCCTTTTTAATCAGATCCAGTTATAAATTCTTTCAGGTGATATACAAATATCTGTTTTGAATTTTTAACCTTAATTATTTTTGCTTTAGAAGAACTAACCAGGTAGAAGAAAAAAAGAGAAATAAATTAGGGAGGAAACTTTTATTTCTAAAGAAAGTAATGTTGGGGAGGTTACAATTAATCTTCCTTTCAAATATAATACTCCTCATTGAGAGGAAAAAAACACATAAGTAGGTAATACACACTACTCCCAAGATGAAATAAAGCCTTCAAAAATTAAAATATTTATGATGCTTCCTCAAATGTTTGTTTTTAAAGAAAGGAGACAGTATGCCTGGTTCTCTCAGTCAGACAGTGATATCTCACACACTGTCCTTGCTGAGTGCAATAAATCTTACACGTGTCCTGCAGAGCTGATGTAATCCACATCTCACCTCACCTCAATTTGTCTGAATTCTTTTCATCACAATTGCCATATATCCTGATGGTTTTATTCATAACTAAGAAAAACATTTTGGATGCCACCTTCAGCTTCCTTCCAAAATGCCAACAAGATGACACATTTTAATTCAACAGCCAACCCCTCTGTAGCTTAATAATTTCAAGTACATTCTGATTTTTTTTAATATATTTAAGGTTGCTAATAGCTTTCCATCCTTTAAAAAAAGGTACTATTTTTCTTCCTGGAATCAAATTGCCTGTCTTTCACTACAGTGTAATTTGTTACTCATCCTCTTATAAAGCAAGGAGGTTCAAAGCTAGGATAGCCAGGGTAGAACTTTGATCACACCACACTGACATTTGAGATGATTACCCCAAAATGTGGCTTTAAAAGATCCAGATGCCTAAAGTAAAATCTTGGAAAAAAAGGCCACCTACAACTATTCTGTTTAGGCCACAAGATTTTTTTCTTAACTTTGTCCTTGAACTTTGAGATAGATATAGGACCTTGACATTCTGTGAGTTTCTGGGCTTTTGCTACTGGGAGAAAGATGTCTTCATAAATCTTTCCCAGAAGAACATGGCAGTTTCAACTGTCAGAACTAGAAATTTTGTGATGTAACTGTGGGAATACTTGCTCTACCAGTTTTTCCTTGCATGACCTTAAGTAAATCACTTCACCTTTCTCATGCTCATCCATTTTTTTACTTGTGGAGTGGATAGAAATTAAATTATGTCTTCTTTTCTTGCATGAGATAGACTAGAGGGATAACATGAAAGAAATAGCTTGCTACTATACTGTAAGTGACTACCAAAAAGGAGAATGTAATAGAGACAGTAGCAAAAACAAGTAGAACCTAAACAGTCTCCAAAAGAAGTGCCAAAATGTGGCCAATGGTGTATGTTTCTACTGAGTGTAATGTATATCATAATTTTCTTTGAAATGAGACAGATCTGGGTCTTCTTTGATTGATGTGGCTGCATTGCTGTAAGCATCTCCACTCCTAGCTCACAAAACTTTTCATCAGGCATACATAATTACTGTTTCTACTTCAGAGATCATCATGTTCTGAGAAAATAAATAAATGAGACCTAGACACATCTTAAGACATTTTGAGAAGAATTAGTTTCCTTAATTCTAATATGCAGATATTATTAATCTCATACCATATTTAACTAGCAAATAAAGTTACATGTGGTAGTTTCCTGCCCTAGCCTTTTTAGCATTGGCTGTGTTAGTTATCAGGATAAGATACCAGCCTGGCAAAATTGCTGAATTTTTTTTATTCACTTCAAAAATAAAATTGAATAGAGGACATAATACTATTGTCATTGTGAAGAAACTTGATAATGGTTTGTTCCATCTTTAAAACAACTAACCTGAGTCATATCACAGTATTTCCTTTGGTTAAAACAAATGACCTCCCCAACATCAGATATTACATGCCATCATATACAGGTTTTTATGTACTTTTACCATTTCTATTATATATAGATTAAACTCAACAATTAAAAACTAGTCATAGAAATACATAGGAACTTCCATTTTTAGCAATTTTAGGCAGATTAAACATTAACTGAAATACCTTCCACAACAGCACAACTAAAGTTGATGAATAAAATGCAGAAACAAAAATCCTATCCAGCAAAAAGAAGAGGATTCTGTGTGCACTGGAGCTTGCATTAACCTGGGGCCAACTGCCCATCACTGCCAGCCTAAAGCTTCTATTATAATCAGTCAAACGCACCACTAGGGTGCTAGCAGGATGGCAGTTCAGTTAAGAGAAATTCAGAGAGGACCAGGACTTTGGAACAATCATAATTCAAAGTAGGTTAAAACCTGACTGGAGAGACTTGGCAGAAACTTTTACCTGGCTCTATTTGATTCCAAGTGGAACTGAACAAAAAGGAAAAATTGTCTCCTTTGAGAATTACTAACAGCAAGACTGCATTTATATAAGTCTGGGGACAGATTTCCCACCACTTCTGGTACAATAACCCCCAAACTGGAAATTTCCTGTAGCATGGTTCCAGGCTAGTATTACCTTCAGACTCCTGGAAAAAGTAAAAAAAAAAAAAAAAAAAAAAAATAATAATAATAATAATTAGAACAAACTTGATTTTTTAAAAGATTTATTTATTTATTTATTTGAGACAGAGAACATGGGAGAGTGAGGAGTGGAGGGGAGAGGGAAATAGAGAGAGAAACTTAAGCAGGCTCCATGTGGGGCTTGATCTCATGACCCTGAGATCAGGACACTAAGATCATGACCTGAGCCAAAACCAACAGTCGGAGCTTAAGTGACTTTGCCACACAGGCATCCCAGTAGAATGCACTTTAAAATAAAACCTCAAGGAATTCACACACAATTATAGTAATATGATGAAACTAAAATAAAAGGCAATATAGATAAACAAATAAAGGGAAATATTTATATATTTATCTCCATGAGAAACAACCAGCAATCAAAAAGAATTGAAGTATCTATCCCATAAAAGCTGTAGATATTTTAATTGTCTGACCAGAATATGTTACTATGCTTACTATGTTCAAAGAAATAGGATGCTTTAGAAAATACAGCCAAGTAGATCTGATGAGAATAAATATAAACTCTAGACATGAATGTCTATGCTGAATTTATAAAGTGAATGGACAAAAATGCAGTACAGTAAGAAGATCTAAATATTCATCTCCTATTAGCAAAATGGAAAATAGAAACAAAGAAATTAAACAGACTGCAGAACATGGAGAAAATACATGAAAATAAAGAAGAGAAATTATAACCTAGTTTTATATAATAGGGTAATGTAATATAATATAATATAATAAGGTTGGATAGGGTAAGAAAATCTCACATGACCTAGAATTCCAGAAGGAGGTAACATGAAGAATGGAGAAAAAGCAATCCTTGAAAAAACACTGCTGACATTTGTGATAACTAGATGTAAACCATCACTCCTCACATTTAGTAACAAAATTAACCCCAAGAAGAATACATATTTGAAAATCCAAATTAGGAACATCATAGTAAAATACCAAAGACAAAATTAAAAGCAGTCCATAAGAAAATATAGACTAACTATAAGAGGTCTATAATTAAATATTGGCAACACTGAAATCCAGAAGATAGCGTGATTCTATCTTTACATAGATGATTAAAAAAAAAAAAAATCCTGGAAATCTACACCTGGTGAAATTAACTTTCAGAAATGAGATAAAATGGAAGTATTTTCAGACAGACACAAACTGAAAGCATGTTCTAGACTTTAATTGAAGGTACTTCTAGAGCATATTTTTTATTAAGAAAGAAAATTAATTTCAAAGCAAAGTCTAAGGTGAAAGTGGAAATTGTGAGTAAAGAAAATGATACAGGTCAGTAAAATTAACAAATTAAATACATCAAACAACAATAATAGTATCCAGTTTACAAAATTAATCAATTAAAGTAGAAATAAATCCTGGCCAAAAAGTGGGGAAAAAAAATGGTATATGAGAGGCATCATGGTAGTAAAGAAGTGGACATAATCAATTCTGTCTATGTACTGTTTGATAAGAGATTAGCTTTAAGATTTATTACTACATACACACACACACACATATATATATACATGTGAATTTTACAAATTATAGAAAAACCACTAAATGTTAGATATAGATTAGATAGGGTGCCTGGGTGGCTCAGTTGGTTAAGCGACTGCCTTCGGCTCAGGTCATGATCCTGGAGTCCCGGGATCGAGTCCCGCATTGGGCTCCCTGCTCAGCAGGGGGTCTGCTTCTCCCTCTGCCCTCTTCCCTCTTGTGCTCTCTGTCTCTCATTCTCTCTCTCTCAAATAAATAAATAAAATCTTTAAAAAAAAGATATAGATTAGATATACATTCTAAAGCAGTAGGCAGAAAAATTATGACTGAAAAAACAGAAAATGAGAAAGAAATAAACAAATTTAAATGAACCAAAAGAAAGTACAATCAAATCATAGTCAATGTAGGGCTAAAAGCAAATTATCAGACTATATTTTTCTTTAAATATATGGGGAACAAATCCTAGAGGAGAACATAGGCAGCAACCTCTTCGACCTCAGCTGCAGCAAATTCTTGCTAGTCACATCTCCAAAGGCAAGGGAAACAAAAGCAAAAATGAACTATTGGGATTTCATCAAGATAAAAAGCTTTTGCACAGCAAAGGAAACAGTCAACAAAACTAAAAGGCAACCTAAGGAATGGGAGAAGGTATTTGCAAATGACATGTAAGATAAAGGGCTAGTATCCAAGATCTATAAAGAACTTATCAAACTCAACACCCCAAAAAACCAAACAATCTAGTCAAGAAATGGGCAGAAGATATGAACAGACATTTCTCCAAAGAAGACATACACATGGCAACAGATATGAAAAATGCTCCACATCACTTAGCATCAGGGAAATACAAATCAAAACCACAATGAGATATCACCTCACACCAGTCAGAATGGCTAAAATTAACAAGTCAGGAAACGACAAATGTTGGCAAGGATACGGAGAAAGGGGAACCCTCTTACACTGTTGGTGGGAATGCAAGCTGGTATAGCCACTCTGGAAAACAGTATGGAGTTTCTTCAAGAAGAGCTACCCTACAACCCAGCAATTGCACTACTAGATATTTACTCCAAAGATACAAATGTAGTGATCCAAAGGGACACCTGCATTCCTATGTTTATAGCAGCAATGTCCACAATAGCCAAACTGTGGAAAGAGCCTAGATGTCCATCAACAGATGAATGGATAAAGAAGATATGGTGTATATATACATATATATATAAATACCACAATATTATATATATATATATATATATATATATATATATATATATATATATACACACACACAGTGAAATATTACTCAGTTATCAGAAAGGATGAAATCTTACCATTTACATCAATGTGGATAGAACTGGAGGGTGTTATGCTGAGGAAAGTAAGTCAATCAGAGAAAGACAGTTATCATATGGTTTCAGTCATGTGTGGAATATAAGAAACAGTGCAGACATACATAAGGGAAGGGAGGGGAAAAAAATGGGAAGAAATCAGAGAGGGAGACAAACCATGAAAGACTCTTAATTATGGGAAAGAAACTGAGGGTTGCTGTAGGGGAGGTGGGTGGGGAGATGGGGTAACTGGGTGACAAGCATTAAGGAGGGCACATGATGTGATGAGCACTGGGTGTTATCAGCAACTGATGAATTACTGAACTCTAAATCTGAAACTAATGATGTTCTATATGTTGGCTAATTGAATTTAAATTAAAAAATTAAAATACATTAAAAAAAATTTAAACAATATATGGGGAACAAAGCATTGAAAATCTAAGAAAAGAAAAAAGTATGCCAGACAAAGTCAAGCAAAATAAGTATACTGGGCACATATACATTAGTATTAGATAAAGTACACACTAAAGAAAGAGAACAATAAACACAATAATCAGATATTGAGAAAAGATTCAATTCACCAGAAAAATTATAAATTTGAATGCACCTAACAAGGTTTGTTGTAAAAACTTCTGGAATACAGAAATATGAAAGTAGTAGAAGAAAGAGAATAGCAGAAGTAATAGGATAAAATATATATAAAGGGAAATGCCCAAATCTGAAAGTATACAGGTACACAAAAGTTCCGGCAGAAAACTGCAAGTTAATGGGCGCCTGGGTGGCTCAGTCGTTAAGCGTCTGCCTTCAGCTCAGGTCATGATCCCAGGGTCCTGGGATCGAGCCCCACATCGGGCTCCCTGCTCAGCAGGAAGCCTACTTCTCCCTCCCCCATTCCCCCTGCTTGTGTTCCCTCTCTCGCTGTGTCTCTCTCTGTCAAATAAATAAATAAAATCTTTAAAAAAAAAAAAAAGAAAGAAAACTGCAAGTTAAAGACTACCTGAGAAAACCTAGCCCCAAGTTTAAAAAATAATCTTCCATCAGATTTTTAACTATAAATTATTTCCATTATTAATTTAGGAATAACTAACATAATAAAGGATATGCCAAAAAAAGCATACAGTAAACAATACAATGGTGATTTATTTTAGTGACATTTCATTAAAATGAGGAAGAAGACAGAGACACTGTTCAGGATACTATAGCTCATACAACCTATCCTTTACTCTTTTCCAGCAAGATATGTTGAGGCATAAAATTACATTTTGGTACTTCCTTGTAGCTAGTAATATGAATGCAAAATAAAATCTGCCAATTAGGTGTACTCCCATGAAGTTAGAAGACACAAATGATGAGTTAGAGACCATCCTTCTTCCCCTTTTGGCTCTCCTGCAAGCAAATATCGACATGAAAAAGTAAAAATACTCTGTAGCAGTGTCCCAGAGTATCAAGAGATAGTTACAGTAATGAGAATAGTGGCATTTATATCAGTGGGAGTTTCTTACTCTAGAATTTTTATCCCTGTATCTCAGCTAAGGAGACCTATGCTTTTCTTTCCTGTGTGCGTGTATTAAGAAGTATGGGAAGTGCAACTATAGCTAGTGGCATCTTTTTGCTCAGTTGTGGTCTTAGAAATAGTATTCCTCGGTTAAGGCAATTTTGCCTTGTGCTGAATGCCATTCTTGGAGGCTTAGCCTACAACATAGTCCTTAGGCCCTTCCTGTGACTTTGTCACTGTCACCTTTAATAAAACCCCTTCTTTGGAACCCATCTACACTGTTGGTGGGAATGCAAGCTGGTGCAGCCACTCTGGAAAACAGTATGGAGGTTCCTCAAAAAGTTGAAAACAGAGCTATCCTACGACCCAGCCATTGCACTACTGGGTATTTACCCCAAAGATTCAAATACAGTGAATCTAAGGGGTACGTGCACCCCAATGTTTATAGCAGCAATGTCCACAATAGCCAAACTATGGAAAGAGCCAAGATGTCCATCGACAGATGAATGGATAAAGAAGATGTGGTGTGTATATACAATGGAATATTAAGCAGTCATAAAAAATGAAATCTTGCCATTTGCAACAATGTGGATAGAACTAGAGGGTATTATGCTAAGTGAAATAAGTCAATCAGAGAAAGACAAGTATCATACGATCTCACTGATATGAGGAACTCTTAATCTCAGAAAACAAACTGAGGGTTGCTGGAGTGGTGGGGGGTGGGAGGGATGGGGTGGCTGGGTGATAGACATTGGGGAGGGTATGTGCTATGGGGAGCACTGTGAATTGTGTAAGACGGATGAATCACAGACCTGTACCTCTGAAACAAATAATACATTATATGTTTAAAAAAAAAAAAGAAGATAGTAGGAAGGGAAAAATGAAGGGGGGGAATCACAGGGGGAGACGAACCATGAGAGACTATGGACTCTGAGAAACAAACTGAGGGTTTGAAAGGGTAGGGGGATTGCTTAGCCCAGCAATGGGTATTAAGGAGGGCACGTATTGAATGGAGCACTGGGTGTTATACACAAACAATGAATCATGGAACACTACATCAAAAACTAATGATGTAATTTATGGTGACTAACATAACATAATAAAATAAAATTAAAAAAAAGAATTAAAAAAAAACTTTTTTTTTTTTTAGCAGATGTGAAGTCTTTTATTCAAGTTTGGAAACAATGCAGTCTTGCTCATAGTAGAGGAATGTCAGCATCCCCTCAGCACCTTTTCCCACCACCCCTTAATTTAAGAACAATTCAATTACTTTGATGGACAAATCAGGTTCCCAAACAAAAAAAAAAATCTCTAGAACCATGAATAGCTCTCTGGGTTCTGCTGTCGTGTTTTCTTACTGTGCCACGTGATGCTACTGTCAGAAACACGGCTGCATGATGCCCAGCACCGTGTCCGGTTGACTGTCTTGCTTCTCGCTTTCTTTTCTGAGCCCGAGGAAGAGGAGGAGGTAAAAACAGCTGGAAAGAGAATGCCTCACACACTTCGCCATCACTGTGGACTAGAGCCCAGGATGTCCCAGGTCTTTAACTTTGGGCATGAGTGCAGACTCATCAGATTTCCATGACAAAGAAAGGTTTGGGGGATATACATATCAGACTCCTTTCTCAAATAAGATAGTCCAGTGAAGCTCGAAAACCCCTTCTTTCTTAAAAGTACATAGGGTAGTTTCTGTTCCCTATACTCATTTCTGACTGACAGAGGTATCCACTATCATTCCTTCTATTTAACATTTTTTCTTCTGGATATCTTAGCCAATATGATAATATAAGAAGTAAAAAAAAAAAAAAAAAGATATGAGAAACAGAATGAAATTCACCAACTGTCATTAGGTGTAAATTATATGGTTATTTACATATGTCTATTAAATGAAGTTTGTTAATTGGGTTGTACAAATATTTTTGAGTTTTGTCAGTAGGATCAATTGCTATAAGACATATTAAAACCCCTTGTTGTGACAGTATACTTGTGTATTTGTCCTTGTAGTTATTTGTTGAAATATAAGTGTGAAATTGTTACATATTCTTTGTGTTTTAAACTGCTTTTTGCATTAAAATCACAGGTTAGGCAAAATTTTCAGGATTACAAAATAAGTGGCCTGGCTTAGATTTTGTAGGCAGACTGCCAATCATCGTTGACCATCATCCTTCCACAGATCAACACAGGAGACTTATTTATGATACATCCACTCTGATTGACCTCTCCCAATCATTTGTTATTCCTTATATTTTAATTCTATATTTTAAGACCATAGTCATTTTATTACTGTTTTCTGTATCAATATTTGTATAGAATTATCTACATTCTTATTAACTTTTTAATTTCTTCCTCTGCTCTCAAATCTTCTACCTAAGATCACTGTAACTCAGCAGGAACAGTGATTTAGGGGTGATAAGAGTCTTTTGGTAAGAAATACCTTGTTTCTATTTGTCTGATTTTTAAATAAACATTAGTTACTCTTGGTATGACACTTTAGATTTCTTTTATTCTTTCAAAATTCTCAAAATGTGTTTCTCCTATATTTGGGTTTCTTTTGTTCCTGATGAGAAGTCACATATCAATCTAATTATTACTTGATAATAACAATCTCCTTTTTTTTTTTCCCATCATCTGCTTACAATATCTTTTTCTTTGGCTTTGTGTAATTTCACTACAATGTGAACAAGTGAGAATTATTTGGCATGTATCCTACTGAAATTCATTTGGCTTCCTGAATCAAAAAATTGGTATTTTGTAAAAATTTATAGGAAATTTTTCTGCCATTTTTTTCTTCAACTGTAGATCTCTCCATTTCTCCCATTGTTTCCTTCAGGTGATTCAACTATGTCAGATTTTTCTCATTTCTTCTTTATGTTTCCTAATCTTTCATACTTTATATTTCCTTCTTTTTCATTTTTTTTTAAAGGTTTATTTGTTTGAGAGAGAGAGCAGGCATACGTGGGCATTTGTGCACTGTTAGGCTTGAGTGGGGGGAGGGTAAAGGAGAGAATCTTCAAGCAGACTCCCTGCTGAGCATGCAGCCCAGGGAGGGTCTCACTGAGGGGCTGAATCTCACAACCCATGAGATCATGACCTGAGCCGAAACTAAGAGTCGGATGCTTAACCGACTGAGCCACCCAGGTGCCCCTCTTTATTTTTCTTTTTATGATCTGATTAAGTTCTTGAATCTAATTCCAATCTATTAATTCTCTCCCTAGCTGGGTCTAAACTACTGATAATTTCATATATTGAATTATTTCAGTTATTTTACTTTTTATTTTTAGAAATATTATTTGATTATTTTTCAAATCTGCTTGGTCATTTTTGCAGTCTTGCTATCCTTTTTCATTTTTTTAAAAATGCTTTTAACAAATTTGATTTCATGTGGCCATAAATTATTTAAAAAGATGTTTTCTCTTTCCATCCAATGTCAAATTTTGAGACATAAATCTCCCTTGCAGGTCATTACTGAACTCTCCAATTCTTGCAGATTTGTCCCTTGTCCTCTGTACTTCTTGAGGTCATGAAAACCAAAGGTCAGTTCTCTTTGATTTGGCAAATGTCATCAGGCAAAAGCCTGTTTCAGTCCTCTATTTAGGATGCAGAGTTCCTACTGTCAGAATTCCCAACTTTCCTGTGAGATTCCCTGTGTTTTTAGAGGGGTGGGTTTATCTAGTAAATGCAATTGATTTCAGCCCAAAGAATCTGTTCAGTTATCAAGTATAACATATTATCAAAAATATAACTTGATTTTTATTTATTGTACTCTCCTCAAATGGAAAGAGGTGTAATAGGAGCCTGGTACTTGGCCTGTCTTATTCAGCATTATATCCTGAACACATAGAACAGTGCCTAGAACATAACTAATATTTATTGAGGGGAAAAAACAAATTATAAGTATGTTTATTTTATTTATTGTAATATTTGTTTGTATTACAGGATTTTGATCAAATACAAGAAAAATGTTAATAATGATTAAAAATAAGTATATTTTTAACATTTTTCTACATTTTCTAATTTTTATCAGTGAGTATGCATTACATTTTAGTAAGAAAAATTTTTATAGTTATGTATTATTTTTAGTAAGTTAAATAATTACTTTAATTCTAGATATAGCCCGTATGGTCTAAAGGTAGTTACTTTCTTAAAATTTCTATGTAAAATGTAAGCTTCTATTTTTAAACTGAAACATTTTAGTTGCTTAATGTATGTCTGGCTGATTCTAAGTGTCCTGTGTATGTTGTCTCAATTTTCCCATTTTACATATGAAGAAAATAAGTAAAGCTAAGGAACTGCCCATGGACATTTGTGTGTGTTAAAGATTGTAATAACAGAGAAATGACAGTTGCCAAGTAAGAGATAGAAATGCAGCCCTTAGAAGTCTTGTGTGACTTCTATCCAAGGTCAAAGTAGAAAAACAACAAGTTTTTTTATGGCAATAACAAAGTCATATATTTAAATGCTGTACTAAAGTGCCTTGTTCCCTCTGTAAAAGCAGATGTCCCTATCCATAAAGCATCAGTGGGGCTTTATGGAAGATATTATACTCTGCTTGTATTAGTTTGCTAGGGCTGCCATACAAAATACCACAGACTGGGTGGCATTACAGAAATTTACTTTCTCACAGTTTTGAATGCTAGAAGTTGGAGATCAAGGTGTCAGCCAGGTTGGTTTCTTCTGAGGAATCTCACTTTAGCTTATAGATAAATGCCTTCTTGATATATCTTCGCATCGTCTTTCTTTTGTGAGCATGCACCCCTGGTGTCTCTTCATTTGTCCTAATTTCCTCTTCTTATAAGAACATTAGTCACATTGGTTTAAAACCCACTCTAATATACTGTGAAGATCCTGTCTCCAAATACAGTTACATTTTGAGGTACTAGGGGTTATATAAGACATGACCATTTGAATTTTTAGGAGAAGAAAAGTCAGTCTATAACACTGCCATATTAAAAGAAGTGAGCAGAAATGTAGTTCCATATTAAACATAGTTCTTGAGGATACCTTCAAGCCAAAGAAGACAAAAATTTTTGCAACTATGTAACACACAATCTTTTATTGATATATACATGGATATTTTTATCTTGATTATGTTGGCATAACTTGTTATTGCCATAAAAAAACTTGTTAAAATTTAATAGCGTGATGGTTAACTCTTCTGCTTTTTTTTTTATTTTATCTTTTTTAGATCAGTTTAAAGTTTACAAGAGTGAGAGGAGGATACAGAGATTTCCTAAATAACTTCTGCACCCACACATGCATTGTCTCCCTTATTGTCAGCATCACTTTCCAGAATAGTGCATTTGTTCCCAATGATGAATCTACACTGACATATCATAATAATCCAAAGTCCCTAGTTTACCCTAGGAATCACTGTTGGTGTTGTACATTCTATGGGTTTGGACAAGTATATAATGGTGTATCCATCATTATAATATCATATGGAGTATTTTCACTGCCCTAAAAAGTCTTTGTGCTCTGCTTAATCACTCCTCTCCTCACCCTCACCACATCACCTGCCTCCAACAACCACTGATCCATTTATTGCCTATATAGGTTTGCCTTTCTAGAATGTCATATTGTTGGAATCATACAATATGTAGCCTCTTCAGAGCAGCTTCTCTCACTAAAATCTTTAAAGGTTCCTTCATGTCTTTTCATGGCTTAATATATCTTTCTGGCGCTGACTAATATTCCTTTATCTGAATGTACCACAGTTTATCCATTCACTTACTGAAGGACATCTTGGTTGCTTTCAAGTTTTAGCAAATTATGAAAAGCTACTATAAACATCTGTGTGTCAGGTTTTTTTCATTGTTTTTGTTTTTGTTTTGCATATAGGTTTTCAACTCCTTTGGGTAAATATCAAGAAATATGATTGCTTAATTGTATGGTAAGAGTATGTTTAGTTTTTAAGAAACCACCCAAGTGTCTTCCAAAATAGCTTACCATTTTGCATTCTCACCAACAGTATGTGAGAGTTCTTGTTGTTCCACATCTTTGTCAGCATTTGGTGTTTCTCATGTTTCAGCTTTGGCTCTTCTGATCTGTGTACCGTGGTATCTCATTGTTTTAAATTGTACTTCCCGATGATATGTGATGCAGAGCATCTTTTCATATGCTTATTTCCCATTGCTGTATCATTTTTGGTGAGGTGTCTCTTATGGTCTTTGACCCATTTTATAATCTGATTGTTTTCTTATTGTTGAGTTTTAAGAATTCTTTGTATATGTTGGGTAACAGTCCTTTATTATACATTTCTTTTACAAATATGTTTTCTCAGTCTGTAGCTTTTCTTTTAATTCTCTTGATATTTTCATTCACAGAGCGGATTTTTTTTAATTTTAATGAAGTTCAGCTGATTAATTCTTTCTCAATTGTGTCTCTGATGTATCTAAAAAGGCACTGCCATAGCCAATGTAATCTAGGTTTTCTCCAGTGTTGTCTTCTAGGAGACTTATAGTCTTGCATTTTATACTTATGTCTATGATTCATTTGGAGTTAATTTTTGTGAAGAATGTAAGGTCTGTGTCTAGATTCATTTTTTTTGCATGTGAATATCTGGTTGTTCCTGTAGCATTTGTTGAAGAAACTATCTTTGTTCCATGATCTTTTGTCGAAGATCAATTGACTATATTTTTGTGTGTCTATATCGGGGCTATTTGTCTCTTCTTTCACCAGTACCACTCTGTCTTGATTACTATACCTTTATACTTGAAGTCTTGAAGTTGGGTAGCATCATCAGTCCTCCAACTTTGTTCTTCTCTTTCAGTATTACATTAGCTATTTTGATCTTTTGCCTCTCCATATAAACTTTAGAATAAGTTTATGGATATTCATAAAATAACTTGCTGGCATTTTGGTTGGGATTGCATTGAATCTGTAGATTAAGTTGGGAAGAATTGAAATCTTGATCTTACTAAATCTTTCTATCCATAAACATGAAATATCTCACCGTTTATTTAGTTCTTTGATTTTGTTCATAAGAGTTTTGTAGTTGTCTTCATAAAGATCTTATATATTTTTTATAGATTTATACCTATGTATTTCATTTTGGGGGGAGCTAATATAAATGGTGCTGTCTTTGATTTCATATTCCATTTGTTCATTATTGGTATATAGGAAAGCAAATGACATTTTTATACTATTGTTATATCCCACAAGCTTCCTATAATCGCTTTTCAGTTCCAGGAGGGTTTTTTTGTTTGGTCTTGTTTTGTTTTTTCGTCAATCCTTTCAGATTTTCTATATAGACACTCATGTTATCTGTGAAAAAAAGAAATGTATATGTCTTCCCTCCCCGTCTGTGTATCTTTTATTTCTTTTTGTTGCCTTTTTTGCATTAACTAGTATTTCCAGTATGATGTTGAAAACGGGTGGCAAGAGAAAGGACCTCTTTGTCTCGTACAATCTTGCTGGGAAAGCTCCAAGTTATTTTCCATTCGGCATGATGTTAGCTGTACAGTTTTTGTAAGTGGTGTTTATAAGTTGAGAAAAATTCCTCTCAATTCCTTGCTTACTGAGAGGTTTAATCATGAATGGGTATTAGATTTTGCCAAATGCTTTTTCTGCATGAACTGATATAATCAGGTAATGTTTTTTTGTTACGTAGATGTGTTGAGTTACATTAATTAAGTTTTGTATGTCAGACCAGCATTTTATGCCTGGAATAAATACCACTCATTTGTGGTGTATAATTTTTTTCATGCTTTTTTGGGGATTCAATTTTCTAATATTTTGTTAAGGATTTTTACATCTGTGTTCATGAAAGATATTGGTCTATAGTCTTGTAATGTCTTTGTCTAGTTTTGGTAGTAGGGTAATGCACACCTCATACAATGAGATAAGAATTATTCCCTCTGCTTCTGTCCTCTGAGATTATAGAGCACTGGAATAATTTATTCCTTAAGTATTTGATAGAATTCACCTGTGAACCCACCTAGGTCTGGTGCTTTCTATTTTAGAGGTTATTAATTATTGCCAATTTATTTCATAGATATAGGCCTATTCAGATCATCTATTTCTCCTTGTGTGGGTTTTAGCAGATTATGGTTTTCAGGAATTTGGTCCATTTCATCTAGGTTATCAACATTAGGGGACAGAGTTGTTCATTGTATTCCTTAATTATCCTTTTACTTTCCATGAAATCTATGATGAGAAGTGATGTCCCTTCTTTCATTTCTGATATCAGTAATTTGTGTCCTCTTTGTTGTTTTTGCTGTTGTTAGTTAGCTAGAGAAATATTGATTTTGTAGATCTTTGTAAAGAAATGGCTTTTGGTTTTGTTGACTTCATCTATTGATTTCCTATTTCAATGTCATTGACTTTGTCTCTAGTTATTATTTCTTTTCTTCTGCTTACTTTGAATTTAATCTCATTTTTTTCCTACTTTCCTCAGGTGGAAACATAGATTATTAATTTTAGATCTTTCTTTTTTTCTAATATTTTTTTTCTCTAAGAACTGCTTTTGCTGCATTCCACAAATTTTGACAAATTGTGTTTTCATTTTCATTTACTTCAAAATATTTTTAAATTTCTCTTGAGATCTCTTCTTTAACCCATGTATTACTTGAAAATATGTTGTTTAATCTTCGTGTATATTTGGACTTTCCAGTTATCTCTCGGTTATTGATTTCTAGTTTAATGCCATGATGGTCTTAGAGCAGACATTACATGATGTTTATTCTTTTCAATTTGCTAAGTTGTTTTATAAACAAGAATGTGGTCTACTTTGGAAAATGTTCCATGTGAGCTTGAGAAAAAAAAAATGGGTATGCTGCTGTTGTTAGATAAAATATTCTATAGAAATCAATTATACCCAGTTGATTAATGGTGTTATTGAGTTCCAGTATGTCCTTACTGATTTTCTCCCTGCAGAATCTGTCCATTTCTGAGAGAGAGGTGTTGAAGTCTCCAATTAAGATAGTAGCTTCATCCATTTCTCCTTGAAGTTCCATCCATTTTTGTTTCATGAAGTTTGACACTCTGTTACATGATAAGAATTATACTTGCTTGGAGAAGGAACCATTTATCATTATGTATTGACCTTTTTATCCCTGATCATTTTCCTGACTTCGAGGTCCTTCTTTTGATTAGTATTAGCATAGTATATTTTTCTCCATCCATGTACTTTTAATCTATATGTATTTATATTTAAAGTGGATTTCTTATAGACAACATGCAGTTGAGTCATGTTATTTGATCCATTTTGACAATCTTTGTCTTTTAATTGATACATTTAGATCACTGATGTTCAAAGTGATTATTGATATGGTTTAATTAATACCTACCATACTCATTACTATTTTCTATTTGTTGCCCTTATTCTTTTATTTTGTATCCACTCTTTTTCTGTCCTTTGTGGTTTAGTTAAGCATTTCTCTCTCTTACCATATCAATTATATTTCTTTTTTTAGTGGTTGCCTTTAAGTTTGAAATATACATTTATAAATAATCTAAATCCACTTTCAAATAAACTGTACTACTTCATGGTAGTGTATGTTTTAATGACAAAATAATCCTAATTCCTCTCTCTTGTCTCTGTATCATTTCTGTCATTCATTTCATTTATATATAAGCATATATAAGTATATATTTTATATATGTATATTTTATATATTTATATATATATATAACACATAAGCATACTTAATATATTATTGCTATTATTATTTTGAACAAACTGTTATCTGTTACATCAATTAAGAATAAGAAATTAAGAATAAGAAAAATAAAGTTTTATTTTACCTTTATTTATTCCTTCTTTGATGCTCTTCCCTTTTTTTTTTTTTTAAGCAGGCTCCACAGCTAGCATGGAGTCCCACGTGGAGCTTGAACTCATGACACTGAGATCAAGAACTGAGCTGACATCAAGAGTCAGACACTTGACTGAGCCACTCAGACACCCCAATGCTTTTCCTTTCTTTATATAGATCTGTTTCTGATCTATTTTATTTCCTTCTGTCTAAAGAATTTCTTTTAACATTTCTTGGAAGGCAGATCTATTGGCAACAAATTCTTTATTTTTATTTAGGAAAGTTTTTATTTCTTCTTCACTTTTGATGGATAATTTCATAGGGTAGAAAATTCCAGGTTGATGGAGTTTTTTCTCTCAATTTTTAAAATATTTATTTATTTATTTATTTATTTATTTATTTTTTTAAAGATTTTATTTATTTGACAGAGAGAGCACAAGCAGAGGGAGAGAGAGAGAGAAGCAGGCTCCCCGCTGAGCAAGGAGCCCGATGTGGGACTCGATCCCAGGACCCTGGGATCATGACCCGGGCCGAAGGCAGCCGCTTAACTGACTGAGCCACCCAGGCGTCCCTCAATTTTTAAAATATTTAGCACCACTTTCTTCTTCATTGTGATGTTTCTGATAAGAAGACAGATGTAATTCTTATCTTTGTTCCTTTATAACTGAACTGCTTCTTCTTTTCCCCTATGGCTTCTGTAAGGATTTTTTCTTTAACTTTCAGTTTCTGCAATTTCAAAATAATATGCATGAGTGTATTATTTGGTATTTATCCTGTTCGGTATTCTCTGAGCTTCCTGGATCTGTGGTTTAGTGTTTGACATTAATTATTTCAAATATTTCTCCTCTTCCTTTCTCTCTTTCTTCTTCTGATAATATTCCTATAATGTGAATGTTACACCTTTTGCAATTGTTTCACAGTCCTCAAATATTGTCTTCTATTTTTTTAATCTTGAAAAGCAGACATTACATGATGGGGATTCAACCTTGCTTTTTCATTTTTTTGAAGATTCTATTGATCTATCCTCTAGCTCAGAGATTCTTTCCTCAGCTGTGTCCAATATACTAATAAACCCATCAAACGCATTCTTCATTTTTGTTACATTGTTTTCTATCTTAAGCATATCTTTCTGGTTCTTTCTTAGAATTTCTATCTTTCTAAACTACCCATCTGTTCTTACATGCTGTCTACTTTATCCACTGGAGCCCTTAGCATGTTAGTCATATTTGTTTTAAACTCCTAGTGTGATAATTCCAACATCCTTGCTATGTCTGGTTATGCGTGTTCTGTCTCTTCAAATTGTGTTTTTTGCCTTTTGATATGCGTTGTAATTTTTTCTTAATAGCCAGATGTGATGTACTGGGTAAAAGGAACTGCCAAAAATAGGCCTTTAGTAATGTGGTGGTGAGATGTAGGGAGAGGAGAAGCATTCTACAGTGTTATGAATAGGTCTCAGTCTTTTAATGAACCTATGCTTTTGGACTGTAATCTACACAAACATTTCTCAGTTTTTTTCTCTCTCTGTTTAGATGGGACAGGATGGCTAAAGTGGGCTGGAGTTGGGTATTTCTCTCCCCCAGGTCAGTTAGGCTCTGATCATACCCCAGTAGGTGAGGCTCTGGTTAATTAGTGTCCCCTGAGGGTAGACCTTGTTAAGAAGAATAGAATACTCTGATGCATTTCAACATGGTTCCTTTCTTTCTCCCTCTGTTAGAAGCAAGAGGGGATTTTTCTCTGATATTTACTGTGGAAATATTGTCAAGCTCCTAAACATAAATCTCACAAAAATATGGGGGCCTACTATGCATAGGTGCCCCTGGAGTTTTTAACTCTCAGACTTGTCCACACTGAGCACTCAGCAATTCATCAATTATAGTTCAGATTTTCCTACCTGTGCAAGTGAAGAGCTGGAAAATATTTGTAACACACATAATAGAATTAAATACCTTTAATATATAGAGATATTGTAATATTGAGATATAAATATCAATATGAATAAACAAGTGTTTAACAGGCAGTTCATAAAGAATGACCAATTAATATATATGTGATGATTAATTTTATGTGTTAACTTGACTGGGCTAAGGATACCCTGACAGTTGGTAAAACATCATTTGAGGGTATGTCACTGAGGATGTTTCTGGAAGAGATTAGCATTTGAATCAGTAGACTAGTAAAGAAGATCCAGTTGATGAGAACAGGCATCATCCTATCTGTTGAAAGCCTGAATAGAACAAAAAGGCAAAGGCAAAATGAATTCTCTTTCTCTTCTTGTACTGGGATGTCTGAATTATACAAATGGCTTTCCTGATTTTCCAGCCTGCAGATGGCATATCATGTCATTTTGGTGTCCACAATGATATGAGACAATTCTCATAATAAATCTCCTCTTACATATCTATATCCATATCATCTATATCTATCTATCTATATATCTATATCTTCTTGGTACCGTTTCTCTGAAGACCTTTGACCAATACAAATAGTTAAATTCAACAAGCAGCTATTGTGTTCTCAGTATTGTGGCACATTTAAAATCAGAATACTTAACTCAATACTCAAGAAGCTTACAATATAACCAGTGTAGGAAAAGAAACGAAAGAAAAACATGTATATTAAATATTGTAATAGCAGAAGTCACTCAGTAAATGACAGCTGCCAAGTAAATGCTGTAAGAGAGATACAAAATACACTGGATATGAGAAGAATAGGTAGATTGCTTTTATTAGGGGAAACTTATTATCAGTTTACTTATTTTAATTATGTAGTGGTTTGTGTTGACCATGTTTTTCCCCCTGTGATTTAAAGAGATTAAGAAACACCAACATACCTTTTGGGTAGCCTATGTTTGTTCAAATGTGATTAAAATTCATGTGAAAACATATATTGCTGTTATGGTGTCTGACCATTTGACAAGGAAAAGGATACCTTGTAAATTAATATTATAAAATGGAGAGACTAAGATTTCCCTTAGTACATCTTGGAAAATGAGGAGGAAAATGATTTAAGTCACAGATAAATATCTCTCAATTGAAAAAATTCAACGGTAAGATGATGCTTTATTTTTTTAAAAGATGTAAGAGACAAGCCATAAAAACTAGACAATTAAGGTAAATGCAAAAAACAATATAAGAGTAGCAGATAAGGATTAACAATTAATATTTTTATAGGGGAAATACAGTCTCTCATCTGAGTGGTGTGGTTAGCAAAGTCTTTTTTTTCTCCAGCTTTATTGAGATTTATTTGAGATATCAAAATATATATATTTGAGGTATACAATGTGATCACTTGATATACCTATACAATAAAACAGTTATCACAATCAAACTAATTAACACATACATCACCTCACATAGTTACCTTTTTTGAGGGGGGATTGAAAACATTTAGGATCTACTTTCTTAGCAAATTTCAAGAACATAATATAGTATTATTAACTATAGTAACCATGTTGTACATCAGATCTTCAGAACTTATTCACCTTATGACAAAGTTTGTACCCTTTGAAGATTTTATTTTAGAGACAGAGAAAGAGAAAGAGAGAGAGAAAGAGCATGAGTGGGGGGAGGGACAGAGGAGGAGGAAGAGGGAGGGGGAAGAATCTCAAGCAGACTCCACACCAAGCGTGGAGCCCGACGCGGGGCTTGATTTCAGGACCCTGAGATCATGACCTGAGCCAAAACGAAGAGTCAGATGCTTAACTGACTGAACTACCCAGGCACCCCAAGTTTGTACATTGTGAATAACATCTCCCTATTCTCCCGACCCCTAACCCCTGGCAATCACCATTCTACTCTCTGCTTCTGTGACTCTGATTTTTGAGATTCCATGTAGAAGTGAGACCACACGGTATTTATCTTTCCTTATCAGGCATATTTATTTAACATAATGTCCTCCAGGTTCATCAGTGCTGTCACAAATGGCAAGGTTTCTTTCTTTTTTATGACTGAATAATATTACAAATTGTGTGTGTGTGTGTGGGTGTGTGTGACATTTCTCTATTCATTCACTATTCAAGACTTAAATTGTTTCCACTATTTTGGCTACGGTAAATAATGCTATAATAAACATGTGATATCTCCTGGAGATCCTAATTTCATTTCCTTTGGATACAAGCCGAGCAGTGGGATTGCTAGATTACATGCGAGTTCTATTCTTAATTTTTCAAAGAACCTCTCTGGTTTTGTTTTGTTTTGTTTTTTCGTAATGGTTATACCAATTTACATTACTAAAAACAATATGAAGGATTCCCTCTTTTCTACACCCTTACCAACACTTGTTACCTATGTCTTTTTGATAGTAGCCATCCTAACAGTGTGAGGTGGTATCTCGTTGTGGTTTTGATTCACATTTCCTTAATGATTAGCAATGTTGAGCATCTTTCCATATATCTATTGGCCATTTGTATTTCTTCTTTGGGAAAATGTCTATTCAGGTTTTTTGCCAATTTTTAATCAAGCTATTTATTTTATTATTATTTTCTTCTTCTTTTTTTGGCTATTGAGTGGTAGGAGTTATTATACATTTTGGATATTAACCCCTTTTTATATATATAGCCTGCAATTATTTTTTCTCATTCCATAGACTGCCTTTTCATTTTGTTGATTGTTTCTTTTGTTGTGAAGAAGTTTTTTAGTTTGATATAGTCCCACTTGTTTTTTATTTTGTTGTCTGTGATTTTAGTGTCATATCCAAAAAAGTAATTGTCAAAACCAATGTAAAGAAGCTTATATTTTATGTTTTCTTCTAACACTTTTACATTCGGATCTTACATTTAAGTCTTTAATCCACTAATTTTTGTGTATAAGTGTCTAATTTCATTATTTTGCATGTGGGTATTCAGTTTTATCAATATCATTTATTAAACATACTGTTTTTCCCATTGTGTATTATTAATGTCCTTTTCAAAGATTAGTTGACCAGGGTACCTGGATGGCTCAGTCAGTTAAGCATCTGATTCCTGCTCAGGTCATGATCCCGGGGACCTGAGATCAAGCCCCGCATCAGGCTCCCTGCTCAGTGGGGAGTCTGCTTCTCCCTCTCCCTCTGCCCCTCCCCCTGCTTGGGCTCTCTCATTCTCTCTCTCTCAAATAAATAAAATCTTTTAAAAAAAAAGATTAGTTGCCCATATATGGGTGGTTTATCTTGTCTCTGTGTTCCACTGGTCTGTATGTCTATTTTTATGCAGATGGCATACTCTTTTGATTACTATAGTTTTGTAATATAGTTTGAAATCAAGAAGTATGATACTTCCAGCTTTGTTTTTCTTTCTTAAGATTGCAAAATAAAAAAGGCACAGATACTTCCAATTCATTTTATGAGGCCAGCATTACCCCAATACCTAAGTCAGATAAGGACATTATAAAAAGAGAAAGTTATAGGTCAATATCCCTGATGAATATAGATGCAAAAATTCCTCAACAAAATACTAGCAAACCAATTTGAACATCACATTAAAAGGATCATACACTACCACGAGTGGGATTTATCTTTGAGATGCAAGGATGGTTCAGTATACACAAATCAATAAATGTGATATACCACATTAACAGAATGAAAAATAAAAATCATAATCATCTCAATAAATGCAAAAAATCAATGACAAAATTTAATCTCATTTTATGATAAAAACTCTCAATAAATTAGGTATACAAAGAATATGACTTAACATTAAAAAGGTCATATATGGCAAGTTCATAGCTAACATCATACACATGGTGAAAAACTAAAAGTTATTCCTGAGAGATCAGGAATAAGACAAGAGTGCCCACTCTTACACTTGTATTCAACAAAGTAGCAAAGGGCCTAGCCAGAGCAATCAGGCAAGAGAAAGAAATAAAAGGCATCTAAATCAGAAAGGAAGAAGTTAAATTGTCTCTCTTTGCAGATGGCATGATCTTATAAAGAGAAAACAATAAACACTGAACCCAAAAGCTGTTAGCACTAATAAATGAATTCAGTAAAGTTGCAGGATTCAAAATCAACATACAAAAAAACAAGTTACATTTCTATATACTAACCACAAACTATCTGAAAAAGAAATTAAGATGTAATCTCATTTATAATAGCACCAGAAAGAATAAAATAAGACTAAATTTAACTAAGGAGGTGAAAGACCTGTACACTGAAAACTATTAGACATTGATGAAAGAAATTGAAGAAGATACAAATAAATGGAACTAAATCTCATGTTCATGGATTGCAATGATTGATATTGTTAAAATGTCTATTCCACCCAAAGCAATCTGCAGATTCAATACAATCCCTATAAAACTTCCAATGGCATTTTTTAACAGAAATAGAGAAAGGAACCCTAAAGTTTGTACGGAACTGCAAAACACCCCACATAGCCAAGGCAACATCTTAACCCCATAAATAATAGACCAGTCTAATTCTAAAGCAATCAAAGATGTTTATAAATTGCACATCTCAGAGCAAATCCTGAAAAACTATCAGTGAACCTCTCATAGTACGTTATCTGTTTAAGATTTAATAAGTTGATAGAAATCAACTGATATAGAGAGGTCTATTTAAGCTGTATGTGTTTTCCAACCTTATGCCCACCTTTGATTAATGTTACTGTTTTCCATGTTTTGTAACAAAACAGAACAAATCTTTGTTTTTCATACTTTAAAAGCAGTAGTTCTTAAGTTATAAGTAAAGGTCCTCTTTAAGAATTTAACAAAAGCTTAGACTCTTTCCCTAGGAATATTTATTCACTCATTTATTCATTAATACACATGTGTTGAAATTTACTATGTGTCAAGCATTATTTAAAACACTGTGAAGGGCGCCTGGGTGGCTCAGTTGTTAAGTGACTGCCTTCGGCTCAGGTCATGATCCCAGGTTCCTGGGATCCAGTCCCACATGGGGCTCCCTCCTCGGCAGGAAGCCTGCTTCTCCCTCTCCCACTCCCCCTGCTTGTGTTCCCTCTCTCGCTGTGTCTCTCTCTGTCAAATAAATAAATAAAATCTTTAAAAAATAAATTAAATAAATAAATAAATAAATAAATAAATAAATAAATAAATAAAACACTGAATATAGCAATAAGCCAAAATGACAAGAGCCCTTTTATTCTAGTAATAGAAGCAAGACTGGTGAAAAACAATAATAAAAAGAATATTTCAGATTGTGATAAATGCTCTGGAGGAAATAAGCAGATTAATGAGATAGAGGATAACTATGGGAGAAATACTCTTGAAGACAGTGGTAAGTGTCAATGGTAAGTAATCTGCAATTAAAGTTTAATGGGATAGTGCTGAAAGCTAGTAAGCATGATCCTACTAACATTTAAAAAAAGATCCTTTTGTCTTTGTTGTGTGTGTTGGGGGGCAAAAGTAGAAGCAAGAAGACCATTTAGTAAGTGATTTTTAATTGAACAAATGTAAGAAGATTGTGGCCATGGGCTAAGGTGGTAATTGTAGAAATAAATAGAACTGGAAAGATTTAAGAAGACAGAGATACCCAGAAGTTTTTCTGGATTTATATGGAAGATGAAACAAAAAAGGAATCAATTTGATACATAGTTTTTTTGTCTAAAGCAAAAATTTGATGGTCATAGTAGTTCTTTTTACAAAAAGGAGACAGCCTGATGCAAAAAGGAATAGAATTAGAAACTTCTTTTTTATTTATTTATTTTTATTATGTCATGTTAATCACCATACATTACATCATTACTTTTTGATGTAGTGTTCCATGATTCATTATTTGCGTATAACACCCAGTGCTCCATTCAGTATGTGCCCTCTTTAATACCCATCACCAGGCTATTTTGCATTTATATATAATATGTATTTTAAAGATTTTATTTATTTATTTGACAGAGAGAGAGAAATCACAAGTAGGCAGACAGGCAGGCAGGCAGGTAGAGGGAGAGCTGAGCAGGGAGCCCCATGTGGGACTTGATCCCAAGACCCTGAGACCATGACCTGAGCCGAAGGCAGACACTTAACTGACTGAGCCACCCAGGTGCCCCATAATATGTATTTTGTATAGAAATGGAATGTAATATGCATAATATATATAAATATGCATAATATATATAAATATAAATTATATATATATAATTTATATAGAAATAGAAATGTTAGTAAGCCATTGGATATGAGTCTGGACCTCAGAAAAGGAGATGAAAATTTGGAAGATATCAGCATAAAGTCATGGAAGTAAAAATGCTCATTTTAGATAGGAAATTTGATTGCAAAGAAAAGGATATAGGTGATATAACATTTAAAAATTCATAGAAGGAGAAGGTTCCCTAAAGGGTTTTTAAAAAACTGAACCTAGTGAGGTTGAAAAAATAAAAGTATGTAATACTATGGAAGCTGAAGAATAATTCAAAAATGAACAAACTGCAGTCTAAAAAAGCAAATTACATACGGAAAACAGAACACAATGATGGGGATTCAATATAAAAGTAAAGAAAATCAGACCTGAAAAGGATCTTGGATAGTAGAATTTTAAGACCAAAAACGTAAAGAACCATAGTTAACATGATTAGTAAAAGAAACCAAACTTGAAACTAAATTAGAAATCAGTAACAATGAAATATCCTGAAAAATGCCAAATATTTGGAAACTAAATCATGCAGTTATGACTAAGTCATGGGTTAAAAAAGAAATCACAAAATTAGAAAATATTTTAACCAAATGATAATGAAAACACAACATATCAAAAAATTAGAATGATAAAAGGACAAGCAAGCTATCTGGACATCAGAAAGGTGAAAGAACAATGGGAAGAGTAAAAATATATATAAATAAAATATATTTGTATTCTCTTTTTGAATTTCTACACTATGTTTAACAATACAGCAAAATTTATAACACTGTCTGATATGGTTCTCGATATAAATGGAGAAAATACCTAAGATAATTATATTATAAATGGCAGAGGGTAAAGAGGCCTAAAAGGAAATGTAGTTTTTAGACTTCACTTGAACTTATAAAATGTCAACACCAGGAGACTGTGATAAACTATAGTAACCTAAAGAAACTGCTATGAAAGCTATACAAAAAGCCAGACTTTCTAGGGTGGTCCAATTCATAGAGATAGAAAGTAAAATAATGGTTGTCAGGCACTGGATAAAGGGGAGAACAAGGAGTTACCATTTAGCTGGTACTAAGTTATCTGTTGGGAAGATGAAAAAATTCTCGAGATGGATGATAATGATACTTGTACTCATAACGATGCAAATGTACTTAATAACACTAAATTATACATTTAAACATGATTAAAACAGTAAATTTTGTTATATGTACATGTTTTACTGCAATAAATAAATATAAATATCTATATATAAGAGATATGCTTAAAATTACTAGCAATAAATAAAAATAGAATTTGCAAAGTTGTTCAAGTAATCCACAGGAAGGCAGAGCAAGAAAAAAGAAAAATGGAAAAACAGAACAAACAAAAAACAAAAATACAATGGTATACTTAAGTCCTAAAATATCAATAAACAAAAACCATAATCCATGAAAGAAAAAATTTTGATTAATTGAATTTATTGAAATTAAAAACTTCTGCCCTGTGAAAGCCCTATTAACACTGAAAATACAAGCCACAAACTGGGAGAATGCAAAACACATCTGATAAAGGACTTTTACACAAAATATGCAGAGAACACTTAAAACTCAATAAGAAAACAAACAACCCCAGGGCGCCTGGGTGGCTCAGTTGTTAAGCATCTGCCTTAGGCTCAGGTCCTGATCCCAGGGTCCTGGGATTGAGCCCCCAGCCCTGCATTGGGCTCCCTGCTCAGCGGGAAGCCTGCTTCTCCCTCTCCCGCTCCCCCTGCTTGTGTTCCCTCTCTCGTGTCTTTCTCTGTCAAATAAATAAATAAAATCTTTAAAAAAAAATTGAAAAATGGGCAAAAGCTCTTAGCAGACACCTCACCAAAAAAATATGCAGATGGAAATTAAGTCTATGAAAAGATACATTATCATTAAGGAAATACACATTAAGACAGCAGGCAGAATGGCACAGACACTTTGGAAGTTTGACAGTTTAGAAGTTATTTGCAAAGCTAAATATAGTCCAGGTATTTATCCAACTGATTTGAAAACTTAAATTCGCATAAAATGTTTATAACAGAGTTATGCATAATTCCTAAAAATTGGAGGCAATCAAGATTCTCTTGAAAAAGTGAATAAACAAGCTGTAGTACATCCATAGATAGAATATTATTTGGTGGTCGAAAGGCATAATCTATTAAGCCATGCAATAATATAGATGAATCTCAAATGCATATTGCTTAGTAAAGGAACTGAGTCTAGAAAGACAATGTATGGTTCCAACTATAGGACATTCTGGAAAAAGCAAAATTATGGAGATAGTAAAAAGATCAGTGGTTGACAAGGATTCAAGGGGTAGTGGAAGATGATTAGGTAAAGCACAGGGAATTTTTTTAATATGGTGAAGCTATTCTGTACAATTTTATAATGGTGTTTACATGACACCACGCATTTGGACAAAACCCATAGAACTTTAAAAAACAATGAAAAAACCTTAATTTATGTAATTAAAAAAATTCATTTAAGAGTTTGGAGGAGCCAGAATGGAGTGAAGACCTGAGTCAAAATTTCTGAAATAACCACATTTAAGAGAGTAGAGAGAAAGATGATGCTTTGACAAGTGGAATTTATAAGACTAAGGTCAGAAATAACTAAACATAAGTACTATACTCTAGTTGATAAAGTTATTTCCCACAAGAGTACAGGATAACAATTCTGAAAACTACTTGCACCTATATTGAAATAGAAATAACTAATTTATTGGATGGCAGATAGTGAGAGCCGGGTGTCTCACTGTTGGGAGTATCAGGAAAGTTACAGATAAACTGGAATATGAAGCCATATAGTAACTGATTAGAGATAGATATATCACTATGAACTTATATTTAGCTAAGTATAGATACCCAATGGTTACATATGGTAATATATATCATTACCTATATATGCACATATATCTTATTATATATATTATACCCCCCACACACATACACAGGCTAGTATACATTCTTGTTCTATTAGCTGAGAGGACCTAGAATCAATGGCATCCTGATAGCAATGACAACACTTAGCACCCAGATCTTGGTTTCTCGTATTATTTCCAATTCTACTTACCAATAAAAGAAAGTCAGCCTCCTTGGATAAATGGCTATTTCTATGACTGGGGAAGAAAATATACAAAATGAGCTTGGCACTCTGGCAGACCAGAAAATAAATGCTTAAATAAACACAAAGATGGAGATATGCCAAACAGATATAGGGGTCAACTGAAAGATCCCCCAATAGCCAATACTGGAAAAAGTTGAACAACAAAATTAAGTAGTATTGGATTATAACCAAAATTATAAAGTAACTATCCATGAGTCCATATTGATATAAATAAATGATTAAATAAATAAACGAGAGAAAATAGACAAGTCTCCTGCACAGAACTCCAAATAATTTCTATAAATATTCTATCCTATAGCTGGTGAACTATAATTCCCACTTCTTCGGTGTATACTGCACACAGTGATTGCCTTCCAAAGTACTGTCTGAAAAGGGGGAAAGAGAATAACTTTACAATGGATAAGCTGGAGAATCACTATTTAGCCAATGAACAAGATTAACATCAAAAGTTACAAGTCCAGTTGTCAATATACCCATGATACTATGTGATGAGAATGGCATCCTATGCCATTTTTTATTTTAACTCTGTCATCTTCCTCTCAAAAATCTGATAATTTCAGTCCAACCATGAGAAACACATCAGACAAACACCACTAAAGGACATTCTTCAAAATATCTAACCAGTGCTCCTCAAAACTGTCAAGGTCATCAAAAATAGGAAAGTTTAAGAAACTCTCACAGCCAAGAATAGTCAAAGAAGACATTATGACTAATTGTAAGACATGATAAGGATGGCATCCTGGAATAGAGAAAGGGCATTAGGTAAAAATTAACAAAATCAGAATAATCTAAGGACTTCAGCATATATATTAATATTGGCTCATTACTTATAATAAAAGTAGCATATTATGTAAGATTTTAACAATAGGGGAAAGTGAGTACAAAGTATATGGGAAACTATACTATGTTTGTAATTTTTCTGTAAATTAAAACTTATTCTAAAAACTCCATGGTTTACCTCCAAGCAATCCATTTAGAAATGGTCAAAAGACATGAACAGACATTTCAACAAAGAGGATATACAGATGGCAAATAAGTTTATGAATTTACCATCATTGGTCATTAGGGGAATGTGAATTAAAATCACAATGAGATACTACAACACACCCATCAGAATGACTAAAATAAAATGGTGACACACCAAATCCTAGCAATGATTTGGAGAAACTGTATACTCATACATTGCTGATTAAAATATTAAATGGTACATCTGAAACAAATAATACAATATATGCTAAAAAAATAGAAGAAGAAGATAGCAGGAGGGGAAGAATGAAAGGGGGGAAATTGGAGGGGGAGATGAACCATGAGAGACGATGGACTCCGAAAAACAAACTGAGGGTTCTAGAAGGGAGGGGGGTGGGAGGATGGGTTAGCCTGGTGATGGGTATTAAAGAGGGCACATTCTGCATGGAGCACTGGGTGTTATACGCAATGAATCATGGAACACTACATCAAAAACTAATGATGTAATGTATGGTGATTAACATAACAATAAAAAATTAAACAAATATTAAATGGTACAGCCACTCTGGAAAACAGTTTGGAAGTTAAAAATAAACATGCAATTATTATCCTGGGCATGTATCCCAGAGAAACACGCATGTTAACACACACACATACACACACACACACACACAGAAATCACGTGTAAAGAAATGTGTGTAGCAGTTTTACTCATTATAGCCCAAAACATAAACAACCCAGATGTGTTTCAATGGGTGTGGTACATCCGTACCATGGAATTTTACTCAGAAAAAAAAAAAAAAGGGAAAGGGGAAAGGAAGAAACAGAATGACCTACTGATACACATAACAATTTGGATGAATCTCCAGAGAATTATGCTGAGTAAAAAGCCAATCCCAAAAGGTTACATACTGTATGATTCCATTTATACAATATTGTTAAAATTTCAAAATTATATGAATGGGAAGCATGTTATTTTCCTAGGGTTTAAGGATGGGGTTGGAGAGGTGAGGCAAGGAGGGATGGGGGTGTGGTTATTAAAGGACAATATAAGGATTCTTGTAGTGGTGGAAATGTTTTCTCTTTGGGGTGTATTGATGTTTATATCCTGGTTGTGATATTTTACTATAATTTTGTAAGACTTCACCATTGAGGAAGACCAGATGAAGGGGACAGGGGATCTCTTTTTATTTTTTCTTCCTTTTCGGATGATATTTAATTTTTTTCTAGATTTATTGAGGTATAAAATTGTGTATATTTAAATTATACAATGTGATGATTGATATATGTATATATTGTGAAATATTTACCAAAATCAAGTTGATTAACACATCCATCACCTCACATAGTTACCTTCTATGTGTATGTGGAGAGAATACTTAAGATCTATCTACTCTCTTAGCAAACTTCAAGTATACAATACAGCATTATTAATTATAGTCACCATGATGTACACTAGATCCCCAGAACTTATTCATCTTATAACTAAAATTTTTGTACCATTTGACTAATTCCCCATTCCCTCAGCACCCAACTCCTGACAACCACCATTCTACTCTCTGTTTCTATGAGTTTGACTTTTTTTTAGATTCCACATATAAGTGAGATCGTACAGTATTCATGTTCCTCTGTCTGGTTTATTTCACTTAGCATTATACCCTTCAAGTTCATCCATGTCTTCATGTTACTTCTGACAACTGCATGTGAATTTATAATTATATCCCAAACTATTAAATTTAAAGCTATAACATTTTATTTTAATTTACAAAAAAAAAATGAGATGCAGCTAATAATGCAAATGCTTATCTTAGAAAGGAAGAAATATGTATTATAAAAGGGAAAAAATCAGTGATCCAAGGTTCAACCTTAGAAAGCTAGAAAAAGAATACCAAGTAAAACCAAAGTAAGTAGAAGGATAGGAATAATAAAGAGTAGAAATGAATGAAAATAAAAAGAGACAAATAATAAGACATTGACAAAACCAATACCTAATTCTTTGCAAAGATAAACAAAGTTAACAATCTCCTAAATAGACTAAGGAAAAGAAAAAGGGAAAAATAACCAATATCAAAAATGAAGGAGGGGTTTTTGCTACTGACTCTATAGACATTAAAAGTACGATGAAAAGGGGCGCCTGGGAGGCTCAGTCGTTAAGCGTCTGCCTTCAGCTCAGGTCATGATCTCAGGGTCCTGGGATGGAGCCCCGCATCGGGCTCCCTGCTCAGTGGGGAGCCTGCTTCTCCCTCTCCCTCTGCTTGTGTTCCCTCTCTCGCTGTGTCTCTCTCTGTCAAATAAATAAATCTTTAAAAAAAAAAAAGTACGATGAAAAAATAATATGAACACCAATATGCCAACAAATTTGTCAGTTTAGATGAAATGGAAAATAGCCCTAAAAAATACAATTCACAAAAGTTGACACAATAGCAATGAGAAAACCTGAATAGTCTGATACATACATTTTTATTTATTTATTTATTTTTAAAGATTTTATTTATTTGACAGAGAGAGACATAGTGAGAGAGGGAACACAAGCAGGGGGAGTAGGACAGGGAGAAGCAGGCTTGCCGCTGAGCAGGGAACCCGATGCGGGGCTCTATCCCAGGACCCTGGGATCATGACCTGAGCCGAAGGCAGACGCTTAACGACTGAGCCACCCAGACGCCCTGATACATACATTTTTAAATCACATTATCAAGAACCTTCACACAAAACTCCAAGCCCAAATGGTTTCAAGTGTTAACTCTATTAAAGATTGAAGAAAGAAATAGTATCAGCATTATATAAACTTTTTCAGGAAATAAAAGAAAGAAGGCACTGCCAAAATCATTTTATGAGGTTAACATAAATCTAAGAGTAAAACATGAAAAAAGACATTGGAAACAATAATTATGACCCAATATCCCTCATGAACATAGACACAAAAATTTCTAGGAAAATATTATAAAACTAAACAATATAGAAATTATAACACAATATAAACAATTAAATTTCATTCCAGAAATGCAAGATTGGTCTAACAAATACCAACCCATGTAATTCACTCTATTAACAGAATTTGTAAAAATATATTTCAATATATGCATTTGACAGAATTCAATACCCATTCACGATAAAACTCTTAGCAAAATAGGAATAGTAAGCATATCATCCAAAATGTATTCCTAACATTATATTTAATAGTGATAGACTAAATTTCTGGTTAAGATCAAGAGCAAAGTAAAGAAGCCCATATTCTCCTTTTCCATTCAACAATTATATCAGAGGTCCTATCATTTGGAATATGGAGAGTAAAAGCAATAAACATATAAAGTTCATAAATAAAGAAGTGGAACTGTCCTTTTGGGAAATGCTATCTTTGCTTACATGTAAAAAAAAAAAAATCAACAAATCTACAAAACAACTAATAGAACGAGTAAGTAAACTTTACAGGGTTATAGGACAGAGAGTGAATATAAAAATATTTTGCATTTGCACATACTGACACAAATAGATGCAAAATACAACTTTTTAAAAACATTTACAATAGAAAAACATGACAAGGAAAACCAAAATCTCCACACTAAAATTTATAAAATATTGTTGAGAGATGTTAAAGAAGGTCTAAATAAATGGAATGATATATTTTGTTAATGGACTGGAACACTTAATATTGTTAAAATGTCAATTCTCCACAAAATGATCTACACATTCAATGCAGTTCCAATAAGAATCTTGCAGACTTACTTTGTAGAATGTGACAAGCTGATTCTAAAATCTATATACAACTACAAAGGACCCGACATTACCTTGCTAAGCACTTTCTTACAAAGAACAATGTTAGAATAATTACCATACTTGATTTTAGGATTCAAAATGAAACTACAGATGGGGCGCCTGGGTGGCTCAACTGGTTGGGCCTCTGACTCTTGATTTTGGCTCAGATCATGATCTCAGGGTTGTGAGATCGAGCCCCACATCCTGCTCTGTGCTGGGCATGGAGCCTGCTTAAGAGTCTCTCTCTCCCTCTCCCTTTGCCCCTTCTCTCCTCCCCTCTCAATAAATAAATAAATAAATAAATAAATAAATAAATAAAATAAAACTACAGAAAGAGTGGGAGTGGCACGAGGTCAGGCATACAGAACAACAGAACAAAATCAAGCGTTCAGAAATAGATCCACACAAACATAGTTAGGTTGATTTTTGACAAAGTTGCCAAAGCAATTAAATGCATAAAAAAATTATTTTCAATAAATATTACTGGATTAGATTTACGTAGAGATTTTTAAAAATTAGATAAAGATTCTTATCTCATACCACACACTGGAAATTATACACAGACCTAATGTATAATGTAAAATCATAACATTTCTAGAGAGGTTAAGCAAGGGTTTCTTAGAACACAGAAAGCATGAACGATTAAGAAAACATTGATAAGTTGAACCTATTGAAAAATAAAATTCAGCTGAGTAAATTTGAAGATCTAATTGACTATTAAACATTCATGAATTGGACAGCACCCCATCTAGCAAATAGAGGGGAGCTACACAGAGCTGCAGAAAAGGAAAGGTTTTAAAGGTGGGGAATGGAAATTATTAGCAAATAATGCATTGTTTTAAGTGGTTAAAAGTTATGTTCCTGGGGGTCAAAACTGTAGTTAGGTTACGTATTAAGTCTTGGTTTACTGACCTGGGGACTTAAGTGACTCCATTTGGGCTTGTGATTTTCTTTTTAACAAATTTAATCAAAACTTAAAATTTTCTTCCTGGAAATCACTGTTAATTTACCCAAAGGCAACCCCCAGACTGGGAGATAATAATCACAACATGAGACAAAGAACATGCATCCAGAGGATATAAAGAACTCTCATAACTAAAAAATGAAAATGCACGGGAGCCTGGGTGGCTCAATCGCTTAAGCATCTGCCTTCAACATGGGTCTGATCCCAGGGTTCTGGGATAGAGTCCCACATCAGAGTCCCTGCTCTAAGGGGATTCTGCTTCTCCCTCTGCCCCTCTCCCCCCACTCATTTTTTCTCTCTCTCTCACACAAAAAATAAATAAAATCTTAAGAAAAAAAAGAAAATGCAAACAACCCAATAAAAACAGGCAAAAGTCTAAAAAACCACATGGGCAGGGGCGCCTGGGTGGCTCAGTTGTTAAGCATCTGCCTTCGGCTCAGGTCATGATCCCGGGGTCCTGGGATCGAGCCCCACATCGGGCTCCTTGCTCTGCAGGAAGCCTGCTTCTCCCTCTCCCACTCCCCCTGCTTGTGTTCCTTCTCTCGCTGTGTCTCTCGCTGTCAAATAAATAAATAAAATCTTTAAAAAAAAAAAAAATAAAATAAAATAAAATAAAAAACCACATGGGCAAAGAAGATATGCAAATGACCAAGAAACACTTGAAAAATATGCTCAACATCATTAGTCATCAGTGAAAAGTAAATTACAATCACAAAGAAATGACACTACATACATTTTAAAAAGGCTATGATGAAATAAAGACTGAAAACCAGTGTTGGTAAGTGTGTAGAGCAACCAGAATACTCGCCCAGTGCTGGTGAGAATTAAAGCCAACCACAGCGCAGTCATTGTATTTGTGCTGCCCCAGGAACACAAAAGTGTGGTCATTGTAGAGGGAGGAAACGTTTGAAGGCTCTGGGCTCTTTTCACAGAGACAAGTTAAAAAAGGAAATATCCTTATATCCTAGTATAAAATGACCTCTTCTGTTAATTTTTCATTCATTGTCCACCAGTTTCTTCCACAAAGCTAGACAATGTATTCCCTCCTCCTCCTCTGTAAGCACCTACTATGTCTCATCACCTTGCTGAGCAATGCAGTTTAATACCAGCAGCCAAGACACACATTCCTGGCTGGCTGTTTTCAAAACACTTTGTGGGTATTATGACAGCATGGTTATTATATTTTATATTTAGCCTATGTATGTCTATATGCTCCACTAGGTTGCTAGTTGACTATCAAAAGGATGTATGTTAACTTGCCTTTTTGTCTTTTTTTATTCTGTAGCACCCAGAATAATGCTTGGCACACAGCACGTACTATGAGGTGAAGGAAGGGAGGGAGAGAGGGAGGGAGGGAGGAAAGGAGGGAGGGAGAAAGAAACAGCCCATTTTGTTTAGTGTTTTATCTGTTTGAATACTTTTCAGAATCTAAGGTAAACATCTCTATATAATTATGAAGACAGCACAGTTGAAAGAAAAATAAATCTGCCTCCCAAATACCTAACACTGGCCACTAAGTTCATTCTCAAGTAATTATCCTGTTAATTTGACATTTATCCAGAAGACTGGCTACAAGCTGAAAGTCAGTTTAGACAATATTAGCAGCCATTTCACAGGGATTTTCACAAGTGCTCATTTGTGCCTATGTGTGTAAAGTTCCTGCTGTGAATTTGGTTTGGGGACCAGCCACGTGCAACATCCCAGCTGAGCCACTGTCTTCCCAAACCAATCTTCCAGCCAGATGTTTAAGTAAACGTGGCTAATTGCTCTAGGTTTTCCTCTCGGCCTCCAAACCCACAGCTAGTGTGTTGGTTCACAAGCCTGGTGAGTCCCAGGGTGAACCTGGAAACTGTCCCAGGCATGAAAGGCAAGGAGAGACATAAGGAAGAGCAGACTGCTTCAGATCCATAGGTAGCAGCTTTAACAAAGAAGGAACTTAAACACACGAGGCTCGTCTTCAGTGATGCAAGACAAGTAGATTTCCATATCTGCTGCCAGAATCTTAGAAGTTTATGCAGAGGCCTTAACTGGGTTCGGTGATATACAAGATCCTGAAGGTCTCAACAACCCCTCCCTCTCTCAAGGCTGTGTCCTTCAAACAGCTCCTATTCTGGGAATGGTGAGCGAAACATACATGCCAGGGACAGGAGATGGGGTGAGGAGCCTCTGATGGCTGGGATCCAGTTCATGGGTCAATTGGATGGTCACATCCTCCCCATGACCTCTTCCAACAAGTAACAAACTGTCCATGGATTCTGTACCATGATTGAGCAACAGACCAACTGTGAACCCCTCTTAATGTGCCCCCAAACCTACTCTTTTCTGGATGTGCTGGAGTTAATAAGGAAGAGAGAATCTAACTCTGCAGCATATTCCTGACCACTTATTTGTTGCCTCAAAATTAGAGCTATGACTGAAACAGAAAGGGCCAGGCAGTGACTACTTCAGCAATCAAGAAATAAAGAGAGGGGCACCTGGGTGGCTCAGTCGTTAAGCGTCTGCCTTTGGCTCAGGTCATAATCCCAGAGTCCTGGGATAGAGCCCCTCGTCGGGCTCCCTGCTCGGCGGGACGCCTGCTTCTCCATCTGCCCCTCCCCCTGCTCTCATGCTCTCTCTCACTCTCTCTCTCTCAAATAAATAAATCTTTTTAAAAAAGAAATAAAGAGAAAATATCACTACTACTAACAACAATTTTTATTTCATAGTATCCTAACCATGTATATAAATTCATGAGATAAGAATATTACACTCATTATCCAAATGAAGAACGTGAAGCCAAGTGAACAGAGAAGCATTTAAGTCATAAAGTATACCAGTCTGGAATTAGAAGTGACCTTAATGTTCCTCTAGTGGAACCCTACTTTAAAAATAAAGAAGTTTGAGGGAAATAATAAATATTGTCACATTACTGACAATAAAAATGCTATCTCTGCTGCAGAAACACCAATAGTGATTTCACTTCTAAGAGGGACAGACTCATCTAGTTTCCACAGGAGGGGTGAGCCTGAGTTATACTCATTTTGTTTTTCTAAAACCTGCCGTTGCTGTTTTCCTGCCTAGAAATATCCTTTCTTAGATACTTACATAATTTAATACATCACTTCATTCATGTCCTTGATCAACAAATGTCACTTCCTAAGGGGGCCTCGTTAATACCCTTTTCAAAATGGGTGACCCTTTCTACCCCTTTATCCCATTTTACTTTCTTTATAACGCTTATCTCATCCTAACATCGTAGTTGTATTTGTTTGTCCACCTGTTAATTTTCTATATCCCCCTCCAGGATGTAAGTGTCACGGAAAGGCAGGGACTTTGTCGTACTCGCAGCTGTATCCCTGGCCCTTTACAACAGTGCCTCACACAGATTTAAACACTCAGTGATAATATGCTGAAGTGATGGATAGTTGAGTTTTCTGAGTAACTCATAAAGGTCACTGTTTATAACAATGCACTCTAACGCCATCTCCATATGCCCTCACGCGTGCAAGCACACACGCACAGCACCCACACTAACACGCATGCACACTGGCACACGTATATAAGAATTTTTGTCTTTATTTAATTCAGCAAACATTAAGTATAAGATTTCCACCAGGTTCTGCTCATTTGGGTACAGTATGTTATGGAAGGGAAATGGCTCAAGGCATGCATTTTACCTTCAGAGAACCCACTGCCTGGGTATAATGAAGGAGCAGAAAACTTCCTCTGACGCAGGCTCAACCATCATTGACTGCTTAACTCTATGGTGTTTGACGACATAGAATTTTGTAAAAACTATTACATAGGTAACAATGTATTGCCTTATAACATCTTGAAAAGAGATCTGGAAAGTTTGGCACAAGAGGTTTTGGAAGAGATCAATGAGCATTGTTAAAATCACTAGAGAAGAAGGGAGAAAAACATTCCTGATAGAGAAATGATGTCCAAGCTCCTAAAGGACTAAATATATGGAGGCAAGTTCACTGAATGGATATGTTGGTGCTAACTTTTGGCAATATTTGAGTACCATTCATAGACATTTGGAATTTATTTTCTTGCTAATGAAACGCCATTAATGATTTTGTCTAGGGGAGAAACGTGAAACAGTAATTTTGTAGTGTATATGTAATATCAGGCATCATCCAAAGAAATTGATATGTTATTTAATCCTCTCAATATGTCTGAGGATAAGATTGTAGAATTGAGGAAACAGGTTCTCAGAAAAGATAAATAAGCTGAAAGGGTAAAAGCTTGTAGGTGCAAGGAATAATTTTAAAACAAGTCTTCTGATTTGGGGTTTAGGATTTATTCCATTCTCCCTAACCTCAGTACATCTCCAGCTTAAAATATTACTTTGGAGGCTTTATTTATAAGAGAATTTAATGAGAAAAAAAATCTAGTTATGGAGTTCATTTAGGAATTTTATGGAAAAAAAAAAAAAGAGGTGAGGGGATGAAATAATGAAATAATGAGGGCCTGAACCAGAACAGAGGAATGGAAATGCAAGGACAGATGGGATAGGTAGTGTGAGGTTATTACACAGACCACTGGACAACTGGGTATTTTCCCTCTGGGGTAGTTCAATTTTGAAGAAGGAAATAAAAGTAAATTGCATTTCATTATTATTTATTTATTTGGTCAACTAGCTTAAGGGAAGAAAAATGAAAATAGCTGTCAAATGTAAAAGCAGGTGCCAAGAAAGACTTTTAAAAGAAATGGGCACTGTATTTTTTTTTCTTTCCTTCTCTATCCTTCTTAAAAAAGAGACATAAAAGCTTTCAGTGTTTGTAGGTTTCCAAATCCACCCACTTACACCTGTTCAGAAACATCTGTTTTCTTGTAAAATGGAAAGTACAAAAAATAAAAAGGCCAGCTAATAATAACATGGTGAAGAGGAAAACTTTTTGTTAGTTTATTTAGTTTTATTTGATTTTTTCTAGGCTAAAAACAAGGTGATCTTTAGAATAACGTGTTCTTAGAACATATATATTATTGGTTAGCCCTCATCATGAATTTGGATTCCTTGGATTCCTTGAATTTCCTTATTTGTGAATGTAGTTAGTGCCTTCATTATTTTCATACAGTTTTTTTATTATGTTAATCACCATACATTACATCATTAGTTTTTGATATAGTTTTATAGATATATGGATATTCTGGGTATTTTATGGCATTGTTTTAATTTGTTAATATATATTATATATATACACATATATATAGCATAAAGTATATTCTGATATATAGAGAGAGAGACAGAGAGAGAGAGAAACAGAGAATGAATTCCATCATCTTAGAATATAGTCAAAACTGCTGACATCTTTTATTTTGGGTCTGCAAAGACCCTAGCAGCTCTAAATCAATGATAATCTAGCACAATAATGAATCTTAGCAAGTGAATATCTAGCTAAGAAGATGCGATATTGGACCTAAGAAATGAGTGAAGGAGACAGCCATACTAAAAGCAGGAGAGAAACCATTCCAAAGTTAATAATAAGAGTAAAGATTCTGAGACCAGAATAAGCCTGGAATTTTCCAATGGGTAAAGTCCAATGTGAAAGAAGTGACAGAAGCAATGAGAGGAGACACTGGAAAGATGAGCAAGAACATGATTACGCTTGTTTTGGAGGCCATGGGAGAAATATTGTTTTCTATTTACAGTAGAAATGCATTGGAGTGTCTTATTCAAGAGAGTAACAGGTTATAATATATGTTTCTAAAAGTATATTCTGATGACTCTGTGGATAATGAATTTAGAGAGCAGGGGTAGAAGCAAGGAGACCAGTCAAAACGCTTTAACAATGGAGTTTATGTCTCTAAATTCATATTCAGTTGGCCCATGTTGCACAGAATTTCTTTTATTTTAAAAAAATTAAAAATAATCTGAGGTGTTTTGAACGATGATTAACTTGATAAAGTAAAATATAGTTAAAAACTAGAATTTTTCTATTTAATACACAATGGTTTTTAGTACCAAAACTTCCTTTAGATAGTAATAGTCATTTTACCCATAAAAGAACATTGACAATATAACACTTATACCAAACACAATCGCTCATTTATGCAATCTATTCCTTATAAAAGCTTCTTACTGTCCTTTTGCATCATATATCTGCTTTTAAACTCATTGAATTGCTGTTATTTTAGCAGAAGTTTTATTTAAGTAATGTGTCATACATATAAATTGCTATAAAATCAGGTCATTAGAAACACAGAAGTGTTTGAGTTGACGTATTTCCCATGTCCATGAGACTTAGGTTATAGGTTGCTTTGTCCATGAGTAAAATACAACTGAGCCATTTGATGGTAAACATGGCTAATGGTTTTAAATGAAAGTCTATTTTCAATCTAGAGAAATGCCTATTTAGTTGGAATTATGTGAACAGTTTGCATTTTCTGCTAAAGTATGTTCAAACTTAAGTAGTGCTTGTGTGATGAGCTAGTCTACATTAAGCTCTAATAATGGTTTGCCGCATGATCATCACAATGATAATGTGTGTAATTTATCACACCTGCCATTGAAGGAGTTCTAAGAATTTCACAAACAGCCCCTCGTTAATCTATTCATTTAGTTCCTTTCCTCTTGAAAGTTTCTAAAGCTATTTAAGAAATTATGCACCAACCATGGACAAGAGAAAGGTTTGTAGCATTCAGTAAAAAAGAAATAGAGTGAGGTACAAGATCACAAAGATGATAAACTACAAGTGAAATTATCCGGAGAACAGAGACAATCAAATATGTAAGAGATTCTTGTTTTGTTAAACTGGGCAAACACTAAAATATTTAGATCAGTTTCCTCATTTTAGAAAAGGGGAATCCCATCTAGTTTCTGACTTATCCACTGCCCCTGGAGGCTTGAAGGACGCTGAAGACCTGGACGTCTATCACTCTAAAAGAAATCCTTGGATTGCTCCAGTGCTGTATAATTACACATTCAAAGACTGATTCCCATGTAACTAAAACTGATGCTATTTTTAGAGATAATATAGTTGGTATTTTAAAATATTCTAAATAGTATTTATATTGTTTAGTCATAAACCATAAAGTGTATTCTGATCTATTAGTTAATGTTTATGTTCTTGGTTCTGTGAAAAATTGACATGACTGGAGTCATTTTAAAATAGAGTTGGAGCAGCTTCTGTAGAGAAACAGTCCTACCTGCTTTTGTTTGAACTGGGCCAGAATGTTTGGACTGGGGGCACCTGGGTGGTTCAGTCGGTTAAGTGTCCACCTCTTGATTTCCGCTCAGGTCATGATCTGAGGATTGTGAGACTGAGCCCGGTGTCCAGGCCTGCACTGGGCATGGAGCCTGCTTAAGATTCTCTCCCTCTCCCTCTCCCTCTACCCTTCCGCATCCCTCTCAAAAGCAAACAAACATAAAACCTTTTGCACTAGCAAAACAGCAGTTGTTTTATGCAATTATGTGAGAAATCAGTTGGACAAGGCGCCTCCTGATCAGAAGACTTTGGTTGTAGAATAGTTAAGTAATGCATGCCAGGAATAGTTTCGCTTGCTAACACCAATAGACGATCAATGTGTAACTCAAAGCAGCTCAGCCTGTTAGTGCCAACTGACATTTTTTTTTCTTTTATCCAAGTCATTAAATGGCCCCCCTTTAGTTTTCCTCCTAAAAAAATCCCTGCTCTCACCCTAGAAGTAGAAACACTATTGGGGTTTCTATCTGAATCTGTTCCTCAAATTGCAATTCTTTGATCCCAAATAAATGCTCATTTGCCTCTCATTGTGGCTCCTTATTTTTCAGGATGACAGTTGGCATAAAATGTTAGGCTAGCTAGAACGTTAACAAGCAGCAAATAACTGTTCTTTAATCTTAGGATCTCTTCATATATCTATTTATGTCACCAGATTATTGATTTTGTAAGCACTCACAAAACACTTTCATTTGACAGAGGTTATGTAACTTTCACAAAACTCAAACCCTTAATTCAAGGTTTCTTCAAGGATAATAATACAAATATTTTTAGGGACTAGAAAAAGAAAGGGATGAGTAGGCAGAGCACAAAGGATTTATAGGGCGGTGATAATACTCTGTATGATATACATTTGTCCAAATCCACAGAATATACAACAGCAAGAATGAACCATAATGTAGACTATAGACTTTGGGTGATTATGATGTGCTAATGTAGGTTCATCAATTGTAACAAATGTTCCATTTTGGTGGGGGATGCTGATAATGGGGTAGATTATGCATGTGTATATGGGAAATTTATGTAACTTCCTCTCAATTTTGCTGTGTACCTAAAACTGTTCTAAAAAAATAAAGTCGTAGGTGACTTGGCCTTTCAGCCAGTTTGTGTGTGTGTGTGGGGGGGGGGGGCGTGACACAGGGCTTTACCTCCAAGGTAGATGCTCAGAAAAGTTTCCATATCACAGTGGAGGTGATCCAACAGCTGCATCATCTAGTGCTTGGGGACTTCAGCAGCCAAGAGGCTAGGACTTTGCAGAAGAAAGCCATCACCTTTGGAGACCAGCTCTGAACCATGGACACAAACAGGGTAGAGCCCATGGAGTCAGTACTGGAGGACAGATGTCTATACTTGACATCTGACAATGTGGCAGAGGCAACTGTGCTGAAAAACTACTACAAAACTCCCATCAAGTTATGGAGGAGTATTTTTGCCTCCCAGCCACAGGAAATATTTCTTTGTGAAAGCTGGGTGAGCAAGAGCCCTTCTTACATGGCCGGGTAGCTATTCTGGGAAAGGGTACACTGTGAGCATATGGAAACGCAACGATAACACTTTGCTATTATGAACACTAATGCTCCCACTTCCTTCAGTCACCTGAAAAAAATCGATGGTTAAGTATTTTTTAGTAACTCACTCTTCTGAAGACAGAATTTGGAAAGATCTAGCCAGAAAAAGGCAATGAGTTCCTGATGCTAATGGAAGTAAAAGGACTGTCAATTTCCAAGGAAATGGCTCAAGTATTTACTCACAGGCTGTTCAATATGGAAGATACTGAGCCCCTTAAGCTCCCCCCAGAAAGACTGTCTACTAAACTGTTCCCATATTTAAGTGAATTTTTCTGTTTAAGTAACTGTGGACATTGCATCTGATCACTACGTGACAACCTGAATTGTCCTTTTTCAGTTACTATTTCATGGACCTTAGCAGCCTTTTATCTTTACCGAGCGCACTTGAATTTGTTCTTGGGTACCCACTTTGTTCTGAACAGAGAATTAACTTTCTCTGAATGTCTGAAAAGTGTTCACGGTAGACTACAGGTTAAGAAATCCTAACCAGAACTATCCATTCCCACAAAGTGATGCATACAAAAGAGATTCTAGCCACACCTATAGTTTCCCTTTCTGAAAAACAAACTTATCATAAAAATAGCCCTAGGATAGCTAACAATACTGTACTGTATACTAAAATTTTGCTAAAAGGGTAGATCTTATGTTAAATATTCTTACCATATGTAAATAATAAGGGAGAGTACAAGAAGATTCAGGGAAGGGATGGATATGTTTGTGGCCTTAATGATGACGGTTTCACGCATGTTCGCTTAACCTCAAACTCACTGAGCTGTATACATTAACTAAGTACAGCTTTTTACATGTCAGTTATAATTCAATGAAGTATTTTAATAAAATCTTAATTAAAAACAAATTCAAAACATAATTTAAGGATAAAAATAAATATTCACCTTGATTTAAGAAAACAAAATAGTACAGTTATGGTTTATACTTACAAAGAAGAATTCCCCTAACACAAAGAATTTAACTTTACAAAAACATTCACTATTGGATTTATACATACATCACTTTATATATCCCATTTAAATTGCATATTTTATATTAAAATATTATTTAAAGCTCATATGATGGGAAATAGTTTATACTGGAAAAATATTTAGATTCTTCTTTAAAAGTACTGTTTGGATGCAGTTGAGAAGCTGCAAAGCTTTGTGCGGAAGTAGTTGCGAGCAGATGTAGTCAATTAACTATGTAAATGTCAAAGCAAGCATCCATCTATAGGTGAAAAGGTTTAGACAGAATAAAATGTCCTCTTAATCAGAAAAGGACTGTCCCATTTGGAAATGGCATATGTCTATATGTTTTCTGACTGAATGGAATCGGAGCACCTACTTGGTTGCTTAATTATGTTGCTTAAAACTCGTCTCAGGTTGGGTGCCTGGGTGGCTCAGTTGGTTAAGCGACTGCCTTCGGCTCAGGTCATGATCCTGGAGTCCCGGAATCGAGTCCCGCATCGGGCTCCCTGCTCGGCAGGGAGTCTGCTTCTCCCTCTGACCCTCCCGACCCTCCCCCCTCTCATGTGCTCTCTCTCTCAGTCTCTCTCTCAAATAAATAAATAAATAAAATCTAAAAAAAAAAAAAAACTCGTCTCAGGTTTAGCACAAGGTATGCCTTCCTTATTTTCTATGGGTATCAGAATTGTCTGCAATAGAAAGCCTACAAAACAACTCAGAATTTAAGTAATTCTTGGGACTGGCTACAAGCTGAAGGATGTTTGATCCCAAAGAATATTAATTGTAAAGGGAATATTTAACAAACTCCTGTATAGACACCACTCTGCTAAAATTTAGCCAGCTCATCATGTTATACAAAAGTAATTTTTATTATGAAACATAACATTATAAGTAAGGTTGAGTTTCCTGGATGTTCCTCTTGCATTCCTTTGCTCTCCTTCTCAAAAGATACTAAATAGGCTTAATTTTGCATTTGTCAACAGCATTTATGGTTGTATATGTTTACCTCTATATCTACTTCCATTAGGAATGAATTGCATTATTTTGTATGCTTTAAGCTTTATGTGAATGCTATCATGCTATACACAATTTTTTGCAACTTGTTTTTTTTTACCATGATTTTGTGTTCTTTGATATTCATCTTTGTTGATATATGTAAATATAGCTCATTCATTTAAATTGCCCTGTAGTATATCACATTATGGATATATTATAATGTATTCATCAATTCACTGATTGGCAAATATTCAGATGTTCTTCTATCATAATACAACAATGTTCCCTTCTGTTTAGTCTTTTTTTTTTTTTTTTTTAAAGATTTTCTTTATTTGAGAGAGAGAGTGAGAGAGGGAGAGAGCACAAGACGGGGGAGCGGGAGAGGGAGAAGCAGACTTCCCGCCGAGCAGGGAGCCCGATGCGGGACTCGATCCCGGGACTCCAGGATCATGACCTGAGCCGAAGGCAGTCGCTTAACCAACTGAACCACCCAGGCGCCCCTGTTCTGTTTAGTCTTTTAACCATATGCATGTTTCTCTGGAAATTGTTTTCACATTTAACTTTACTAGATATTGTCAAATTGATCTAAATGCATTTACCATTTACCAGTATATACTTCATCAAAAGAATGATTGTTTGTTTGGTTTCACTTTTCTTTTTTATATTTTCTTTTGAATTTATTTGACAGAGAGAGAGAGAGGGACAGAGAGACAGAGAGACAGAGACAGAGAGTCAAGTAGAGGGAGCTGCAGGCTTCCCCCTAAGCAGGGAGCCCAATGCAGGGTTTGATCCCAAGACCCTGGCATCATGACCTGAGCCAAAGGCAGACGCTTAACTTACTGAGCCACCCAGGTGCCCCTGTTTGGTTTCATTCTTAACTACACATATTATTTTCAGGTTTTAATTTTTGCATGATGTAGGTGAAATATTATTTTGTTAAGTAGTAATTATCCTATTTTCTAGGAAGCATGAGCTTTACATATTATTTGACCAAATAGTTTTCCTCTGATATGACCTTTACCATCTTCTTTTAGATTGTTTTTATTTTTCTTACAGATTTCTAAGATATAAATATATTCTGGGTAAAATATTGAGTGGCAACAAAAGCTAATAGACTTTTGGGAATAAATATACATGAGTTTGCAAATCTTTCGTGATAAATATAAATTCTTAAATACATTGAATAAGACAAATACATACGGAAAGATAATTCTTTGAACTGTATGAAAGACTAAGCATCATAAAAGTGTCAATTTTCTCCAGAGAAATCTATCAGTTCAATGTAATCCCAATCAAAATCCAAACAGTACTTTTTAAAATGATACTTGATAATCTGATTCTAAAATTCATATTGAACATGAAGAATCAAAAATAGCCAGGAACATTTTGCGGAAGAAAAATAAGCTGGAAAGTGTATCAGCCACCATCCATGCATCACTCCAGGTCCTTGTGGCCTCCCACTCTTGTTCCAGCTACTTCTGAGGCATCTCATTATGCATGTGCTCCAACCTGACCACACCTCAGCTCAGGACTTGCTGTATCCTTCTTGTCTCCTGCCTCAGGGATTCCCTGTTCATGCCAAGCTTCTTCAGCTCCAATACACAGACAACATGAAAGCATTCAAGAATAAATGCTGGATGAATAAATTTATTCCCTTTTTCCCCCTGAATGGACTGTAGAGACCCAATGAGACTCAATATATTCTGCTTATTGAGAACAGTCTATATATCTAGCAATCAGTTACATCTAAGGTCTCACCCTCCTTCCTTGCCTCATGTCACTTGTCCCTCACTTCTCCTCCCTGGGATCGCATTCCCCAATAAAGTTGTAGGATATAAGTTTTCCACCTTAGGCTCTGCTTCTTGGGAAACCCATAATAAGACACAGGAACTGGCCTATAAGATACCCAGGATTATCACAAAGCTATGGTTAAGACAATCTGACACTGGTGCAGGTGATATCAAACAGACCAAAAGAATGGACTATGATGACTTAAAACAAGTTCACACATAAAAAGAAATTTAATAAATGATATAGAAATGTTATAAATTACTGGGGAAAAGACAGACTATTTAATAAATTATGAGGAAGCAATCGTTTACTATATGGGAAAAAATGCCTCCTTACACCATAGATAAAAGTCTTTTTTTTTTTTTTTTGATGAAAGACCTGAATACGGAAAGCAAATCTTTAAACATTCACAGGAAAAAAAAAATGGAGACTAGGATCTTGAATATGGAACAGTTCCTTTTATCAATATAAAAAGTGCAAACCCTAAAAGAAAAGGTTGATAACCTTGCCTCAATTGAAATAAATATTCTGGTCCATCAAATAACCCTTAACAAAAGGACAAAAAAAAAAAAAAAAAAGCCAAAGATTGAAAGAAAAAGACCATATAAAATAAACAAAGGCTTAGTATCCAGAATCCATTTATCTTACAGGTATCTTGTAGATAATAAAGAAATGTGTAAGAAAAACAACCTAACAGAAAAACAGTGACATATATGAATAGTCATTTAACAGAAGAGGGTAATGAAATGATCAAGTAACATATTAAAAGATGCTAATTCTAAAGAATGATCCAGGATATAAAAGCTGTATGTGTAATATTGGTATGAGTGTGTGTGTGTGTGTGTGTGTGTGTGTTTGTGTGTGTGTGTGTGTGTGTGGTTTCATTCCTGATTGCAGATTTTATTGTTAGATGTCTAATTTGCACACAATCTATGTGAAATTATTCCCTTTTTAGTAAGCAGGAACATCATTTAATCCTCATAAAGTTCTATGAAGTAAGTATAATTAGTGTGCCATTTCATTGCTACAGAGACAGTCCCAGAAAAAATCAAGTAACTTGCCCAAAATTGTATAGCCGGAAAAGGTCAATGTCAAATTATAAAAGTAAGGAATCTGCCTGTAGGATTTATTCATTTTTTTCTTTTTTTTTTTTTTTTTTTTTTTGGTAACCACAATGCTAAGAACAGTGGTAAAATTGTTTCTTCTTTCCTAATTTTAGTACCCCTTACTTCTTTATCTTTTCACTATCAGGCTTATTAAGATAAGTGATACAATGTTAATAGAAGCCCTAATATCAGGCATCCTTTTTCTATTCCTAACATTAAAGGAAACATGCCTAACATATCAGTCCTAGGAACGACATTTGTTTTAAAATTCTCTTAGAGCAACTATACAGCATAGTAATAAAGGACAGTAGGTCTAAAGTTGAACTACCTGAAATTCAAACGTGGTTCCTCTCTTTATCCTCGATATCTAAATTCTCCATTTATCTGTCCTCTTATGAAAGTGGAACTCAAGCTACCTACAAGAGTTATTACAGTAGTTAAATAAGCTAATACAGATAAAGTACTTAGAACAGAGCTTGGCATATACTACACACTCAATATTACTTGTTATAGCCAACATTACAATCTTGGCCACACCAGACTTTGATGACAAATATGAAGTTTACTTCAATTTATTATGATTAGTTATATAGCTGGATTTATTTCTTATATATTTATATTTGTTATTTACCCAACTTGCTAAGTATTTCCCCCTCCCTTCTTACATTTGACCGGAATGATCAATTGGTTTTGTCCATCCATGTAACTTTTTGGAAGTTATATATTCTATATATAAAATATATGTTATACGTACCTTAGGGTTTTTACTTAAAATTTACTGAGAACATTTGATTTGATGAATTCTAAATCAATATCAGTATCTCTAACTTTATCCTACAATAAAAGACTTTAGTAAACCTTAAATCTGATTATCTCTACCATCTTATATACTTTTTGTTGTCTTGTATTCAATATCAACCTGTTTTTAAATTTTTTTTTTTTTAGATTTTATTTATTTATTTGACAGAGAGAGACAAAGCAAGAGAAGGAACATAAGCAGGGGGAGTGGGAGAGGGAGAAGCAGGCTTCTCGCTGAGCAGGGAGCCTGCAGGGCTTGATCCCAGGGGATCAGGACCTGAGCCGAAGGCAGATGCTTAACGACTGAGCCACCCAGGCGTGCCTGTTTTTATATTTCTAAAGTGAATGTGCACACACACTCATATACACACTGATTTAGATTTATTTACATGGTTACCAGTTTCTTTTCTCCCTATTTTCTCTTGCTTTTCCCTTTTCTGAGACCAATTTCCTTCTTCTCAAAGAACTAACTTTCCCTTTTTTTTCAGTGAGGATTATCACGGTGGGTTAAGGGTAGGGACTGGTCACTTCTCTCTGACTCCAGGGTGGTGACTTCATCTTTGTCAAATATCTTTGTTTGTTGCAGAACTTTCCTTTGCTATGCTATTTACCTACTCCTGAACAATGCTACACAAGTTACTGTAGCTTTAACATGTTTTGATATTGGGTAGGAATTTTGTACGTGCATGTGACATGTGTATATACAAACTATATAATATTTATTATTCTTACTAGGTTATTTTCCCAGATACATTTTTGGGCTTATTTGGTTGAACTTGTTTGGACTTGTACTTAATAAACAAAGTTGGAGAGAGTTAACACTTTAAAATTTTAATCAGCTTTTATGTTTAAGGAAAAAAAAAAACAACTTGTAGCTAAATTCATATTGATTCCAAATGATTGTTCTTGAGTTTATTCAAATAGTTTATACATTTGATTCTTAGAGTGAATTAAATCTTCCCTTGTCTATTTTCCAGCTTATCGCTTAGATAGAAAGTTTTAAAGTTCTGAATGCTTGTTTTGTGATGGGAAACTTCTTGAAGTTTCTTCTTAGTTCTAATTGTTTTATTGGTTAGTTTCACAAACTCTTCATGTGAAAAATCAACATTTGGAAAAGGTGATGATTTTGCCTCCTCTTTTCCAATATGTAGATCTGTCCTTTTCCTTTGGCTAAATTCTTTCATTTATAATTGTCAGAACAACGTTAAATAAGTGCAGACATAGCAGTTCTATTTGACTTCCTCCTGACTAAAGGAAATGCTGCTAGAAACTCACCATCAAGAGTAATGTTGACTATAGGTTTGGGTTACACACTCACCTGAACTGTATTCTGGTTCTTTTTTATCTGACTTTTAAAAAAATATACATTTAATAGGGTGAAGAGTAAGGCTCCAAAATATTTTAGACAAAATAATTGGCTAAATATGCAAAAACAACTTATTAAATTTATGTCTCTACATTGATATATGATAGATCCTTTATCATGTAATAGATTATTACATGTTGAGTATATAATTCTTTAGTTCTTGTGCCACTCCACTCATGTGCTACACTGAGACTCATTTAATTATATTTCTGCAATTTTGGGTGTTTGAACACTAATAATAATAATAAATATCATTCAATAGGCATTTGACTTAGATTCTGAGCTAAGTGTTTTATATGTAACATCTCAACAAGTAATACTCAAACAATCTTATTTATGTAGTAATACAGATGAGTAGAATGTGATTCAGCAATTTAAGAAATTTCTCAATAGCCATTTGGCTAATAAGTGGGGAGACTAGAATTCAAACATAAGTCACTTGGATTCAAGGTCAAATATAAAAGGTGACCAACCATTGCTATTCATCACTTCATAGGTTATTTAAAACATAAGAGAAAATACAGAGCATCACAGGTTTGCCTTACCTATAAACCTATAAAGTGTGGCAAATATTATAAATTTTCTTTTAATATACTTAACAATATATTTACAGCATTATTCAGGTCTTACATACTTATTTTTCAAAACTTTTTAGAAACACAGACATCATTTTCATGTACAAAATACATGTAGAAATTACAGTAACACGATCCAGGCTATTACTCAGGCATTTGCCTAACCTCTGTCCATGGACAAGAATGAGTTTTCTATTTTTGTACTATGTGCTCTGGCCTTGGTCCTGTTAGTTTACCCTATAAAATAAGAGGACTAGGCTAGCTAATTTTTTCTCTCTCTAAACCTACATTTGGACAGCAACTTATAAAGGAAAGAGGTAGCATAACACATCGGATAGAAAGGAACTGGCTATCAGAAACTGATTCTTAATCAAATGGCTCTCCACGTGTAAAACAGTATTTCCTATTTTACACTATACAAACATAAATTCCAGAGTAAAGCCTTGAAAAGTAAGCCTTAACATTTTAGAAGAAAATATTTTCTATTATCTCAGTATAAGAAGAGATTTTTAAAAACAGAAATTGGAAAATATAAAACTTAAAAAAAAAAGAGGTGGATTTGACTAAAATTACAATTAAAAACATAATATATTAATATGTTAAGATATAAATATATAAAACATTAAAGTACATTAAATAGAATATAAATACATAAATGTATTAATAGATATCCATGACATATATGTATATTAATATTATACACACACACAACAAATTTTTAAAATGTCAGAGATTGGGAGAATATACTAGTGTCAGTAAGTAAAAGACAAAAACCAATACAGAATGGGAGGTATTTTTTGGTAGATTTCAAAAAACAACTAGGATTTGGGGTGCCTGGGTGGCTCAGTTGGTTAAGTATCTGACTCTTGATCTCAGCTCAGGTCTTGAGCTCAGGGTAGCCCTGCGTTGGGCTCCACACTGGGCATGGAGCCTACTTAAAAAAACAAATAAACAAACAACAACAACTAGGATTTTCCACACACAAATTTTTTTTTAAATTAATAGTTACTCTGCTTAATAAATAGGTTTCTTTTTGCGGTGATAAAAAATGTTTGGGAACTACATAGGGATAGTTGTGGTATATCATTGTAAGTGTAATAAATGCCAATGAATTGTTCACTGTAAAATGGTTAATTTGGGGGTGTGTGGGTGGCTCAGTCAATTAAGCGTCTGCTCAAGTCATGATCCTGGAGTCCTGGGATCCAGCCCTGCATGGGTCTAACTTCTTGGCGGGGAGTCTGCTTCTCCCTCTCTCTCTGCAACTCTCCCTCCCCCTGCTCACCTCTCTCTTGTTTGTGCTCTCTGTCTCTCAAATAATAATAATAAAAAAATCGTTAAAATGATTAATTTTATGTTATATAAAATGTTCCTCAATAAAAAATTCAAATATATTAGATGAAAAAAATCCTGTTGATTTAATCACTGCAACTATTGTCCTCAAGTTAAATTCTACCATAAAAGCAGAGAACAACTTGATTATAAGCTTAAATATAGGTTATGATCATTTTAATGCACTAAGTATGAAATGAAAATTGATGATTCTGAAATTCTGGTAAGATCAAGGACAGCAAAAGTTAGAACATAGCATCTTTTGCCAGATGTCTGGCACACTAAGCCAGAGCATTGTTTGATAAAATGGTATACACACTGGAGAAAAGGTTTGATTTCCCCCGAGACAGTAGATGACTATCAAAGTGGTTCAAAGCAGCTGTGTATTCACGGTACAAGAGTTGTTCCCATCTTCTCCTCTTTTACTTCTTTTCCTTTCCTTTTACCACCAATTTACCAGAATCCCTAAACCCAGTGAACAGACAGATAATCCCATTATCTCATTTTCCCCTCCTCTAGCCCACTATCTGACACACAGGTCAATCAGATCAGATCATTCATAATGAGCTTCATTTAGAGGGTTGGACTGACAGCCCCATACCACAATGGTTAGAGCAGGTCCTTTGTGCCCCCTTCTGGGCTTCCAATCCCAAGGTGCAGATGAGACTTAAATGCCATATATCTCAGTTGTCTGATTTGTATAAAAAGAATGATGATAGGGAAAGCACCTATCTCCAAGGTTATTGTAATATCATAAAAAAGAGTCTTATCACACTGTAAGGACACAGTAAATTTTAGCTATGGTTATGATGTAACGTAATGTAATGCAGTGACGATCACCATCATTAGTACAGCCTCAAAGCAAAGCCTCTTGCCCATTAAAGCACCATATCATAACTTCTTGAGTTACAAATCAGTGCAGTTTGAAGAAGAAACTGTACCACCAGGAATCTCACTCACACGCATGCACACATGCGCACGCACAAGTTGACTGACTGTAAGTATGTAAGTATTTCATAGTATATGCCATTGTGGGAGCCGGTTCAATGTGCATGAAGGCTGTTAGCTTTGTGTGGTGCTGGGGCCTGTGGTGGGAAAGGGAAGTGACGCAAGAGACATATTTGTTGAACTGGGAGGTTGGCGCAGGGGCCCTATGCAGCGTGGCAGCTGGCTCACACTGCTGCTCGTGGCCGGCCTTACCTTGTTAATTCAGGGCAGCAGCTGGGCCAGCTGCTGCCACAGTTCCCCCCAGATCCACCTGCAGTTTTTCTGATTTCTGTCTCAGGTACTGTTTACGTACCTGGCAAAGGACAGCCGTATCAATCAAATTGGAGACTGGAAGGTAGTAAGAGACCAGGACAGTCTCAGTCCATCCCGGATCCAGTTACTACCCATGGTTTGTCCTCACCCTCACCACTTCCCATCCATCCTCCATTGCCAACTGCCTGTTGATTCACTAAGTTTAATACAAATATCTTTTGTGGTCCCCACTAACTTGGAACTCTCCAGTAAAGGGGATTCTTGGAAATGTAATTCCAGCTTCGCTAAATTGAAATACAAATCTATCATAGTCCACCCCCGGTCAGGTTGGCATCCATTTATACCTCTTTTGGCCATACTGAACTTAATTGACAAATAAAGACAATCACAAAATCATGCTTCCACCTAACATAATGCAACGATTCCTCACAAAACCAAAAACATGCTAACTGTCTCCTTAAAAGAGGCTACAAATTGCCTTAATCTATTTTGGAGTGATGCTTATCCATAACTCTTCCAGCTGAGTCACTTGCCACTTTGATATTCTGAAATGTAAATACTGAGATATAAAATTAACTACTATTAATACATTTTACCATAGATAGTAGGGAAATGGGACAGGTGAAGAGAAAAAAGAGTTAACATATATACAAATCTATTTATATCAAAGTAAAGAAGAAATGTGCATGACTAATACAGTTGCCATTTCTGCAACTGGTCACATCGTCATAACTGGTATTTATAACTACCTTCTTCCACTACCTGTTCTATGTTCCCTTAATGTTCAGCAAGCATGTCAGCTGGTCACAGTTACTTGCTGGATAGGTCCCGCACCTTCATTCTTGAAGGGTCTGAACCATTAGCAGAACTGCCTATGTTGGGACATTAAAGTTTTTCAGACTTTAATCATAGGATATGCAAGTATAGAGAGGCATCCCAGCTGATCGCTCTAGATTATTATAGACATATTCTTCCTCATCCCCATGGTGCAGTAGCAACATATAAAATCATATATATGTATATATAATTTTATTATATATAATAAATACATATATATACATACAAACAAAGGATTTAGTATAGGAATTTGTGAGAGCTAGTTAAAAAGTCAATGCAAGGGCTGTTGTATACAACAGGAAGCAAGGAAGGGCAGACAGATGTGAGGTTGGTGAGAACAGGAATAAAGTGTCACCCACGAATACAAGCTAGAACCCATAAGGATAAAGGGGAACTCACATGAGCCCCTCACCATCTCCAAGCCACCAACTCTGGCACCGCAGGTATTCCTCAGGACATGCAGATGCCCTTCAACCTAGAGCTAAATATGCACCTGGCTGTGGAGTTAAAGAAACCAAAGGATGATCCAGGTGAGCTATGCTAACTAGGAACTATGCACAGAAGGGAAAATGTACTCTGGGCTTACCTAAATTGGTGCAATATGAATTCACCACATATTCCAAGGCAGGCAGAAAAAGAAAAATTCATTCTGGATTAGAATGTAAGAGGTTTCTTATCTTCTAGAATTCATCCCCACTGTTGTTTTTTCCTCCCAAATCAGAGATATACTTCCTATTTTAGAGAGGAAGGACACTCTCCTAGAAGTCAAACTTAAGTCAGTGAGTTTGTGACGTTTAGTAATTTACTTCAGAACTCTAAGGCTCAGCTTCTCCGCCTATAATTGGGACAAGTAAATGCAATCTCTCCTCGTTCACTGATTTGTTGATATAAGTAAATGAGATAACAGATGTTGAAATATTCTCTAATTTATAAAGAGTAACATACACAGAAGTAATAGAATTCTTAAATCTGTTTTTGCTTTTGTGAACAAAGACAAATGATGTCATCAGAACTGCAGAGAATATAATTGATCTTAATTCCTATGTAGCCTCAGCCCAGGTCCTTATAACATTTTCCAACATTTCAACAAGCTGCTGGCTTTACTTGTGAGGCACTTTCTTTCCATGTGACCAGCAGGAGGAAATGAAAACCATAATAGCCCCATGTAGGTGGTTAATTTGTTTGAACTGTCATTTAGCTTGGCCTTTGCTATCTTCCTAATGATCTCCCTGGTGCAATGCAGTGTGACTCTTGCATGTTACCTGTCACCAAAGCAGCTGTTTCCAAAGAGGCTATTTGCTTTTATTTTTTTTAAATTTTATTTTATTATGTTATGTTAATCACCATACATTACATCATTAGTTTTTGATGTAGTGTTCCATGATTCATTGTTTGCGTATAACACCCAGTGCTCCATTCAATACGTGCCCTCTTTAATACCCATCATTTTATGGAATAGTATCCTTCCATACTTTAATGGGAAAAAAAATCACAATATAAAGAAAAATCCTAGAAAAAACATATAGGAGGTAAGCTCCTTGCTATCAGTCTTGGCAATGATTTTTTGGATTTGACACCAAAAACAAAGGCAACAACAGCAAAAACAAACAAGTGGGACCACATCAAACTAAAAACCTTCCGTACAACAAAGGAAAGCTTCAACAAAATGAAAAAGCAACCTATGAATGGGAGAAAATATTTGTAAATCAGATATCTGATAAGGAGTTAATATCCAAAATGTATAAAGAACACATAACTCAATAGCAAAACAAAAAAACAAAAAAACAAAACAAAGAAACCAACAAAAACTGATTAAAAAATGGGCAGAGGAACTGAATAGACATTTCTCCAAAGAAGACATACAAATGGCCAATAGGTACATGAAAAGGTGCTCGAAATCACTAATCATCAGAGAAATGCAATCAAAACCAAAATGAGATATCACTTCATCCCTGTCAGGATAGCTATCATCAAAAAGACAAGAGATAAACCAGTGTTGGTGAGGATGTAGAAGAAAGGGAACTCTTGTGCACTGTTGATAGGAATGTAAATTGATACAGCCACTGTGAAAAATACTATGGAGGTTCCTCAAAATATTAAAAATAGAACTACCATGCAACCCAGCAATCCCACTTCTGGGGCACTCCCATGTTCAATAGCCAAGACATGGAAACAACCTGAGTGTCAATGGACGAATGGATAAAGAAGATGCAGGGTGTGTGTGTGTGTGTGTGTGGAGAGAGAGACAGAGACAGGGAGAGAGAGTATTCATCCTTGAGAAAGAAGGAAATACTGCTGTTTAAGTCAACATGAATGGACTTTGAAGGCATTATGCTAAGTGAAATAAGCCAGAGAAAGATAAATACTGCATTGTGTCACTAGTATGTGCAATCTTAAAAAAAAAAAAAAAAAGTAAAACTCATAGAAATAGAATAGAAAAGTAAGTTGGGGGGAGGGGCAAGAAGGGAGAGGTTGGAAAAGTTACAAACTTTTCAGTTTTAAGATGAATAAAGTCTGAGAATCTAATTTATAACGTGGTGACTATAGTCGACAACACTGTATTGTAAAATTGAAATTTGCTAAGATAGTGAAACTTAAATATACTAATCTAAAAAATATGTGAGGTGATTGATATTAATTAACTAGATGGGGGGACGGGGAATGGAGGGAATCCTTTCACAAATTTTAAAATACACACACACACACACACACACACACACACACACACACACACGGCACTAGGCCAAGCACTGTGGATGAAGTTTGGGGTGGAGGGGATTGTCAAAATGAGAAGAAACAAAGGGGGACACATAATTTTTTGTCTATAAAAACTCAGAGTCTAGTAAGAAAAAAACACACAATACCACAAATGAGGTAAGAGAAAGAAATTGTTAGTAGAACCAAAAGAATGAGGATTTTGGTTCCAGGGCAATGAGGATGAATGGCATGATGAAGAAAGGTATGCTTCACTTGGGCCTTGAAAAAAGTTCAGAATTTCATTAAGTTGGAGTGAGATATGCGTGTGTTAGAGATATGACACAGGGCAGAGGAAAGAAATTATGTCTGGAAGAGCTCCGAGAGTATGGACTGGGATAGCTTTAGAACTTGGCTTGTGGACATCCCAGGTAGTGTAGGGCTGTCAACGTCCACCTACTCAGTTGGGACTTATCCAATGAGCAAAAGTGAGTCATGTAACCAGGACTAATGATACAGAGTAGAGCTGAAAGGACTGTTCTGTCAACCATGAGGCCAAAGACCAAAGTCTGGGAAGATACCCGGCTTGTGGTAGTGCCGTACAGGGGGGAAAGGCTCACCGGGGGTGGAAACCATGGTCCAATAAAGGAGTGGATGTGAGATGCAGACAACATAGAATAAAATAAAGACATTGTGTTGTGTTGGGCCTCTGTCCTTTTTTAAATCATTACCGGTTCTCGTCTGACATGAGGTGTATTTCCAAAGAATTAGAATTCTGTAAATACCCCTTGAGCCTTACCCCTATCATTTCAGCTCTGAAGGATTTGCATTTGGAGGATCACTTCATGATACAGAGGTAATAAGTGCACACAGCTCTGCTCCGGGAATGCCTTCAGGTTATCCACAGGTGAGCACAGCTGAACCATCAGCTCACCCGTCTGGCCAACAGTCAACATTACGGCATGCTTAAAAAATTGAGTGAGTGACAACATCTCCTCCTCAAAACACAACTGAACCACCATCCAAAACTGTGTTCACTGAGGTGCACCATCACCTGTGTTTTTCTATCTGACACCAAATTAATGCAGCACAAGAACTGGCTGGAAGCCATCCTCCCATTTTACCCTCATCACTGGCTTCTCCCATTCCTTTTTTATCCTTATAATTTCCCAAATGTCCCATGCTGTTTTAATTATGCATGCTTCTATAATTTTGCACATGGCCACATGCTTTTCTCTTTGCCTAGAGTACTGTAACCCCCCACTCAATCTGTCTGAACAATTATTATTCCTCCTCAGGAACTCAGGAATTCCGTTAATTCCAGGACATCTTCTCTGATTCATCAAAATCTCCTGAGAAATATTTAGACAGTTGTTCACTCCCTTATCTGTTAAAACTGTACCATGTACATACTTAGTGTTACATTTATTCACACACTGAGTCATAATTATCAATTCATATATATCCCTCAGCAAGGATATACTATTCCATAGCCATACTGTATTGTCCTCCCCTTGTTTATCCTTCACCTTATCTTTCTGTCCTGCTTCTATCTCCTATCGTTTCATAGCATATAACCTTTAATAGATTAGTGTAAATCATTTTTGTCACAAGATGAAGTCAATAAATGTGTGAGTAAACAAAGAAATAATCTCTCATGTTGTTCTGTGCCTTCCTTGAGACAGCCCCTGTCATGGGGTGACCTCTGCCATCCCAGAAGGTAGCAGAAGAGATGGCCTATAGCAAGTGCTCAATCAGGTTCAGTTTAAAAATCAAACTGTAACTTTTCTTTCAGAGTACCTTGGATACTTTGACACAAATAAATTGGCATTTCCATCTTAACCAAAATATTTATTGAAAAGAAAAGTCACATGATTTTCAATGTCGATAAAATGTTATTCTGGCTATATAGATAAATAAGAACATTTCTCAAGGTTCTTCTCAGTGTCATCAAATAGACCAACTGCAGGTTCTATATAACAAATATATTTCAAGTCCTTATGCTAGTGAAAAGGTAAAAATAAGAGAAGCATGTTATGCTAAATGGCAACTGACCATCTCTTGCTTTAAAATCACTTCCCTGCATACTGTTGATCTCCTGTCTCCGTTCCTTTGTCACTAAAAAAACAAAACAAACAACAACAAATTTTAAATTTATTTAAAAGGTACACAGGAATTTGAAATAAATAAAACTCTAAAGTTAGATAAAGGATGTTGTTGTTTTTCAATTGACTGCTTGGCTTAACCGTGTTGTATTGTTTTTTTATAACTGGTTACTTGTGCAAATATATCTGATGAACTAAAGAGTGTATACTTGTACAAATGTGTACTGGCACTTCAAGAAAGATGGTAGATTGGGGCGCCTGGGTGGCTCAGTTGGTTAAGCGACTGCCTTCGGCTCAGGTCATGATCTTGGAGTCCCGGGATCGAGTCCCGCATCGGGCTCCCTGCTCGGCAGGGAGTCTGCTTCTCCCTCTGACCCTCCTCCCTCTCATGCTCTCTGTCTCTCATTCTCTCTCTCTCAAATAAATAAATAAAATCTTTAAAAAAAAAAAAAAGAAAGAAAGATGGTAGATTGGATATTCATCATAATGGTGTAATCACATGGTTCATAGATTTAAAATAAAATAATCCTTTGTATGGGACCAATATTTTACTAATTAATAATTTCAACAAATAATTACTGAGAACCTGCTTTGTGCCAGGCCTCTGTCTTAGGCTCTGAGAATAGAGCCATGAACTAAAGTGATGACATCCTTGCCCTCATTTAACTAATGTGCTAAGTAGGTAATCTACAAATAAATGTATGACTCATTTGTAGGTGACAATGATATGATGAAAAACAGATCAATACAAGGGACTAAAGAGAACTGTCCTCTTACTTTTGATCAGTTGGCCAAAAGAAAAATCTCTCTGAAGAGGTAACACAAGAGCAGAGGAACATCTGGGGGAAGAACTTTCCTGGCAAAGGGAACAGCACATGCGAAGACTTTTATACTGTTTTACTAAAAATTCCCTACAAATTACCTCAATTCACCTGATTGGGAAAAATTGTCAAAAGAGCTGGTGCACATAAACAGCTTCTGTCTCAAGAAATCAGAATCTCCATACTGTCATCATGAAAGAAACCCTTTCTTTTCTTTTCTTTTCTTTTTTTTTGGGGGGGGGGGTTGTTGTTGTTGCTGTTGTTCTAAAAGTCTCCAAAGAGGCACTTGTTGAGGCCAATAATATCGTATTGTTAATAAGAGCTTTGAAAATAATAAACTTCCCTTTTGGCATCTTGCTCACTTATTGTTAGCTGTCTTCCTCTTAAACAATATAACATTCTAACGTGAAATTGTAGAAAGAATGAAATAATAAAATAAAAAAGAATCAAGCACAATATGATGAGAGAATTAGTACTGGCCCAGAACACTGATTATTTGCCAGTCCCAAGTGAGCAAATCTTTCCTTAAGGGAGGGGTGAAACCAGTTAGTGGAGTCAGGCCAGTAGCTGTCCCTCAGAATCAAGCCCCCCACCTGCCTCAAACTCCAGCAAGCATCATTCGAAATTACTGATTTTAAAGGAGTCAGGGCTGAATAGGGTTTCACTATTTATGAGGATGATGACAAAGTTAAAATAATAGAGAAAGTGAAAGTTGCATCTTTGATGGGAAAATATGCAGGATTAAAACTGTCATCGTGGGTCGCCTGGGTGGCTCAGTCGGTTAAGCGGCTGTCTTTGGCTTAGGTCATGATCCCAGGGTCCTGGGATCGAGTCCTGCATCGGGCTCCCTGCTCAGCAGGAAGCCTGCTTCCCCCTCTCCCTCTACCTGCCGCTCTGCCTACTTGTGCTCTCTCTCTATCTCTCTGTCAAATAAATAAATAAAATCTTTAAAAATAAAAAATAAAAAAATAAAACTGTCATTTTAGGACAAACTGGAAACAGAATCATTTTGGAGATTGATGACATGTCATTATAGGCTTGAAATATCTGCCTTATTCCTTTAAATTTATATTTTGATCAACCACTTAGGCTGGTGACATATTAAAGTCTATTAACCTCAGTTATTTTGTCCTCTAAGTAACTTTGGGTAGTGCAAGAACAATTTTAAAATTGAATGAATTTCTTTCTGCAATTTAAGATATGCTATTTGACCTTTTATGTTTTTTAACAAAAATGCTTAGTTATTCTAAAAGTGGTTTGCTACACCATTATATTGGTCATAAAATATTTCTGCCTGTAATGTCCTTTTTGCCCTTTCTTTTCATCATTAGCATATATTTTATACTTTCAGTTCAATGCCTGAGATCATTTCCATGGAGAGACACTCCTAGATCATTCGTGAAATTGAAATACTATGCCCAGGACAAATTCATTGATAAGAAAAACATTTAAAAACTTGAAACATCTTTTTACTGATCTTCCCTAGGCTCAAGGTATAGATACAAATAATGAGGGGGATAGGGAGGGAATGGTATTAGAGGCACAGAGAAAACCTAACTGCAAACCTACTGACTAGAGAGGACAGTGAGAAGAGAAGCCTGGTACTGTGAGGCACAGCTGGGTTGCAGGAGAGAGACAGAGAGCAGGGGCCAGAGTGAGCCCCGGGGAGGCAGGTGGGTGGCCATGTTTTTGGACAGTGTGAGCCTTCTCTCTGTGTCTCACCAACTGAATGGGGTGTGGCGTCACATTACCTGGAAAAAGAATTTTAAATGATCCCTTAATGAGAAAGTGAGCAATTGTTCCTTACCTCTCTGTGGCTACACTAGTTGCTACTTCTGAAAGCAGGGGATCAACTAATGGGCTTTGAAAGCTATCTATCAAATAAATGTCAGGAGAGATAAGAAAACCAGTTTCCTAGCTCGTCCAAAGAACAAATGCTGAAGGCCTAAAGGAAGGCAGAGACAAAAGGAAAAAGTAAGATTAAAGAATCCTGGGTACATATAGACAAAAAGCTTGAGAATGAAGATCTGAAATTCAAAGTCCCACTGGTAACAGAAAGGTCACATAATGTGAGATTGGCAGGTTGAACTGCAGAGCACATATCTCAGCGAAACTTCAGCTAATGGTTCTGTTCAGAGACAGGGAACAAGCAGCCAGAAAACTAGGTTTTATGTAAAAACTCCCAATTCTTTATTTAATTTAATAATTTGAATGAGGTAACATTAATTTAACATTTAATGCAAATATAATTTTTATTTCTTTGAACATGACATTTCCCAGCTTTATTGGGGTACACTTCATATACAAAAATCATACCTTTTTAATGTATATGCATTTTGATGAGTTTGGATATATGCATACGCCTGTGATACCATCACCACACTGCAGGTTATAAATGCATCCATCATCTCCAAAGGATTTATGTCTCCTTGCTTTTTTCTTTTCCATCATTTCTTTTTCTTTTTTACTAAAGAATACTTAACATGAGATTTACCCTCTTAAAAAATTGTTAAGTGCACAACACTGCATCCTACACTATGTTGTACAGCAGATCCAAGGCTGTATAATGAATCCTTATCAATATGAGATCAGACTTCAATATGAGGTAAGTCTATATTTGTAAAATTCATCCCTTTACATCAGCAAGGATTAAGATAAAATAACCAGGTGGGAGAAGGTCATGAAAACTGTATATTTAATCCCAGTAAGACTATCTTTAAACTGTCCTGCGACCTTGGACAATTTAACTCCCATTTCCTCTCTTCAGTGTCCTTATCCATAAAATTAGAAGGTAGACTAGGTGATCTCTAAGGTCCCATAAAGTTCTGATATTCTATTATTTATATGGGCTCACCAGAGATTTCACTTTGGAATTGGAGAACAAAAAGTTGATATCAAGTGTATACTAAAGCCGGAACATAGTAAGCAATAAATAAATATTTATTATTATTATTATTATTGTTGTTGTTGTTTCACTTTGGCTCATGGCTTTCTTTCTCTCAAACATTCTAAAATGATCACTGCTTTAACTATTTGTCTGTCATTTCTCTTAGGTAAGATGTTGTTAAAAACTAAAATTAAATTTACTCAGTCATTTCTCTGAATTAGGAAATGGAAAAATAGTGTACATATGTTCGTCCGTGTTTCATTTTGCATATAAATTTCAGGAAGGAAAATAACCTTCAAGACCTTCAATGCATGTGTGAAAGTGTATCTCTGTAGAACTATTTAAAGATATTTTCAGATGGCAAAGACCCTTACAAAGCATTAAGCTCAGGTCCCTGTCTTTAGAGAAATAACTTAACAACAGCCAAGACTGCAGAGTCAGGTAATAACTTATGACATAATCAACAGGAGTGATGTGCTTTCTGATTTAATGTGGAACTTATTCATAAACAATGTCTTGCAGGAGGACATAGTTTGAAAATAACAAATTCCTTATTGATTTATGTATCTTTTTCCATACTTGGGAAAATTGACAGCTTGTTAAGCAACGTTCATAGTACACTGTTACTCTAAAGAACTAAAATTTATATGGGTACATTTTTCTATACTTTTCGAAAATATTTAAGAAATTAAGTTTAAAATTCTATCTGCATATATGGTTAAGATTGTTTATCAACCACAATTATTTAATACATTTTACATTTTTAAAATAGTCTGGTGGTGGGAGCGGTATGAAATATAAGACAAGTCCTGTTCCTGTCATGAGTGCAGGAAGAGAAAGTGGTGCACATACCTGTGTGCTCACATGCACACACATCATACACTAACTATAAAGGGCTAAATGGCATGAAGCTAACGACCCACGTAGTCAGAGGTTAGAACAGGAAAACAGTGCAAATTAGGGACTTTTCTTTGAAAGAGGCAGGGCTTGAACTAGAGCATGAAAGATGGCTAGGATTTGGAGAGGCAGAAGAGAGAGTGGACAGACGTTCTTGGGAAAAACAAGGAGAATATGCTCAGACCATTTGTTGCCTGGCTTAAGCACTTATTAATAATTATTAATTACTGGGAAGAGGATCCATTAAGAAAATTAATTCTACTCTTGATCACAAAGTGTAGCAAATGCACTGAACAATAAATCAAGTGTCAGAAGGCCATCACAGTGGGTAAGGGGCTTCATCCAAGAAATAATACGGAGTTAGGAGTATAGGAACAATCCATTAAAAGTAAAATATGGCAATGCCATGAAGAATGGACTCACTGTGAAGAAAAGCTAGAGGCCAGGAGACCAGCTAGGAGGCTCTTACAGAAATCTCAGCACAAAGTGAAAATGGTCCAAAGTGAGAGTAGAAAAAAAATGACAAGACGTAGCATTTTAAGAGAAACACTGCTGACATCTAATTGCAGAACTACTGGAAAAGGGTAAAGTAGAGAGAACCATCGAAGTTTATTACAAGATGTATACCTTGAAAGACTAAGGGGAAAACAGTGCTTCAGAGAAAAAATACAGTCTTTAGGAAGAGAAGCCAATTTGGGGTAGGTGTTGAGAGAGTAGATAAGAAAGGGTTAGGGAGGGGCGCCTGAGTGGCTCAGTCAGTTAAGCGTCTGCCTTCAGCTCAGGTCATGATCCCAGGGTCCTGGGATCAAGCCCCGCATAGGGCCCTCTGCTCGGCGGGGAGCCTGCTTCTCCCTCTCCCACTCCCCCTGTGTTTCCTCTCTCTCTGTCTCTCTCTCTCTGTCAAATAAATAAATAAAATCTAAAAAAAAAAAAAAAAAAAAAAAGGGCTAGGGAGATTACATAATGGGGAGAGTGTATACACCATATTGCACATAATTTCAGGAGGGGCTCAGACTTCATTGATTCTATCTAAATCGAGGGAAGCAAAGCTTACTTTGGATAACTAAGAGCATGAGGAAATGCCAGTAGAAAAAAGATAGTATCTACTACTTATTTCTCATCTATTATATGCCAAGCATTATTTTAATATTTTGCATACATCATTTTAATACAGTATTTCTTTTAATCTCCATAATAATCAGTGGTGTAAAAAATTTCTTCTTTTGCAGAAAAACTGCCAAAAAGCAGGAAGAAAGTAAGTGAACTAAGGATGCTTGTATCTCAGCCTTCATAGTATCTTTACCCTTGCTAAAGACAAATTATTCTGACACTTGTTAAAATGTTACCATTTTACTTGAGACTGGTGCAATGAAGCACAGAGATTGAACTTAACTCCAAACCCAGCAAAGACCGCTGGGGATTTATAACCAGTGAGCAGAGAAGAGGGGGAGGGGGTCAGTGAATAAAAAATTAAGAGGAATTTGATTATGTATCAAGGATAGGAGGATTCTTGCTAAATTGGATTCCTGATAAAGACAGGCCAAGGTCATTAGATACCAAGGATGGGGGGTATTATAAACTGGCTCTTTCTTGCTAAAACTGGGCTCAGTAGGCCAAGGGCCAGGCCCATGGATGAAGCCTAGCCAAAAAGAGAGGGTTCAAGGGAACCTGACTCAAGTTTGATCAAGGAGGGAGTCTCTCTCGACTTCTTCACTTTGCATTCATCTCTTCATTCAAAAATATTTACTGAATTCTAATTATATGACAGACACTCTGTTAAGGACACTGAGATCAATTAGACAGGTCTGTCCCTTCCATTATGGAGGTTAGATCATTGCTACTCCTCCTTTGTGTCTCATCTCAGAGATCTCCCCTGTGAAGACTTCTCTGGATCCACTTCACTTGGATCAACATCCTCCATCATAGACTTACCTCTCTAAACGATAGCTTCCTGTTTAATTGTTTGTGTGTCCTGTTAGACTACAGCCCTGTGAGGATGTTAACTATGCCAGTCTGGTGTACTTATCCCCAGTAACTAGCACTAAACCTGGGCAAGTAGTAACTCAGACAACAGTTGACAAGGTTTACAAAATATAGATATTAAAAGCCAGAACTAGATATGTGATGCTAAAAGCTAACCAAGAGAGATGCCAAGGATATGTGGTCTCCCAGAAACAAGACTACAGAAAAGGTCAAGTGAATGAGGAATTGAAAAAAAGACACTATCAAAAGTAGGAGTCCCAAAATCCTTCTGAGTTTCTGAAATCTGAAGTTCTCAGAGGGCCAAACAGCAAAGGAGGTGGGATTTCAGATACAATTTACTAGAACACAGAACATGGACCTGATCCCGAAGCAAAGGATGCTTGACTCTGTGAGCAGCTGTAACACTTAAAGCTAACAGAAGCTCCCAGAGCTCTGTTTAATTCATAGTTTAGTAAATTTCTTTCTCTGGACCTCATTTTCCTCATTAGTAACATGTGGGCCAGGGACGGGGAGAGGGCTGGCAGTGAAATATATGAATCATGAAAAGATAGTTTGCTTACTGGAAAGCATCTGGACTCTGAAAACCAACTGCCTGGGGTCAAGTCCTAGCTCTGTCACCTGTTAGCTATGTGACCATAGGCAAATGCTTAAACACTCTGCACTTAAATTTTCCCATAAGATAAATGGGAATGATTATACGTTCCTCATGAAGTTTTTATAAATATCACACAAACCAATACCTCTGAAGGGCTAAGAGCATTACCTGGCACATAATAAAAGCTCAAAAATGCTTGACTTATTACTATAGGGAAAGAATACCAAAATGAGTTGCATAACAAGTGTCAAGCACAATGCAAGGCATTTTTACATAAATTGTATCATTTGATTCTAACTATAAAAAAGTTGTAGATCAGAAGTCTAGCATTCAAGTCTTTTCTCATATCCCTATGTCTAGGCATCTTAGTGATTCCAGTCATCTGAATATATGTGGGCTGTACTGCATGTCATTCTGATTCTGACTATTCCTTGAATCTTATAATTAGCCGAATGAGAAAAGTGTTGAATTAAAAGCAAAAAGAAATTAAGAAGACTTCATCATGAATCTGTATCATCTTTCCCATGTTTTATATTGTTTTTCTATAAATTCAATGTCCTGACTGAATTTTCTATGCCTGACTAACCTAGTTGAAATGACAACTTAGTACAAAATTACCTACTATGGATAATTCAAAGGCATACCTTTATTTCCCTTAGTAGTTCAGAGTCTAGAATGGTATTTCAAGGTTAACTACTTCTAATGTTTGCTAAATCTGAGTCCAGGTGGATTTCCTAGTCAGTCTGTGTCAACATTCATAAACAACTTAGAATTTAAGTTTTAACCTATCTATTCAGTATAAATAGCACAGATTTGCTCTTGCTAACCCATGTTTGAATAATGATTTCAATTTTTTATTACTAATGACACAATAATGCCCTATAGCCCTAAAAATAACACCATCTTACATTGTCTAAAAAATAAAGTACAGTTGGATCAGGACAGGAAATTTTTTTTCTGACTTTTCTTTTGTTTCTCATTTCCTCCCAAATGAGCATTTCATGTTGAGAACTGCTCATCAAACCCCAAACATTTAGAGTTTTAAGTGCCAATATAGAGCACCTGCATGCTTGAGAGCAATAATTCCAGGAAAAAAAAAAGAATTGGACAACATGAATGTGATTCATCCTCACTTCTGTGGTTCTGGAGACACTGTGCCTTTAATTATTGACACTTGCATTGTACATTTCAGTTTACAGCAAACAGTCATGTTATTATGACCTTATAATAACCCTATAACTAGGTGTCAGTTTTTTCCAATCGATAAACCATGAATCTGAGGTACACATAACAGAGCCAGTAATAGGACCAGGGCCAAACCCTCTGAGTCCCCTCCTATGTATTTCTGCCCTTACCCTCTTTGCCCAAGTCCTGTCCTGCTAATTCAAACATCACTTTCTTTTCACTATTTTACAGTGATTTTATGTGTCTCTTCTGGGTTTTCAGTGAGACTATCTGGAGCCATGTGTTAATAATGTAGACCTGCATTGTCAGAGGCCACTGAACTAAGCCCACTGGCTCTTGACAAAATAATGGGCTCAACTCCTTATTGTTCTATTTACTCCTCAACATTTTTCATTTCCAAAAAAATCAGTTTTGTTTCTTCACCCCCAAACTAAGAGGCCTAGACAATTGGTCTTATTTGCATTAATGAGCTATATACAGGTGGTTAATACTTGATAGATTTAACAGTAGAATATCATGTGCACTTTGCTCTATAAACAGCAGTAGAGGCCCAGGCTTCCGGCCAGGGATAGAGGAGAGAAATTCCAAATCCCTCCAGGTCATTGATTCTAAACCTTGCTGCACCTCAGAATCACCTAGGGAGCTTTGGAAAAATACCAATGCCCAGGCCTCTCCCCCAGAGAGTCAGATTTAATTGGTCTGGCATGCTGCCTGAACACTGGGATTTTTAAAACCTCCCTGAGTGATTCTAATGTGCAGCCAGGGTTGAGAAACACTAACTTAAGACGTAGCCTAGAACAGTACTCCTCACCAGAGGCCTCACATTAGAATTCCCTGGGGGACTTTTAACAATACTGATGCCAAGACCCCATCCAAGGGGTCCAGACATTGGGTAGTCTTTAATGCTCCACAAGTGATTTTGCTGTGTAGCCAAGTTTGGGAGTTCAGTGGTCTAAAATCCTCACAACTCAATATGTGGTCTATAGATTTGCCCCCTCCCCCCAAGAAACAAAAACAAAACAAAAACCAAACAGACCTTACTACCTAAAAGCTTGCTAAAATTGAGTTTCAGGCTCCAGAGATATACCATATCAAAATCTGCATTTTATTTTATTTTTTTTTAAGATTTTATTTATTTATTTGACAGAGAGAGACACAGCGAGAGAGGGAACACAAGCAGAAGGAGTGGGAGAGGGAGAAGCAGGCCTCCCATGGAGCAGGGAGCCCGATGCAGGGCTCGATCCCAGGACTCTGGGATCATGACCTGAGCCGAAGGCAGACGCTTAACCACTGAGCCACCCAGGCGCCCCCAAAATCTGCATTTTAACAAGATCACCAGGTAATCAGAATGCACATCGAAGTGTGAGAAGCCTGGTTCTGGATTGCTCTTCTAAAGACCTGAGGGCAGTGTTAGCTTTCCCCAATTCTTCATTTCTTCTCTGCTCTCAAGTTTCATGTGAAAAGCACCGGAGCAAATTGCTTACCATGTATGCTTAATTGTTATACAGTAAAAAAAAAATGATTTCTTATACCTAATTTTTATTAAATCGATTTCTAAGCCAACCCCTGAGCCTGAAATTTAGGACTCTTTGCATAAAATCGAAAATAATTTAACCATTTTCTTGCCAACATTTCACCATCTATTCCCACCCCCAAGCATGATCCATACCTTCTAGCCTCCTACCTCTGTACACATTCCCACATTCCATGTTAAAGTATATCCTTTAAAGCTCAGTTAATACCATTGCTCCATGAAGATTTCTCTAATTCCACCCTATCCCCAGGTAGTAATAATCTCTCTTAGCACAGAATATTCATAGCATCCTGTACATCTCTTGTGACCCGTTTTACATTCTACATGTCACTTTCCAGACTTGTTTTATACCCTCTATTAGATGATAAGTTATGTAAGGAAAAAAATCTATGTATAATTCACTTCTATAAAATTCACACTACCTTTCTCAGAGGTATATGTATAATAGGTACTTTTTTTGTTTTTCTTCTGACAATTTTTTTATGCTTAACCAGCTCAAACCAGTCTTCTAGTACAGACAGTATTATCTGCCCTTCCCTCTGAACTTAAAAAGCATTAGCTTCTCTCTGCTCACCAACTCTGCCCTGGCTGGATCAGCATTTCACAAAGTGTGGTCTTTGCAGAATGTGAATTTGGATTTATGAATCTCTAAGAAAGATAATGTATGAGGGCAGTATGAGAATTTTATTCACTCCAACACTTTTATAAAAAAAGATTTTATTTATTTGTCAGAGAGAGAGAGTCGGGCAGAGGGAGAAGCAGGCTTCCCACTGAGTAAGGAGCCTTACACGGGGCTTGATCCCAGGACCCCGGGATCATGACCCAAGCAGAAGGCAGATGCTTAACCAACTGCCACCCAGGCATCTGTACCCAAATACCTTCTTTAAGGAACTTCTTCTCATGGACATTCTTTGCTCTACACAACACATTATGGGATATTTTTAATAACAGTGAATGAATGTTGTGCCATCCAAGATAAATTTAGGACTACTCAGGCTTTTGAGGCGTACGTAGATATATCAATATTTCTTCCTTTCCAGTGAGAACATGGGAGTCCTGACCAGAAGAATCAGAATATCACAACAGTATGACCTCAGGCTGAATGGGTGAAAATTTGAGACCAGACACCATCACAGGAAGAAAACAAGAAAATAACAACAAAAACACTGGGATAGTTATTGCTAAGGAAGCTCCTACGCTACAGGTGGATTAACTAAGAAGCTAAGGAGCATAGTATCAGTTATGTCTGAGAAATAAGAAAGAACTTATTGAATTTAAACAATCCTAGGAAAAACTTGCACTTGTGATGGTCTTGAACGTATTTTACTTCTTCCTTGAAAAATATGAAATAAAAGGGAAAAGAGGAAGTAATTAGAAAACTACTTTCATCACCTCCAAAGTCTTAGAAGCTTCTGTTTTTGAGAAACAACAACAAAGAAAGCCGCAGAGATAGTTGTAACAGATGGTACTAATTAGCGTCTCAGAATTCATTAGAAACCATGTCAAAGTTGACTGGCTATTTGCAAAGATACTTCTGATCAGTTGTTCTAAAACTACTTCCATAAATATATAGGGATATTCCATACCATTTTTATAAATGTTGAAAAATCCAAAAGAAGAAGATATAGTGATGTAGACACTATTTTGTTATTATTTCCCAGCAATGATAGGACTTTGTCAAAGCTAATGATAAAGTATCTCTCCATTTCCTATTAGATGACTTTAGAATGGAGGGACAAAGGGAATGGAAGGGATAAGTAGCTTAGTCTCTATAGCTAGAGGCTATGAAAAAGAGGTCAGATATATTTATGTCTTTCTGATATCTACATTTATCTCTGTTGACTCCATATTCCAGACAATCCCCATGACTACATCCTTTGTTCCTGCTTCCCATAAAAGGATAAAAAGATATTTCTGGAGGCTTTTATATTGATGATTCCAGAAACACATGGACTAAAATGATATAGATTCTTGGTATAGAAATGTTTCATACTGTCTTACTTTGTCTTTTCAAATGCTTTTAAAATAAAGCTTCACTACCTCTATATTATTGGTTACAGTGACATTGAAAAATTTCACCTATCATACAACTTTCCTTAGCCATAAGTCTTTATTTTTCAATTGTTTTAATTACTCATAAATATCTCTGCCAATTGAACTGTCAGAGGATTTAACAACATTTTTGTTATCATTTAGACCAGTGTTTCCTAAACTAAGATATACATGGAAATTACCTTTTAAAATATCGATGCCTGGGTCCCACCATCAGAGATGTGTATGTAATTAGACTTGTATGTGGCCTGGGAATCAATATTTTAAAAATCTTCCTGTGTAATTTTAAGATGCAGACAAGGTTGAATAATAACAACTTCGATCAAACAGCTCAACAATGAATTTCAATATCTCCTTTAAACCTTGGTGTACTAATGACACAAAGCCTAATCTCTTTTTCACCATTTTTTTATTGGATATTCTCCAAGTTCAGGAAATTCTTCTGGACATCAGGCACTAAATCTGAACACAGATGACCTACTTAACAGGGCACTGATAAATAATAGTTAATAAATGTCCTGTAAAAGCCCATTCCAGGGATGCCTGGGTGGGTCAGTCGGTTAAGAATCTGCCTTCGGCTCAGGTCATGATCCCAGGGTCCTGGGATTGAGTCCCGCATCGGGCTCCTTGCTCAGTGGGGAGCCTGCTTCTCCCTCTCCCTCTGCCTGCCACTCCCCCGGCTTGTGTGCTCTCTCTCTCTCTTTCTCTGACAAATAAATAAATAAAATCTTTAAAAAAAAAAAAGCCCATTCCAAGAAGAGAAGGAAACAAATACACACTCACCACCACTTAAGGTGCTACCCCCATTACCTCTTACAGCCATCTGAAATGCTGACCGTTTGTTCCCAGCCACTGTGAATACAGTTCTAAAAGCCACTTTTACCCTCCACTAATTTCAGACACTACTGCTTGTCCTATCACATACTAAGACTGAATTCACATTTCCTTTTTTCTTTGCCTTTTTGTATTTCCATGGAAGTCACAATAATAGATGATTTTAAATAAATTATGATCAATGTGAGCATGAGCTTGTGACTCAAATTGTAAAAACTTTTTAGAAGTCTCATGAATAAAAATTACTGTATAAACAATGTAAATTAATGCCAACATCGATTTGCTCAATGTGACGTTCATGTAGCTTCTCCTTTTGGACTCATTTGCTCTCCAGTGAAACACTGGCTATAATATATTATATGCCACATGGAAAATATCCAAGGTGGATAGCCTTATAAGAAACAGTTACATCTGCAGGAAATAACTTTCAATTGTTGAAAAACAGCTCAAAAAGTGGGAAAAGCCATTAATCAGGGATAGGTTCGATACCAAAATAGAAACATAATTATGAACTATAGTAATCACTGGTGCCAATATATATCCTCTATTCCTATGCTTAATTATCCCCTCTTTCTAACTGTGCAAGATGCTTTTTGTGCAGTGTCCTAAGGCTGTCACACCTAAGTCCAGGTAGGTGAGGGGATGGAGATTAAGTGATGAGCACCAGGTGTTGTATGGAAGTGTTGAATCACTAGATTGCACACTTGACACTAATATTACAATGTACATTAACTAACTGGAATTTAAATAAAAACTTAAAAAAAAAGACTTGATGTTTTTGTCTGAAAAAAAGGGGAAATCTAGGCAGAATTGATCATTAATTTCTTGGTAGCCACCAGGCTTCAGAAATTAAATTATCACTCTGTCATTTTTTTTTTTTTTTAAGAAAAAACACCGCAAGTGACCTACATGATTCAACAAGCCAGTACAGAACACATTTTCTACACCAAGACCATACAGCTGTCACCACTAACAAACAGCTCCATGGTAATCTCGAATTCCAGCCACTTATTTTGTGAGAGAGAAGATAAATGGGAAAGAGGCAATCATCATTACTCATCTACCTTGCCGGGATTTCCATCTTATTTGCTCCAGTTTCTTCCTCACAAGCAAGTTGGAAGATAGATGGGAGGTGGTTTGCCAGACTCATTTTGAGAAATCACTGATTGGGAGATTAAAAGTGACATTTATTTTTGCTTCCAAAAGGCTGAATCCTGAGATACCTAATCATTAAAGTATTTTAAGAGTGAGTAAGTCTTAAAAGCCCCTGACAATTTGTGAAGCTAATTGTACCTCCCACAGTTTTGCCCATCATCTGGACTGGGTAGATTTCTCTCTCAGCAGAGAGCCTGTTTCTTGGAAACAATATAGACGGACACAGAGTGTGGATCATTAAATCTCTCTGTGTGGTTATCAGAGTTTGTCCGTGGGCCGGGGCTGTTAGGCAAAAGATGCGGGTGGGGTTTTCTGACGCTGCAGCTCCTGCAGTCTCTAGATACACTCACTGTTAAAGCAATTTTATTCAGAGCTGGATTTCAAAGTCACCTTCTCAGAGATGTACACTGTTTCGTCGCCCCTGAAAAAGAACGCACTGAATCCAGCAAGAGACATTATTTTGTGGCTCAGTTCTTGAATTGTTCTACACCTTGAAATTCGGGTTACCAGATCTATCCTTGACAGAAGAATGAGCCAAAGTCTCCATTGCAAGTAAATAAACAGGCAACTTAACAGCTAAAGAAGTTAACAAAATGATGAAAACTACCCAATTTATGAAATTTTGCATTTTTCTGGAGTTTTGAATTATTCCTCTGTACTAAAGAGAAAGGTTTCAGCTTTTGTATAGGGAACAATGCCTATGACTGGATGTGAGTCTCTGGTGAATTCTCAATTTCTGACTGACCTTCCTGGATAATCTTCCATCTATTGACTCTTGAATACTATAAAATGAAGGTTATTACATAAGAGACTATAAGAGGAAAATTGGTAAGCTAAATAGGTTCTTCCCATAGGGAGAATGAACATAATGAAGAGTTGGTTGACATAAGCAAATATAATGACATGTGGAAAACAGAAAACATTTAAAATACAGAATTTTTAAAAAGTTTGGAATTAATCCAAGTGTGTTAACCAAATAGGAAACATCCTCAAATATGATTATAAGAATTAGAAAAGGAAAGGGATGTTACTGTACAATGTAAGTAATTACTAGAATGCTCTAAAAGGAATAATAGAAGGAGGGGCGCCTGGGTGGCTCAGTCGTTAAGCATCTGCCTTCGGCTCAGGTCATGGTCCCAGGGTCCTGGGATCGAGCCCCGCATCGGGCTCCCTGCTCCGCGGGAAGCCTGCTTCTCCCTCTCCCACTCCCCCTGCTTGTGTTCCCTCTCTGGCTGTCTTTCTCTCTGTCAAATAAATAAAATCTTTAAAAAAAAAAAAAAAAGGAATAATAGAAGGAAGTGAGGAAACCATTAAAGCAGCTTTCAACTGAGTCTTGACACACATTCCTGATTTTTGATCAGTTGTGAAGTACATTACAAATAATTTAGGTACAATAATACCTAAACTATGAGTGGTTTTTAATGATGTGCTTCTTTCATATATATATAAATTGGAACAGATATAAAGTGTCCCTTTCAATAACCTCAGTCACACTTTCTTGCCTTCTGTTTGTTCTGTTGTGTGGGAGACAAAGTTAGAGTTACTTCCTGGGAGTCACATGGCCTCATCTATCAGATGTACCAGAAGAAAACCCAGGAAGCAAACAAACCAATGATCCAACAGAAAAGACGAAGAACTCTTCCATGATCAATATTCATGGAGCCCTATAGGGGCGCCTGGGTGGCTCAGTTGGTTAAGCATCTGCCTTCAGCTCAGGTCGTGATTCTGGGGACCTGGGATCAAGCCCCGTGTCAGACTCCCTGCTTAGTGGGAAGTCTGCTTCTCCCTCTCCCTCTGCCCTTCCCCCCAACTTGTGCTCATTCACTCTCTCTCTCAAATAAATAAATAAAATCTTTAAAAATAATACTCATAGAGAGACAGAGAGATTAGATGTCGTAGAGGGCAGTTAAAAGTGCTCTGTATAATGTGTGCTTATGATTCAGGAATGTTCTCTTACGGAAACCGTGTCAGTATTATCTCTTCACTTCTCCAACATTACGGTGCAGAAAAAGATTAATCTGAAAGAGTTAGCTCTCAAGAAGCTAAAATTCAGTAAAAGAGATGAGGAAAGCATACGCTAGTTACAGTTCATTGAGCATTTACTCCTCTTCAGGTATTCGCTAAACACTTTCCATATATTGTTTTATGTAATCCTCATGAAAACACAGGAGTTCTGGTATCTCTATTTTATTAATGAGAAATATTCTAATTTGTGAATTTAAGAAAGCTCACCTGATGTCATATAAATACTGATCAGAGGATTGAGGTTCCACATCAAATCTATTAGCAAAGTTGAGGTCCTCCATATTGCCTCGTACAACAATAATGGCAGTCAGAACATGATGAGCATCATAAGAATGTGGAAAATTAAGGACTGTATGATCAGGAGATGAGAGAGACCTCTTTGAGATAGATTCATAGAAGTCTTTAAAAAACAGGTAGTATATTAGGATGTAAACCAAACTAGTATAAAGGTACCATCAAGTCCCTTTGTCTCAGGGATTTTTTGTTCAATCTCCTCAACCTCTTTCTTATGCTAGCCAAATTACCAATTGAATTATGAGTGGGCACTGCCTTTGGGACTTACACACATTTACTGAGAAGATAAGAAGTTACTGTGGGAATTGCCATCCTCTCATTTTCTCCAAGAACTGCAAAAATCTGCAGATTCTAGCGGAGACTCGAGAAGTCATTTATAATGTTTTATTTTCCTACTCTCAGGCTTGAAAAGGAACACTTTATTTACATTATTGATTAAAATGTAATTTAAATTGCCTTTGTGCTGAAGTGGCTTGTGAGATGAGAATCATTTTTTAAGAATGTCTTGAAAAAACAAAACAAAAGTTCCAGGTTTCATTAGCTTCAACCAACAACACAACAGTTCAAGTATACTATGTCCATCCTTAGGTTTTTCTTTAGTTTTCTATAAGTTGAAGGGATAGAGGCAGATGGAGCTCCCAAACCCCTGTGTTTCATCAGAGCACATCAGGGTAGCTTCATACACACATTGTGAATCTCAGGGATTCTCTGAGTCCTGAGCAATTCTAAAACCCTTATGTTGTTGTTGTTGTTGTTGTTCTTGTTGTTGTTTCAACTCTTATGGTTTTAATAGCTTCTTTTATTCAGAGATTGCCACTTACCTAATGATTAAAGTAAAATCTAGTGCTGTTTTCTGTATATTCTTAGTTTCCAGAAGGGCAAAGCTAAAGTTTATTTATTACATATACATAGTCATTACAAAAATTAGGAAAAAAACTATCACAATTTTATTTCTCCAATTTTGAAATTCCTCTTTTTTTTCCTCTTGGTTTTCTATATCTTGCCCTAAGATGATTTTAACTTAGTTATAATTAGAGTACACACACTATTTTGTAATTTGCTTCTGTCAGTCATAGCAGAAGCATTTTGCATGTTACTCCAAAGTCTTCATAATTAGGATTTTAATGATTATGAAATAATTATTTATTAATATCATTTATTATTATCCATGAAGCTTGCCCTTAAATTTTAGTCAAAGGAAAATATAATATACAACTTTAAAACCACTGTATCATGGGTTTTGGGAATATTTATTATTTTGTTTTATTTCTCTGTATGACTTCTGAAAACTATATTGATATCTATACCTCATTCTTACTAATATGTGATAATTTAAGTATTCTCAAATTATTCCTGAAAGTATGAAGGATGCATATAATTAAATGAGATAAGTAAGCAAATGGACATACCCTAAAGATCACATGCTTGGATTTTGTTCTAGGTGAGGGACAAAGGAGGTGACAGGCAGAAATGGAGAGTGGATCGTTATTCTTATCATTCTATTAACTTTATCTCATTGGTGGTACATCTCCCTGTTCTCCCTTACTCTCATTTTATTCTAGGGACATGTGCTTTGTTCTCAAAATATGGTACAAAGGACAACAGCTTTTTAGAGTTACTTTTCTAATGGTGAAATTTCTAACAGTACATTTCATTAGGAAACACTTAAGAAGAATTTCTTCCACCACTGACATTTGGCTACAACTTTGTCCTCATTGTCTTTTTTTTTTTTAAAGATTTTATTTATTTATTTGACACAGAGGGAGAGAGCACAAGCAGGGGAAGCAGCAGAGAGAGGGAGAGGGAGAGGCAGCCTCCCCAGTGAGCAGGGAACCCGACGCAGGGCTCGATCCTCGGACCCTGGGATCATGACCCGAGCTGAAGGCAGCCACTTAACCAACTGATCCACCCAGGTGCCTCTGTCCTCATTGTCTTGTAGGTATACTGGAGTGAGTCTGAGAGGCTTTGTAGTCACACTAGGTCTTCTGGGCATTTCTGAAAACAGTTCTCAAGTCTACTCTGCTCTGGTTCCCATCATATTTTGGGTCTATCACCACCACAAGATGAAGTACCTATTGACTAGTTCAAGAATTTCCATTGGTCCTTTCTTAGAGCTTCTATTTCTCCACTGAGATATCCTATTTTTTCATTTATTATGAGTGTATTTTCCTGCATCTCATTAAGTATAGTTTATTAATTGACTGAAGGACTTATCTACTTATTATAACATTCGAGCCATCTCAGATTTGGCCTCCATTGCTTTTTCTCTTAAGAATTGGCCACATTTGTTCTTCCAAAGAGTGATGATATTTTTGGTTAGTAAGCAATAACTTGGTTGGATATAAGCAAACTTTGTCTCCTAGGCAATAGGTCAAATCTCAGTTTGGTTTTTTGTTTGTTTATTTACTTTGTCCTATCTAGGTGGGGTTGGTTAGAGTCTTCCCACACATGCTTGGTTCAGGGCTAGCCAGAGATTTGAGGAAAGTTTATACAAAGATTTGGGGTCCTCCCCTCCGGCTGTATCTGTTCTGGGGTTCTGTCCTTACCGTTTTGAAACAGTAATTACTCTGAACTCCCTTCTCTAATTCTTCAGGTCAGAAAGTCTGCAAATTATTAGAGTTTTATTCCTGATGTGCGGCACCAAATGCCACCTGCCCTGCCCTCAGACTAAACTAGCAAAAAACTCACCATGTGCAATCCCCTTCCTCCAAGTTTTAATTCTCCTCATATTCACTCTCCTTTTAAGTTGTTACTTTTTTGTATTTTTTTCCAGATTTTGTAGTTGCTATCTCTGGAAAAGTAAATCTGTTAATGAGCTCAGTTGGCCAGAGAAGCAAAATCATGCCTGATAAATCTCTTTAAAACTAAGTAGTAGAAACAAATTAAAATACCCAGAAAATGCCACAAGTCTATCAGTCACATGAAGAATCCTGGATTTGTACCCAACTTGGGCCTGAGGAGGCTCATTATGAATAAAGAGCAAACTCCTTGAGGGTTCCTTCAGATTCTTTCAGGAGTCAGCCATCCATAGCCTGACCATGCTAGTGGTTTTTCTAGAACAGCTCTAATACAGATCTCATCCACACAAAATTTGACTTCTGTAATGGCTTTCTAAATCATTTTTTCCCTTGTTCTTTCTCTCTTTTTCCAATTTTGTCTGAAACTTAGCTTTGAGTATCTCTCTGTTCAAAAATTTTAATGTCCCATTGTCTGATTAATTCCCAGCTTCTGAGCCTAACTTTTTTTCACTTTTTCCCCTCAGAAGTGGTAAGTAGAAACACTGAATACAGACTGGAAAAGCCATTGTTCACTTTATGGTGAGTAGATCTGTAACTTGGATAAATTTTTAAACCTCTCTGTATCTAAGTTCCCTAGCAGTAAACTGGGGTTACTAGAGTACTGCCTCATAAGGCTGTTTTACAGATTAAGTGAAGGAACACTTGGAAGGCATCTGAGAACAGTGCCTGGCGCATGATGCCCCAGTAAAGCGTTAACTACACTTCTTATCTGTGTCTTTGTTCTACTTTCTGTGAAATGGAGAATATAGTTCTATTTGAAAGATGAATGGTTTCCATGCAATAAATATTTTTAATCTCTGTTCAAATTTGAAGGATTCAGCTGTATAGAACTATATGCCAGTTCTTGCTCTGTACATTATGCCTTCCCACGTCAAGTTGACTTTTATGAGTGTGAAATGACCTTCTCTTCCATCTCTATCTGCTGCAATTCTGCCCATCCTTTAAGGCTGAGCAGACATAATACCAGCCCACCCTAAAACTATGCCTGATCTCACTCAACTAACCATCTCTCCATCCTCTAACCTTTCAAAGAGGCACTTCCTGAATTTCTTATATCGTTTTTCCATTCATGCCATATTCTTTCCCAAGGACTGTGGAATGCTTGGCAATGGTAACTGTAATTTTCCCATCATTGCATCCTTAGTAGTTCTTCAAGTACTACCTATATATAGTAAGATATCCATAAATATCTAATGGGTTGAATTAAAACATATTACTTGAGAATTACATTAGCAAACAAGAAAAAGAAATTTTAAAAATATTCATATTTATACTGGGAAAATTAAAATGTATAAGTTGTCATATTTCTTAAATGATAACCCAAGTTGGTGATATCATCTCTAAAAAGAGCAAAATTTCTCCCTGGAGCATATTTTAGGACTTTGGTTAACATGTAATTTAATTTCATGGTATAAGTAATGACGTTATTTTACATTCCAAAGTCCAGCCACATGGCCTCTTTGGCTCAATGCAATTCACAGCTAGCAAAAACTGCTTAGTGCTGGATTTCACACCTGGTCTCCTGGGACCGGATGGAGGAGCAGTAAATAGTACCGAGAAAGATCATATAGATGCCTGAGAACCATCTGTGCACCGTGGTATAAATGACAAACCAAAGCATTTCATCTGTCATCCCCAAAGTTAACCTTCTACCTAGGGGACTAAGACATAAACAGAAGCAGAGTTTTGTTCTGCTGGGCTGGCAGAAGCTTTGCCTTCCCATCTGATTGAAAGCAAATTCAGAGTGTGCAGGCAAATAAAGCCTGTCCCATTATCAAGTGCTTGTTCCTGCTACAGAGGTGTGATTCTATAAGGCTGCCCTTCAAGCTGTTTTACCTGAGATCCATCTGGAATTGTTTACACAGTGCATCTTATTTGTTTACTTCTAGACATCACTTCCTGCCCTCTACCTAGCCTAAGTGCTGCTTTGTAGATTTAGATATTAAAAGGCAGACTGCTTTAGTGGGTTATAGGAAAGTCAGATGTATCTGTTTGTTTGCACTCCTTATAAACACAGATATTAAAGTAGAGGTGCTCTGAGAGACTGTACATCCCTGTCTCTGTTTTGCAAGTATGGAAACAAGCTTCTATGCTATAATAATGGCAGAAGTTCAAAATAATAATAGGCCAACATTGTAGGATATATAGTCTGATTCTCCTATTCACCTGGTAATTGGTGGCTTCACAGCATCACGTCCTGATTGTCTTCTGTTAAACAAGCAGGTTGTTTTAAGTTTGGAAGAACTCCCCTAACTCTGACTCCCTAAGTTAAGTCACCTATAATTGTTCCAAGATTATACAGGTTGCTGGTAGAATTCATTTCCTTGGGGTTGTAGGACTGATGTTTTCATTATCCTGCTGGTTGTTGGTGCTGGACAGCTTGCAGCTCCTCGAGGCTGCCCCTCTCTACCAACAGTCCACAGCATGTGTGTTTATATTATTTCAGGTCAGGGCAAGTGTGATTCTCTAACTTTCTCTTCCACTATCACCTGGAGAAAACTCTACTTTTACCAGGCTCATATGATTAGATCAAGCCCACCCAGACCAGACCAGCTGTGCCATATTATCTTATCAAATCACAAAAGTAAAATCTAAAATTTTCATGGTCAGGGCATGCACACTGGAGTAGGAAAATATTGGGGGACATCTTAGAATCCTGACTATCGCAGCATCTCATATTTTCTGTAGCTATGGTGAATAGTAACTTTTATTTTCTGTGAAATTTTCTAATTGGTTGTCCTTAATGTATAGAAATATTATTCTTTTTTTTTTTAAGATTTTATTTCTTTATTAGAGAGCAAGCGAGAAACAGCATGAGAAGGGAGAGGGTCAGAGGGAGAAGCAGGCTCCCCGCTGAGCCGGAAGCCCGATGCAGGAGTTGATCCCAGGACTCCGGGATCATGACCTGAGCCGAAGGCAGTCTCTTAACCAACTGAGCCACCCAGGCGCCCTATAGAAATATTATTCTTAAGAGGCAGACCACCAACTGAGTCTGGGCAAGACTATGTATATGATGATTTCACTCCCAGAATTAGGTTGTTGTATGCAAAGGTTAAGGAATTTTACTGCTGTAATTAAGTTCCCAAATCAGTTGACTTTGAGTTAATCCAAAGGTGGATTATCCTGATTTGAGACTATCTTGACCTAATCCTTAAAAGGGACTGGGCCCTTCCTGAAAGAAGAGACAGGGAGGATGAGAGACTGTAGTGCTGACCTGGAAACAGCAAACTGCCAAGCTGTAGAGAAGGCCCACTGGCAGGGTAATTGGTGGCTCCTAGAGCAAAAACAACTCTCAGTTGACAACCAGCAAGAAATGGAAGTTCCAGGCCCTATAATTATGAGGAACTGAATTCTGCCAACGATTGTTGAGTTTAGAAGAGAACTCAGCCTCAGATGAAATCTCAGCTCTGGCCAACATTTTAATTTCAATCTGGTAAGACCCTGAGCAGAAAACCTAGTTTGTATATTTATTTGTATTTCTATTTATCTTACTTGGCTGTTATTGTATCCTTTAAACCTCATGAATCACAGCTTTCTTCAATCCTCAAAAATTCTCAGCCAGAATCTCAATCTTTCTTCAAATGTGGTTTCAGCAGTATTTTCTTTATTCTTTTGGAACTCTGATTAAATACATATTGGATCCTCTCAATCTATCATCCATCACTCTTTTTTTTCTTACCTCCTTTTTAATCAGCTCCATTTTGAATGACTGTGTTAATACTATCAAAATGAATTATTAGAACTAAATAGGATGCTTATTTTAGTCTTTGTCAAAAATGCTCAATAAAATTAATTTCATGTAAATTAATAATCTAATTTTAAATATTTTCTTGCTGTATTCTTCATGCATTTGGAATTAAGAGATTCCAGGTTCATTTTAAGGGAAAAGGTTGGTTTATTTTTCTATGACTTTTCTATTATCCCTCTGTACTCACCTCTCACTATCCAGCAATTTCTACTTGCATCCTCTCTCACATCAGTCTAGAACCACATTTATAATACCATCCCTCAGATCCAACCCTGCAAGGATACAGACACCCTGCAGAACATTCAGACACAAAGTGGTCTGATGCAGTTCCTATTCTCAAGGTGATATATGTAACCCTCCCTCCACCTCCCAAGTTTAGGATTCCATATAAGGTATGGCCCCAGGCGGACATGGATAACTGGTACATTCAGCCTCCTTAGATAAGGAAAGAATATCACATACCCCATCTCTGGTTCCAAGTAGCAAAGTGGCTTCAAATTCCCAATTGGCATGGAAGACTTGTTCCTTTTTACCATTCAGGAGCCAAGCCTTCAGTTACTATTTGCTTTTCTGTAAGATGACAGCACTTGCTGTAGCTGTTCTACTGCTAACTTTGCATGTCTCTGTGTCTCATCCACCGAGATAGTGATATTGTTTTCATTACTCTAGCTATGTCTTGCATGTCTTATTTTCTTTCTCCTCTCTCTGTCTCTCTCATGTCTTCTCTGTCCCTATCACCTATCTATCTATCTATCTATATATCTCTCCATCTGGTACATACAATTCTATTGCTAAATGTTTGGAGCCCAGGAGGTTTGAATTATGAATGTACTATATATCTTTTGGCCTAAAGACATCAAGAATTATTATAATCAGAAATTACTTAGAAGGGATTTTTATTATTGCTTGTTTGTTAACTTTTGGTAATTTTGTTACCAAAGTTATTAATAAGGATTGTTTGCTTTGTTCCATTTGGTTTTTACTTTGACAGTTATATTTATCATTCCTAGAATTTCTATTAGGTTACTCACAAATTTATTTCTTAAGTCCATTCTCTCTTTGAAATCTTCTCTAGGATTCATGGATTCCTTTTTTTTTTTTTTCTCAATATTTAAACCTATTTAATTAAAGTTCCTGTCAGATCAATCCATATTCTCTGGTCCTTTGCGTATCAATATACCTGTTGTATACACTGGTTGCTTTTCATAACTATATATGGTCTCTTGTGTGGTGAAATGTTTGCCTATAATGTTATTTGTAGTGATCATTCTCATCCACCTTGAAGGGTGGTTTTGCAATTGTTTCTAACCATCCCCAGCTTTATAACATTTTTAAGTTTTCAATTTTTATTTTTCTCTGTTCTTCTCAGCAGTGAGTAGTTAGTGGAACTCCTGCCCTAGATCTTCATTCAATGCAAGCTTGAGGTTCCAAACGCCACTCAAATAATTACTTTTAATTATTTGACACAGCAGGAAACTATATCCTTAGCCTGTTTGGCTCAGTTTTTCTAGTACCAGTAAATAATAATGATACACTACTAGTAGTAATTGTAGTAGTAGTAGTAGTAGTAGTAGTAGTAGTAGTAGTAGTAGTTGGCATCTTTTATAGATTCCTGGTATATGAAGGGAGCCCAGTTTGAAACTTTCTAGTTGGCAAGGCTCTGGTCTCTGTGTGGACTTTAAAATGCTACTAGCCACATGGTTGTGATCCTGTATACTTTGTGAAATGAAGTTACTATCCCCACTCACTTTAGAGCTATGCTTTCAATCTTCATCTCTGACACCTGAAAATTTCCCTTTCTTGCTTGGCTCACAGTGTCATTTTGAACAGTACAATATTTTATTTTTATTGCTTCTAAGTATGTGGAGGTGGGAAGGAACTGAATAAGTAAAAAATAACTTTTTACCATTTAAAGCTGTCGAATCATGAAAGTGGTCTAGAAAAGCAGTAAGTTCCCCTCCACTGTATGTGATAAATCGTAAGATAGGTGCTATCTACCACAGGGGCCTGAAGCAATTTATTCTCGTGTAAGAAGTTAGACAAATGCCACTTTCTTAGGTTTAACAAACTAAAGGTGTAGATTTTAGCTTAAGACTTTGTAAAAGTCTATGTAAGATGTCCTCAGAGCCTCAGCTCTCCCACCTAGAAGCTGTAGGACTATGGGCAAGTCACTTTCTTTCTAAGAGTTATGGTGTCATCATCTGTAAAGTGAGACATGGATAATATTATCTCTAGGTTTTAAACTTGTTATGATTCTATGACTATTGCTTTCCTTCCAACTGCTTTATTTAAGGAAAATTTTTAACAGAAGTTTGACTCTTGAACTGTAGTGAAACACTTTTATGACTCCTCCTGCTCACAAAGTACATTAAAAGGCTAGGGGAAATGGCTTTCTCTGACCATGGGATTACATGTTATACTCATTTAGTGCTAATATAAATTCAGAACCTCTACAGAGCTCCTCAGTTTGAAAGTTTAGACTGCCGTTAAACTGTTGGGCAGAAAACCAGATAGTTTCCTGATCCTATTGATCAGCTTATACTGGCAAGCATACATGAAACTGGCGACTAAAGAGAAAATGCTTGTTGTCAGCAAACCACTTAAACACATTCCTATTGCAATGGAACGCAACTATCTGTGGTCTTCTCTGTCCTCTCAACCAGACTTCAAGATGCTGGAGGACAGTAGTTGCTATTTATACACCAATATATCCCTGGCACCTGACATAACGAAAATAAAATCTGTTACATTATCTTATTTAAAATTATACCTTAAATTTTACCAGGATTATCTGACAACCACCTCTGAGAGAGGTACAATTGTTATCCCAATTTTACAAATGAGAAAATTAAGGAAAAGAGAGACTGGATGATTTATTCAAGTAATCTAAGTTGTAGAGGCAAGATTTTTATTGTATTTTGTCTAATTCCAAAGTCTGAGCTCTTAGTAACAATATAACACTATCTTTTGTGGTAAATAGTATATACTTACTTGTATTTATTAACCTATTAAGTGAGCCATCCTTTAAGTTCAAAATGGAAATAGATTTCATTAGAATTGTATTTAATTTAATGCAAAAAAAATTATTTTGAGCACCTGCCAGGATCCAGGTATTCTGCTAGGCAACTGGAAAGATACAGAAAGAAGTAGAAGATAGTTTCTGCATATAAAGTTCAGGGTCTAGAAGAATGAAGAAAGCCATACATAAATGACTTTAATACAAGTCAGAGAAATGCAAGGTATACGGAAAGCACTGAGTGCTTTAGAGGCTCAATTGAAGGAAGATTGGATCCTAATCAGAATAGACCTTAAGAGGAGATGACATTTGGGAAAAGTCTTCAAAATAGGTAAGATTTTGATAAGAAGATAAGAATTTGATAAGAATACATATTATAGGGGTGAAGAATGAAGATGGCATAAATCATAGTCAGGGAAAGTGTGTAAGTAAGAGTTGGGCTCAAGCACTGGGCACCTGTATAAAAGTAAGTAGACAATAAGCCTTCAAAAAGATAGCTAAAGACTCTTCCTTTTTTTTTTTTTTAAGTATTATTCCATTTATTCCATTTTTCCATTTATGAAACTAGAACAGGCAAAACCTACTTACAGTGACAGAAAGCAAATCAATGGTTGCTTGGGGCCAAGGATGGGGATATGCAGCAAAGGGCCTGAAGGAACTTTAGAAGAGGATGTATGATCAGTTCTGTGCTAGTAAATGCTTCACAACCAACCAACTCTCTGAAAAAAGCATATGTGTATATGTATACATACATACGTTTTTATAAGTTTTACTGATACAAAAAACATATAATACACAATTTACAAATAATAAAATATACAATGCACTTCACTATTAATTCCACGTAGCAAAGACTCTCATTTTTATATTCCTCTTCTTCACCCAACTCAGAGCCTCACTGGTGACCATTACTCTTGGGGCAGGAATATCAAACAATGTCAGCTGAAGTTCTATTCTAGTTGTGTCATCTCCAGGATTGAGATTTGGCCTTTGTTACAAGACAGAATTATATGTCATAACCACTGGCAAAGAATATTGTGAACAAATTGTATTGTTTTCCAAAAAATTCCCCTTCATAAAGATTTGGCAAGGAAAAAGTTCTGATTCTATCCACACACTAGTATTCTATTAGCTCGCAGACTCACGGGACTATAGCAGAGACTTAAAGAAACCATAGACATGTAAGGTTGAAAGTGCTTTGAATGTCTTCCAGACAGTTCCATTTCCCCATCTTCCGGGGACTTTTGTGTCTACATTAAATATCTGCATAGTGTCTTCATATATAGCGCCCCACAGGAAAAAAATGCCCTATGGCATCTGTACATCATATATTCCTTCATTTTCAAGTATGGAGATGATTTTATTGCCCTGATTTAGAGTCATGCATTAATGCTTCCCTCTACCAAGAAGTGTCAGGTGACTCCACAGCTGTAAAGAAGGATGGACTGCAAACTTGTGATTCTGTAACAAATAGTAGAGTGTGTTATTCAGACTGGCAGATGATGTGAAAAGTGAATAAACTTGAGGCCTAAATCTCAGGAACTTTCTTCATCAATGATAGGGCAAGTTACTCAATTTGTTAGCGCTTGAATTTTCCCAGTCCCCAAAATGGAAAGACTAGTTCCATATTATAAAATTCTTTGAGATCCTTCCATAACTTAAGCCAATAATAAAAATTAAAATTGTATAGCAATGAAATATACCCTGTATGCATAAAGTTGTATTTTATGAGAACCGTAATTTATGAATTTAGCCCTCTCTCTTATGTGCTTACTTTTCATTACCCAAGCAGGGCATGAGTTCCATGAGGGTGAATCCATACCTCATGGAAGTCTGTTTCCTCTCCGCTTCCAGCACAAGCTCTGGCCTTCTCCAAAACTATTTTAATAAATTGATTTTTTTGGCATTTTTAACTTGCCAGAATTGCCATTTAGAAATATTTTATTAAATTTGTGGTTACTTCACTTCATTTTGCTTTTTTCTTATGTAACTCACAATGATAATCATCACTTAGCTGTAAGAATAATGATTTAATTAGAGAATAAATGTCAGAAGTTTGTCTACTTGCAGATAATTAAAAAACAAAAGATTCTACCTCTCAGATTATTTAGAAATTCACTGGAAGCTAAAGTGAAAAGGATTATATTAGGATTCTACACATACACACACTCTACACACACACACACACACACACACACACACACGCAATTTATTCCTTAGAATTCAATAGTATCTCCTTGAAAACAGGTTGTATAATAAACCAGTAAAAGGCAATGTGTGAATCATAAATATCACAATTCCAGCAAAGAAATTTGATTTGTAATGTTTAGGCCACATGTATTTTCTAGGACGCCAAAAGATTTTAGCATTTGAAACCAGCACTTTCTTTCCCCTTTTTACTTCCTCATGAGATTATGCGTATTTGTATTACATTCTTTTCTAAGACAAAAAGAAAATTAAGGGAGCACAATAAATTTTCTTTATTTGTGTGCCCTAAAACTTTCTCCTTAGTGACACAAGGCCACTGAATATTGGTAAAGAAGCCCACACTTAACACTCAGATGCTCAAGCCAGATCCTAGAAAAAGCCCATTTACCACATGACTAAGAATTGATGTTATTCTGAGCTTCTTTGATTCCCATTAGCAGACACCTTATTGGGCTAAGTCAGAAGAGTGAGCCCAACTTGTTTGAAGGTGCTTGTGTTGTGTTATTAGAGAAGGCTGTCTATTCTTTAAATGCTTCCTTTTGGACTTACTATCACCATGTTATTGGTTAACAATGACATTACTGCTAATGTATAGAAAGCCCCTTTATTACAAATTCTAAAGAACTTTATGTTTGTCAATATCAGACACATTAATTTAGGGTGTCACCAGCTCTGATGCCTCAATCCCCACCTGCCTCTATCCTAAGTAATGGTTGGAGGTGGGCCAGGTAATAGGAAGCTTCCATCTATCTAGTGGTGAGCACTTCATTTAAGAAGGCCTACTTCCATCTATACTGTCAGCAGACTAAAGGGGCCAGAAGCACACTGGTGTGGGGCTAAGGTAAGAGGAAGTAAGCCTTCACACTACAGCTCTTTATTTTACAGGGCCCAAACCAGTCTGAGGCAGCCTTACTCCTGGATATATTAACAATCTAATGACAGGAACTCAAAAGGAACTTCAAGCATTCAATTACAGGGCTCCTGAAATGTATTACAAGATACTTTCCTGGGATGCCTGGGTGGCTCAGTTGGTTAAGCGACTGCCTTTGGCTCAGGTCATCTTCCCAGGCTCCCAGGATCGAGTCCCCGCGTTGGGCTCCCTGCTCAGCTGGGAGTCTGCTTCTCCCTCTGCCTGCCGCTCCCCCTGCTTGTGCTCTCTCTCTTTCTCCACCCCCCTGACAAATAAACAAATAAAAATATTTAAAAAAAAAAAGATACCTTCCTGTCACTTGATTTGCTATTGAGTATTGTTAACAGTGATTATCTCTGGGGGGTGGGATCAGGATGAACTTTATTTTCTTTGTACTTTTTTTGTATTTTAAATGTTCTCTAACAAAAAAAAAAAAAAGAAAAGAAAAGAAAAACCAAGAAAGAAAGAAAAAGAGAAAACATTTCTGTTGAGAGCCAGCAGGGCGTGGTGGGAAGGAGCAGAGCTATCGCAGCCAGCCCACCTGGTTCAAATCCTAGCTTATGCTGTTACCAGCTATGTGATCTTATATGCAAGTTACTTATCCTCTGTTGTAAGTTTCCTCATTTGCAAATTAGGGACGATGACAATAATAGTAACTGCCATAAGACAGTTCTGAGGACAAGGTAAAGTAGGTAAAGCAAAATAATGCTGGCATAAAGGAAGTGCTTTATAACAGATAGTGATTATCTTTTAAAGATGCATCTTCAGGACTGATGCTGCTTATCCAGAGGGTGGCACGGTGTTGTCTCTCGTCTATATGGTGATCTTTAGCCCCTGTATCAAAAACAAATTGCTCCAATTCTGTTAATAGATCAAATAATTTCTTTAATCCCAGCTATTTGTAAGAAAAGGGCAATATGAGCACTAGACACAGCATGCTAAGTAGAGGTTTGAAACTACTTCAGGCGAATAGGGTAGCATAGTGCAAAGAACATTACAACTGGGAGAAGACTGTCTTATGGTTAGTGTCAATTCTATGACTGATTTTGTGGCTGACCTCAGGCAAGTTACTTGCTTTCTCTGGGCCTTCTCAGCTTCTCTGTCTGCAATATTGTCTATTCCAATTCTCGCCTGTTTGTCTCTTCTGCCCCATACAAGGGGGAGAAAAGTACTGACCTGCTGAATAAACAATAATAAAACGTTGAAAATAAGGGTATTTCCAAGCAAAGTACTTCAGAATCTTGCACTATAAATGCTGCTCCTCAAAATATTTCTGTCATGGGAGTGATACCTCCCCCCTCACCTTGTAAGTTAAATAACTGACACATTGGAGATTTAAATATAGACACCACGCAACCCTCATCAAAGTCAGAGTACAAAGAAGGGCAACTGAGCATCTGCTAAGTGGATGTGGAAGGGAGCTGCCTTCCCCTGATGAAGGAATTTAAATGACTCATTGTCTTTGCCAATTCATCTAGCACCAGATATTCCCACTCTTCATAATTCCTACTCTTTTCTAGGTAAGGGGAGTGTCTAATAAATCACTAAGAAGAGGTTTATGCACCAAGTTACATATTTCTTTAATGATCAATACTAGTGAAAGGGGGACATTTACAGATGATCCTGCCCTTGAGGAACCTGGGGTCCAGCAGCAGGGACTGGTAAGGACAAGAGCGATCAAATTACATTAGTCAAATATGGCAGGTGTCCTCTGACATTCCAGGCTCTGGGAAGCCTGAAAGGCTCTACGAAGAAGAAACATCTTTTGCTTCAGTTTATATGAACTCAAAATAATGCTGGTTCATTATCATCTCCTAGAACAGTGCTTCTCCATGAATCTACAAAGAATCTACAGCCAGCATTTATAAGAGTTTCCCACGAATCAAAGATTGATACTTTTGTAAAATATAATACAAACTAATTCCCTTACAATGAAAGGAAAGAAAGCAAAGACATATCAAAACCTATTTACTATAATACTCATTTGTGTTTCCAGAGTGGGTGACACTTTCAACCAAATCATTTAACATTTCCAACCAAAACATTTCATATACACGAAGCCCAAGAATCAGAAATGTAAAGAGATTTGGGGCATCTGAGTGGCTCAGTGGGTTAAGAATCTGCCTTCTGCTCAGGTCATGATCCCAGGGTCCTAGATTGAGCCCCTGTGGTGGGGCAGGCTCCCTCCTCAATGGGGAGCCTGCTTTGCCCTCTCCCTCTGCCTACAGCAGCAAAATCCCCTGTTGTGCTCTCTCTCCCTCTCTCTCTAATAAATAAATAAAATCTTAAAAAAAAAAAAAAGAAATGTAAAGAGATTTTATCCAAGGTCACATACCCCAACTTGAACAGATTAGGAAAAAAACTCAGGTGTTCACACTTCTACCTGAGGGATTTGGAGATTTCTATAACATGCCCCATGTGGCTACTTTAGTCTCTGTGCTCTCACTCTTCCCTTCAGAGAAGGTGATGCTAAAAGATGGTTTTGTATGTGTTTCCCATTATAAAAATTGTAGATAAAATCAAACTCCTGGGGAGTTTGGGTGGCTCAGTTAGGCATCTGCCTTGGGCTTGGGTCATGATCTGAGGATCCTCAGATCCAGCCCCACATCCAGCTCTCTGCTCAGCGGGAACCTGCTTCTTCCTCTCCCTCTGCCTGTAGCTCCCCCTGCTTGTGCATGCTCACTCTCTCTCTTTCTCTCTCCCCCTTTCTCTGTCAAATAAATAAATAAAATATTTTTTAAAAATCAAATTGCTAACTTATTGACAAAATACTTTTTTCCCCCAAGTTGCCTATCATAAACCTCCACTGTGGATACTTAATAACATTGTTTCATCTTCTTTTTACTTTCAAGTAACTTCTAAAGTGGAATGAAGGAGGGAAAAAAATGGGGGAAAGATTATTTTAATGCTGCAAATTATAGTCATTTCTTATCTATTACTCTTTAAATTACTCACATAAGTCAATACCTACATCCACAGCAATTCCACATATAGGAAAATTTTTAAAAGATATGACTGAACCCTCAGAAGAAAAGCTCAGTCTCTGAACTATATTATTATTCTATCCTGATTCCTTGTTTTGTTTCCTTTTGATATTCAGGTCTTAACTTTAATTTAGAAAATAGATAAGCAACAATATTTTCATGCCATAAGACCAAGGGCATGCTATCTAATCACTGAAACTGGTATGGTCATTATCACCTGATGATTCTGGTTGATCTAAAATGCAGAATTCTTATCATATTTATAATACTAAGTCAAATTTATTGGGGGACCTCTTTTTAGTCCCAAAATTCTATTAATTCATGATGACTCTGTAACCTATTCATGACTACAATATTCTTAAAATAAGAACCCCAAGTGAAACTAATCCTTCAATATTAAAATTATTCTGCTTCTTACCTGTTGCACCAGCACTTTTCTAAAACCTACTGAATAGGGGCACTGGGTGGTGCAGTCAGTTGAGCGTCAGACTCTTGGTTTCGGCTCAGGTCATAATCTCAGGGTCATGGAATGGAGCCCCAAGGCAGGCTCCATGCTCAGCACAGAGTCTGCCTGGGGCTTCTCTCTCCCTCTTCCTCTGCCCCTCCCCCACCCCCATGCTCACATGCTCTCTCTCTCTAAAAATAAATAATATAAATCTTTAAAAAAATAAAATAAAATAAAATAAAATAAATAAAATAAAATAAAACATTGAACAGGGGTGTCTGGGTGACTCAGTGGGTTAAGCCTCTGACTCAATTTCAACTCAGGTGATCTCAGGGTCATGGGATCAAGCCCCACATTGGACTTTGTGCTCAGTGTGGAGTCTGATTGTCCCTCTCCCTCTGCTCCTTCCCCTGTCCCCAGCTCTCCCTCTCTCTGTGTCTCTAAAATAAATACATACAATGTTTTTAAAAAAACCCTATTGAATAATGAGTTCAACATGGGAGGACAATGATAAATTAATTCCTTTGTGTTCTTCAATTCTTCAGATCAAGAATTCTCAAAAAAAATTTTAAAGATTTTATTTATTTATTTGACGGGGGGGTGGTAACACAAGCAGGAGGAGTGGGAGAGGGAGAAGCAGGCTTCCCGCTGAGCAGGGAGCCCAATGCGGGGCTTGATCTCAGGACGCTGGGACCATGACCCAAGCCGAAGGCAGACACTTAATGACAGCCACCCAGGCACCCCAAGAATTCTCAAAATTTTTAAGGAAAACACCTTTATATAAATGATGAGCATGTTTATAAGGAAAGCAGGAAATATCCACTGCTATCAGTTTTGCCTCCCACTTCTCTGGGAATCCTGGAAAACCAGAAGGGAGAAAAAGAGAATCATGGTAATGATAATAGGGAATTACTGGGTAAGCTTACTGACCAAGTAAGGGGGAACTGTTTTTGTAAACTGTTTCTTTATTAAAAAAAAAAAAATCCTTACATATGTTCAAGAAGTCATACTTGACTGTTTTGCAGACACTAAGTACCTAGTATGAAATAAGAACCCTCATAAATTCCCAATGGACCACACTTATTTATGGTCATTAAATGCCGTGTCCATGACAAAACCTTTCACTTAAATTCAAATTCCAAATTTAGAAATAAATGGAATACATATGTTGATTATTCTTTCCTTTTCTGAAAATTAGCCACCATATTAGTTTTAGCGTTTTAGCCACAATTCAGTTCTTGATATTGTATCTTCAATTTACTTCAATTTAACTTACATTAATGATCTTTGAACTAACCAGGCAGAAATATCCTGAACTACAGCCCCAGAAATAGGCGAAATGAAATCAATGTTACTAAATCTGCATGTAGTGATTATAGATGGAAAAATTCCATCGTTGCCATGACAATGCCACACATCCTTTTGATGTTTTTTTCACAGAATAACAAAATGTACATTTAATAGAGATGTCTAATTGTCTTTCACTCTGGTTTTTGCTCACCAACATAGCAACATGCTTTTTGCTAAACATCACAGTATTGAAGTTGCTCTGCCTCCAGCTGCCATTAACATATTTTGTATTCATGCTTTGTATAAATTCTGGAAAATGTTTTCAGTTTAGCTTCCCAACTATGCATTTAATTTATATCTAATGAGACAGAAGAATGTTAAGTAAATGTGAATTGATTAGCTGCAAATAGATGCATTGGTGTTTATTAACCTAACAGTAGATAATTTTATTGACTATCTCCTAAAGTTGTTAAACCATAAGACCTAAGCAACTTTTTTTAATTGAAGTTTAAAGGTAAATTTAAGCACAAACAAATTAAGATGATTCAGGGACCGGCCCTTTCCTATTATTAAAGTCTTGTGAGCAACTCAGTTTCCTCAAACAATTCATGAAAAGGTCCTTAGAAGTCTGTTAGTCCTTCTTTCACTAAATATACACTTTCTTTTACAACCAAACCAGCAAATGGTTATGCATCATCACCTGGACTAAATGTGAGTCAGTATTTTTTTTTGGCCTTTCATTTCAAGTCTGGGAAGCTGCCATAGTTAGATTTCTCCACTCAATCAAGCCATAATTTGTTAGATGTGACTCTTACTATTAGTCTTAAATTGTGACACTCGTGTGATAAAGCTTTAATTCTTGGGTCCCTCACAAAACTATTCTCCTATTAAGTCAGTCCCAAGTACTTGAATAATGTTCATTTGAACAAATACCCATCGAACCCAGCTGTCTCTATATACCAACTTTTTCCTTAAATTATGAACCTAGTGTCCATATTTAGTAAAAGCAGGCTATAAATCAGTGATAACTTTATACTACATTCCAGTTCCACCAATCCACACATTCTCCCCAAATTCCAACAACAGGGGCTATGATGAAGTATTTCAGCATTTTAGTAAATGTCCTACCAAACCATCAGCCTGATTTTCATTAATTTTGATTTCTTTCAGTGCAGTGATTAGACAATGTTTTCTGACATGGTTCACTTTTGATAGAATTAGTTATCAGCTATAAGGCTGCTCCAGGGAAGACAGTCTTACAGCAAGACCACCTTAGCATCTCAAGAACATATCCTTTTGAAACAAAATGCAGGAAAAAAAAAACAACCCACATGCAATAAAAGCCTGAATAAAAACAAAAAGGAAACTTTCTACTGAAAGTCTACTGCACTTAAAACTGAGGATTGCCAATATATTGTGAAATAAATGGAGAAAGATATCATATGCAGTAAACTCTTAAGAGTCTTAGCTCACACACTTCCTTTGATTTTCTCATGGTCAGACCACAACTGAGTAGCAGGTCCAATATTCAAACTCAAGTCCATGACTTGAAAGCACATGCACTTTTTATTAGTTTCATTAGTACTAAGACCTGCCTGAAGGGTAGAATGGACAATGAATTCCACCTCAAGCCAATGAATTTTCTTACTGTATTTACCATTTGGGTTGTAGTATGAACTAACTATGCAAACTGGAGCATGAGGTTATGTCAAAAACTGGTCACAGTCTCTTTTAAATTACTTACTCAGTGGAAAGGGTCTCAGGACAAGATGGGACACCAGCAAGTTACCAGGGGTCTTTGTTTTTTTGTGGACCTACCATTTTACCCTCAAATGATTTCTCTCTTTCTCTGGATGATATCACCATCCTTCCCCTCCCTCTCTAAATACCATAAATTGGGCAACCTGGATATATGGCGTCCCAGGGGGGAAAGGGTCTCAGGACAAGATGGGACACCAGCAAGTTACCAGGGGTCTTTGTTTTTTTGTGGACCTACCATTTTACCCTCAAATGATTTCTCTCTTTCTCTGGATGATATCACCATCCTTCCCCTCCCTCTCTAAATACCATAAATTGGGCAACCTGGATATATGGCGTCCCAGTGAGGACGGGTCCACCTGATCCACTCTCTTTCACATGTCCAGCCCAGAGCCACAGTATTACCTAAGTAAAACATCTGTGGTCTCACTGTCTTATTCTGGCTCTCCATTTCTAGGGCAGCCTGCAGAGTGTACTAAACTAATCTATTTAGCATTCCCTCTGAATATGTCAACTGCCTACTCAAAAGCTCTTGGATTCCCCATTATCTATAAGACAGTCATTTCCTTGTCTTTTAAGGAACTCCACAATATCTCATTTCTACCTTTCCATTCTCATTTCACACAACTCTGAACTGATACCACAATCAATTTTCTGAACATGCCCCGAATTTCCTCACATTCAGGCCATTACCTTAAGGCTAAAATGACTTTCCCAACCCACGGTTATCCTGTTTACTTCAGTCAATCACACAAGACCCACCTCAAATGAATCTTCAATCCTAAAGCTGCTGATTCTTATTTTGCAACCACTACCATATTGAGATCTTTATCTCTTTTAAATTCCTTATAGGAGATTACTTAAAACATTGTCATTATATTATGTATCACACACACACACACACACACACACACACACTCGTCCTGCATATCTCTTCTAGATTCAATTACTTATTTCCACATCCCTCATAGCATGGGGTTTTAATAACAACAAGTATCCAATAAGTGTTGCTTGAAATAAAGTAACATAAAGTACCCTCTATTAAACCTTGAAAAGATGCTCCAGTGTTTTCATACCAATATGCTTAGGAGGGAATGCTACAGCACTTTTCTACAGTAATAAAACTGCCTGACTTCATTAGTGCAAGGTCGGAAATATGGGCCAGCTTGGTGCAATGAGTACTTTCATTCACATCACCCTCACTCCCACCCCATCATATACCTAGGGACAGGTTTTTTTTTTTTTTTCTTTTCTTTTTACCAAGTCACAGATGGCATAAGAGAGAAAATGGAAGAACAGCTGGTAGTTCCACAGTGGTACCTTGGGCTCTCTCAGAAGCTCAGTTCAAACTGTCCCCACAGCCAGAACAAAGCAGTGAAAGAAACAAAATTGCCTGGCAATAAAACACTTTATTTCATTTGAATTGCCTGAATAATAGCCTCTACCCTCTGTTTAGCTTTAACTTAGGTGACCTGGCAGGTACAATTGCAGTGTGTGGGCTCCTTCATTAACAGCAACAAAGGCATAGTCCTTGAAAGCTGCCATCAGTGATGGCCTCTAGGCGTCGCTAGCCAGCCTGAGCACAGGGAGGGAGGGAAAAAGGGATGAAAGGAAGGAGAATCAGAATGATGGGAGAGAGAAACCCAGAGGTAGAACAGAGCACAGCAAGCCCACTCCTCCGCAGAAGGCTTAGTTGTGAAGTCAGCAACAATTCCTTCAAAGATTTAGCAGATGTCCTATTTGAATAGACTGTATAGTTTACATCTCAAGCAGAAGAAAGTAAAATAATGAGAAACCGAAATGGATAACTTACTTTATACTTAGGTGGCATATTCACCGGAAAAGGGGATTTCCGTCCCAGATTTGGGGATTGGATGAATAATTTCCTAAGAATATGTAATCTAAATTCAATATACAAGTAGAACTCTTTCTCTTCTTGGAAGCCTCTCTGGCTGGAGCTTCGCATTTCAAAATGTCACCTCCTAATTAAAACTTTCTCCCAACCCTCCTAGGAAAAATATATGTATTTATAAAATAAACACCAAGTGCTTACTATGTGCCAGGCAGTACTTGAAACACTGGGGATACAACCGTCAATATAAGATGCATTGTCCTCAAATCTCATGGAGCTTTTATTTCAGTAAAGGGAGCAAGGACCAGTTGGTAAGCTGTGGGGAGGCAAGAAATGAATAAACATAAATAATGCAGATAATTTTAGAGGACACTAAGTGGTCTAAAGAAGATAAAATAAAGTGATGTGATGGAAGACCGTCAGGTTTGTAGGGTACTGTAATTAAGGTCATTGGGGAAGAGTTCTCTGAAGAAAGGATATTTGAATTGTGACCTGAATGACAAAAATAAATTGAGAGAGAAAGAGAGAGGAGAGACAGAGTAAGAGAGAGAACACAGTTGGGCAAAAATATGAACCCAGAGCATTCCAAGCAAATGGCCCAGAATATTTCTGGCACAGAGGCTCTAAGATGGAAATTAGTTGGAATAAGCTTGTTATATTTGACAAGTGCAAAGAAAGCCAGTGTGGCTGGATCATAGTGAACAGAGTAGAAAGTGCTAATCCAGAAAGCTGGAATGAGAAGCAGAGGTCAGATAATACAGGATATTGTAGGTTCCAGAAAGGGGGTTGAATTTTATTCTAACTTCAATCATGGGAAGCCTTTTAAGGATTTTAAATAGAGGACTGACACGATCTACTTTGCATTTTAAAGGATGACTCCAATTTCTGTAAGGAGAATGGAGAGTGGCAGAGCCCCAGCAAAGAAGGGAAAAGAGACAGAAAGTCAGACTAATAGTTCAGGTGCAAGGGGCTGGGGGCTTGAATCAAACTGAAGCAGCACTACCTTCACGGTGTTCCTGGAGTACTCTGAATGAACCTCTACTATAGAATTATCACATATATGACATTCTACTATTATATGGGTCTGTGACCTACACTCAACAACAAACCATTTGAAGAATGAGACTACATCTTACTCATCTCCCTAGCCCCCACCATCCAATGCAGAGCTGACTCAGGAAATGTTGATGGTGTGAATTACAATACTATGGCCCACTACTCAAAGCTCTTCACCTTGGGTGGCCTATTTCACCAAACATCCCCCAGGCCTCAGTTTCCTCACTTGTCAAAGTGCATGCCACTCTTTCACCTCATGGCCTTCTTAATAACAAAGTAGATAATGGATAACATAGAGCCTCCTAAAATTACATTTCTTGAATGGTTAGGCATTACTGTCAGTTCCTCTCTTCTCTTAAACACTTGCCCTTTTTTATAAGACAGCACTTTTTTCCCCCAAATTAGAACTCACTAGAAGTTTCTTTGGGAATCCTAGGAGAGCTGCTGGTAATTTGGGGATCCAGAATAATCATTTGATTCTCTCAACCCTCTGTTGTCATAGGTGGTTTAAAAAGTACAGATAATTCCTTCCCCCTTGTAAATTTCCCAATTATCCTAACTCTTACCTCCTGCAAAAGCCTGGGCTCTACTGGTGGATCAAAGTAGATACAGAAATAAGTGTGTAGGAGAGAGGCGGTGTGGTGTACAGAAAAGATCACTGCATTCACAGGCAGCAGACCTGGAGGCTCCTGTTGGTTTTGCCACGTTCCAGTGCAGCTCGCAAAATGAATTCAGGTACCACCTACCATGTCTTGGTTTTAAACATTCCATCATCATTGATGAGACTAGAAAAAGGGTGTTTGGTTTTCCAACAACAAACAGTTCTCTGATACCAACTGCATGCCCCACAATGCAGTTCAGTGCTGGAGTTAGCACTAACCCCAGAGGTTAAGGACTCAGTCCCAAAGACTGCCTCCACTTCAGATGCTAGACTACCTGCACTTCACCTTAGCTAACTATAAATTCAGGAGGATTCCTACAATGCACTCATCAGGGTTCAAATATTTCCTAGAATGACTCAACAAAATTCAGGAAAGCACTATATGTTTGATCCTTGAACAACATGGGTTTGAACTGCATGGGTTTGAACACAGATTTTTTACAGCACAGTACTATAACTGTATTTTCTCTTTTATGATTTTCTTAACCTATTCTTTTCTCCAGCTTACATTATTGTAAGAATACAGTATATAATACATCTAACATAGAAAATATGCATTAATTGACTATGTTATTGGTAAGACTTTTGGTCCATGGTAGGCTATTAATAGTTCAGTTTTGGGGGAATCAAAAGTTATATGCAGATTTTTAGCTATGCAAGGGGTTGGTCCCCCGAACCCCTGCAATTGTTCAAGGGCCAACTATACTTATAATTGCAGGCTACGATTCCAGGAACAGCCACAAGGAGGAGATGCGAAGGGGAAGGTATTAGGAAAGTGGGGGTATGCAGAGCTTCCATGTCCTCTCCAAAACACCAGCCTTCCAGCACATCAGTGTGTTCACCTGGAAGTTCCCTTGGTCTTGTTGTTTCAGAGTTTTTATCCAAGTTTCATTACATAGACAGAATTGATTAAACCATTGGCCATTGATGATTAAACTCAATCTCTAGCCCCTCTTCCCTCCTGGGAGGTTGGAGGTGGGCCTAAAAGTTCTAATCCTCCATTCCAGTGGCTGGCTTTTCTTCCGGCAACTAGCCCCATCCTGAGCTCCTTGGGTGCCTCCGAAGACTCAGCTCATCAGCATAAAATCAGATACGGTCAAAAGGTGTTCCTTATGCATAACAAAACACTCCTGTCATTCGGGAAATTCCAAGTATTTTAGGAGCTCTGTTCCAGGATCCAGGGACAAAATACAAATATACATATTTTTATTGTACCACAAAGAGCAATCAATCTGATTATTTCTATGTCCCCTTTTGGTTCTAAACATTCTGCTATTGTTTTATTTATACTTCAGTTTCTAAAGTCAAGTTCTGTACCACTGAACACAAAACCACATGGGTATAGATGTATGAGGACTATGTGAATCTCAACACAAAAATGGGATAAAAATGGTTAGCTCTCCATTCCTTACCACCATCACAAAAAGAAAAGATTCTCAATGCTAATGAAATTTCCCAAGATTAGGTAGAAAGAAAGAGAAATACAAACAAAAATAACAATAAATCTCATTAATTCTGACTTCTCTGTAGATTTTACTCTATCTTAAATTGTAAATAATAGCAAATGTTTTTCCCAAAGGCAATTCAAGTAAATAGAATAAACATATTTTTTGAGAGGACTACCAAAACTGCATTGAAGATAATTAAACAACCAGAAGTACATATACATATTCATGAACAAAAAGTACATAATGATATACTATTCACAACAATTTAGTCACAACTCCAAACACAAATTCCCAAAGCACCACATTAAGCTAGATTTTTACAAATCTAACACAATAGCCTTCAGTTCTGATAGATTTCATATATATTTTTTTAATGATAAAATTTCAAATTATAGAAAGGAGAAGAAAAAGAATCTGGCTTTAGTCCTGATGAATCAAGCACAGTGCGGATTTTCTGTCCTCATGTTTTTGCCACACTGTTGTGTTTGTGGGAGTTGTAACTAGAGATTTGTCACCTTAGGATACGTAGACAACTACAGTAAGGATTTTGCTCCCTGTCTTTGGAGTAAAATAGATGTCATATTTTTCTCATTTCCCGCACATTATGTCGTGGCCAATAACAAGTGATCAGAAAGTCACCAACAAACACTTTATTGTTAACTGGCAAGTAACCAGAGGGTTTGGCAGCTAAATTTGCAATTATTCCAAAATTTACCAAAGGCACCTTGTATTTCAGACAGTAAAGGGAAGTCACATTTTATAGCACCATCTTGTGAAAGAATAAGGAACTGGCTTGCCAAAGTAACAAGCCCAAAACAAGCCTTTCCAAGCTCGTTAAAGAAAATTGTTTTAAAAACTAATTTCTTTTTAGTTGTTTGTTCCTTCACAATATATATGTATGTTTATAGGCAACTCAATTTAGAGAATTTTTCTGCTCATTTTCAAAATTTTTCTCTCAGCACAATTAAATCATCTTGATATTAATCATTAAAGCCACATGAAACAAAAGTCTATGTATTATACTTAAATATGATTTTATATTCAGGCAAAATATTTATCATCTTCTTTTTCTATCTCTCAGTATTCTCTTCTTTTAAGCTCTTGTCTTGCCTCTTCATAGATACAAGGACACTATTTTTTTTAAAAAAATGAATGGAAAAAATGGAGGTCAGGGAATTCATTTCTAACAGTTCCCCATAGCCGGGAATAAATCAGAGCAACATGAATTGTGTGTATGTTATCTAGTATCCCAATCAATATTTGTTCTACAAATTAAAAGTAGAATATTTATGGATGCTATGTTACTTATTTTGAAGTCGGTTTTCTGAATTTTAGGAGTAAGACTCATCAATGCTCATTATATTCTGCCAAATGTCATTTCTTGTTCTAATTATTTGCGATAGGTACAATCACTTAGTCCAGCGGTTTTCAGAATTTAGCGTGCATGAGAAACATCTAGAGTACTTGCTTTTGTTACCAACCAGGTATCTATCCCATCCCCAGGTTCTGATTCTAGAGAACTGAAGCTAGAATCTTGCAACATGCATTTCAACCAGCCCACAGTAATTCTAAAGTGGCTGACGTATGGCCACACTCTGAGAAAGCGGGCCTGACTCTACCATCTCGTTTTACCATTTGAATATACTGGCCTCCATGGGACCTTCGATGTGTGCTTATACCCCAGCCCCATTTAATCATTTAAGGTTCCTCTTCTATCGTATTTTCCCTGTAATATCTTGGCCCTGGATCTACTGTTCCTCTATTTGTATGTTGCTCAGTCTTCTGAATTCCTCAGTACAATATACATTTATTATACAGTGTCTGACTTTAGATGAGAGGACAGTCTGTTAATGTCTAGAACAAAAGGAACACTTAAAAGCATAACAATTAAGAATATCCTGACAAGATTTTTGAGTTCCTAATGGAATTTTATGTCCTATCCTCCACAGTATTCCCATGACCTAGCATAATACCTCCCATATAGTAGACAGTCAATAAATATTTACTAAACGAATAAACACACAGTAAAAAAAAAAAACTTAGCTTGAAATTACTATATTAGTAGTTAGTTCCTGACATTGGCCCTTAAAATTATCAATGCCCTCATTTTACAGAGGGGTACAAAGAGGCCCTTCTAAGGCACCTGCCTCTAGCAAGTCACTTAAGGAAATAGGACCTAAGTCTTCCGAATCCCCGTGAAATGCTCCCCCCACTAATACAGCAGATTATCCTGGTGTTTTCTCAAAATAACCTTATGGCAATTTAGTTGTTGTTTGTAACTAATGTTCAATTTCAACCAGACTGCTTTTCCTAAAACACTTAGGATTTCTGAGGGTTGATATCTCTCCTCTCCTGTTCTCTGACCTTCAACCTCCAAAATCTAATTATCTCCAACTTCAAAATCTCCTTGGGTAAAATCCTTAATGGGAAAGAACAGGCACAGCTGCACTCTAAGCACAGCTCTATTGACTACAATCATTATAACTTTTCTAATTAAAGTTCCTACAGTAGAGCATTTGCAGAGTATGTGTAGTAATTTTGTTTTTACCACATTCAAGCATTCAAGGTAGGTGTATAGTCCCCATACTTCGTGAAATAAGTGTGTGTGTGTAAATATACATACATGTATATGTACAATGTATGTATACATTGTAAGTATATGTAAATATACAATATACATACACACACATAAAATACAAAAAGGAATACCCTTGGTGTGGTACCCAGAGCTTTACAGTAGTTTTGGGGCAACGAGAATCTAGGCCTTGATTCCGCCACTAACTTTTGCAATGTTCCCTGCCTTCTTTGGGCTCGGTCCCTATCTTCCAAATCAGATGTTTGAACTTGGGGGTCTAGGGAAGTCTAAGATTCCTTCCAGATGCAATGGCTTAGGGATCTTAAGGTCCCAGAGTAGGCAAATCACTCACTTTCTAAATGATCAAGTCAGCAAATCTTAAAGCTAGAAAGTGATTTGTACACAAAGAAAGATGAAACCATAATTCTACTGCCGGACCATCACTAGTCAGCACTGACAGGTTCTGTCCTGGCAGCGGAAAGCTGGAAGGAGGCGGTGGCTTCTGTCATTACTCACTCAGCCAAGCCTGTTCCTCTCATCTCCCACACTCAGTCTCAGCCCAAGGTGCCAGATCACTGAGGGTTGTTTGGATGTTTCCAGAGCTGATCTAGTTCACATGCACCAGTGTTGTACTCTGGTGTCATGGCAGTCACTGCCACACCTGCTCCATTCCTAACAGAGACCCACCGTCCCACCTTCAAGAATCAGCATGGACACCTTTTACAACACCTCATTCTGCAGTCTTTGGAGCTGAACTGCCAGAGGTTCGTGAGACTGTTAAAAAGATACAGCTGGAGGAAGAATCTCCCTCCCAGACTTCCCATCTCTGAGCTCTTGAAGAAGCTCCCCAGTTGTCCTGAGCCTCTGTAATGAAGACTGTAACACGCACCCCACAAACGTGGTGGCAAGGTGGGTGTCAAAGATGATGAGGTACAAAATATCTATCCCAGAGCGCGGTCTATCACAAGCGCCAAGAAACTGTTAAAATGCCCAAGAGGCCCTTTCCATTCCTCACATTTCAAAGAGATGGGTGAGATAAATCCCATTTTACATGATTTGAAGTCTGTAAAAATATAATGTTATTGTCATTCTTTGAGAAACAAAGTTCAGCGCTGTGCAAAGAACACATAGGAAGCTGCCCACGCACATCCTGTCCCTATCATTTAGGAAGCAGTTTTAATTCCACAAAATAATGCAAAGAGATGAAGCTATGCAGCTGTACCTAATTTCTACCTGAGTTCTGACTTGGTATGTGGGGCAATCGCTTGCCCACTTTGGGTGTCTCCCCCCGCTGTGCAGGGGGGGACGGAGCTGGGCGACCTCTAACTGTCCTTCCCGTTCAGCAATTGCAGAGGTGCAGCCCAAGGGAGGCTGTGCCCTTGCAGCCCTGCTCCTTGGCGGGGGCTTGGCACCAGCAGGAGTCCCTCCTCCCGCGCAGGGCTTCCCTCGCTGGCTGCAGCGCCCAGGAGGCTGAGGGAGGGAGAGGGGGCGGTTCTCCCACAGCTCCCGGGAGACCAGGAGGCGCTGTCCTCCCACCATCAATAATGCAGTCTTTTGTCCGCAATAAATTCCCTCCAAAATTAATGAAACAGCCCTTTTAAATTCTCATGTCACTGCCTCATACAGCAGGAGCTGGGTGAGGCTCCCTGTTCTCTAAATAAATATGAAAGCCATATAAATTGTCTGGAGGTGATACCCCCCCTTCTGGGCCACAGTCTAATCTCCTCAACCGCCTACAGAAACAAGGAGAAAGATGGAAACCCAGGATTAATGTTTGATCTCTGTTGCGGAAGGCACTCCCTCCATCACACAGGCAGGAGCCCACACACACAGAGCAGCGCTCAGCTGGCATCCCTGGCCCAGCTCACTGCTGCTTTGTAGCAGTCTATCCTGTGACCTAGAGGGTACTGTGAAGGAATAGTAGAGCCCAGGGACATCTTCCTTTTCCAGGTGAAGAAACCAAAGCCCAGAAGAAGACATGCAAGGCCACAGTCTACTGTCGAGTGTCCAAAGGTTCTAACTCAGGGTTTCTCCAATTTTAATGAGCACAAGATTCGGTAGGTCTGAGGTGGGGCCGAGAGTATTCATTTCTGAAAAGTTCCCAAGTACTTCTCTGCTGCTGGTGGCATCAGCATTTCCAGTAGCAAGGGTCTAGAAGACCATCAGCTCCATTGGGGCAAAGCCAGACTTATGTTTTTACTATGTTTCCAGCACTTAACACAACATCAGTGCAGGAAGTTTTTAATAAAGGTTTATGGGAATAATTAATTGGTGCATAAAAAAGGCAGCATTGCACAGTGGTTAGAAATCTGGCCCCGGGAGCAATCCTAGCTAGGCTCACATCCTGGCAATGCCACCAACAAGTGACGTGCCTTGGGCAAGTTATTTAACCTCTCTGTACCTCAGTTGTCTCAACCCTAAAATTGCATTACAAACACTATATGTCTTACAAGGTTGTTGAGACAGAGGGAAATGAGCTAATATATATAAAACGCTTAGAACAGTATCTGGCAAGTGGTATGTAATACAAAAAAGTGACTTGCTCAAGGACACACTTACTTAGAAAATCTAAACCACCACTCCTATCTCTTGACATTTTATTTCAGTATCATCATGCAATACCCAGCAGAAGAACATTCTATTTATTTAGTTACAAAGGATGACATTTCCACCAAACAAACACTCTTGAGTTGTGAAATGTGAATGCAAATCACATGAAAAGATATGCTCTGGTTGAAGGTAGCAGATAATTAAACATCAAATTTAAGCCAACAAGAAACCCAAACACATATGACTTAATAAAGAGAAAGAACCCAAGCCTGGTAGTGACACAGATCTGAGTCTAAATCCCAGGTCATCCAAATACAATCAGTAGGAAAGTGAGCCAGTTATTCTCTCAAAATGACAATCGTCACATGAATAAATATCTATCTAACTTAGAGGGTTGATATGCAGAATAAATGAGGTAATGTGTGTAAGGCATATCATGGCAGGAGTTTAAGAAATAATAGCCTGTAATGGTCATAGTAGTAAAGCAATAAAACATTTATAAGAGCCAGATTGGAAAAGCAGCTGACTATTTTCCAACTGGTGTCCTTAAAGGACAGGCTCCTTGAGTCTCCCAAAGGAATATGGACTGGAAGATTGTTCAGGCTTCCTCCAGCTCTGATGGGATGTAATGCCAATGTCTGACTCCAAAGCAATAGAAAGTTGTCCCTCGCTACCCGGACTGGATGTTGTTCCAGGCCAGCAGAAAGCCTGATGGTAAGGACCAGAATAGGGCCTGTTCGTACCTAAAAAGTCTGGGCAGAGCCAGACACTAGAGAGAAACAATGAATTGTCATATGACTTTGAGTCCTCAGAGGAGAATTTTGAATCTGAAGATTTAATACGTAAGCCAGTAGCACCCTTAAAGATAGCAAAGTACAACTCTCGTTCTAACTTGTGGAAAAGAGGACTCAGAGAGATTGTTTTGCCTCTGAGAACAATTTAAACATGAATGGATCAGTAACCTGAATCACTGGCATAACTTAAAGCCCCTGCTCACTCTCAAATAGCAACGCTATTAGTCGATGACCACAAGTTCCAAAAATATATATGCAGGGAGATCTTCTGGGATCAGCTTTGACATGCCAAGCCTTTAGAAGTCATCAATAAGAAAAAGCTGAACAAACTGAAAATCAATGACTTTTCTTGAAATTTGTCAGATAACTGAGGTTGTAGAGCAAAGTGCTACCCCTAAAATCTGGAGATACAAGCAAATCCATAAAGTAATAGCAACCAAGATCTGCTTACTTGGAGCCAAAACCACTGGACCCTAAGCTGGTAGGAAACCGTAAATGGTCATTCTGATGAACTACTGGAGGCTGACTGTGGACCAGCATGACAGTGAGGAAATGTGAGGAATGCAGTCTTATGGGGGCTCCATGTTGTCATGGGCTTTTCCTCCAGAAAAGCCAGACCATTCTCACTGTGAGGATTCCAGAAAATATTGCAGGTCCTGGCAGGGGAAAGGGAGAGGAACCCTTATGAACCATAGCCAGAGTTTTCTCCATAACAAAGGCCTACATGCCAGGAGAATTTATTTTGCCTGAGCACAATTCTGAAACCATATCCAAGCTGGGGAAATGGAATTCCTCTCCACTCAACTCCCCTCCAGAACTCCTACTCAATCTAAGGGGGCAGAAATCAGTCAGTAATGACAGGCTTCAAGGGAATAGATTGGAAACTCCTCAACCAAGGAAGGGAGTTGAAGTTGGAGGAAAAGAATAGCCCAACAACTGAAAAATCACTTATAAAGGTCGTAGCCAGGTGCACGGGCCTACTAAACAAGTGTATCTAAATTGGATCATTATAGGATACTCCCCCACTGCCATAACTTACCACCACACTAACAGGACTCTGTATAATAAATAGTGGTTACAGCAGAAAAGCCTATGAAACACAAGCTCTCCCTGAGGAGGAGTGCACGGGGAAACCACAAAGTAAGGAGGAGAGACAAAGACAAGAACACAGAGGCATTTGAAACCTTTGGTACCTACAGCAAAAACAAACGTTAAACACAGCTCAACTCCTGGCCAGTTTGAAATAAATCCTCACACTAATCTGTGAACTAATCGTCACAAATTAATGGAGTCCTCTACCATACTTCCTATTGTCAAATATAACATACCTGGCTTTCACTAGAAAACTTACAAGACATAACCAAAGGAAAGAAAAAAAACAGAACACTCCTAACTTGATCTATAGATTCAATACAGTTGCGATCAAAATCCCAGCAAGTTATTTTCTAGATATCAACAAACTGATTCTGAAGTTTATATGGAGAAGCAAAAGACCCGGGAGAGCTAGCACAATATTAGAGAAGAACAAAGTTGGAAGACTGACAGTACCAGATTTTAAGACTTACTGTAAAGCAACAGTAATCAAGACAGTGTAGTATGGGCAAAAGAACAGAAAATTAGATCATTGGAAAAGAATAGAGGGCCCAGAAATAGACCCCCATAAATACAGTCGACTGACCCTTGACAGAGGAGCCAAAGGCAATACAATGAAGTGTCTCTTTGACAAAGGTGCCAGAACAGCTGGACAGCCACATGTAAAAAAAAATGAATCTAGATATTGCACCCTTCACAAAAATTAAGACTTAGTGAAATGCAAAACTATAGAACTTTTAGAAGATAACATAGGAAAATACTTAGATGACCTTGGTTATGGCAATGAGTTTTTAGTAGCGCACCAAAAGCATGATCCATGAAAGAAACAATTGATAAACCAGAACTTCGATAAAACAAAAACTCCGGCTCTGTGAAAGACAATTCATGCTGGAACAAACAATCCTAAAATTTGTATGGAATCAGAAAAGACCCTGAATCACCAAGGAAATGTTGAAAAAGAAAAACAAAGCTGGGGGCATCATGTTGCCTGATTTCAAGCTATATTACAAAGCAGTGATCACCAAGACAGCATGGTACTGGCACAAAAACAGACATATAGACCAATGGAACAGAATAGAGAGCCCAGATATGGACCCTCAACTCTATGGTCAAATAATCTTCGACAAAGCAGGAAAAAACATGCAATGGAAAAAAGACAATCTCTTCAATAAATGGTGCTAGGAAAATTGGACAGCTATATACAGAAGAATGAAACTCGACCATTCTCTAACACCATTCACAAAGATAAACTCAAAGTGGATGAAAGACCTCAATGTGAGACAGGAATCCATCAAAACCCTAGAGGAGAACATAGGCAGTAACCTCTTCAACATTGCAAGAAACAACAAATGTTGGAGAGGTTGTGGAGAAAGGGGAACTCTCTTACACTGTTGGTGGGAATGCAAGCTGGTATAGCCACTTTGGAAAACAGTGTGGAGGTTCCTCAAAAAATTAAAAATAGAGCTACCCTATGACCCAGCAATTGCACTACTGGGTATTTACCCCAAAGACACAGATGTAGTGAAAAGAAGGGCCATATGCACCCCAATGTTCATAGCAGCAATGTCCACAATAGCCAAACTGTGGAAAGAGCCGAGATGCCCTTCAACAGATGAATGGATAAAGAAGATGTGGTCCATATATATAATGGAATATTACTCAGCCATCAGAAAGGATGAATACCCAACTTTTATATCAACATGGATGGGAGTGGAGGAGATTATGCTAAGTGAAGTAAGTCAGACAGAGAAAGTCAATTATCACATGGTTTCACTTATTTGTGGAACATAAGGAATAGTATGGAGGACATTAGGAGAAGAAAGGGAAAAATGAAGGGGGGGAAATCGGAGCAGAAGAACCATGAGAGACTATGGACTCTGAGAAACAAACTGAGGGTTTTAGAGGAGAGGGGGGTGGGGGGATGTGTTAGCCTGGTGATGGGTATTAAGGAGGGCACACATTGCATGGAGCACTGGGTGTTATACGCAAACAATGAATCATGGAACACTACATCAAAAACTAATGATGAACATAACATAATAAAATTAAATTAAATTTAAAAAAAAAAGAAAGACAATGTCAAGGTAATGAGAAAACAAGCCACTGACTGGGAGAAAATATTTGCAAAAGACACATTTGATAAAGGGCTGTTATCCAAAATATACAAAGAACTCTTAAAACTCAATGATAACAAACAACCCAATTAAAAAACTGGGCAAAATCTTCAGCAGATACCTCACCAAAGAAGATATATACATGGAAAATACAAATATAAAAAGCTGTGCAAATAATTCATCCTCAGGGAAATTCAAATTAAAATAACTAAGAGATACAACTACAATCTTATTAATAGCTAATACCTAAAAAATGACAATGCCAATTGCCGGCAAAGTCACAGGAACTCTCATTCATTGCTTATAGGAATGCAAAAGGGTATAGCCACTCTGTAAGACAGTTTGGCAGTTTCTTACAAAGCTAAATATAGTCTTAACATATTATTCAGCAATTTCACACTCAAGCATTTACCTAACTGATTTAAAACTAAAATGTCCTTTAAAAGGTGAAAGAATAAACAAATTGTGGTACATCCATACAACAGAATACTATTCAGTGATAAAAAAGCAATGACCTATCAAGCCACGCAAAAACACAGATGAATTTTAAATGCCAATTTCTAAGTTGAAGAAGCCAGTCTGAAAAGGCTACATTATGTATGATTCTAATTATATGAAATTCTGAAAAAAAAAGCAAATCTATGGAGATGTTTGTAAAAAGATCAGTGGTTGACAGGGGTTTGTAGAGTAGCAGGGGGAAGAAGATTGAGTAGGTGAAGCAGAAGCTATTTTTTAAGGTGATGAAAATATTCTGTTAGATACTGAAATGGTGGATACATGGTATTATGCATTTGTCAAAACCAATAGAAATTTAGAAAGTGTGAATCAACGTATGAAATTTCAGGAAAAGCATTTATGAGGTTGAAGAATCCCAAGACAGAGCGCAGAAGGGGCTAGAGGAAAGTTGCTGACCTGAGTAACTCTGGAAATGAGTGTGCTCTGTAAGAGTAAGTCAAAAGGAACTGTACATAAGCACTGTACTCTATTTCAAAAGTCATTTCTCACGTGTTGAGTTAGCAGTTCTGAAACCACCGTGCATATATACTGCAATTTAACAATTAAATAAATGGATGATGGATGGTGGGAACCAAGTGTCTTACTCTTATAGTGGGAAGTTACAGACAATCAGGAGTAGGAGGCTAGAATGATCCATGTGACAATGGAATAGAGTTGAAGACAATGCTATGAACTCATGTTTAGCTTTATATAGACACAGCTGGTTACACACAGTAATATTTATAAATAAGTATATGTACACAAGTTAGCACACACATACGTATTTCCTTGCTTTGTCAGGTGAGAGAACCTAGAATCAATGATATCCTAGTAGCAATAAGTACAATTAGTACACAGACTTCAGTTTTAAATATCAAGTCTTAGGGGTGTCTGGCTGGCTCAGTCAATAGAGCATGCGACTCCTGATCTTAGGGTCATGAGTTCAAGCCCCATGTTGGGCATAGAGCCTACTTAAAAATAAATAAATAAATAAATAAATAAATAAATAAATAAATAAATAAATAGTTTTAAATAATTTAAATGGTTTTAAATACTATTTAAATGGATGCCATTTTCCAATAAAAGACACCAGGGCTTCTTCATGAAATCACTGGTTCTAGGACTGGGGAAGGAAATACGTAAGATGAACTTGGAGCATCTGCTTTTGCCAGAAAATAAGGAAGTGCTCAAAATACACAATGGGAGAATGTCAAATGGACACAGAAGCCAACTGAAAGAACTCCCAGTGGCCAATGCTGGGACAATTTGAACAAAATGAGTAAAGTTCAATTATACCCCATGAGTCCATATGACACAATAAATGAATAAATGAATGAGTGAATGAAGAAATCTGCTGTGCAGAAGAATTCCAGATAATTTATGCTGATACTCTACCTTAAGGGAGATGAAGCATATGCCTATTATTTAAATGTGGATTGCACATAGTGATTTCCTTGCAAAGAGTACTGCATGGAAATAAAGGGTAATAATACAGTGGAAAACCTGATAAGCACTACTTTAGCTAAGTGATCAAGTTTAATGTCAATGGTGATGTCAGAGTAACAATATATATCCTTGCTATGATGTGATGAGGATAGCACTTTACCTAGGCAATCTTTCTCCCTAAACCCATCATTTCAGTCTAAGTTTGGGAAAAAAAAATCATAACAAATAGCAATTGAGAGATGTTTTAAAAAGTACCTGACTACTAATCCTCAAAACTGTAACAGTCCTCAAAAACAAAGTTTGAGAAACTATCTTAGCCAAAAGGAACCTAAGAAGACATGACACGTAAGTGTAGCATATTATCCTGGATGGAACTTTGGAACAGAAAAAAAAAGGAATTAGGTAAAAACTAAGCAAATATGAATAAAGTATAGACTTCAGTTAATAATAACATATCGGTATTGATTCATTAATTGTGATAAATGGAAGGGTTTAACAACAGGGGGAAGTGGGTGTGGAGGGTATGAAAACTCTATTATCTTCACAATGTTTCTGTAAATCTAAAACCTTTCTAAAATAAAAAGTTTATTAGACAAAAATCTAAGGTTCTCTCAAATATCTGTGAAAATACAAATGCTTCCTAGAAGGTGTATTCTTTTATCTGTTATCAGTCTCTTATATCTTAAGTCATTTAAATCTAAGCAGAGAGGAGTGTGATCAAATTCTCGCATGAAGTTTGCTGAAAAGAAAAGATAGAGATCTGCGGCTCTTCAGTGTAAATAGGTAAAAAGAAGGAGTATGGGGTATGCATGGTGGATCAGAATACTTTTTAATTTTATGCTGTTGTAATTGAAAAGGCCAATATCATGAGTGCCAAGATGTTCTGGGATAGAGTGGGAAGAGCAGCATGACCCTTCCTGTACTACTTTGGTCAAGTCATTTGCTAGCTTTGAGTCTCAGTATACTTAATCAAGAAACTGGATTATAACACCTAAAAAGTCACTTCTGGCCTTCTAGGATGTCATAAGTATGGTTCTGTCATGGGCTAATCAGCAAAGGAAATTAACAAGAAACAGAAAGTTTTAGTTAAATTAATTCATTTTAACTTTTGTAAGTGTCAAATTCATAATCAAGGAAAATGACCAATTGCATATTCTTAGTTTATACATTATTTCCTACTTTTAAAAAAGAAGGAACAAAATGAAATTCAATGCCATTTCATTCATCTTTTGATAATGAAAAATTTGCCTTTTAAGCCGAAAATTTGCATTTGACCAGAAAGAGGGAACATATAGTTGGCTTCTTCCTTTGGCTTGGTTACACTTCACAAAAACAGGCTTTAGGGTAATATCTGTATGTCACAGATGCCAGCAAATTATTTATGGCATAAAAGAATAGGAGCATATGTCCATTTAGATAAAACAGCTTAAAAAATCACATTCTTCACTTCCTACACTGATTGCCACTTCATGAAATCTCTCAGATGTGACATCATCAAACTCATGTTGCATTGCCAAAATTCCACAAAGATCAAATCAAGAAAAAATTGGCCATTTTTAGAAACAGATTAATGATACAAAAATTAATGGTACAGGCATGTTTTATTTACTGGAGAAAGCACAACTGATGAAGGAAAAAACAAACTAGCAAAAATGAGGAATTGTTTCAACCCAACTTACAGTTGTTTCAGAGAACAATGCATACTCAGAAATGAACCTATACTAGACAAAACCAATAGAAAAAGAAAACTCATTTACAGCAATTTAATTTTAAATTTTTATTATATTTTCCTGATAGTACCAGTATTTGATGCTTGCACAGTGAGTCATTGTGACGGATGAGGGGAACGCTTTTCTGAATATTTAACAATTGACTCTCAAGGACAGTATGAGGCTGCTCCAGCACATCATGGCTGGGTTCTGGGTCTTCTTCTATGAGTAAAGCAGCACTGAAATGGGAATTTCAGGATGTGGGATTTTGTTCTAGCCCTGGCATAAGTTTCCCATGTGACTTCAGCTTAGCTACTTCAGGTCTCTCAAGTTTCAAGCTTCTCAGTTGTAGAACATGATGGGTGAGCTGATGATCTCCGCGGTGTATTATGGCGTAGCTGTAGCAGTCAAAGGCTCTGTGGCAGTGTGTCCCTATCTCAGCACTTGTGATGGCTCGGACAGGATCTTCTGTGCTGGGAGTAGTGGGTAAGGGGGGTATCCTGTGCCTTGAGGGATGCCCTCAACCCACTAGATGCCATAGCTTCCCCCTCCCCTGCCCACCAAAAATGTCTCTAGACATTGCCAAATGTCTAGGAATAAAGTACAGACTCAAAAACTAGATTTGGGGATCACCTTTTAGGTAACTGTAAAATCTTAAGTAACGGGAAATCTCCCAGAAACATGTTTAAAGTTACCAAAAAAAAAAAAAAAAAAAGAGAGAGAGAGAGAGAGAGAGACAAACTCAATGGACGAGTTAGAACTTGTTTTGTTACAAACGACAGTTACCTAACTCAAACTAAAGAAATATGGGTATTTATGGGACCTCTAGAAGTGAGGTCCTATTAACACCAACATTTAAGGGGCCCGAAAATTAAATGCTCATGAAGGAAACAAGAGAACAGGCAACAATGTAAAAAGAAACCCAGAAAAAAAATGGTATAATAAAAGCCAGGAGATTCATTATCTTCTCTTACTCAACCCCCTTGGGCCTCCCTGTCTTTAAGACCCAGCTCAGCTCTCCCGTTCTCTTTGAAATCTTGATCATTACTATCATTCTTGTCTCTGATTCTTTTTTTTAGCAACTACGCCAAATAAGCTTGCAATTAAGTGAATTCTTTTCAGCAGTATTTGTTGCTATTTTGTAAATTCTATTCTTCCAACTAGATAACAATTTCTGGAAGGATAAGGACCTGCCATGGTGTCATAGCCCTCCAGAGCCGTTGACCGGGCTCAGTGTCCTTAGAAAGTCAACAGATACTTCAGTATTAACTGTTAATTGACTCCATCATTTCAATAAACGTTAGTGAGTAAATGCCATGTGCCATGCTTTGTTCTAAGTACAATAAGAAAAATAAAGACGCCACATGTGGTCAGAGCAGCACCAGCCGAATATCACTCTCCAACAGTGCCCCCTGTTTCCACCATCTGGCAACATGCTAATTACCACCCATCTAAAAGGGAGGCAAACCTAATTTCTTTTTTCTCCCCCAAAGTCAAACTTAGTTTCCCACTGAAACATTCTAGAACATGCTTATAATTGTTTTCCTTTAGCCCAATCTGTGTTTCCAAGGAGAATGTGATATGTTATTTAGAAATCATATGAAGCAGGGAATTGCAAGACTTATTGCTAGTCTTGCATTACCACTAACTCTTCCTATGAAATTTCATGAAAGCATTGTCTTTTCTGGTCCTCAGTTTCCCACTCCATAAAGTAAGGTGGTTTGATAAATGATTCCTAGGTGCCTTTCTCATTCCAACATAGGTTTAGTGATTTAGTCAAGTAAGGCATTCTATTTAATGTTTGCAGCATCTGTGAAGTCAAACGCATTACAGTAGATATTAATATACACACACACACATTTTGATGATTAGAAAAGCTAATTTAGTAAAAGCACCAAATGAATATGTAACTTTATAATAAGTCATACCAACCGACAACATCTTTTTTGAGGCAAATAGATCTAGTTCATCTTGGCAATAAGATAGAAGTGGATAGACCTATGAATACTATTGCAACTAATTCTGCTTCCAGCTACCTTGAGAGAATGCTGAGGTTGGTAAGACAGTTAGGTGGGCAATAAACTGCTTTTCAGAGAGATGGATATATTTTACTTTCTATCACAAGACTGCCTAATAAGTGAGTCCCTTGAGTACAAGTTGGCTTCTATGAAATGTTATTTCATCTTTGTATTTCATCTCTTTAATTTAAATAATAACCCATATTTTACTTATTCTGCAGATAGCCAAGCTTTGTCATCACAATGTCTTGCTGCAAAATCAGTTCTTCCTATCAGATGGTTGTCTCTTAGATGAGTCTTTTGCTGTGGGTAGGAACACCTTGCACATATATTTTATGCCTCCTTTCAAATGCTAATAATTATGAGAAAGGAAAAGAGAGTTGTTGATTGTGTTTGTTTTGCAGGGTTCCTAGAAATTAAAGACTGTGTACAATGACCACTAAGTTTAATGTGCAACTTATTTCTAATTTAAGCTATGTATATGCATGTCAAGCCCTCACATTTGCAAAATATAGCCATTCACAAACTACTTGCATGCATTTCTAACTATTGCTCACATAATAACAATCCAAAGAGAAGAAGAATTACCTGGAACTCTTCTACCCTAATATCACCTATTAATAGATGTTGTTGTGGTTGGTATTTCTTTCCAGCCTTTGCTCATGTGCAGACATAATTTACAAAGCTGAAGTTGCAGCTCAGATATAATTTTACATTTTGCTTTTTTACGTTGTATAATAGGAAACATTTCTCATTCTGCCTCATAGTCATTATAATGTAAAATGGCCGCTTAACATTCAATTTCTCATGCTTGAACTAAGCCAAATGGTACTTATTCACCATCTCGTACACCCAGGCTGTGATTTTTGGCCTCAGGATCTTTGCATATGCTATTCCTGTGGCTTCAAATGTAGGCCCATCTTTGCAAGTTCAAATTCTACACATCCTTAAAGGTTGAGTTCTAAAGTATGACTTCAGTGGAAGTTTTCCTAATCGCCTCTTCTCCTGCCCTCCCCCCCTCCGCCAGACAGGGATCACTTCCCCTTTCTCTGAATTTCCAATGAGCTTTCATTTGCTATCTTTTCATAGTTGGATTTCTCCCCACCTTGGAATCACAGTTTTGCATACTATGCATCTCTTCTGCCTAACTAAAGATCCTTGGGCATGTCCGATCCTTCACTGGGTCCTCTACAGCAAGTAGTACATATTGGAGCTAAATTGATGCTAATAATATGAGTAATATATATGCTGTGTTCATTTTCTATAGCTGCCTTTTCAAATTATGGAAAAATAGGTGGCATAAAACACAAATTTATTATTTTACAGATCTGTAGATGGGAAGTCTAACCCAGGTTTCACTGGGCTAAAACTTAGGAGTCAGCAGAGTGGTGTTCTTTTCAGGAGCCTCTAGGAGAGGATCCATGTCCTTGCCTGTGTCTTTCTTCCATAAGCACACCTTCTCACTCTGACTCAGCTGGGAAAGATGCTCCAATTTTAAGGACCTATGTGATTAGATTGAGTTTGTAGGGATAATCACAGATAATATCCCCATCTCAAAGTCTTTAACACATCTGTAAAGTTACTTTTGCCTTAAAAGGTACATAGTCACAGATTCTGGAGATTAAGACACAAATATCTCTGGGGCACCATTCTTCTACCTAGCACAGATGCTCACATTAGAGTTAAAATACAAAAACGCTAAGTGTTCTAGAAATGATTGCGAAGATCCCATCCTGATGCAGTTGAAACAAACAAACAAAATCCTGATATTCAAAAAGTACAAAAATCTTGCCCAAAGCCCCAGAGGAAACTGCAAGCTTAGATCCTGACTTACTATGCTGAAATCTTCCCATTTAGTTAGATCTGTCCCCCATACCACAGGTCCTTGTTAGAAACAGAAAGTAATTTATTTGAGATGCTGTGTAAGGCTCAGAGAGGTACAGATATGTCCTCAAAATTATGCAGACAAAAAGAGAAAGAGCTCCTCTTTTTATGAATTCTATTATAGTGCTTTTCCTTACACCACTCACATTTATCACCCCACAAAAGTTCAATAAGCAAATATTGGAAAAATCCAAATGATAATTCGCAGTAACAAACACGAATTTCCTTTCAAACTTCTCAACAATTCCCAGAGGTTTATTAGTGAATCTAAGTTATCTACATTCACTTAGGGGTTGAGAGTGAGGGTTTGAACTGTCACCGCAGAAGAACGTTCTGCCCAAGACAGTGTGGACAAGAAGGTTATACGTGAGGCTCTGATCAACTTACAGAAATTGTGCAAGATCCTCTCAAACATAGTTTCTTTGACCAAATATTCCCCAGGATGTCATACTGCTATAGAGAAATATCTTCATATAAATATTAAGATGTTACAATATTTATCAAGAGCCTATAAAAGACAACAAATGCGTATAACTGATTTTTGACTAGCCTTTTTCCCTCCCTCCCCTTTCCTAATTATGTCCTCAGGGAGATCTCATGAACAAACTGTTCATCTTCCATATAAATCCCACCATTTCTTTGCCATCCTGTAAACTAATTTCTCTTTTCTGGGAACTCTTATTATCTGTTGAACACAACCACTTCCAATGAGTGCTACCCATTTCTCCCAGGCATGAATTGATTTTAGTAGATGCTGCAGCTCTTTCTGGCCACCACCACCTTTGCTGTGTCCACATCTGCTGCTTCTTGGTTCCTCCACTGCAGATTGTAGCTGTTTCCACTACATTCTGTCGTGTTCCAGCTATCCTTACAGACTGTGATGTCCACCAAATCCCCACAATCTCCATTAGGCCCTATTGCCAATATTATTAAGCATTATTAAAGTCCTAGAGATTTCACTTTGGGGCAGAGTTCTATAAATATTCCTTACTCTTTTTGTATTTTATTCAGTTATCAAATGATCAAAGCAATGATCCCCTGTACCCTAACTGCCTTGAAGAAATTGTTATAAAAATAATTACCTTAGATTTAACTTGTATACATCTTCTCTAGGAGCTAGATGAAGTCTATAGGAGACCTCTTTGCTCCAACAATTAAAACCTCATTGCTCAAACAGTCCTGACCTATTGGCTCTTCACTTAGACATTCTCTCAAAAAGCCTCCTCAGTCTCCCAAGCAGATTTCTGAAAGACTCATTTCCTCATGGTCCAGACATGAATTGATCTAAAATATGGCATGACTTTGAACAGTTAATGGACTGTGAGAAACGAGAACTCATTTGGCTTTGACTTGCAGAAAATTCTCTTTAAAGTGACTCAGATTTAATGTTTTAGTATTACATTTCCTTTTCTCTACAAATCCAATCACGTAATTTGGTTCTGCGGTAGTAATATTTACATAATCCTAATAATGTAAACATTGTTCAGTTTTATAAACAAACTTTATAAGCAAATCATACAGTTCTCAAGTATATAAACCATGGAAAATTATGGCAAAATTCTTAGAAAATGGGAGATAGAAGAAGGGAAGAGACAGATAAGAAGAATTTATATATGAGCAAATTGCATCTTTTGTTTTTGGAATCAACTGTTACTGTTAAACATTGATGAATCAAGAAATGGAGTTATTATGTTTATTGCTTATGGTTATCGGTGGATACCAGGTATCCACCAGAAAACTGTAAATCAAAGAAAGGTAAAAGAGATTGCCTCTTGCACCGGATCTGCAGGGAGGAGGTGGGGTGAGGGACTTTTATTTTTATGTTATGCTCTGCCATAGTATGAGACTATTTGGGGGATCAAGCCCTTGAATTTACTTGAATAAATTTCTTTTTTTAACATTCCCATAGAATTCACCTGCCCTAGGGAATATCCACGAACTACGAATTGAAGAGCACCAGCCTATTAGAATAGGGATCCCCAGAAGTTTTCTCATTCCAGCTGTCTTCCAGACAAGGACCAATCACTTGCCACCATGAGGGGTCCCAAAACCTCAGGGAAACAAATCCTTGTCTGACTCTGACTTCTCTGCCACTATAGTCCTCTGCCTCTATAAGCCATGCTTTCTACAGGCCAGAGCCTGATGCCAGGTCCAATGAAGAAGGCTTGTTGTGATTTTTTAAACACTGAAGTTTCTCAATTACTTATAAACACACTTTCATGAAATGAAGACAAAATCCCATGCTCTCCACAAAAGAAAGTTTTGTCATCTGATAAACTAAAATACATCTCAAGCATGATGAGGAAACATACAAACATTGCATATGAGGAAAGGGTGCTGCCTTCGGCCATTTTCTGCTGACTGGCTTTCAGTCCTGCACTATGTGAGCCCTGCCCACAAACTATCTTGTCACTTAGAGGATTGGCTTGCATTTTGGAGCAGTTGTGCCATGTTAATAAACAGTATAAAAGAGAAAACTTGCTATATTCCAAAATCATAAGGCAAATGTTTTTTAACCAAAGAGTAGATGTAAAGTTTTTATAACACAATATCTGGCAGGCCCTGAAGAAACTTTTGCTGAAAACAGAAATTATACATACACAATAAAAAAATGTTAAGGGGCACCTGGGTAGTCCAGTCGGCTAAGTGTACCATCTCTTGGTTTTAGCTCAGGTCATGATCTCGGGGTCCTGTGTCAGGCTCAGTGCTCAGCGGGGAGTCTGCTTGGGGATTCTCTCTGCCCTCTGCCCCTCCCCCCACTCATGTGCTCACTCTCTCTCTCTCTCTCTCAAATTAATAAATAAATCTTTTTTAAAATGGTAAACTGAAGCACCATAGAGTTTTTTTTTTTAACTGAGTTCTCACACAAAATGAGGATGGAAAAAGACTATGGGTGCAATTGCCCATCAGGCTCTTACCATCCTCTCTAGAAGGCAGAAATACAGAAAATATCTTTTCTATAACCAAATTAGTCTACATATGACGCCTATTAGAAAATAGGGCATTTCATGTATCATAAATAATTAGTCATAAACCCTTTCTTTAAGTCTGTAACTGAATGTTATTTTTCCCCGTTGGAAGAATTTTCAAAATTATCTGGACCATCTAAAGCCTGTAAAGCACCAAAGTGTTCTTTTCCCTTGTTTGTTTCATCCTGTGAAATAATTCTCCCAGCAGTTAGATAGCACTTGGGTACACCGCTGATTTGTAGCCTGCAATGATTTTTATATATATATGTGTATATATATATGTGTGTATATATATATACACATATATATATATATACACATATATATATATATATAAAACCATAAACACTAAACTTTGGATGGCCCATCTAGGGCATGATACTGATTCTGAGATAGCAAGGGATTAAGTGAATTTCAAAACTGCAACTCACCAGAAGAGGCCCAGAGATTATATCGACCCATACGTGTTGTTTTTTTTTTTTTTTTTTTTTTTTTAGATTTTTTTTTTTTTAATTTATTTATTTGAGAGAGAGAGAATGAGAGAGAGCAAGCACATGAGAGGGGGGAGGGTCAGAGGGAGAAGCAGACTCCCTGCCGAGCAGGGAGCCCGATGCGGGACTCGATCCAGGGACTCCAGGATCATGACCTGAGCCGAAGGCAGTCGCTTAACCAACTGAGCCACCCAGGCGCCCAACCCATACGTGTTTAAACTGCAGAGTCATTCAAGAAAAAATTGCTACCATAGCTACCATAGCTCCAAGCCTGGAAGTGATCCCTGATCATCTTTGACCTTTTCAAAAACAGAAAATTATTTGGCTTTATTTTAAATGTCACTCCTCTGCAGGTGAAGAATTTCTTCATTTAGGACAGTGCAGAATGGAACCAACCGTGCTGATGCACACTGGCTACAGAAGGTTTAATAGAATGGACTATGCTCTCGTGAAATAAAATCTGAGTATTTGCTGAGTCATATGGAGGCAATGATCAAAAGAAAAGCTCTTACCTAATCTTCAGAAGCAGTAGGGTGTGGAGGGAGGCTTCCTGGTCTAAGAGTCAGAAGGCAGATATGAGCCCCAACTTCATCACTTACTGGCTCAGAGTCTTTGCGAGAGTCAACCACCTCTATAGGTCTGTTTCCGCATCGGCAACAGAAAAGATAGGACTAGCTGTTTGGTCTCCTCAAAAGCCTTTGATTCCTCAGAAAGCCATCTAAAATCTCATTCTCAGTCTCCTCATCTGAAAAAAAAAGTGCTCAAATTCCATGCCCTGATAATCTCAGAAGCTTTGAGGATGCAACTGAGTGTATGGATGTGAACCCACTTTGAAAACCATAAAAGACTAACAAAATATAAGACATTTGTTTTATTAATTCATATAGTTGCAAAATAATAATATTTTTTTAAAAAAACTATTGCCTTCATTTGCCTAAAACAGTTTTTTTTAACTCTAACCAAGTATTAGAGATAGAGGTTATAGCTATAACCTAATTTGTTTGGATTGATTATTTCTTATTTCTTTACCCATATGGACATGTTATCTCTCAGGAACAGATACGGAATTTTCTTTCTGGACAAGAACATGAATAGTTGAGAATTTGGATCAGTCATCCCCTAAGTCTGTATCTAAAGCCTGCAGTATGGCCACTGAAATAAAGGGAAAGTGACAAGATGCAGTTTTAGTCATCAGAACCAGCACCTTTCCTTTTTCCTTTGGAGCAGCGTCACACTAGTGTCTTCTGAGAAAAGCAGCCTCTCCAGAGCTCACAGCCATTCTGAAGCAGCTTCACGCATTCTTATATGGGGCTCTCCGTTGTTTTGCCCTTCTGCCATTGTTCATGGTTATAAATCTGGCATCACTAGAAAGAATTTCTATGATGAATATTCTTTGTAAAAACATTTCCCCTGACATTTTTCTGGCCATACAAACCTCTTCCCTATAATCTCTACTGCTACCCCAACCAAACTGAATTTCTCACTATTCACTGTCTTGTCCCTTACTTATCTATTTCTGTTCATGCTGTCCCTCCCCATCAGGATCCTTTCCCTCAATAGTTACATGGTGAAATCTCCATCCTTCAAAGTCCAATTTAAGTGCCAAATACTGGATGAAGACTTCTTTGCTGTTCTTGACGTCTTGAATGTCTCCATTCTCTGGAATTACGTAGCCTTTTATCCACATCTTAGAAGGGACTTACTGCTTTTCTTCTTAATGCTTACCTACCTTTCTTGTCTGCCTTTTAGATTATAGTGGCTTGAGGGCAAGATGTGGTCATTACAGTATTTCCCAAAAAATCTGGCACATACTAATTAATATGTGTTAAATGAATGGGCATAGATTATTAAATTTAAATGCTACTGTCTTAGTTTTCACCATGCTGCTGGTAAAACCAAGATCCTATTACATTAATAACTGAATCTTATTAGTTTTAGTTTCTAATATCTACAGGAAATTCAACCCCCTGCAGAGAGTCCCTTTCACCTCAGTATTCCTGAGAATCACCCAAGAGGTCTGCTCATGTTTTGCTTATGATTGTTGGTAATGTGCTGTAAGTCTTATTCAGCTGATGATACCTCATGATGCTTCAGTGAAAATACAATTGTTCTAGCTAAAGGTACCTTCTTCACTTGACCAGAAAGTCATTGTAACAACACATCCTAGAATGTCTTATTCCTGCATCTTTATACACACTCTTCTCTCTGCTGGTTTTCATGCTTTCCTTCTCTGCATGTCAAAATCTTAGCCATCCTTATAAAGCTAGGTCAAATGCCCGAAGGATGCCATCCCTAATCTCTTTACAAGATTTAATTCTACCTTTTTTTTTCTATTTTTTTTAACTTTGATTAGCACTTTGTATTAACTTTTCCCAGCAGTAGAGCTAACCTCATCTCTACTACCATCACCAACTCTTCTTCCCTAACCCTCTGCCACACCTTTACCTCCTTCAACCCTCCACATACACAATATCAGGCAAGTGTGTTTCACGCTACCTGATACATTACCAAGTACACAACTGTGAATCAGTAAACATGGATAGATCTAAAGCACATCAATTGCAGAGAACAAATTCAATGGAATTTCTGCATTTGTCTTCCAATTGCTCTATCATGATTGTGCAAACTGTCTGGTAGCCTTAGACAGAAGTAGAGTACAGAGGCTAAGAGCTCCAGAATCCCAGTCCAGGGCCTTACTAGATGTGTGGCTATATTTTAGCCTCAACATTCTAAGCTGCAAAAGGTAAACAGTGCTGGCTACATACTTTGGAAGGCTGGCACAAAATGCAAATGCAAGACCCTCAGGTTGGAGGGAGGGGCTAATCAGTCTCTTCTTCCCATGAACTTGTCACTCAACCCATGGTGAAAGGCTGATCCCCAAAAGAATTGAAACTTTCACACTGGAATGAGTTTAATAAGTTGCCTGCCCAACGCTCTATGAGTGGAGAGCAATGGTGGAATGCAGCGCTCCAAGCAGCAGGATCACCACCCTGGGCAAAGGGTAGTGGTTTGTCTGAGGGCAGAAGGAAGCAGCCAAGAACCTGTCCTAGGGAGGCTGGGGAAGTGGTGGGCAGCAGGGCAGTGCATGTGCCCAGGCCCCAATCCCATTGCAGAGGTTCCATTGTCCCATCAGGCTTAGCTTACAAAACAAATTCAAATATCAAATTATCAAGAATTTCTAGATGGGAACCAACTTCAGAACATTAAACATTAAGTGTAGGGCTTTCTGAGTGCAGGGCCCCGTGAAGCTGCACTAGTTGCAGGCTCATGAAACCCCACTAAAAATAGTAATAAATCTCTAGGGTTGATGTAAAGGCTACATTTGCATGTGCTGAAAAGTGAAAGGCCATTTAAAACCTCCAGATTTAATTTGCTGTTTATACTGAATCACTGGACACCAAACTATGAATATGGAGCTAGCTTTAACCTGCATATCCCTCCCTTCTCATCCTGAACCTATTTCAGGAAAGAAAGAAAGAGAGAGAGAGAGAGGGTGGGAGGGAGGAGGGAGGAAGGAAGGAAGGAAGGAAGGAAGGAAGGAAGGAAGGAAGGAAGGAAGGAAAATAAAGGGAGGGAGGGAGAGAGGGAGAAAGAAATCAAGCAAATCCCATTTTTAGTTTAACTAGGACACAGAAAACATGGACAAATTCAAAAATACAGTCTAAAGCAGCTGAAACTGGCCTTAGCTCCATGGGACAGAGTGGCATAAGGAGCAGTGGTACATTATAGAGAAAGCAAGTTTCCAGATGGGCTGGAAAGTAGCAGAAAGAGCCAGAAGAAAAAGCATTTCCTGGAGGTCAGAAGCCCATGGGAAAGATGTGGAGAGGTAAGTGTTTTAAGCAGGGATGAGATGAAATAGATCAGACTGAACCTACATATGGGGTGAAATGCAGTGATAAAGTGGAAAAATATCAAGGCGTGAGAACAGTTCAGCCTTTGTAAATTCAGAAAGATCCACAAAAACTTATCTTCTGACAGTAGGTGGGTCAGTCATGTCCCTTAGACAAAAACTGTGTCCCCTGGTTGCACTAACCAGCAAGGGAGCTGGGGAGCCCAGAACAGCAAGAAGCCCTCCTCAGCCCAGCAGTTTGGTTAAGAGAAGTCAGAAGTATATCCTCACAGCAAATCCACAGTGGGGCTCTACTTGAAGAAAACAGTTGGTATCATTTGTAGTAGAGGACGGAGAGTTTGAGAGACAAATCCTGGAAGGCTACAGTATTCCTTGTCCCCCCTTCCCCCTTCCCAAACTTTTACAAAGAGCTACACCAGGAAATTTCAACTCATTCAACCATATACCCTAAGAAGAGGATCTGACACAGCCTTGATAAAAGATACTTGAGAAAGAAAAGTGAAAAAGAGAAACAAACTTACTGTCAGAAAAAAGTAATAAAGAAGACACACAGAAAGTATATTATCATGTAACATATGAAAATTATAACCAAAAATCTATCATTAAATTCAAACTTTAATAAAGCAATTGTGGCTACTAAGGAAGATCATAAAATGGAAATATAAGAATTAAGGAAAGAGGCAAGATAAGAGGAAGAAGGGAAATATAAGCTGCCAGATGGGAAGAAGCACAGAAACAATGGACACTGCGGAAAATACAGTAGGGAAATTGTGAATAGAAATAAACAAATTAAATAAAGAAATGGAATTAAAATAATGAGTGAAAAATGATAGCTATGGAATAGGATGAAGATGGAATAAAGAAACATGAAACAGAGTGAACATAACAGATTTAGAAGACTGGCAAAGCAAATCCAATATAAAAATAATTCAGTCTCCGAAGGAAAAACTGAAACAATGATACAGAACAAAAATTTTAAAATATAATGGAAGGACATTTTTCTGGCATAAAAGAAGGCTTCAATTTACATATTAAAAGAGTAAATTATGTTCCAGGGAAAAGTGACTCAGACAGCCGACACTGAGCTATTTCCTAAAGAAATTATTTGACTTTAAACATTTGGGCAGTCAGGCAAAAAGCTCAAGTCCCTAACAAAGTGAAAAAGTCATGTTGGTCTCAGATTACTCCATAACTACATTCAACAGCAGAAGATGAAGAAACACCTCTTATGCAAGGAAATAAAATGTGATCCTAGGAATTTCAATCCATCAGACCACAAGGAGTTTCAGGTGTAAAGGAAACAGACTAACAGCTGATCCCAAGAGTCTTCCTGGGGGAAACAGGAACAAAGCAAAAGGAAACAAAAGAGAACAAAACAACTGAAGGAAACCTTTAGGTGATCAGGAGAGGACAAGAGAAATGTAAAAGGAGTGGCAGTGAAACAGAAGATATTCGACTGCAAAACAAAGACAGTTTTAAAATGTAAGGAGTGGGTGGCAGAATATAATTATAAAAGCTGATGATGTAGAAAAAAAAAAAACAATGACATAACTTGAGGGGGGGAGGTGGGAAGGAAAATAGAATTTGAGCAAAGCTAGGAGGTGGCCTCTCCAGCGGCAGCTGGGACTCAAGAGAGACACAGAGTAGCTCAGTCAAGATCTGACTCTTGATTTTGGCTCAGGTTGATCGAGCCCCGCCTTGGGCTCCATGCTGGATGTGGGGCCTGCTTAGGATTCTCTCCCTCCTTCTCCCTCTGCCCCTCCCATCAACCTCTCTCCCTCCCTATCTAGAAAAAATAAAAATAAAAATAAATAAAGTGACAAGAAAAGCAAGAGAATAGACATCTTTTACAATACAAAGGTAAATACAAAGAAAGTTCACAGTATTGACTATAGTTGGGAGAAAGAGAATGTAAACTGTAATAGATACTTTGTAGAGGCTTAGAGAACTAGGAGTGTTATACAATGTATAGTTAAAAAGGTAATAATGAGAAAAATAATCACAACCATCTTAAATAGCAGGAGAGTTACAATAAAAAAATAGAAAACACTTCAGAAGACTTAAAAATATATAACAGAAAACACAATATAAAATTATTACAGAACTAAAACCACGTATGTCTGCAATACCAATGAATGTAAATAAACTTATTCACCCATTTAAATAAAAAGATTTCACACTGAAGCACAAAGTAGTATGTGAGCACACCCACATGCAAAGTCACACCTAAAAAAAGTGATTCAGAAAAGTTTAAAATAATGAAGGCACAAAGATATATTAAACAAAAGTGGAGCAGAAAAACATGGGTTTCCATCAGACAAAGGTGACTTTAGGTCAGAGAGCAGAAAACTTGTCAAAGCAGGACAGTATGTGATGCTAAAGAGTGAAAATTACTATGAATTCAGTTATGAATATCCATAGGCCAAATAATATTACAGCTTTCATAAAGTGGAAATTGCAGATAATACAGAAGAATTGCATTAAAACACACTAAAAGTAAGAGACTTTATTTTTTTTACCTTTATTCTTTTTTTTTATTAGTTATGTTAATCACCATACATTATATCATTAGTTTTTGATGTAGTGTTCCATGATTCATTGTTTGCATATAACACCCAGTGCTCCAAGCAGTACGTGCCCTCTTTAATACCCATCACCAGGCTAACCCATCCTCCCACCACCTCCCCTCTAGAACCCTCAGTTTGTTTTAGAGAGTCCATCATCTATCATGGTTCATCTCCCCCTCCGATATCCCCCCCTTCATTCTTCCCCTCCTGCTATCTTCTTTTTTTTTTTTTAACATATAATGTATTATTTGTTTCAGAGGTACAGATCTGTGATTCAACATTCTTGCACAATTCACAACGCTCACCATAGCACATACCCTCCCCAGTGTCTATCACCCAGCCACCCCAACCTTCCCACCCCCCACCACTCCAGCAACACTCAGTTTGTTTCCTGAGATTAAGAATTCCTCATATCGGGGCGCCTGGGTGGCTCACTTGGTTAAGCAACTGCCTTCGGCTCAGGTCATGATCCTGGAGTCCCGGGATCGAGTCCCGCATCGGACTCCCTGCTCAGCGGGGAGTCTGCTTCTCCCTCTGATCCTCCCCCTTTCATGCTCTCTGTCTCCCATTCTCTCTCTCAGATAAATAAATAAAAAATCTTTAAAAAAAAAAAAAAAAAGAATTCCTCATATCAGTGAGGTCATATGATACACATCTTTCTCTGATTGACTTATTTCGCTCAGCGTAAAACTCTCCATCCATCCACATCATTGCAAATGGCAAGATTTCAATCCTTTTGATGGCTGCATAATATTCCATTGTATATATATATATATATATATATATATATATATATATATATATACTGCCTGTTCTTTATCCATTCATCTGTCGATGGACATCTTGGCTCTTTCCACAGTTTGGCTATTGTGGACTTTGCTGCTATAAACATCGGGGTGCACGTATCCCTTCGGATAACTACATTTGTATCTTTGGGGTAAATACCCAGTAGTGCAATTGCTGGATCGTATGGTAGCTCTATTTTCAACTTTTTGAAGAACCTCCATACTGTTTTCCAGAGTGGCTCCACCAGCTTGCATTCCCACCAACAGTGTAGGAGGGTTCCCCTTTCTCTGCATCCCCGCCAACATCTGTCGATTCCTGACTAGTTCATTTTAGCCATTCTGACTGGTGTGAGGTGATATCTCACTGAGGTTTTGATTTGGATTTCCCTGATGCTGAGCGATGTTGAGCACTTTTTCTTGGGTCTGTTGGCCTTTTGGATGTCTTCTTTGGGAAAATGTCTGTTCTTATTTTCTGCCCATTTCTTGATTGGATCATTTGTTCTTTGGGTGTTGAGTTTAAGAAGTTCCTTATAGATTTTGGATACTAGCCCTTTATCTGATATGTCATTTGCAAATATCTTCTCCCATTCTGTCGGTTGTCTTTTGGTTTTGTTGACTGTTTCTTTTGCTGTGCAAAAGCTTTTTATCTTGATGAAGTCCCAATAGTTCATTTGTGCCCTTGCTTCCCTTGCCTTTGGCGATGTTTCTAGGAAGAAGTTGCTGCAGCTGACATCAAAGAGGTTGCTGCCTGTGTTCTCCTTTAGGATTTTGATTGACTCCTATCTCACATTTAGGTCTTTCAACCATTTTGAGTCTATTTTTGTGTGTGGTGTAAGGAAATGGTCCAGTTTCATTCTTCTGCATGTGGCTGTCCAATTTTCCCAACACCATTTGTTGAAGAGACTGTCTTTTTTCCATTGGACATTCTTTCCTGCTTTGTCGAAGATTACCTGACCATAGAGTTGAGGGTCCATTTCTGGGCTCTCTATTCTGTTCCATTGACCTATGTGTCTGTTTTTGTGCCAGTACCATACTGTCTTGATGATGACAGCTTTGTAATAGAGCTTGAAGTCCGGACTTGTGATGCCGCCAGCTTTGCTTTGCTTTTTCAACATTCCTCTGGCTATTCGGGGTCTTTTCTGGTTCCATACAAATTTTAGGATTATTTGTTCCATTTCTTTGAAAAAAGGGGATGGTATTTTGATGGGGATTGCACTGAATGTGTAGATTGCTCTAGGTAGCATTGGCATCTTCACAATATTTGTTCTTCCAATCCATGAGCATGGAACGTTTTTCCATTTCTTTGTGTCTTCCTCAATTTCTTTCATAAGTATTCTATAGTTTTCTGAGTACAGATTCTTTGCCACTTTGGTTAGATTTATTCCTAGGTATCTTATGGTTTTGGGTGCAATTGTAAATGGGATCGACTCCTTAATTACTCTTTCTCCTGTCTTGTTGGTGTATAGGAATGCCACTGATTTCTGTGCATTGATTTTATATCCCGCCACTTTAATGAATTCCTGTATGAGTTCTAGCAGTTTTGGGGTGGAGTCTTTTGGGTGTTCCACATAAAGTATCATATCATCTGCAAAGACTGAGAGTTTGACTTCTTCTTTGCCGATTTGGATGCCTTTGATATCTTTTTGTTGTCTGATTGCTGTGGCTAGGACTTCTAATACTATGTTGAATAGCAGTGGTGATAGTGGACATCCCTGCCGTGTTCCTGACCTTAGGGGGAAAGCTCTCAGTTTTTCCCCACTGACAATGATATTTGCTGTGGGTTTTTCATAGATGGCTTTTATGATATTGAGGTATGTACCCTTTATCCCTATACTCTGAAGAGTTTTGATCAAGAAAGGATGCTGTACTTTGTCAAATGCTTTTTCTGCATCTATTGAGAGGATCATATGGTTCTTGTTCTTTCATTAATGTATTGTATCACATTGATTGATTTGCAGATGCTGAACCAACCTTGCAGCCCCAGGATAAATCCCACTTGGTCGTGGTGAATAATCCTTTTAATGTACTGTTGGATCCTATTGGCTAGTATTTTGGTGAGAATTTTGGCATTCATGTTCATCAAGGATATTGGTCTGTAATTCTCCTTTTTGATGGGGTCTTTGTCTGGTTTGGGGATCAAGGTAATGGTGGCCTCATAAAACGAGTTTGGAAGTTTTCCTTCCATTTCTATTTTTTGGAACAGTTTCAGAAGGATAGGTATTAATTCTTCTTTAAATGTTTCGTAGAATTCCCCTGGGAAGCCATCTGGCCCTGGGCTTTTGTTTGTAGGGAGATTTTTGATGACTGCTTCAATTTCCTTAGCGGTTATAGGTCTGTTCAGGTTTTCTATTTCTTCCTGGTTCAGTTTTGGTAGTTTATACATCTCTAGGAATGCATCCATTTCTTCCAGGTTATCTAATTTGCTGGCATATAGTTGCTCATAATATGTTATTATAATTGTTTGTATTTCTTTGGTGTTGGTTGTGATCTCTCCTCTTTCATTCATGATTTTGTTTTTTGGGTCATTTCTCATTTAAAAAAAAAAGAAAAAAAAAGGGAGAGAATGTGATCAGGCAGGAGACTAGAACAAAGCCATACACTAGAGATTTAGGGTATATTTTGATCTGTTAGAAGAAACTGTATCTCAAAATTTTAAAGAGAGAACTTATATATATATGCCAAAAATAAGGGTAACTATTATGAAGTGATAGAATATGACTCTAAAAATGAAAAATAAAAATGTTTATTAAAAAACAGATTGATAAGATGTTGGTTGAAAAAGGGAAAAAGAAAAATTCAAAAAAAAAAAAAGACAGTTAAAAAAAAATAACTTTGAAAGACTAAAAAATCATGGTAAAAAAGCCATGAATTCTATGTGCAGTATTCCCCTAGCGCTGGAGTTCTGCTATTCTCATTGATCGGTAAACTTGGTCTTGGCTGGCTGTTCTTGCTGATCTTCTGGGGGAGGGGCCTGTTGCCGTGGTTCCCAAGTGTCTTTGCCAGAGGCAGAATTGCCCCGCCCTTGCCTGGTCCGGGCTAAGTCATCTGCTCGGATTTGCTCTCGGGAGCTTTTGTTCCCTGCAAGCTTTCCCTACAGCTTTGGACGATGAGAGTGAAAATGGCGGCCTCCCAATCTCTGCCCCGGAGGAGCCGAGAACTTGGGGCCCTACTCCTCAGTGCACCCCCAGAGAAAAGCAGTCAGTCACTCCTGTCTCCCCGGTCTCTGGCCACACTCTGTGCTCACCCAGCCTGTGACCGAGCGTTTCTATCTCTGGCACCTGACCCCGTGTGGAGTCTCCAAACCCAGCAGATCCCTGCGGTGCGCTCCTGTGCAGCTCCTCCCGGGGGAGGAAGGGGAGTCTCCCCAGATCTGCTGCTTGTTGGGTCCCTGCTGGAGGAGCAGTGGCCCGACTGTGCCCCAGATCACAGTTTATGGCAACCCCGAGCTGAGAGCCCGCGCCTCGTCTCCATCTCTGCAGCCGGCTTCCCCGCTCCGATACCTGGGAGCTCTGCCACACTCAGGCACCCCTGGTCTTTCTGTGACCCCAAGGCTCCTGAGACCACACTATCCTGCGAGGGTTCCACCCCCCGCCTAGCCACTGGAGCGACGTCCCTCAGTGGAACCCACTTCTAAAAGTTCCGATTTTGTGCTCCACGGCTCTATCACTTGTCAGTAGCGGCCGACAGAGGCCCCCTCCCCCGCCGTCTATCCTCCCGAATATCGCCTTGGATTCACTTCTCTGCACGTCCTACCTTCCAGAAAGTGGTCGCTTTTCTGTTCAGAGAGTTTTTGCTATTCTTTTCTTCGATCTCCTGTTGAATTCGTAGGTGTTCAGAATGGTTTGATCCCTATCCAGCTGAATTCCTGGGACCAGACGAAATCCAGGTCTCCTACTCCTCTGCCATCTTACCCCACCCCCAAAGTAAGAGACTTTAATTTACTTCTTTTAATCCAAGACAGATGAATATTGAAGACCTAAGTAATATAATCAAAGAGGTATCAGACTGACTCTGTTCCTAAAAAATAAGAATATACATTATCTTTAATTGTTCAGATTATATTCAAGGAAACTAAGAAGACATATAGAAAATGTGAGTAATTCCCCAAAGTGGAAATAATACAAAACACATTTTCTAATTTCAATACAATAATTCTAGACAATAGCAGCAAAAAAGTCTCTTTAAATTACCTGTATATTAAAAAATATAACATGTCATTATCAAATAGGGTTTATTCCAAAAATGCAAAGGTGCTTACTTATCAACAACTATCATAATATCATTTTGAAAGATTTAAGGAAAAAGATCAATTGATGATATTCACTTAAACATTTGAACAAATTCATTAAAAAAACACTAAATAAAAGATGAACTGGTGGATACTAATATTATATAATGTCACATGACATAAGGTAAGATGACAACATAACATAACCATAATTATGAGGGACATAGATTTCCTCACAAAAGCCACCATCATGCTTAACAGTGTCACACAAAAGGAATTTGCATTAAAGTCAGGGCAAAACAAACATTCCGGGTAGAGGCATTTTCACTTAACATTATACTAACACAAAAAAGAAAAATTAATTATAAGACTAAACATTGGAAATGAGAACACATGTTGGTTTGCAAATCAGCCCCTCACTCACAGGGCCAGGAGAGACTGAAGAAAGAGGTAAGTCACTTGCCTCTTTGGTAGGGGACAGCTTTAACTGGTAGGGGAGAGCTTTAACAAGCAGGCACTTACATACCAGGCTTGTCTTGGGAGTGGCAAGACATAGATCTCCACACTCACCGCCAGAATCTTACAAGCTGACAGAGAGGCTCTCCACAACACCTCACCCCTCAAGGCTGTGGCCTTCAAACAGTTCCCACTGTGGGAAGGGGGGTGGACATGGATGAGGACAGAGGAGGGAGGGAAGCCTCCAGTTCCCTGGGAGCAGCTTGAGGGTCGGCCAGTGATCATGCCCTTTCCATGACTTCCTCCACCAACATACCTGATAATTGCAAATGATATGATTATATTCCTTGACCCAAGTAACTAAAAGTCAGAGATTCAGTAATGTAGCAGGTTACCTAGCTATAAATCAGAAATCAAAAGAATCCATGTACACAGAGAACAAACAAGAGGATTAAGTGGAGGAAAAACACATTTTTGGGGCACCTGGGTGGCTTGGTCATTAAGCATCTGCCTTCAGCTCAGGTCATGATCCCAGGGTCCTGGGATCGAGCCCCACATCAGGCTCCCTGCTCAGCGGGGAGCCTGCTTCTCCCTCTCCCACTCCCCCTGCTTGTGTTCCCTCTCTCGCTGTCTCTGTCTGTCAAATAAATAAATAAAATCTTTTTAACAAACCACATTTTTATAATAGCAGCAACAAACAAATAAATAGGAAAGATACAATTCTTGTGAAAGACATAAGAAATTTTCATATCTTATACAAGGAAAACTTTAGAACGCTACTGAAGGTTTCAAAAGAACTGAACAAATTAGAAGAGATTGCCTCTTAAATAGGAAGAACTAACATCAGAAAGATATCAATTCCCCTAGATTTCTTTATACTGTACATGATATTTAAAAAATAACTAACAGGCTTTTGTTATTTGTGTTTTTGTGATGATGGTATCTTATTTTCACAGTTTGCATGTTTTTGTCTGTGTATTGGGACTATAAAGCTAATTTTAAAGTTCTTAAATAAACAAGCAATAATAGAGCTCTTTAAAAGAAAGTGATAAAGCGTGTCTCCGTTGACAGATACTAAAATATATTTTATGACTTCTATATTTAAAAAGGTATGCTTTGGTTCATGATGAAGCAAACCAATGGTGTAAGATAGAAAGCCAAGATAAAAAGCCAAATATACTAGGAAGTTTACTATATAATGAAAATAACTTTTCAAGTCAGTGGAGCGAAGTTGAGATTTGTAGTAAAGGATTCTGGTACCACTGGCTGGCTGCCTAAAAGAAAAAAAAAAGAAAAAGAATGCTGGATGCATACTTCATACTTTTGTTAGTGAAACACTAAATAGATTAAAGATTTAAAGGCAAAATTTGAAACGTAACCACAAATGAAACTGGAGTAAACACAGGAGAATTATTTTATTGGGTAGGAACAGGAAAGGCCTTTCTATGACTCTAATCTAGAAGATATAAAAGTAGCAATAGATTAATACACCTACATAAAATTACAGGCTCTTGCCTGGAGGGAAAAACATAAGCAAAGTCAAAAGGCATGACAAACAGAAAACAGATTTTGCAGCTCATATCCATACAGGTCTAATCTCCCAGATATAAAAGGAGTTCTTAGAAGGGGAAAGGGGGCGGGGGAAGCAACAAAAATGAAAAAGGGTCATAGGTATGAATAAATAGTTCTCTGAATGCATTTATTAATGGTCCTTAAACATATGAAAAGATGTTAAACACTCATTCTTTTTTTTTTTTGCATTTTAACAGCTTTATTGAGATACAATTCACACAACACACAATTCAGCCATTTAAAGCATATGATTCAATAGTTTTTAGCATATGACAACCATCACCTCAGTTGATTTTTAGAATATTTTCATCATCTCAAAAAGGAACTCCATATGCTTTAGCTATCACCCTCTACTCCCCAATCTGCCAACACCCTCCCTAGCCCTAAGCAACCACGAGTCTACTTTTGGACTCTGCAAATTTAGCCATTCTGGACTTTCATATGAATGGAATCACATAATACGTGTTATACTATACAATAAGAACTTTTTTGTCACTGGCTTCCTTCTCTAGGCATAATGTTTTCAAGGTTCATCCACGTAGCATATATTTCATTTTTATGGTCAAATAATATTCCATTCTACAGATAGATCACTATTTGTTTATCTATTGTTCACCAATGGACATTGTGTTGTTTCCACGTTTTGCCTATTATGAACAATTGTGCTATGAATATTTGCATTTGCATATTTTTATTTCCCTTGAATATGTACCTAAAAGTGGAATTCTGGGTCATATGATAATGTTACATTTAATCATTTGAGGAACAGCCACTCTGTTTTCCAAAGTGGCTGCACCATTTCACATTCCAACAAGCAGCATGTAAAGGTTCCAATTTTTTCATATCTCTGCCAATATTGTTATGTGACTTTTTGATTCTAGCTATCCTAGTAAGTATGAAGTAGTATATCATTGTGGCTTTGATTTGCATTTTCCTGATGACTAATGCTGTTGACCATCTTTTCATGTACCAATAAGTACATATTTGTATAACTTCCTTGAAGAAATCTCTATTCAAAACACTGCCCCACTTTGTAATTTTGTTACTTGCCTTTTTGTTATTGAGTTGTAAGAGTTCTATATATATTGTAAATACAAGTCCCTTATCAGATATATAATTTGGAAATATTTTTCCCATTCTATGCATTGTCTTTTCACTTTACTGATGGTGTCCTTTGAAGCATTTTTTAAATAAAAATAAGACTTTTTAATTTTGATAAAATCCAATTTATTTTTTTCTTGTTGCTTGTGCTTTAGAAATTGTATCTAAGAATCCTTTGTCAAATCTAAGGTCATGAAGATATACCCCTATGTTTTCTTATCTTTTTAGTTTTATAGTTTTAGTTCTCATATTTACACCTTTAATCCATTTCAAGTTAATTTCTGTATATAATATGAGGCAGGTGCCCAACTGCATTCTTCTGCATATGGAAATCCATTTGTCTTTTGTCTCTCCCTATTGTATGGTCTTGGCATCCTTGTGGTTCAGTTGACCATAGATGTATTATTTCTTGAGTTTCAATTCTATTCCATCTTAACAATGTTAAGCCTTCCGATCCATGAACATGGGATATTTTTCTACCTATTTAGTTCTTTAATTTCTCTCAACAACATTCTATAGTTTTGAGAGTATGATTTTTGCACTTCTTTTGTTATTCCTTAGTATTTTATTCCTTCTGACATAATCGTGAATGGAATCATTTTCTTAATTTCATTTTGGATTGCTCATTGCAAATATATAGAAAAAAAATTGATTTTTATGTGTTGGTTTTGTGTCCTGAAACTTTGCCGAACTCATTTATTACTTCTAATAGCTTTTTAGTGGATTCCTTAGGATTTCCTATGTGTAAGATCATGTCATCTGCAAATGGAGATAGTTTTACTTCTTCCATTTCAATCTGGGTGACTTTCATTTCTTTTTCTTGCTTAATTGCCCAAGTTAGAACCTGCAATACAATGTTGTATGGAAGTGGTAAGAGCAGACAGTTTTGCCATGGTCCTTATCTTAGGAGAAAAGAATCCAGTCTTTCACTATTAACTATGATGTTAGATGCAGGGTTTCGTAGAGGATTTTTACCAGATTTAGAAATTCCCTCTCATTCTTAGTTTGTTGGGTGTTTTTTTTGTTTTTTTTTTTATCATGAATGGATACTGTATTTTGTCAAATAATTTTTCTCTATTTATTAAGATGATCATATCATTTTTTGGTTTTTATTCTGTTGACATAATGAATTACACTAATTGATTTTCAGATGTTAAATCAACCTCGCATTCCTGGGATAAACCTAGTTAGTCATGTTGTATAATTTTTTTTTATGTTACTGTGTTCAATTTGCGAGTGTATTTTGGAGCGTCTTTTATCTGTAGACCAAAAGAGATACTGATCTGTAGTTCTCTTGTGAGATATTTATTTGGTTTTGGTACCAGGATAATACTGGTCTCATAAAAGGGGCTAGACAGTGTCTGGCCCCCTTTTATTTTTTGAGAAGAGTTTGTGAAAAATTGGTATGAATTCTTTAAAGTGTGGTAGAGTTCAGCAATAAAGCCATCTGGGCCTCAGCTTTTCTTTGTAATTTTTTTTTTTTAACTACTAATTCAATCTCTTTACTTTCATGAGTCTATACAGATTGTCTATTTCTTCCTGAATCAGTTTCAATAGCTTGTGTCATTCTAGAAATTTGTTCATCTAAGTTCATCCAACTTGTTCATAGTATTGTTTTATGATCCTTTTTATTTTTGTAAGGTCTATAGTCATGCCCTCTCCTTCATTTTCTGATTCTAGTAACTTGAATCTTCTCCCCTTTTCCTTGGTCATCCAGTTAAAGGTTTCTAAATTTTATTGATCTTTTCAAAGAATCAGTGTATGGTTTCATTGATTTTCTCTGTTGTTTTTCTATTCTCTACTTCATTAATCTCTACTCTAATATTTATTATCTTACTTTTGCTTGCAGTTAGATTTAGTTTGCTCTTCTTTTTCCAGGGTCTTAAGATTAAAAGTTACGTTACGGATTTGAGACATCTTTTTTAAATGTAAGCATTAACAGTTATAAACATCCCTTTAAGCAATATTTTACCTGTATCCCCTAAGTTTTGGTATGTGTATCTTCATTTTCATTCATTTCAAATTATTTTCTGAATTCCCTTTAGATTTCTTCTTTGCCCTTGTATTAGTGAAGTTTCTTCAGGGAGAGAGAGAGAGACAGACAAGACAGAGACAGAGACAGGGACAGAGCAGGATTTATTTTAAAGGACTGGCTCATGTGATTGTGGGGGCTGGCATGTTTGAAATCCATAGGGCAGGCTATTAGGTAAGAGTTGATGTTCCAATATTGAATTTGAATTACCCAGGGCAGCAGGTTGGAAACTTTCCTGTTTCTTTGCATGCCACATAATTTTTTATCAGAAACTGAACATTTTAAATATATATTATAGCAACTTTGAGTAGCGGTCTCTCTTCTCTGAGGATTATTTGATAAGTGTCTGATTGGGTTATCTTGATGAGGTCTATTCCCTATCCCATTCCCTCACAGCATTAAGCCTCTGATGTTGCTCCTCAGGGAGGCACAGCTTTGTGTATGCTCACAGTCACCCTGGGATGACAGTGGTATTAGTAGGACTCTCTTCCTTTCTCCCTGACCATACCCAGCTGTTAAACTCCACCAATTGCCCACCTATTGTTCTATTGTTTTCAACAATGTCTTGTGGTATAAATTGCTCTACAAACCAATCCAATCAAATGTGTCTCCTTCGAAGGAATAGTTTCTGAAGTTAGTGCTTGATATGTCTTCTGACCCCAGGAACTTTCCTCCCTGCTCTTATTCCTTGGTTCTCTCCTACAAATGAGCCAGCCTCCAGTCTAGGTTGTGTCTTCGTTAAACCCACATATCTCCTCCCAGTTACCTTTCACCACAGCCTCCACTATTCTTGAGAGTGCCCTTAGGTTTGAACTTCTCCATGCTCTATTGCAAATGAAGTCAGTTCCTTTAGGAATTGACTAGTAACTATCTGTTTTATGACCTGCTTCTCCTCCCAGGCATAATCTCTGTGCCAAGGCTCTGGAGTTGGAGGTAGGCAGCTTCTCTGTGAGAGAAAACCCCACAATAGGAACTGAACCCCTAGTGGGGAGGAGAGGGGGCAGCTGGTAGCCTGAAATCTCTTGGCTTTCCTCTTCTGGCGCATAACCACCACCTCATAAGCCAGGACAAGGGCAGTCAGGGCCCTAGTATTAGAACAATGTACCCGAGGCAGAGCCTCCTTTTTATAAGTGGGGACTAAACATAAAATGAAAATCCCTACCTTTCAACTGGACTTGCCCCAGACTTAGATTCAGCAATAGGTATCAGCACAGAATGAGAACTGCAGAAGTCCTGCTCCTTCTAGAAAAAAGTTCTCTTACTGAGAGTAGAGGGGAGAGGGAGCCCTGTGTTCTTGACTATAGCAGTCTGAAATAAATTCTCCACCTCACTAAGCTGGGAGGGTAGAGAGAGGGAGTTCAAACACCAGAGAATCTGGCCATTCTTACCTAATTTTTGTAGATTTTCTTGAATAGATTTTTCATTTGCTGCTTGCCCTTAAAACCATTTCCAAAGGTTTTAAATGGTTGTGTTTTGCTTTGTGTGTGTGTGTGTTTTAATCATTTTACAGTTTCACAGGGAAACAGGTCAATGGGGTTCCTCATACTAACATGACAGAAGTCAATCTGCTAAACATTTACTCTTAATAAGAAAATTAAAATGGAAAACTATGCCAAGGTACCATTTTTAATCTATCAGACAAGCAAAATCTGTGTTTCAACATACTCTGTTGGTGACACTGTGAAGAAGCAGGCCCTCCTACACAATTTAGGTTAAGTATAAATTTGTATGATCCCTAGAGAAGCCAGTCCTGAAAAATATAAATTATAAAAGCTTTACCCTTTAACCTGGCAGCTCTAGTTCTGGAATTTATCTTGCATAGCATTATTTCTAAGAGCAAAATATCGGAAATAATGGAATACAAGAAGCTAAATAAAGAATTAAGAAGTGATTTATACAGTGATATGAAAAGAGCTCCATAACATATTCAGTGAAAAAAAAAAGGTGTACACTAACTTCTATGTGAGAAATTGGGAGGATGAATATAAATTATATTTACTTAAATTTTCATAAACTCTGGAAATAAATAGATGAAAGTAGAGATCAGTACAGAACATGGTAGATATGGGCAGGGGTAAGAATGAGATTTCAGTGTTCCTTTGACATTATTTTGCAAATGTATTACTTATATTAAAAAATTAAATTTAAAAAATAATCAAAATGCATAATTTCTAGTAGGATAAAATTACTGGGCACAAAGTGGCCTTTGTTATCATCATATTAAAATCCTTGAATTTACAGATGAAGAAATGAAGGTCAAGATAGGAAAAGGAACTTGCCACAAGTGCCCTCCTTAATCCCTAGCACCCATTTAGCCCAATTACCACCACCCCCCATCTCCCCTCTGGCAACCCTCAGTTTATTCTCTATAGTTAAGGGTCTGTTTTATGGTTTGCCTCTGTGATGAGCACTGGTGATTTTATGTAAGTGACGAATCACTAAATTTGACATCTGAAACTAATATTACACTGTGTGTTAACTAACTGGAGTTTAAATAAAAACTTGAAGGAAAAGTGACTTGCCCTAGGAGACATGGCAAGTTCTTGGCAGAATTAATGTTAGGACTCAAATGTTCCAATTCTAAATCAGATCTCTGCCTACTTCCGCATATCCACTTTTGATATTAGGGAATTTTGTATTTGACTTTTACTATGTATCATGGGAAGGAAGCATCATACTGAAAACTAATATATTCTGAGCCCTTTCCGATATGTGGTACCCTAGGGCCACCTGGAATGTATGGCCTGCTTGGTAGCAGCCTCTACATCACCCTTAATGAAGGCATAACAGTTCTATGTGCTAGGAGCCCTTTATTAAAAAATCACAAAAGCAGGCCCCAAGTGGCCACATTCTGCAGCATTTTCTTCTTGCAACCTCTTTATTGTTTTTATTGTTTTCCAAAGGGCCATCTTAGAAATACTCTCTATGCATCTGTCCATCTCGATGATAGGATGGGCACCCTAACCTCATTTATATCCTTGGTAACGCTGCAAAACAACCTGCTCCAGAGATAATAAGGGTGGTGTCTAAGCTGTCAATAAATAAATCAGAGAAAAAAGCTATAGAGAACAAAACTCCACTGAGGCAAGTTTAAGCACTGTCTACAAATATTTCTTAATACTGGCCCTGGCTACTTCTCAAAATGTTGAACTGGGCATTAGTTGTTCTCTGCATAGTCTCTTCTTAAGAATCTTTCCTCCCACCTATTCTAAGTCTCTGAAGTTCAAAGACTGCTGAGTGCACCAGCTATAGGATTGGGCATATGATCCAGACATGACCAAGCAGAATACCCCATCCCTCAACCACAGTGCTTGGATCCAGGATAGGCATGTAACTCAGCCTAAGCCAATGACTGCACATGGACTTTGCTGGTGCTATCAAGAAAAGCCCCACCTTTCTCTTGGGGCTGCTAAACTGAAAGAATATAAGTCTAGAGATTGCAGTAATCAACTTTACTTGACCAAGTAAAGAGTACAAATGCAAACCAACATGGATCAGAATCTGAAAGACTCCTAAGAGCGTTTAAGTACCTAAATCCAGCTATGCCTGAAAATTCAACCATTGAACTTCACAGTTCTATGAAAAGGAAAAAATAAGATTCTGTTTTGGGTGTTTATTTAGGCCAGATTTGAGTATCTATTTCTTGCAGCTCAAAAATCCTAACAGAGAAATTTAATTAAGAGATAGAGACAACTTTTCTTAGTTTTAATGTTCTCCAAAGTACAGGGTGTATTATTTATTCTTTCTAATATAATCTCCATGAAAATGAAAAGATTATGCTTAAAGAAGCAGATATTCAACATGGTGTGTCCCCTACTTTAATCCCAAATTCTCTGGAGCACTTAGAAGTTATTTGATAGAAGAACAATATTCTAGAGAAACACACACACACACAAACACAAGGAAAAACAATTCGTATAGTCCTTCTTACAAATTACAAAGCAATGTCATAATGTTAACAGCTTCATCCTCCTACCTCCATAACAAGCTTTTAAGATAGACAGTGTGTTAATAATATCATTTTGAAAATGAACAAAGTTCTAAAAGTCATCGTTTATCCAAAATCACAGAGATAAGGAAGGGAGCAGGCACTGAACACAAGGATCCCAATTTGTTCTTTGTAGGTCTATTACACCACATTGACTTAGATAAGGACAAACAAAATCTGACTGCTAAATTGAAGGATTTAATCTAAATTGCAACTTTTCATTTTCACTTGGGTTCTGGTAATCATATGCATTTCCTGGTACATTTGCAAACCAATAAATCTTTCTGTTCCACTTTTTCCTCTGCCAGGCCTGTTCAGAAAACCTGTGTTCACATTATACAGAGATATTGATTTCTCTCACCAATTTAAAAGAAATAATTTTTAAAGTATTATTTATGAAGAGTATAGGGGAAAACCTCTTTCATTCACAAGAGGAGAGTAAACAATTCTTACAGAGCTGCCTGGGGCTGCTTTAACATAATTTACTTTGACTCAAAAACCATTTACAGATTTCATGCACTTGTAAACCCTGTCAACGGGCGCTATGTTGTTATGGTGGATAAAGATGAGGAAAATGGTCAAGAAGAAGAAGACAAAGCCCCTTCCTGGGGGAGATAAATGGTGCAGCACAGTGGGGAAGGGGACAGGGTGTATTTCTCAGGATTTAGAATTGCAAACTACAAAATTCCTTCTGTTTTAGGAAGAAAAAAAAAGAATGGGTTTTGCACATTAGGTGGCTCCAAATCTATCTGAGGTGGAGAGAGAGTCGGAACTAAACGTGTGCAACTATGAACAAGTCCAGGGAACTGCCACCATTACTACCACGGGGATGCCTACTGCAGCTGTCCTGGACTCCAGATGCCAGAACCTCAAACACTGCTGTCCCCAAGGGCCAGACACTTTGGCCACTAGGCTTGTCTGAAAATGACTCCCATGGCGGTGACTGCTTTCTCACCTTGCTCTCTCGTGAGGAAATTTCTGGGTGGCAGAGTCTACACCACATGCCTATGTTCCTGCTGCAAGAAGCCCCGTGAGGACAAATTTCTGGATCCTTAATTTGAGAACAGTGATAGACAATTAAATAGAGGGAAAGTCCTCAAACACAGGAAGGATAGTAAGTGCCCCTGACATTTTCTAAGCATGGGCATGTCTACAAAATAGATTAGAGGAAATACAAAAGGAAGTTTCTAGCAAAAAATATTACACAGTGATTTACAGGAAAGATTCTACTGAAGGAAGAAGTGGCAGGGACGCCTGGGTGGCTCAGTCGGTTAAGCGTCTGCCTTCGGCTCAGGTCATCATCCCAGGGTCCTGGGATCGAGTCCCACATCGGGCTCCCTGCGCGGCGGGAGGCCTGCTTCTCCCTCTGCCTGCCGCTCCCCCTGCTTGTGCTCTCAATCTCTCTCTCTCTCTCTCTGGCAGATAAATGAATAAAATCTTTAAAAAAAAAAAAAAAAAAGGAAGTGGCAGAGAGGCCCTTTCGATGACTGGGAATGCCTGGACCGGAGGCAGAGATTCGGCAGCAGAGGTATGCTCCCAGCCCCCTAATGGCTCCAGTCCCTTCACAAAAGGCTTGCACATCCTTTGCTCTCTCCTGCTTGGGTCATTCAGATGAAGCAATTGTGCACCAAAGATTTTAGAAGCTTTCAAGATAGTTTTATAGAGACAATAATACTAAAAGGTAACTCATCCCACCATGGTCTCAAACATCAGACTCAGAGATGTCAAATTCTAAACTGAATCCCAGAGTGCTGACACAGTTTGGTAAGTGTAAAAACAAAAACTCCAAAATGTAAGCTGAACATCTAAAAGTCTAATGATGAGAGCCAGGTCACACTCCACGTTCCGAAGGGATCCCCTGAGTGCTGAATTATGAGCTGGCATACAGCTGCTCTAAAGAAAGCTTTCATCTTTGCTTTAAACACACGACAAGCGGAGCATTACAGAACAGAGGCAGATTCTACCAACAGAGAGGCTGGTTTCATGATTACAGTGTCCTCAGGGGAGGCCAGAGGATGTGGTTCCCAAGCAGTACTCACTAACGCACCAGCCTGTGCCTTGCCAAAGGAATGACTAACTTCCAGGTGGACGGTTCACCCAGCCTGCTCCTAGTGCCTTTAAGCTTTTATATATTAAAAGAGACAACAGGAAAACAGACCGTACTCTTGCTTTCTGCATAACAAACATACATATTTATTGACATGATAATTTCATTATTTTCTGAAATGTATTCAGCTAGACAGAATATCAGGTATTATTATTTAAAATGGAATACTATGCAATGATTATTTTAAAATTATTTAAATGTGAATACTTTATATAAATAATGTAACATAAATATGAATATTTAAATATGATTATTAAAATGAATACTATATGGGGCACCTGGCTGGCTCCATCAGTAAAGCCGGCAACTCTTGGTCTTGTGGTTGTGAGTTCAAGCCCCACATTGGGTGTGGAAATTACTTAAAAATAAAGTCTTTTAAAAATAAATAAATAAACAAATAAATAAAATGAATACTATGTAACATCTATGGAGAAATGTAGGATACTAAATATCTTTAATTGTATCAGTTATATTTTTGAATACACAGGAAAAGAAGTTGTAAGGATATGCCAAATTTTAACATTGATTTTATTTAGGTGTTTGGATTTTTTTTTAATTTTTTATTAACATATAATGTATTATTTGTTTCAGGGGTACAGGTCTGTGATTCATCAGTCTTACACAATTCACAGAGTTCACCAAAGCACATACCCACCCCCCAATGTCCATCACCCAGCCACCCCATCCCTCCCACCCCCCTCCACTCCAGCAACCCTCAGTTTGTTTCCTGAGATTAAGAGTCTCTTATTGTTTGTCTCCCTCTCTGGTTTTGTCTTGTTTCATTTTTCCCTCCCTTCCCCTATGATCCTCTGTCTTGTTTCTCAAATTCCACATAAGGTGTTTGGACTTTTTTATTTGATTTTTATTCTCAATTTCTTTATATCGTGCTGGATGTTCTAAATCATCTACAATGCATATATATTACATTAGTAATCAGAAAAGTAATAGTGAAGGCTTAGCTTAGGGTGTCAAAGTCACAATTACTTGAGTGCAATGTAAAATACATGATAATTTATTAATCTCGAATATATGTAATTTCCAAAAACTTTTTTTTTTTTTAAGATTTATTTATTTATTTTAGAGAGAGAAAGAGAGTGTGCACACGCATGCTTGTGATGGGGACAGGCAGGGGAAGGGAGAGAGAGAGTGCATATCAAGCAGACTCCACACTAAGTGCAAAGCCCCACATGGGGCTCAATCTCATGACCCTGAGATCATGACCTAAGCCAAAATCAAGAGTTAGACACTTAACCAACTGAGCCACGTAGCCACCCCACCAAAACTTATTTTCTAAATAACAATTTAATTAACTATTTGGAAAGTCGAACTTTCTAAACTGGACTGCTTCTTCATCAGAAAAGACCTAGCAAGATTAAGAAACACTGGTTAACTCAAAGCCTCAACTCAACATCGTGCACACCCACTACATTGTTTACCGCCACACTTAATGTCTCTAGACCACTCTATTTCTGAGCTCTTTTAGCTGCACGCTGTCCACTGCTCTGCATTGCTGTAAGGCTGTGCATCTGTGCGCCTCACTCCGTAATGCCAGTAGTGCTTTCTCTGGCCCCCATTCCCTCCTTGTTGGTAGTGCACTTGAATTCAGATGCTGGCATTTTCTACTGTTCATGGTCTAACCATATAATATGTCAAAACTTCAGTTTCCTCATCTGTAAAGTCGGCATGGGCACAAATAACAGTACAAATAACCCAACAATCCAAATAGTATATTGGATCCAATAGTACCCAATAAGAAGAGTGCCCCACAAGTATTCAATTTGTTGGAAAATTAAATTAGTTGGGACACATGAATGCAGTTTTCAAATTATGAAGCAATATGCAAATTATTTTACTCTTTTCAATTCTAAAGTTGTACCTCTTTATAAGCTATGGCTTTAAAAACCAGATAAATGTACTAAGCATAATTAAAGGTGAAAATAAAATCTAGTAAATGAGCTTTAGTGTCGCCAGGGTCTGAATTGAACTAAAGGTATTAAGTCTCATCTATTCAAAGACATGCATACTTTTCCACAGTCAACATTTCTAAATTTAGGATGTGTCCTTAACTGATGGTATCTTGTAATGCTGCCACCACATAGCATAAGTTCAAGCATCAAAACTAACCATATTCAACCCTTGCAAAACAGGTGTCTGCAGCTCTGAAGAAAGTCCTAGAGTGAAGGGTGAAGCACTCTGAAGAAATGCAGCAACAATTCTCCTAACGGTACAGGAGCTGATATTGCAAGAAACATCATGGATATGGATGACTTTGAGTCCAAACACAATCCAGACAAGTCAAACTCCAAATGTGGAGAAGCTTCAGGAAAACTTAACCAATTACCTTGTTTATGTTTTCATTTCTTAGATTTGTACAAAGAGATATACAATTTTATAAACTGCCACAAAAGACTTAAAAACCTCCATCAATAAATATAAAATAAAATGCAAAGTGGTATGAATGCAGGTATTATTTTTTGGCAATATTTTTCTCTGTTAGTTATTAAATGATAATGAAGCATCTTATAATCAATGGTGTCTGGATACAGTGAAATTGGGTGAATATCCAGTTGTCCTGTTCTGTTTTGTTTTATTCACTCTCCTATTACCCTAAATACGTCAGCATGCTGTCTTAAGAATAAGGCATTCTCTTATAAAATTGTGGCACTATTACTACATTTCAGAAAATGAACTACATCTCAGAAAAATGAACAATACTTCCATAATGCCATCTAATATCTAGTGCATATTCAAACTTCTCCAATTGTCCAATGTTTCCTATTTTTTGTTTTTTTGTTTTTTAAGATTTTTATTTATTTATTTAACAGAGATAGAGAGAGAGCACAGGTAGGCAGAGCGGCAGGCAGAGGGAGAGGGAGAAGCAGGCTCTCCACTGAGCAGGGGCCCCAATGTGGGGCTCAATCCCAGGACCCTGGGATCATGGCCTGAGCTGAAGGCAGACGCTTAACCAACTGAGCCACCCAGGTGCCCCAAGTTTTTTTTTTAAACCAGCATGCAGTCAAGTTCCATGTCTTGCCTTTGCCTAAAATTGTTATTATTATTAGCACTGTGTACCAACTACTCAGTAGGGACAAATCTATTTTTGTTTTAACCCCCAACTCCACTCCCCACCCCACCCCCATCTTTTAAGGCATCGCTGTTCATTTTGTTTCATCCTGTTTTTACCTTACGGAATTCTTTAAGATATGAACTACTTTGGAGACTTATTAAAAGACTTGCCTACCTGGAATCTACATTATTTTTCTTTTACTGAGTTTCTTAATCTTTCAGAGGTACGAATAAACAGAAGGTCAGTTCTGAACTGAACTTTTGAATTGTAGCTAGGACTAGGTTGCTGTTAAGGAACTAATTCAATCGCTCTCTGGAGCAATACATGCATTCACCAGAACTTCCAGATATCTGCAGAAGCATTGCCTTTTGAAAGTTCACTGTAATGTCCCATGAGTGTTTCAAGTTTCGCTAATTGTGTAACTTCCTTATTTTAATGAAATATTCTAACCTTATTGTCACCTTGAAAATGGTTCCCTTCACATTTTCTTTAGCTAGGAATTGGTACTTTGAACATGATGTTCACATCTTGGAAAAATGGCATTTCTTGATGAATGATTTTTTTTTTCAACAAGGAACTTGCTTTTCCATTACTGTATAAAATGACTTAGTGCTGGTATGAACAAATAAACACAGACTTGAGGGAAGCATATGGACTAAAGAACAAAACAGATTGAACGTTTAAGACAATAGGAAGTGAGCACAGTACATTTGTTATAATGCTTTTATTTATGTTGAAGCCAAAAAATGAGATGGGGGGAAGGACAGCCAAAAGCCACATAATCTAATACCCAAACTAAAGTATAGTGGAGATTATCAACGTTACCATATTATTTATTATTGGCTGAGTAATTTTCTATCAAGTGTGCCAGGATATTTAAATAAAATTGTCTGGCAACCCCAGTGCTGAAAGTCTGTTGAATAGACACCCAAAGAAGACATTCAGATGGCCAACAGGCCTGTGAAAAGATGTTCAACATCACTTATCAACAGGGAAATGCAAATAAAAACCACAGTGAAATACCACCTCACACTAGTTGTATATTTCTATCTTAAGGTGTTTGGAAGGAATATTTTTGTCTGCTTTTAGCTCTCAGTAGGGTTTTCCATAAGACATCTAGACAGCAGCATTCTGTATGAGTAGAGTTTTTCTGCATATAAAAATCATTCCTTATTCAGCTGACAGTAAACAATAAGCAAACCCAGAAATGTGCAACAGGCAGTAACATCTAAGTATTGATTTAGCATAATGCCTCTATTAGATTTTATACAGATTTACCACGTTAAATAGTTTCACAATTCAACTGATATGTTATTAAGTAAATGGATAAATTTCATCAACAAACATTCTCTTTTCTTCTGTTTCTACTATGCACCCAAAATAAGAATTTAAAAAATTCAAATATGTGATCCTGGAATGGAAGCTTCTTCAGTTATGCTTCTAAGAGCCAATCTTACTACCTAAGCACCAGGGTATCTCAGTGAGCAAGTAAAGTCAAAGCCATTTCTATTTTTTGAGGTTCTCAGTTGCAGAATTTTTTTTTTAAGATTTTATTTATTTACTTGACAGAGAGAGACACAGCAAGAGAGGGAACACAAGCAGGGGGAGTGGGAGAGGGAGAAGCAGGCTTCCCGCGGAGCAGGGAGCCCAATGCGGGGCTCGATCCCAGAATCCTGGGATCATGACCTGAGCCGAAGGCAGACGCCCAACGACTGAGCCACCAAGGCGCCCTCAGTTGCAGAATTTAAAAAAATGCCAAAATATGGCTACAAAACTGATTCATGTAAAGGTCTGCATTTACCAAATTAATTATGTTTATGCTCTAGAAAATTCAATCATTACACATGTGATATCTTGGAGATAATATCAAAAATCTGTTTTTGAGGCCCAACATTACAAGAGACCGTGGACTCTCCTCTTTTCAACTGTCAGTGTCTCAAAAGTCCTGCCAGACACACATTCACTTCATTAAATACATCGATTTTTGATCCCTCTATCATCTTTACCTCCGATATAAACTATTCTCAACTACTTACTGTATATAACTTTCGTTTCAATTTCTATGTAAACATGTGCCACATTGACATAATAACATCCATGGCATTAAAAAATCATTGGAATGTTTGCATCAGTAGTATCTTGTTCCACACAACTTTTGATAGGACAAATCATTATATTTATTTAATTATTTGAGAGGAGAGAACATGAGCAGAGGGGGCAGGGCAGGGGGAGAGGGAGAAGCAGACTCCCCACTGAGCAGGGAGCCAGCACGTGGGGCTCCATACCAGGACCCCCCGGATCATGACCTGAGCCAAAGGCAGATGCTTAACTGACTGAGCCACCGAGGCGCCTCAGGACAAATCATTTTATATCTTTAGTATACCATTTCAATTTTGTGGAGACCATTGGAATTCATAGGAAAATAAACTACAGTTTGAAAATCCCCAGAAATATTGGCATTTTATCATTTTTTTTAATTCACAAAAGAAACGTTTCTTACTTCACAAGGTTTAGGTCATGATCCAATTTCCTGCTTTGAGTCCATCCCTGTCCATCTATAAACAGCTGATCCCCACTCACTCTTAACTCTCTTCAGCCTCACAAGAAAGTTTATCTTATATCAAGTCTAAACATAATCCTTCAAACTGTGCCTTAAATCTTACTCTCCTTCCTTAGAAACCTCACATCATCTTTCTTTTCTGCATCCTCAACAGCAGAGCCGCTTCCTTTCTCTTCACACATAAATAAGTATAAATCTCTCTCCTATTATTAGAAAATAAATGTTCTAATTTTCAGGGTTTTCTAGCCATCCTCTAATCTCACTGATTTTCTCTGTAACCAACTTCTTTACAAGTAGCTGACATTTTCTCCTTCCTGTTCTGCCCTTACCCCACTGCTATATGAGCCTGTCCCTATCTCTCCTGGGAAATTTTTCTCACAATGGTGATCAGTTACCTCATCATTCCTAATAAAAGGAACACATTTCAGCCTTGATCTTACTTTATTTCTCTTAAGTATGTAGAAGTCTGGACCAAACTTGAAATTGTCTCCCGGAAGTTTCCCATGATACAATTCTTGCCAATTATTCCATCCACATCTGTGGTCACTTCTCAACCTCCTGCCAGGATTTGACTTCTCACAGCTACCCCTTAAAAGACAGTGTTTCTCAGAGTTCTACCTTTGTTCCTCTTTTCTTCTTACAGTATTTGATCCTCCTGGGTGGCCCCATTTACTCTTTCGATTTTTGTTAACATTGTGCTGACAAAGCACAGATCTATTCTTCTAACCTAGATGTCTCTCCAAGGAACCTGGCCCCCCCAAATGCCCTTCGTAACCTCTCTATCTACTTATTCAGAGACCACTTAGGCCCCACAGGGTCACTCAATACTTCTTACTCTCTCTCCAAACCTCCTCCCTTTTCAGTCAATAGAACGAACACCTCACCTAATCCAAATCACAAGAATTATGCTTCATACTTCCCTCTTCCCTACTCCTCACATATGATTGGTCACCAAGTCCTGTGGAGTCTCTTGGAAAGGTCTCCGAGTTCTCTCAGATGCTATTCCCCTGCACAGTTCCTGAAGCTTCAGAACCCTGCCATTTATATTCCCTGCCCAGCTCTTCTCCCTGCCCACAGTTTATATTTACCTTTAATATTTCTGCCACAACACTACCAGGATCATCTTTCTAAAATGCAGAGTGGATCAAGCTATTTCTCATTTCCACTAGTGCTTAAAACAGTTCATTGGCTTCCTACAGTCTTCAAAATAAAATATCAACTCCTGGGCATGGCCCTCCACAGTCTGGCACTGCTAATATCTGCATTCTTGTCTTTTACCACATTTGCCTTGCAGCCTACGTTTTATCCTACTGAAATGCATATACCAAATACTGACATTTCAATCATATTGAAATAAATGCTCTGAATGAATCCCTGAAAAACCATGCTCTTTCAAACATTTGCACTTCTGCACATCCTTCTCTCCTGACTCAACTTCAGCATCACCCAGGAATCTTTGTTCTCTCCTAAGGGACTGGGGAAATTCTCCTGTTGTGTATTCTCATAGCTCATTGAACTAATCTTAGCTATAAGATCATCTTATTGTTTTATGAGAGTATATGTATTTACCGATGCACTCTCTAGGCAGGTGGATTCAATGTACCTTGAGGGCATGGATCCTATCTTCTTCACATCCCCATTCTTTCTCAATGACTGGCACATATTGTGTACTCCATCAATGCTGAACAAATGAATATAAGCACTACTTACTAATACTCCTTTGTGGTTAGTCATATGATAAATACATATGATCTACCTAACTGCACAACTATTTTACTTCCTATGGATGTATAGATAGATGTATAAATGAAAAATAAATCAGGAATTTGTAGACTGGTCCTTCCTACTGCAGACATTAACATCTTTGTCCCTAATTTTATATGTGTTCCCATACACAGACACACATGCAGAAAAGTTTCTTATTCTGTAGAAATACAAAATATTATTTTAGGAAACTCTGACAAAATTATTAAAATGCTTTATGAACCAGAAAGACAGTTATTGTAACTAGGCACATGAAACTGGAACATGCAGATAAAAAATTCTTATGTAAGTAAACGGTATTCATCTGACATTTTTGAGATTACAATTCCTTTTTAAATAATATTCTTGTAAAGAGAAACATTACATATATGTCTCTTTAAGACATTATTTTAAATAACCAAATGCATCTTTGAGGCTTCAAAAATATTAGAATTAATATTGAGACTCAGTGCAAAAGATCTTGCATAAGATCATATAGCCTGTAAATGGAAAAGTCGTAAGATATTAAAATTTTAAAAATTAAGTGTATCTCACTCCTTTATTGGGAATAAGTTTAACTTAATATATTGTAGCCTCTAGGGTCTTTTCCGTAATTTTAAAGCCTCACTTAGACTTGTAAGACAAAATAAAAAGAATAGGGATTCTATGTGGTACCCATTCACGATGAGACTTTTTTATGTTAGTGTAATGGGTACCACAGGGGCCGTTTACACTTCATCTGCTCCCAGCATTAAACTCCTGTCAAGTAGAACCCCAGGGAATAGTATGTGCCATTAAACCATCAGTGTCCCTTAACAAAGTAGAAACCTACAGTAGGGCACGTTCTGCATGGAGCACTGGGTGTTATGCACAAACAATGAATCATGGAACACTATATCTAAAACTAATGATGTAATGTACGGGGATTAACATAACAATAAAAAAATTAAAAAAATAAATAAATAAATAAATAACAAAAAAAAAAAAAAAAAGAAACCTACAGTAGGTAACGCCAGCCACGGCTTAACCATTCTGAGGAGAACTAAACCACCAGTTCCCAAGAAAAAGTACCCAGAAAAGAAAAGGCTCCCCTTCCATGTCTAACCCACCACTAGGAGGGCTCTTTACTCCCAGTAACCTGCTGACACCACATCTGACACACAGATGCTAGGCCAAGTGACAGTAAGAAGATGACACGGATGAGTCTACAGTAAGACTACACTGTGCTGCATTATAGTTTCTTCCACTCCTATCAGTTCAATGCCTATGATGCTCATTCTTCATAAAAAATGAGACAGTATTACAATGAGCAAAACATGAAACATTTTAGATTAAGGTCCCTTACTCAGGACACTAAGTGTTCTTCTTTAATTGTCAGAAATGTCTCATACTCCAAGAGAAATTTGATGCTCATGCTTAAATATGATTTTACATTCTAAGGATTCTTATTTATTCATAATAAAAACAACTTCTACAACTTAATTAATTCAATATAGGTTAATAAAATGCTCCCATATATGTTTCATTGATCTCCACAGTCATATAGGGTTTTTTTAGATTTTTTTTTATTTTAGAGTTGTATTAGGGTAAGCAATATCACATTAATTTAAAAGTTCACACACAAACTAACTGGTAGATCCTAAAACTGATCCCATGAGTTTGGGCACCAAGTCCAGTGTTCTTTCCACTACTTAATTCTGCAATGTTGTTAAAGATACAATATTAGAAAGAGAGTAATGTATTTTTTTCTTCAACAAAATTATTAGAGTAACTATATCAGTTTAGGGTTTCTAAAGATTTATTTATTTATGTGAGAGAGAGAGAGAGCACATGTGGAGGGGCAGAGGGAGAGGGAAACAGAAACTTTAGCAGACTCCTCACTGAGCTCTCAGCCGGAGGGACGCAGTGCTCCATCTCAAGACCCTGAGATCAAGACTGAGCTGAAACCAAGAGTCTGATGCTTAACTGACTGCGCCACCCAGGGGCCCCCAGTTTAGGGTTTCAATTCTATTTGCCTTGTCAAGATATGCTTCCATTCCAAGAAGAGTACCCAAACTTTTGATTCTCTAAATATAAAGTAGAAACCACTATTAAAGGATAATTAAGTTGAAGAGATGAAGGAAGGGAGGGAGGAAGGGAGAAAGGAAAGAAGGTGAGGGAGGGGAGATCAGGTATCTCATTTTTCAAGAAAAGAAATGGTGCACTAGATATCTAAAACAATCTACCTTTAAAAACCTTTTGCTCTTAGCAAATTCTAGGTAAGATTCTTTGTATGCAAATATGCATGATTTTCTGGGGAAAAGAATGTAAGGCTTTCATCTATTTGCAGTCCACTGTAGAATCATCAGATGAGTACATATCCTTGAATAAGAAACTATTTGTGTAGGAGACAGAAAATAAAAGGGCAAAACGTTCTAGGGGCAAAAAGAAGCAACTGAATAAAGCAAAAAGAATCTTAGAGAGGTTTATGGAACTCACGGAATCTGCACGGGGTCTTGAAAGATAGGTTGAACTTTGTTTGAGAGGAAGGGAAAAGAGGAGAGGGCATCTCCTGCTAAGAGAAAGGTAGGAGCAAACGCGCGCACGCACACACGTTTGGGAGATGCAGATGCTGCCACCTAACTAGATCTTAGATTGTGCTTACGGGCTCAGCGGGGTCTGAGTGCTAAATGAGGGGGCACCGAGCAGAATGCAAATCCATTTTCTCCTTTTGAAAGCAATTTTTGTTATCCTCAGTAAGAAGAGCAACACCAGAACACGTGAGCTACAAAAGATCATTTGTTTTCCTGTCTTTATTCTACAGAGGAGAAACTTAAGTCCTAAACCTGCTTTCCGGCTCTGGCCTTTCTCTTAGCTCTTTGATATGAAGGGTAGGCCACAGTTATATTCCATTTTAGAAATCCTCAATAAATCCTTGCGCTGCTAGGTGTGCTTCCTGCCTCACTGTCATAAACAATTTGGTCATTTCCTCCATTGAAGAAATTCAATACTTTCCCCTAAGTATATAGACAGAGCATACCTCAAAGCATATTTGGTTTTTGTTTAGTGTGGGTTCTAATTATATCTCTCTGAACGAGCTGAGGTAACGTGCCGATTTCGTTCATTCTCATTTCTCTGAGTACCATTTATGCATCCATTCCTGACACATTTTCAATGCATGCAGTTTAAGAAAACTGAGTAAATTTATTCTTTTTCATTAGTGTCTTAGTCCAGCACTAAAATCTTTAAGGGAAGAATTGACTATTTTGTAGAAACAACTTTAGAAACTTAAGTTTCATTGATTAGATGAGCTCTGAAGTCCTTCTCTAAAAATTCTGTTTTTGTTCTCAAATTTTTCTTTAGAGAAAAATAATTCTTATATATTTTGGTTCTATTTAAATTGCCTTACTTTGTTTGAAATTGTATCCTAGATTATTAGATACTGTGCGGTTCCACCTTACGCAGGGATTAACTAAATTCTAAAATCAGCAAAGAAGGTGAAAATCCCATTCCAAATTACCCTATATATGCATATATGTATAATTATTTGTCATACTTTGGTAATTTAAAATAGTGCCTACCAAAGACACAGGGAGAGAGACAGAAACTCATGAATTATAGAATGAAAAACATATAGAGTTTAAAATTAGTCATTTAAAATGTCATTTGATGAAACTTTGTTGTATATTTAATTACAGAACCCTGCAGTGACAGTAGGTGGTACTTTAATGAGGAGATAGTACACTGAGAAATTACTTTTTTTGTGTTAAAATTTATTGTGACTATGCTGATTAGTCATCCGTCGGCTTCTACCTCCAAATTGATTCTATATTCTGAGACACCGGGGTTCAAAGTACGCAAACTATCTTTCCCAGACTCCCATGCCAGCTGGCTGACTGAGAAGTTCTGCCAATAGGCAGCGCCCAGTGACACTGGAAGGGGGGCAGGTGGAGAGAGAACTTCCTGCCTCACCTCCAACCCAGCCCCATTAGCTGCTGTAGCGGTAATGAGGCCCCGTCAAGCCTGCAGCTTCTTGCTGCATTCCCCAAGCCAGCCACACACACTGTGTCCCTTATCTTCTCTGTTTCCTCTTCATCCCAGGCTCTTGCTGTAGCTCGTATTCTAGGTCACCAGGTCTTCAATGACTGTGTAACGATATCCTGAATCAAGTCGACTCTATTTTAAACGACTAACACGGTTCCCGTTTCCCATCAGGATTCTGACTGATGCTATAAAGGCTTTCCTACCGAATGCCAGTCTGTATACACTTTGCGACGTGACCACAGAATGGGTACGATGAGAAGAGTGAAAAAAAGCCGATGACCGTGTCCTGACCTTTGGAGCAAGAAAATAGTACAGACACAAACATGTGCCCAATCCAGTGAGCAAAAGCTATATTCTCTGAAGTTATCCAAGGAAAAACAAAATTCCCTACACCTCAGTCACTCAGAAAAGAGGAAATTAAAGGGCAGCAATTTTAGAAGAGCTTTCCACTAGAAACTGGGCCAAAAATAGAAGGGGGGGAGGGGGCGTTGAGGAACAATTTTATCTTCACTTGGAGAGCTTCAACATTATTTTTTGATTTTCAGCTTCAAGAATTGCCTTGTTCATTAAAGTTTTATGAGTAATTTAGGTATTTTCTGCAAAAAGATACAGAATATACAATGAGTTTCTGAGTTCAGGGGTTTCCTCCAATAGTAGCCAATTTCTGTTGCCTCTCAAAAAGCCCCCCAGAAATGTTGGTCTCTTTCAGCTACTCACACTCTCATTTAGTGAAGAATTAAATGAAAACTGAACACCATGATTTTAATGTTACCTTAAGGATAAAGGCAATGCTATTTTAAATGTTAAATATTTTAGTTCCAGAAAACAGCATGGTGCTTAAATGTCTTTTAGAAAGAAAGAAAGAAATAGTACTAATAGGCCACCCGGTAAGGTATACTTGAGACTGAATTTTATGGCTACACTCAGTTTAAGCCTTTGATATGTGAATCCTAACAGAACTGTTCTAAGGATTCCAATAAGCACAGTCATATTGAAACCCCACTGAGTGTTGCCAGCAGAAGTAACACATAACCCTTTAAAAGTAATCAAGTATTGGAGCACCTGGGTGACTCAGTCGTTAAGCGTCTGCCTTCGGCTCAGGTCATGATCCCAGGATCTGGGATCCAGCCCCACATTGGGCTCCCTGCTCAGCAGGAAGCCTGCTTCTCCCTCTCCCACTGCCCCTGCTTGTGTTCCCTCTCTCGTTGTCTCTCTCTGTCAAAAAATAAATAAAAAATCTTTAAAAAAAAAAAAAAGTAATCAAGTATCGTCAAGACCTCGGAAATGGGGAACACGTGTAGCCCACAGGTGTTAAGAATGTTAGCAGAGCTTTCCCACTCATCTGTGAGTATTCCAATAGAACTAGTAGTTCATTATATTGATGTTTCTAGAGGAAGATTATTTATCCTAGCAAAACAGTTTTGCCCCTGCTCATTTCAGTGTTCTAAAATTACAATAATGCCATTTCACAGTTACAGAAGAATGTATGAATCCTTGCCACATCTCTTATCTAATCTGATCCACACAGAAGCATCCCTCTGACTTGACAAATGAAAAACATGAATGCTCTGGAGGTGGGGCCTTAGGCCTGATCACACAGATACTGAGCAAGGAGTCCGGGCTAAGTAGTCAGAAATATCAGAAAGCTGGGAAATGTGGTCCTCAATATTCCCAAACACAAAGGGCATACTCAGGTTTAAATTCCATTCTTTTCAAAGGAAAAAAAAAAATGTTGTTTTATTTCAGATCTGTTCCAGAGATGTCAGAGGATAAATTATTTCAGCCATACCCAAGCAAGATGTTGTCCTGTATCCACAGGAAAATAAAACCAAATTATTGAGTTACATGCATTCCTTTGGAGCTAAAGTCTTAGTTTTGAAAGAATCTAAAAAATGAAAATCTCTATCTAACACGACCTAGAACTATCTGTAGATTACTCACGTGTATATAACAATACAAAAGATGTTGATGGCACTCTACAAGCTAAAAAGCAATATAAACTTCTAACACAAAACTGTAGTAGATGAGCTTCCAAAAGTTTCCAAAACCTTGGCATAGTCTAGAGCAGTAGTTTTCAAAATATGGTCCCTGGACCAAGAGCATCAATATCAGCTGAGAACTTGTTAGAAAAGCAAATTTGGGGGCCTCACTGAATCATAAACGCTGGAGGTGGCATCCAGAAATCTGCCTTTTACAAATGCTTCCACGTAATTCTGATGCATGCTAAAGTTCCAGAACCTCAGAGCTAATGGAAGAAGTAAATTTAAGGTAAAATTTGAACTTGTAAACAGATTCGGCTGTCTAGTGTGTCATCTAGGCTAAATGATTTAATTTTTAATAGCCTAAATGTATTTTCCAACAAAATTAAAGTAACACCTCCTTGCTGTATTATTTTAGGATTTGAAATAATCATAACAGCCAGTGTTCTCCTGCTGAAAAATAGCCCAGATATACCCTAATAAGAGAAGAGAACCAAACAACCACTCCACAAGGAAGTTACTACTAAAATAAAATTCCATGGACACCTGCTTCACCTTGAGCAATGCTTGGGTCATAAAAGTTTAAAAACCACAGAGGTTGCCAAAGACTCCACATGGAGACCATTCTGTAAGAATGCTGAACATGGTTTATGCATTGAGGCAGAACTTAGTCCTCATCCATTTTGTATTACTCCTTTGAAGGGTGAATGTACAAGATTTCAGGCCATAAATAATTTACCTAAATACCCACAGATCGTCTAAGTATTAGGGTTGTCCTTTTAAATAGGCCAAACCCTGTGAAAATTTGCCAAAGAAAGACAGGCATGCCCATCAGCAAAAGCTGTTCTTTACTGAGAGCCAGTAATGGAATGGCAGGCATTCCAGGACTAATCTCATCCCTGGAAATGGGAGATTTTCTTATTCTCTTCCCACTGAGTCTGGAAGGCCTCAGAACCTCACCATGGGTCTTCCCAATTGCTTCCAGAACAGATCTAATCTAGGTGGTGTCTAGCTTTACAAATCTAGCTTTTCAGAACTTCCTACACACAATTTCAACTAGTCACCCTGATCCCACAGGGTTGAGTTTAAGTGGTTTTTCTTACGACAGTGAGGGCGGGGAGCACAGATACTTTTTCTAGACTGGGGACCTCCTGGCTTGATGGCTCCCAGGAGATCAAGTGGCTGAGAGAAGTAGCCTTCTCCTCTTCTAAGAAGATTCCAGTGGGTTCTTCTAAACACTCTGCTTTCATTTAGAGCTCTCTAACCCTAAGACTGTCCTCTCTGGCCTTAAAGGACTTAGGGCTACAGAATCTAGCTGCAGTGTCCCCAAAGGCCCCAGAATCTGGATATCTGCTTGGAAGTTCCTCAGACCATCTCTAAAAAGCTCCAAAGTTACGGAATTCCAGATAACGTATAAACCCTGAGGCAGCCAAGAACTGTTTCTGTAGCGCACAGTAGCTGTGAGAACACCCAATGATTATCCTAGACCCTTCTGTCCCTGCCTGATCCCACAGTAGTATATGTTCCTCTGGAGGCAGATCTTGGCACATAAAGTACTTCCAGGTCCAGCGAAGATGCCTGGCTGCCCCTTGAGCTGACTATGCCGTGGTAACCCCCAGAAATCTTTGTTCTCACTTTCTCATGAAGCAAACCCCCAGTAAGAACATAGCCCTAAAGGCCACTGAGAGCATTGCGATCCAAGATAAAGAGCGCAAAGACTCTCTTAGATCTTCTGGAGCATGCTGGGGATGTTGCTTGTCCTCTCAACTTAAAGCAAAAGCCAGCAGTCATTAGTGAGTATTCTAGACGCAGCCCTTTGAAAACTTTTTCAGAACTAACTGAAGGTCTCAAAGTGAGCACCAGGAACCACCAGTCCACTCTGGTGAGGTCAATGTCATCAAGAACTGAGCTAAAACCTGCAGTTAGAGATCACATTCTGGTCACAGCCAGAGGACCTCAATTCTGAGACCTCTGGAAACTTATCCTACATTTGGACAGTTAATGTTGCTGTACCAGAGAAGCCTCCAGGTGAACTTCACCAGATTCTTGGGGAATGTTGACTTCGTGTGAAGAGACAGGATATAACTGAATATCTATCTCAGCCTCAGGAGCCTGAAGTTAGAGGTTTTTACTACTGAAAAAACCTCAGGCTAATCCAAGTGTTTAGGGGCCCAGTTAGTTACTGGGGAAGTTTGACAGTTACTGGAAAATCTCATTCTCCTGGAAGTGGGACACCCATAGAAGAAATAATTCTGCAAGGTGCAAAAACCCCATAATTATACCAATGGCTTTCATTTAGAAAGACCAAATGTCCTCTGAAAACCTGGGACTCTGCTGAGCCATCCTGTGGTCACTTTCACAGATCATTAACCTTTGGGTCAGACTTAGCATTAACTGATACTGTTATTTCCTTAACAAAGTTCCTGAAACCAGCTACTTTTTAAAATAAAACCCCAAAGTAATACATGTTTGCTATAACAATTTAAAGGAAATTGCAAGAGCTTATAAAGTAAAATTAAGTTTCTTGCTTCTTCCAGATTTTCTGGATCAATTTGGTATACATGTATTCATACTCTTTCCTATGATACATATATTTAATTGCTGGTTAAGTCCTTCTTGTAAAACTAACAACTGGAATTATAGCTATAGCAGATCCAAGATAAATAATAAGCAGCTGGAGGAAAATGTACTGGGCCAACCCTGCGCATTATCATCAAGATGATTTTCCAAATACTAAGTAAATAATATTGATGAGATGCTGCTGTACCAGAGGTACAACTAGCAAGGTGTGTGCAACTGTGGAGAATCTAGGGCTGATGGCTTCCAAGAGCTCAGCTTTGTTCATTGTTACCACACATGTCCTGAGTGTGTAATGACTTGGAGACTCTGCAAGGTGTGCCTAATAGTCAAAAGCCTCCACTATATTGGTGTCACGCATGATCTGTGGTTGCCTTTAATTTATCCTGTCATTAAGTGAAATGAATTGGTGCTGAGTAAAGCCTATTCTTTCCCTCATGAGTTTATAAATCAAACCTAAGATCAATTGCCACTGGTCAAGCAGAGTGGGCACGGCAGTAATAATTTGCATTTTCTTGACTACCATTAGGTTTCCCATCTGCATACCTTCTCTGAACAATCTGTTTATATGTTTTATACTTTTTTCTATGGGTTGTTTGTGTTTTTCTTATTACTTTGTTGGAAGACTTTACATACTAGGTATAGTACCTAATTTATACAAAAAATTTCCTTTATTTTCTTCTCACAGTCATATTTTACACTTATTAATTTATTTGATTTTTTTCATTTAGGCTGCAATGTGCCATTATATTTTGTATACCTATCTTCATTTCTTTCAAAGGAAAGTCAGTTATCCCATTACCATTTATTAAATAATCCATCCTTTTCCTTGCCTACTCAGATACTAAGAAAATATACATTTACATTTACATTCAATTATGTTTCCTTCTACTCTACGCGGATCTACTGATGTATTTGTCTATTCCTGTTGTTTCTTTTTAAAATAATAATAGCATTATAGTAAGTTTTACTATCTGGTATGCAGGTCTTCCTCCATTTTTATTTATCAAAATCGTCTTCAGTTTCTGTTGGATAATGATGCAAGAGCTTACACCGGGTTTCCAAGAATATAATTTTGAGCAAGTCATTTATTTACCTCTTTGGAATTCACGCAGAAAATTAGGTGAGTAGTTCTCACCGTGTTCCACGGCAGTTCGTGTACTTACATTCTCCTTTTCAGTTCTCTCCTTTGCGTTCCTGGAGATTTCCGACTTCGTAACTGATGTCCTGTTGAAACTTCAGCTGTGCTTTCAGTAGAGTATCAGTTATATTTCATCCAGCGTCCCGAGAAGCTGTGCGCCTGCGTGCATGCGTGTGCGTGCATGTGCGTGTGCGTGAATGCGCGTGCGCGTGCTTGTGCGTGTGCGTGAATGCGCGTGCGCGTGCTTGTGTTCCGGGGAGGTTTCTGGTCGAATAGTCGGCCGTTCGGGTAAATGCGACAGAGGTCTCCTTATCTCTTAGTCCCTAGTAAATACAGGAGTTGAGCCAGATTTTGCTTCTTAGCGTGCTCCCTAGAGCAGTAGCGTGGTCATCCCCTGGGAGATTATTAGAAGTGCAGAACCTAGGTCTTCACCCCAGACCTGCATTTTTAACCAGATCCTTACGTGATTCATGTGCATATACGAGCTAGAAAAGCACAGAACTAGGTGTTCTCTTATATCCCCATAACTCGAACATTCAAGAAGTCAATAATCAAGTTATAATCCTGGTTTTCCTGATTTTTCCTATATGTCTAACAATTAAATATGGGAACATTCTCCACGGTTTAAGACCTTTCTAAAGAGTTAGTAAGAAGAAAGGAGAAAAACAGTGATCAGGTTGTCTTGTAATTTTTCTGGTCCATGATAAATACCTATGGCCTGTCTCTCTCATTTGCATGATTATATGTCTTCTATCTGGTCTTCCTGCCTCCAGTCCTCTCTCCCTTCCACTCTTTCTGCAAATTTCTGCTCTCCTGCTCAAAAACCTATAGCTAACTTTTGTCCTCCAGCTCCCACAGCCCTGCTCTAACCTATACAACTACACCTTATCTATTTTACATATGGTTTGCTTCTAAGACTGCATTTGAAAATAGGTTCCCTGTTCAAAAAAGGAAAGAAAAAAAAGAAAACAAGCTCAATTTGTGGCATTCTCATATTTTAGTATTTTAGTATTAGTTAGAAAATGAAAGATGATTTACAGAACTATAAATAGCCAATAAGCATAGGGCAAAAAATGTTACTTTCTCTATTAATCATGAATTGTGACTTAGAACAGATAGTATTTAATTGGACAGCCACATGCAGAGAATGAAACTGGACCACTTTCTTATGCCACACACAAAACTAAACTCAAAATGGATGAAAGATCTAAATGTGAGACAGGCATCCATCAGAATCCTAGAAGAGAACACAGGCAGCAACCTCCTTGACCTCGGCCACAGCAACTTCTTGGTAGACACATCAGAGGCAAGGGAAACCAAAGCAAAACTAAAACTATTGGCACTTCATCAAGATAAAAAGCTTTTGCTCAGCAAAGGAAATAATCAACAAAACTAAAAGGCAACCTACGGAATGGGAGAAGATATTTGCAAATGACTTATCAGATAAAGGGCTAGTATCCAAAATATATAAAGAACTTATCAAACTCAACACCCAAAAAATAAAAAAATCCAGTCAAGAAATGGGCAGAAGACATGAATAGACATTTCTCCAAAGAAGACATAAAAATGGCCAACAGACACATGAAAAAATGTTCCACATCACTGGGCATCAGGGAAACACAAATCAAAACCACGATGAGATACCACCTCACGCCAGTCAGAATGGCTAAAATTAACAAGTTAGGAAATGACAGGTGTTGGCAAGGGTGTGGAGAAAGGGGAACCCTCTCACAATGTGTTGGTGGGAATGCAAACTGGTGCAGCCACTCTGGAGAATAGTATGGATGTTCCCCAAAAAGGTAAAAATAGAACTACTCTATGACCCAGCAATTGAACTACTAGGTATTTATCCAAAGGATACAAACATAGTGACTTGAAGGGGCACATGCACCCCAATGTTTATGGCAGCAATGTCCATAATAGCCAGCCTATGGAAAGAGCCCAAATGTCCATCAACAGATGAATGGATACAGATGTGGTATATATATTTACAATGGAATATTACTCAGCCATCAAAGGGAATAAAATCTTGCCACTTGCAACGAGGTGGATGGAACTAGAGGGTATTATGCTAAGCCAAATAAGTTAGTCAGAGGAAGATAAATACCATAGGATTTCACTCATATGTGGAATTTAAGAAACAAAACAGAGAAACATAGGGAAAGGAAATTAAAAATAAAATATGATGAGGACAGAGAGAGAGGCAAACCATAAGAGACTCTTAACTATAGGGAACAAACTGAGGGTTGCTGGAGGGGAGGTGGATGGGGGGATGGGGTAACTGGGTGTTGGGCATTAAGGAGGGCACATGATGTAATGAGCACTGGGTGTTATATACAACTGATGAATCACTAAATTCTACCCCTGAAACTAATAATACAGTATATGTTAACTAAATTGAATTTAAATTTTAAAAAAAGGGGAAAAAAAAGAACAGATAGTATTTTTCAGCAATTAAGTTGACAAGATTAAAAATAATGTCCAGGATTATGCAGGATAAAGGTATCTCTCAAAGTGGGAGTATATAGCATTGCCCCCATTCTGAAGGAAGAAACAGATATCAAAATTCTTTTAAAATGCACAGTAATTATATTTCCAGGAATTTATCCTAAGAAAATATTTAATAATGTACACAGATATTTAGCTACAGGGATAGTCACCAAAATGTTGTCTCTAATTAGGAAAGGAAAAAAAATTTGAAATGAAATAATATCAAATAAATATGAACTAGTTTAAATTGCTTATGGCAAAATCATATAGTGGAACACTTACATGGAAAGATATTCACAAAATTTAATTTTAAAGGATGTGTTACAAAATAATATCACATTTTAGTAAAATAAATATGTGCATTTAGGTGTGTGTTTGGCTTGAGAAGAATGTAGATGAGTTGTTATTTTTTGCTCTGGAATTTCCCCTTCTGTTTTCTTTTCTGTATTTTTTAACTTATCTACATTTTTGTGGCTTTTAACTAGAAAAAATTAAGGGAAAAAAAGGTATTCTTGGGATGCCTGGGTGGCGCAGTCAGGTAAGCGTCCAACTTTTGGTTTTGGCTTCAGGTCCTGATCTCAGAGTCCTGAGATCAAGCCACACGTTGGACTCCGTGCTAAGCGTGGAGTCTGCTTGAGATTCTCTCTTCCTCTCCCTCTTACTCCTCCTGCTTGTGCTCTCTCTCAAATAAATAAATATTTTGGAAAAACGTATTTAAAAAGTATTTAAAAAATAAATCAAAAAAAGATTTTAAATAAATCTTTGAAAAAAATCTTCAAGAAAGAAGGTCTTTCTCTCAAGGCTGATGATAGAAGAGATACAGGTAAAGCCTAAGGAAAAAGTCACCTTGCCTTTTACAATTCTATAATTTTTGTTGTTTTTAGATGAAAACTCCAAGTTAGGAAATTGCCTTTCCATGCACAATGATTATCCTGCTGTGGGCAAGCTCAATTATTTGGGGATTAATTTTCATTAAACGAATATGTAACTACTCATGTCCCTTAAATAGAGACAGAATATAGGGCATTTGTTTCCTTAGAGTTTCTCTGTGCCTGACTTTTGTTCTTTCTGGCACTTTCTAGAACCTTCATCAATGGGTTTCAGACAACTGTATACTTTATTCAAACCACTCAGTTTATCCATTTTTAGCAACTACAGTTAAAATTCCACTGTTAAAGTAGGAGAACTATTGGTTAAAGTTTGGGAAAGAAGAGGGGTTTTTTTTCCATTTTTTTTTTCCATGTTAACAACCAAGAGAAACCAAATACGAGGAAAACCACTTTAATTTGCAAGTATAATAATTTTTATTTTCTCATGTTAACAAATAATAGTCATTTGAATAAATTAAGAAAAAATACCAGCAAAAGGAAAATATATTAAAATATATTAAAATTACCCATAATCCCACGGCTAAGGAATGACTGTCTTTAACATTTACAAGGTTATTGTTCCAGTCTATTTTTTATTCTAAAATATGCATGTACACATGGCCTATATAACTTGAATCACGGTGTGCCTATTATTTGATGAGCCTTCATCTTAGTCAAAAGTGAGTCATGAAGATATTTCATGGATCACTATCTTATAGCATAAATTTAATAGCAATAGGATGATCTACATGAAAATTTAGACTCACAGAATGGTTGCAGTAATAGTACAAAGAAATCCTAAAATCCTTTCACCTAGATTCCCTAAATGTTAACATTTTACTGTACATGTTTATCTGTATTTTTGTTTCTCTTTCACCCTTTCTCTGTTTATGTGGGTGTGTATTATATTTTTTTTTTCAAAACCATTTAAAAGTAAGCTGCAGATAGGAAAATGCCCCCTTTCCCTCTAAATTGACTGCAACTTTCTAAAATGAAGGACATTATCTTACAATATCTTAGTTATTAAAATCAGGAAACTAACATTGATGGGCTACTTCTGATATAGACTGCATATTTCATTCAAACTTTTCTAATTGTCCCATTAATGTCCTTTACAGGAATTTTCTTTTTCTATCCAGGACCCAATCAAAGATCACACATTGCATTGGTGAATTGGGTAATAGTTGAATCACAGCGAACATTCAAATTCTCCCTCTAGAAATTTTAAAGTCCTTTTCTATTCATTTTTAGGAGTAATGGGGAGGTCTGAAAGCTGCATTTCAGAAATGCTATCATAATGGTTTTTAATTCCTTTTGCTCTTTTTACTGGTGCTATTTTGTAGAACAAGAAACAACATTGATAGGTCTTGTGGGAGTTTTTTAATACACCTTTTAAAAAATCTCAGACTTCCATTTTTATGTTTTAACATTTCCATAATTTTTTTTTTTTTTGTAACTGGAGCCATGTAACATGTATAGGGGAAACATTTGCCTTGTTTCAACAGTTTTGCTAATTTTTAGGCGGAAAGATGATGGTTGCCTAGAGTTTACCTTCTGTTGAATTAAAAGCAGTGTTTCTGTTAAAAAAAAAAAACAGGTGTAGGTCAATTAAAAAGTTCTTACCTAATCTTAAAAAAAAAAAAAGAAGACATTGTGGGCTTTAAGTAAGGGGTAAGATTCTCAGATTTTGTTTTGTTTTGTTTTAAAAGTCATTTCATTGGCATTACAGAAAATGGTTTTGAAGAAGGTGCTTTAGTAAATTCTTGGAATAGTGAGAGGGGAGAGGACAGGCAGAGACTGGGGCTGGGGAGGAGAGGAAGTAACAGAGAGATCCAAGTCCAGCATGTGAAGTGGCCCCCTGCTCCATGCTCCATAGAAGGAGTCAAAAGGTTTAGGTTTGTGATGCCAGACCTCTTACCACTTATATCAAAATTCATATAAAAGAAAGAGGACACGAGGGCTGCCTGGGTGACTCTGTCAGTTAAGCGTCTGCCTTCGGCTCAGGTCAGGATCCCCAGATCCTAGGATTGAGTCCCACATTGGGCTCCCTGCACAGCACGAGTCTGCTTCTCTCCCTCTGCCTCTCCTTCACCCCCCTGCTCCTGTGTGTGCCCTCTCTCTCTCTCAAATAAATTAATAAAATCTTAAAAAAAAAAGGGATACAAAAATGTTCCCTGCCTTCAACTGATGTTTGCAAAGTATGTTTTAATTGAGTCTTATTTCTCAGATGATGAGAGCCCAGTCTCACGTCTCCCCATTTCATTTCTAAAAGCCTTTTTATCCTGCCACTGTCCTCTATTGTTATACAGCAAATTGAGACAGGCCTTGAAAAGGCTTCACTTTAACTCATAGTGTAATAATGTTAGAGATCATCCCTACTTTGTACTTGATTCCAAGTAACCATCTCTTTATCATCTCCAGTGCCAAACTTTTGTCATCTAACAAGCTAAATTAAAGAATAATCAACACCCTATTGAGTTGAAATGAAAACATATGCACAATATGTTATTTTACAATCCCATAAGGCCGAAAGAGCTTACCCTAACAAAATACATCCACCAATTAAATTTTAGGTCTTGTTTGAAAACTTCCTGTGCTACACATTTCAGTTTGCACCTGAATCTTCTAGGAACCAATTTAAAATGCAGATTCTGCTTCCATGGGTTTGGGATGGGGTCTAAGATTCTGCATTTTAACATTCTGCTCCCTGTGGGGGCAGGTATCCATTCCACTGTTCTCCGACTACATTCTGAATAAGCAGAATGTAGAAATCATCTATTGCTTATCACTGGATGGTAGATTTTTACTTGAAAATAGAGGTGGAGGGCGCCTGCGTGGCTCAGTCTGTTAAGCGTCTGCCTTTGGCTCAGGTCATGATCCCAAGACCCACATCCCGCTCCCCGCTTAGCGGGAAGCCTGCTTCTCCCTCTCCCTCCGCCTGCCACTCCCCCCGCTTGTGCTCTCTCTCACTGTCAAATAAATAAATAAAATCTTTAAAAAAGAAAAAGAAAATAGAGGTGGAGTTGCCGGTTAGGAAGAACACAGGGGTGGAGTCAAGGAATTAGGAAGAACACAGGGGTGGAGTCAAGGAATCTAAGACCTGTTTGCCACCAACAAACTGGGTGACTCCAGGTGGTTCCTGTGATCATTATGGGCCTCAGTTTCCACAATGTGGACATCTGCAACAGAAGAGTGAGTTGTTTTTCTGGGACATAAGGTATGTTTTTAAAACAAATTTAGCAAAATTGCCCTCCCCCTACTCGTGTTTGCTCTTGCTCTCTTTCTCTCTCAAAAATAAATAAATAAAATCTTTAAAGAAAGGGGGGGCGCCTGGGTGGCTCAGTTGGTTAAGTGTCTTCAGCTCAGGTCATGATCTTGGGATCCTGGGATCCAGCCCTGCATCAGGCTCCCTGCTCAGCAGGGAGTCTGCTTCCCCCTCTCCCTCTGCCCCTCCCCCAATTCTGCTCTCTCCCTTTCTCAAAAATAAATAAAATCTTTTAAAAAAAATTTAGCAAAACTCAAACCTTCAGAATGAACAAGCTTGAGTTGGTTTAATTGCAGTAAACATATTTACTTAAAATGTTAAATGTTTTCCTGCTGAGAGTGCAATCCCAAATAGCTACGGTGTGATTATATAAGAAAATGAAAAGCAAAATTACATTACTGAGAAAGTGACCCTTTCTCTTTATGAAGTCACAGGCCGAATGAGACAGTAAACAGAGAATGTGGCCCAAGAGTCATGAATCAGGAGATTAAAATATCCCTTCTCATATAGAAATGGATACACTACTTTTCTGCCTCAGGCATGGCTTTTAGCAAAATAGACTCTTTGAATTTGGAATGAAGCAGTTTTTCATTTCATTTCAACATCTGCTGAAATGAGGGAAGGCAAAGAAACATCTTTTGCTTTTATAAAAGCTTTCAGATTAGTCGTGGCAGAGTTCCCCAAGAAATAAATGGGATCCAATTGGAACGCCCCAAATTCCAAAATGTATAAACATTGTACAGAATATTACTTCTTAATAATCTGCAAGTGGTACACTGGAAAAGATGGATTTTTTTTTTTTAAAGATTTTATTTATTTATTTGAGAGAGAGAGAATGAGAGACAGAGAGCACGAGCGGGAAGAGGGTCAGAGGGAGAAGCAGATGCGGGACTCGATCCAGGGACTCCAGGATCATGACCTGAGCTGAAGGCAGTCGCTTAACCAACTGAGCCACCCAGGCGCCCCTAAAAGATGGATTTTTAAAAAGAGAGAGAGAAAGAGAAAGGGACAGAGAGGTCGTTGCACTCGCCAGAGCCTTATCCATTCCCTTTGACAGCCTGTGGGATGAGCTGTGCTTTTGGAGAAGCCGCCTATGCAGGGGCGGCCTGGGGACAGCTGCGGGAGCGCCGCGGCTTCTGCGCACGCTCTCTGGCAGATGTGATGGGATTCTTTCTGCCGGCTCGTTCCTATGCCTCTGCTCACCGGCGTACCCTGCACCAGGCCGCCTGCCTCCGGGTGAGAGCGCTTAGTCCTGCCCTCCCCTGACAGCCCAGGTCCCCACGGCAGCTGCAGCTCTCCCTCCCAGCCTCGTGTCAGATTCAAAGTCCTGACCAGCTTCCCGCAGCACAAACTGCCTCTTAATTGCCGTAGATCAAAAAGCGCTGAACATGTCAATTAAAACCGAGTGGAAGAGGGCAGAGGAAGATGGGAGCGATCCCGGCATTTACCGAGATAACCCAGTTCCTGCTGGGCGGATGGCTTGCTTTCTGCCTCCCCGGCCTACTTGATGACTGGGCAGGTCATTTCTCCACCAACACCACGAACACAGCAACCGATTTCAGGGTCTGTCTTACTTACCTTACTTGATGACTTTTTTCTTTCCGATCATCCAGTCCCCTCTGTAGCAAAAGGGTTTGTCCCGAGAACTACCACATACTTCCATTAGGAGAGAACCCCCTCGGGCCTCACACACAGATGTGAAGGAAGTGGCCTCATTTCTTCTCATTCACGTATTATCCGTCCTTTATATTTTCCTATTATATTTCATCGACGTGGCTAAAAACGTAATTTTTAGAGCTACACTACATAGTCTCCTAGAGGAGTGAAGTAAGGCCCAGAGAGGTGCAGTGACTTGCCCAAGGCTACACAGAAGCTCTCCCTAACTAATCCAGTTTCTAGCAGATGCCTGCTTCCGTTGGCTAACCAGCCATATTTCAAGAACCCGATCTGAGACCCAGAGAGGCAATCACCCGGCAGCGTGCCGGTTAGAAGCCAAGCCTACCACGCCACGTTGGCTCTGCCACTTAGAGGCTTCTCCTCTGCGGCGTGGGAATTCATAGTCATCATGGAATTGCTGTCAGCGGTGAGATGGTTAGTGTTGGCAAAGCTCTCTTATCCTAACAATAATGAGTTCGAGGGACTCTTTCTTTCTTTCTTTTTTTAAGATTTTTATTTATTTATTTGACAGAGAGAGAGAGACAGCGAGAGAGGGAACACAAGCAGGGGTAGTGGGAGAGGGAGAAGCAGGCTTCCCGCAGAGCAGGGAGCCCGATGTGAGGCTCGATCCCGGGACCCTGGGATCATGACCTAAGCCGAAGGCAGACGCTTAACGACTGAGCCACCCAGGCGCCCCTAGGGACTATTTCTTAAGTGGAAACTAGTGTTCAGAGGAAGCTGATGGGCTCAGGAAGCACTACCCCCCAAAATACAACACCTTGGCATATTGAATATCTTCAGCTGCAGGAGTCTGGGAAAACGGCAGAATTAGGACTTTCACCCTGACCTCTCCTCTCTTGCCTTTCTTCCCTGAGACGGGTCAGGAAACTGCCATGCGAAAGGTACTCTCCCCGAGGAGCAGGAAGGTGGCTGCTCTTATCACTCATGATGGGGATTCGGGGGTCGAGAGATCTGTTCAAACCGACCTTGTTAAACTAACCCTGATCTTTCTAGTTACCTCTTCACCATTCACTATGCCTTAATAGCTTAACTCCTCTGTCTTGTCGATTCTTCACAGATTTATTATTTCTTTGTCTAAAAGGCATAAAAGCTTCCTGCTCTGATAATTTCTTCGGGTCTTTATACTTTGTGGAGGCTCCCAAGTACATGTAAAGATTCAGTAAAATTTTATGCTTTTCTCCTGCTAAATCTATCTTTTGTAGACCCAGTGAGGGACCCTAAGAAGGTCAAGGGTAAGTTTTTCCTTCCTTACAGAGTAAAACATTTTTTGTTCAATTTATTTAATGTATCTAAATAAGTCAGAGAACAATGGTCCCTAATTTGGTAGATCAGCAGATTACCAAATTTTGTTTTCCAAGTAAGCAAATAAAGAAAAAAATCCACTTACGAGCACATCTATCTTCTAAACTAAAGAACACTAAAATCCATAGTAGAAAGGGTATAATTTGAAAAGTAAAAAATAATCCTTCTCAAAAAGGAACAATACTTCTGCTTCTGATGAGAAAAATGCAGTCATGGACCAGAGCCCGTACAAACAGGGCAGTTTGCAAGTGCTTTGTCTCCAGCTCATCTTCTGCAAGGAAGGAGCATGCTGCCAGAGGCCATGTGGGGCCCCCTTCCCTCCTGCCTCCCCATGTGAGCAGGCAGAGGCATGGCTCCGGAGCCTTCAGTGTGAGGATAATTTCCAAGTCTCTCAGCGAAGCCAGCTGCCAGTCTCCCAAGTCTTAGCTGGTGTTCTTCAAATCTACACAGAAATCCAATTTCCCAGAATCAGGATCCCCCCAACATCATCAAAGGTAGACAATAGGCAAATCTACAAAATGAAATGTAACCTGGAGAAAGAGCCAGCCTTGCCCTTTGTTGCCAACTTCATCTGCATTTCTGGAGAAGTCCGTAAGAGTGGTGTGCGAGGAAACAGATGGAAAGCTTAACAGAAGATCTATGTGGGCTCTAATTGCATGAACTGTGTCCAAACTTAGGATGGCGATGGCCCTGCTCAGTGCTGTGGAATTCAGACCGTGCCCGGAGGTGAGGTGCCAGGAGGGACAGAGACGGATGAAAACAGGCAGGGAGGCAATGGGAAGTGCAAAGGCCTGGCCCTGTTGTGAAAGGACACTGACGACCCAGCAGTGTCGAGGTTAGTGGAGTGGAAAGTCAGGGAAGACACAGTCCCTGGCTTCAAATGTCTGAAGAGCTGTCACATCCAAGAGAAAATAGAATTGCCAGAGGGCATAAGAAAGTGAAATGATTGGAAATAAAGAAAAACAGATTTATGCTACAAAGAAGAAAAACTCTTAAAGCTACCAAGAGAAAATTAAAATAGAGAGAGAGGAGAGGAAAGAAAAAGAGCAGTTTTTTGTGAGCGGTGGTGATTTCCCTGCACTGAGAAATATTCAGAGAAGCCAGGTAAAGGTTCTTTAGTAAGCGATGCCCACACTAGGAAGGACTTAGGCCAGATAGCCTAACAAAAGGAAAGAAGATGATGCTCTGGGTTCTAGCGAGGAGTTAGTGATCCTGCTAACCCTGCCAAATGATCTTGAACAGCTCCTGGCTTCTTTCTCTGTTTCCCTGGGCCCATAACTGAAGCTTGATATATCATAAACTCAGAGGATCCGTCTAGTTTGAATATGTTCTGGGTTCTATCAGTAAACATACCTGGTTTCTCTTACTTTTGATTATGGTAACTGTCATTTATTGAATATTTTCTATGAAAAAGGCACTACAAAATTTTGAAGTAGATTATATTATTATCCACATTTTATAGATAGGGAAATTAACTTTCAGAGCTGATCCATATTTTGGTCAAGCCCCACAGCTAGCAAGAGCATCAAAAACCTATTTCAAACCCAAATCTGTCTGATGCTCTTGAACCCCAGGGTGCATGGCCTGAAAACAGTCCAAATTTACTATCTAGAAAGTATTCTTATTTTATTCTAGCAGCATTGGTTTCATTGCCAAGTCCTATGCCTAGAAATTGACACAAATTCCTGGTTACCCAAGGATTACCTTGGAGATCAGCATCACGAAACTGTTGTCCTTCCCAGATCTGTTTTCTTTGCTATTAAGGCAGGCCTCCCTGACAGTGCCTTCTTTCACATTTTGGGCCTCAGTACCTATGTAAATAACACTTTAGACAACCTAGGATCCCATGTCCTTGACCCCAAACTACAGTCTTCTTTCTTTGTATTCCACTTCAATCATTTAGTCCTTGGGCTTAAGTCCTTTTCTATATCTAAGATATCCTCCTTCTGACCAAAACAGTTCATCCTTTACACTCCCTCGTTTCCCGACCCCGGCACTCTGGTCCCCATGATCTCCTGGAGACTCTTCCCTCTTCCCACAGACCGTCACTTCCGTGCCCCGGGGCCTCATTCCAAGACCTCACGCTGCCTCACCTCAACCTCCTTCTTTCCTTTTGGCCCTTCGACGTTGCTGCGCAGGCTCGCCTACACAGCAGTGGATCACTTCTCACCAGCCCCGTCTTCTGCTTCCACACATAAGCTGCCGAGGCAGCCGCCACAAACCAAGTAGCCATGACGACCGACGCTGCCATAAATGTGTAGAACCCAGTCACAGCTGCCCGCTCAATCTCCGGTGCTCAGCGCTTCCCAGTCAGTCCCTCCATCTTGTCCCTCAGGCATTTTTCCAGGCCCTCACATTTTCCATAAGCATCTAAATCCCACTCTCTGGTGCAGAATAGCACTTGCGTCTTATTTCACATGCCTCGAGCTTCCAACCTTGCCCCCTCATTCTCGGCACTGAGAATCAATCCCCTTCTAGGACACAAAAGAAAGAAATTATAGACACTCCATCCACTTCCCACCACCAGATCCAGGTCATCTGCCACGCTTTCCTCCTGCCATCGTATCACACGTGGTCATGCATGAATAGGTCATGTAGAAGAGGTCGTTCTCCGATGTGATGTACCCAGCCAACCCCTCCTCTCTGTTTGTCTGTTACACATATAGCATGTGTATGACTCTGTGTCTCTGGCTCCCCTCTTGAACAGGAACTTTATTCTCTCATTGGTCAATTTCTCTCCATGTTCAAGCTCTTCTCTCTAGTTCATCATTCCCATCAGCATTCGAACATGCTCAAAGATCCCTGAGCCCCACATTCCCTTTAATATGACTACGATGACATGGAATTAAATCCTCTCTACAGAAAAGGGCTTGGAACAGAATGTGGTGAAAAGGATTTGTAATTGTGTTTCGGTGGGTCTATGGATGATGCTTTAATTGATTTAGATTGTACTTATCAATATTCTAAAAATTTCTTTAATTATCATCTAATACTTTCATAGGTAAAGTGTTGTTTTTGTAAAAGTGTGATTTTTCCTAACTGACACAGTGCATCGGTTTTTATAGCCAGCCGGTCTAGTTCAAAGAGTGCCCTGTCTCAGAGCACGGGGCAAAGTTTAGGCTGTCTTGCCAGCTCTGAGCGCCCTCTGCTGGCGAAAGGCGGTATAACATAAAGACAGGTGAGTTAAAAAAAAAAAAAAACACCACTTCATATTTATCAATCAGCTTGCAGTTTATGTTTTCACTTCCGTTATTGTATAATGGCTAGTGAACACGTTACAAGTAGGACTCTCTCTGTCTCCATGTGAGCTGCATATAATAGTTCTGTGCTGTCTCGAACAGCAGGCGACTCCAGAGCACTTTAAATACACCTCTTTAGAACTGACAGGTTTTGTTAAGTGTAAAATACACACCACAGTTCAAGAATTATAATGGGAAAACAGACTTCAAAACATCTAATTGATAATTATAGTGATTACTTGTTGAAACGATAATGTTTTGGATGTACTGGGTTAAATAAAAATATCTTTTGAAAATTAATTTCACCTCTTCATTTTTCACCTTTTTACATACGGTTATGAAAAAATTCTAAATTATGTATTTGGTTTGCATAGTGTTTCTACTTTACAACATGCCATAGATGCTTCATTCCAAAGTTAAAGTACCATGCATACACATCAAAGTAGGTGGCTAAAAAACAGTTCATGACTCACGAAATCATCTTGCATATATATCGGGGGCATAAAAAGACTTGGAAAATGGGCGCCTGGGTGGCTCAGTCGTTAAGCGTCTGCCTTCGGCTCAGGTCATGATCCCAGGGTCCTGGGATCGAGTCCCACATCGGGCTCCCTGCTCGGCAGGAAGCCCGCTTCTCCCTCTCCCACTCCCCCTGCTTGTGTTCCTGCTCTCGCTGTCTCTCTCTGTCAAATAAATAAATAAAATCTTTAAAAAAAAAAAAAAAAAAAAGACTTGGAAAGTAAAGATGGGAGAAGAGTTTGCTGATTTTTTTTTTTTTTAAATCAATTTTGGGTAGAGTTAGTGATGTGTTAAGTACTGGGAACGGCCAGTTCCCCTCCCGCAGACGGGACAGGGTGGGAAGTGCCTGTGCCTCATTTCAAGCATATTGAGAGGTGTCAGTTGCACCACTGAGTGAGCTTCCCTAGAGGTTGGCCATGGGGCCCGAGGAAGCAGAGAAAGAGGTCTGTGACCAGGACAGCAACTGCGCTTTCAGACCTTGTCAGAGTTAAGAACGCCTCTTTCCCCAGGCTAGGTGTGGACTAGTGTGTCACGGCCACAGCTTCTCCACAAGGGCCCCTGGAGGGTGAGAGGGAGTTGGAGTTGGACTTGTGACTGCTGGGAATTCAATGAGTAAAGGGCCGTGAAGGGGGTGAAGGGAGAGGGGAGCACACATGCCATGTGACATGCACTGCCCTTCTGAGTGGGCCCACTCTCCCCCACTCGCTGCCTTCACAAAAACTGCAAAAAAATATGAGAACTCTTTCACAAATTTCTGAACATGAGATGTGTGGCATTCATTTGAAATATTCATTTCTGCAAACATCATCTATAAGCAACTGATAGGTCAAAAACACACTGACCATCAGGGAAATACAAATCAAAACCTCAATGAGGTATCACCTCACACCAGGCAGAATGGCTAAAATTAACAAGTCAGGAAACAACAGATGTTGGTGAGGCTGCGGAGAAAGGGGAACCCTCTTGCACTGTTGGTGGGAATGCAAGTTGGTGCAGCCACTCTGGAAAACAGTATGGAGGTTCCTCAAAAAGTTGAAAATAGAGCTACCCTATGACCCAGCAATTGCACTACTGGGTATTTTACCCCAAAGACACAGACGTAGTGAAAAGAAGGGGCACATGCACCCCAATGTTTATAGTAGCAATGTCCACAACAGCCAAACTGCGGAAGGAGCCAAGATGCCCTTCAACAGATGAATGGATAAAGGTGTGGTACATATACAGAATGGAATATTACTCAGCCATCAGAAAGAATGAACACCCACCATTTACACCAACATGGATGGAATTGGAGGGGATTATGCTAAGTGCAACTAATGAATCATTGAATACTAATGATCAAAAACTAATGATATACTATTTGTTGGCTAATTGAATATAATAAAACAAACGAACAAACAAAAAACACACCGACCAGGTGGCCTCTCTGATCCTTATGCTAGACTCTTCCTAACATTCATTAATTTATTCATTAGATTTTGAGTAAGACTCTTGTTGAAATAACTTTCTAGGCCCCAAATGGAGCTGCGCCTGCCCTGGGCGGCCACGTCAATAAGCCAAATGTAGACAACTTTCATGTCCCTGTAAATGCTCCACTTGATCCGAAATGCAGTATATCCACTCAGCCAATCCCCAAACACCAAGCCAACTATGCACTCTATACTCATTTCCTTGTTCCTTCTTACCACAAATATATACTTTCCATTTATATTCATTCTTTTTTGTATTTCTGACCTTTCATCCATGATCATTTTCCTTTTGCCTGAAGAACACATACATATTTAGAGTGTGACTTCCCATAGTTTTAGTTTGAAAAGTTTCTCAGTCATTTAAAAAACTTTACTAGTGGACAGTTTTGAACACATATGAGTAGAGAGCACATTATAATATACCTGATTTACCCATTCCTAATGATTGATATACAACTGATCTTTTCCTACCTGTATCTCATTCACTTCCTACCCCCTGACATCATACCATTTCATCAGTGTGTATCTCTGAAACATAGGGGCTCTTTTTGTTTACAATCTGATCCCAACATCATCACACCTAAAAAATCAACACTAAGTCCTCAATATCATCAAATATCCAGCCAGTGTGCACATCTTCCCCATCACCTTATGAATTCTATTTTCAGTTTATTTGTAATTAGTTAAATTATTGCTTGCATCTTATACTCCTCCTTCTCTCCAGTTTCCTCACAGATAGATTTCATTTTGGAGAATTTTTGCTATTGTTTTATAAAGTTTCTCACAGTCTGATTTTGTAGACTGCAACCTTATTTGCTATTTAAAATGTTCATTAATGCCCTCTACTTCCTATAGTTTGGTAGATAAATCTAGAAACTTGGTGATTTTGTTGTATTATTATTTCCATTTAGAGGTATATAATATCCAATTCTCTCTCCTTTTATGATACCAAATGTTGGTAATCATTACCTAAATCTATTAGTTCTTTGAGGGTTGCGAAATGATCTCATTCTATCATTTTTTATTTGACTACTAGTTAAAATTTCTATAAAGGGAAATGTATTCTCATCAACTATTCATTTATTCGTCAATAAGGTACAGATCTTATATATATTTATATATATAAGATATATATATATATATATATATATATATAAACAGGCAGGATAAATGCCCAATTATTCCCCTTATTCACCAGTTTCAAAAATAATGAGTTGGCCCATAATATCTGCCATAGGTAAGTAGTAAGGGTTATTTTAAGAGGATAAAGATGCTTATAAAGACATGGATTTAAACATATTTGATATGCTTTTATTCATTTCAGTTATTATCTTTATTGATGCACAGCCTCCTATCTCTGGCTGGTGGGAGCATTTGATATGACCCTAGTAGTCTTCGATAACTTCTTTGCTATCTGGTAATAAAGATATTCCAGTTTTATCTTGTAAATTTAAACTCATGCCTAAAACTAGCCATATCTCTATGAAAGTCTGTTTTCTTTTGGTAGGAAATATTTCAAGACCACGATTTGAGTATGAAAAAATGTTCATTGCTACTAGGGTATCCATTCTTTCTAGGTTTCTTGGCATTTTCAGTGAACAAAAATGGTGGAAAATATTGTTAAAAATATGTATGCGTGGGGGTGCCTGAGTGGCTCAGTCGGTTAGGAATCTGACTCTTGATTTGGGCTCAGGTCATTATCTCAGATTCTCTCTAAAAAATATGTGTGTGTGTGTGTGTGTGTGGAAAGAGAGAAGAAGATATAAATTCATATATAGATAAAATCATTTGAAATAGTTCCCTCTGTGTGGTTATGTACCAACTGGGTATAGTTAAGTTCATTGTTTCATTTTACTTTGACTTTTAAAGTTTCCTTTTAATGTATAAAATTTTGTTTCAAAATTATTTAAAGTATCTGGTTCTAACATCAGATCTACAAAATAAGGTATATGCCACTCTGCCTGGGCTCTACATCTCCCCCCTACACATGTGTATCTCCTCCCTCCTTAGAGCTAACTTCAAAAATGCTGACATTCCATTTTACTTGTTATAAAAAATGTATACACAGTAGCATCATTTCCCCTCCCCTCCTCTTCCAACTACGTGGTAGAAAACTTTAATGCTTTCTCTACCTTGCTTTTCTCGTTTGAAAATATATCCTGGAGATCAGCCTATGGCTGAGATTTCCCTCTTTCCTTTTGTCGGCTAACTAGTACTCCATGATTCATTTATGAAAACAAAATGAAATGAATTTTTCAACACTGATCTAAAAAATGACTCAATTTGCTTTCTAAGAAATTGCCAAGAGTGATGTAAGTAAAGTGACCAAGTACACAGCTCCAAGCTTCCATTCCCCCCACAGAAATATAAAAAACACAAGCAGAAATCGTCAGAACCAACACTGTCAGAACTCTGGAACTTAATCAAAGACTTATAGTAACCAAGTGAACATAGATTCACGAAAATTTAACTTAAAAACAGTAGAAAAGCATTCAGTGTCTTGCTTGCGTTTGCCCTATCCGCTCTCTGGCTGGGCAGCAGGCTTGAAGACAGCAGCCTGCCTTTCCATTGGGGGGACCCTATTCCTGGTTCCAGAGGAAGCAGAGCAGGATTTATCTGCACATCTGTTCTAACCTGACTGGGGAATTCGCTGAAGGTGTGGTGCAAGGTGCTCATTTCTGTTTTCTCTAACTTGGAACTCACTGAGGACAGAAAAGCAGTGGGAATTATTTGAAAACATTGTAAAAGTAAATGGACAATTTGCAGACAGCTGAGGCAAGACATTACAGTTGAGACATGTAACAGACAGCTTACGTCTTAGGAGGGAAATGTGCAGAAAGTTTCTTTGTGAAACAGAAACAAAAAAAATACCCATATTTATGGGGAAATCTAGAAAGCCATGCACAAGTCCAAGGCAAAATGAATACTCAGAAAATATTCTTCTTAAGCTTTGACCTCAGATGGACCTTCGGCTCAGTGAAAATCCAGCTAAGTGTTAAAGGAAGGCTTCAGAACAGAGCCAATCTGCAAAGACCTTAAAAGAGATTCTTTTCCTTACCTCTAGTGTTCAAGAAAATCTCCATCAAACACAAGATGAACAAAACCTAAGAAACAGAGACTATAGAGACCACAAATGAAGGGAATACAATCTCTAAAAAAAAAAAAGGAAAAGTCACTAGACAAATGACTAGTGAAGGTTGACCTTCAACAACCTTCAACAATCAAAATGTAAAATAAAAACAAAAACCCTGGGGAAAAGGAAGAACATGACCTCCAGAGTTACCATATTATTCAACTGTCCAGTTTTCACAAGACATACAAACTCACAAACTATATGCTATCTACAAGAGACTCACTGTAAATATAATGGCATGAATAGGTTGAAAGTGAAAAGATGGGAAAAATGAGCTAAGTGGCTAAACTGATACCAGAAAAAATAGGCTTTAAGTGAAAAACTGCTAAAAGAGACAAAGAAGGATATTACATAGGAGGGTCAATTTCATCAAGAAAACATAACAATTATAAACACATGTGCACCAAACAGAGCCTCAAAATAAATACAGCAAACATTAACAGAATTGAAGGGGAAATACATAGTTGGAGACTTCAATACACCACTTTGGATACAACACCTAGATAAAAGATCGATAAGGAAATAGTGCACTTGTACAACACTGTAAACCAATTAGATCTAACAAATATATAGAACACCCAATCCAACAACAACCAAATACCATTCTTCTCAAGTGCACATGGAATGCTGTCCCAGAGAAACTATGTCAGACCATAAAATGGTCTACACAAATTTTAAAAGACTGAAATCGTACAAAGTATCTTCTCTGATTGCAAAGTAATAAAGATGGAAATCAAGAGAAGAAAGTAAGAATATTTACAATATGTGGAAATTAAGCAACACATCTTTATACAACCAATGGGTCAAAACAAAAATCAAAAGGGAAATTAGAATATACTTAGGGATAAAAGAAAAAAAAAACCAGCAAAAAACACAACATAACAAAACTTATGGGATGCAACAAAGGCAATATTCAGAGGGAAATTTATAACTGTAAATGCACGTATTAAAAAGAAAGATCTCAAATCAATAACCTAACTTTACATCTTTGGAGCTAGGGAAAAAAAAAAACACTACATTGAAAATTATTAGAAAGAAGAAAATTAAATTAAGATTCGAATGGAGATGAATGAAATAGAGAATAGAAAGAGAATAGAATCAACAAAACCAAAATTGGTTCTTGGCAATCTGCTGGTTGTGGAAGTAAGAGCAATGGGACAGTACAACCAGGAACGCATGGTCAGCAAAGGGTATAAACTTTCAGTTTAAGTTTGGGGGATCTAACATACGGCCTGGTGACTATGGTTAATCATCCTGTATTGTATACGTGAAATTTGCTAAGAGTAGCTCTCAAGCACCCTCACCCCACCCACCCCCAACACACACAGCCCCACGAAAGCTAAGGATGAGGGAGTTGATGCTGTGTTAGTTTCACTGTGCTAATCATTTCACAATGTATACACACATCAGAACATCATTGTACATGATAGTTTTATCAAAAATAAAAAAAATTTTTAAAAGAACACATGATCAGATAGGAGGCCTTTCAGCCAAGTGTTTAAGAAGTCCTTGTGACTTTCCAGGCCCTCAGTACTGTATGAGGCTACTCTTTCTGGGGCATCTTGAACCCGTAGCCTTTGATAGCAGGAATTCTAGAATGTTAGACTGCTGCGATGTGCTTATTACTGTATGTAAAAGAACTGAGTTAGAGATGATAAGTGGTGTCCCAAGGTCCTGAACCAAGTTCAAAGCCAGGACTAGCACCCAGGTCTCCTTATTCCTGTTGATGTATTTAGTACACTATGTTGCAGCCTTTGTGTCTTTAAGCAGGTAACCCAGATATAATGGGGAGCCAAATCCCTACCCCTACCCTGTGACCTGTAGTAATCCAAAGACTTCTATAAAGACTTCACCCAATTTCCAAGGTGTAGGAGGTGAATGTTCTCCTGGCTGCCTGTGTTTTAAGAAGGGGCTTTCTAGGGGCGCCTGGGTGGCTCAGTTGGTTAAGCATCTGCCTTCTGCTCAGATCATAATCCCAGGGTCCTCAGATCCAGCCCCATCGGGCTCAGCGGGGACCCTGCTTCCCCCTCTGCCTGACGTTCCCTCTGCTTGTGCTGACAAATAAATAAAATCTTAAAAAAGAAAAAAAAAAGATAAAAAGTTTAGTGGTAGTTGTACTTATATGTATTTTCTCAAAATCCACAGAGTACCAGGTACAGTGCAGACCTGAGTTGCTGCACTCATGGAGTCTTTAGTCATTCGATTATTCCGTGAATATCCACTTACCTGTTTTTCACCCACATACATCAAACTAAGTCACCAACCACCACACACAAAACAAAGCCACTTCTCTAAGCAACTTCAGATTTAGGAATATTTGTTGAGGACTTCAATGTACTAGGTATCAGCATCAGATTTGAGAGTATTTGTTGACAATGTCCACATACTAGATATCATCAACAGTGCTATACATGGTTACAGAATGTGGATGCAACTGGAGTGAGAGAAAATTCTACTGTTTTTAAACAAATATCTATTAGGGTTACTTCATAAAGAAAAAATACTCCTCCTCCCAGAGCTTCCCAAGTCCTTGAATGCAGTAAAGAAAACATGAGACCATTTTAAGAAATGGATGACTTTATTAAGAGAGAAGGACAAGACTGGTGTTTGCCTCAAACCATCCAGGAAAACAAGCACACAGACATATACATACTTTGGTTTAAAAATTATTCATAATATTAATGTTAAACCTGATATTTAAAGAATCAAATGGGACATGAGTGTAGAAAACAAACCATAAAAACGTAAGCTTGCATAGATGAACTAATGTAGATGTAGAACTGGCATTTAAGGGAGGCATGAGCACTGGAGAGTGCTGACTGACATGACCACCTCAACCTCCCAAGACACACGGAAGTCACCAGCACCATGTTTCTCGTGTTCCTCAATGAGGTCATCAACAGGAACGACTTGTGCTGTGTGAAGGTGAACGGAAATGGACGGTTTCCGTCAGCCTAGTCCAGATGGGTGTGTACATACCCACCAGTACTCAACACCAGTCACCTTTAAGGCATCCAGAGAGTGTCCCTCACAGTTTCATCTAATCTCTAAATAGGCATGTGGTTTGAGGTGGCCTCTTTGTTTTCTGTCCTCAGACAGACAACTGGATTCCATCAAGGTTCTGTTCAGTTCCATGAAGTAGCTATTTCAAAGCTGCCTTTCCTTCTGGGGCTCGGCTAAGAGTTGATGAGCCCTTGGGTTAACATCTCACTCATTTTTTAAACATATCCACATTCCAGATGCCAAAGGGCTTCTTACCAAAGAATCCGAAACTGCCTGGGCACTATGCAATTTTTCTCAGGAAAGCACTTTTCTGAATTTTAAGACAAATGACAGCACCACCTCTCATTTCCTGAGCAACTTGATTTATATGTGCATACTCCTGTACTTTATAATCCAGCACCTTTTCAAAATATAATGTTGTTCTGGGATGGATTCTTTTTAAGGAAAACCCTATTATAGAGAATTCTCATTGTGGAACAACTATATGCTATCTTCCCACTGTATCTCCTCATTATTTATAATACTTCATGAAACAAATATTGGGCTGCCTTTAAGAGGCAGGTGAAAAATATAGCTACTTCTGAAAAAGGGCATTTGGCTTTCAGTTTATAGCAAGAGCTAAAGTTATAGCCTACAGTGATTTTAGGGGCTAATTCAATCAGAAATAAAAAAATTCTGACATCAAAAACCCTCTTACTAAATTTAATAGCTAGAAACTATTTTAGCAATTATGGTCTGAAATTCAGTGCAACAAAAATATAGCCTAAGTATGCAATGTGTAATGGTATATTCTCTTAGCTGTCTTTTTACTGCTCTTAGTGCTTGCTCTTTTGTGAAGGACATGTCCCTCAAGAACCCTGTCTTTCAATTCTCCTGTTCTTTCTATATGAACCTCAGCAATGAGTAATGGGGCACTAACTAAGATGCATAATTAATTCGGTCCTCATCCGAAATGCCGGCAGCGCCGGCTCACTCTGCTATTGCAAGTTATTCAAAAGGAGAAACCCATCCTCTAGTTTGCCAAGAATAAACAATAGCATATAAAATGCATTAGGAACATGTTCCTAGGCAGTATTCACAGATACAGAAGGGAAGAAGATGGTTTCCAGCACTAGATATTTCCAACAAATCAACACGATTACTTAGATGATTCTGTCAATTTATGGCATCAAACACAACCTTATAAAAACACTCTGGTGTTTTCCTTACCACAGCAAAAGTTTTCCTGGTTAATTTTCTTCTAAAAGTAATAAAATAGAAACATTCTTCACATCTAAGGAGCTCCCATTTCAAGTAAATGTCTCTGTTTTGTTTGGTTTTCTCCTTTTTTTTTTTTGTCAATGGTATGCATTTAAAAACACAAGAGTGTTGGTGAAATCCTCACAAAACAATAATAATTGACTTTGCTACACAATACAGCCTTTGGAAGTATCTTCTATATGGTCACTTTGAACAGAAAGACAGTCAACTCTCTATTCAGGAAGTGATAACCGGGAGCATCTGGCGAGGGAATTCTCTCTCTCCTCCCGCCAGCCTGTTTTGGCCATGCCACTGCTCGTTCACAGACTGAGAGGCAACTCAATGAAATGATGTATCTATCAGTGTATAGGTCACCCATAGCTCAGTGGGAGGGAATCCAGAGTTTCTGATGGCAAGGATGTTTGCGGATCAGCTGTGAATTGTGTATCTCAATGGAGAATTGACGGTCATTCACATATAGGAAGTGCAGTACACTGACTCGGTCAGAATCAAACTAATTTAAGGCAATACTGCTCCTCGAGTGCAAGCCTCATCAGAAAAGTGAGTCTGTAAGAAGTAAAATTTTCCCAGTTTACCCCTTCCTTTTTGACTTCTCTGGAAGAAAACTGCAGCATTTCTAACAACAATTAAATGTCAGGAGCAACAACAGCCTTGACTCTCCCCTTTAATAATCCTAAGTATCATCAGAGATAAATGAGATTCTCTGACCAGGAGTCTGGATGACACTGTGCCCCGTGCAGCATTATCAGGACAGTCTCCAGTTCGCTCCTCCCTGACCACATTCCCTGTTATAAGCTAAAGGAGAAAAACAGGATTCTATCAACAGTAAGATAAGCAGTTATGGCTTTAAGACTCACAGGCACCACCAGATATGAGGAGAAAATGGGACCACTTTATCTAGTCGCTTCTCTATGAGCAGTAAGTAAGGGACAAAGTACTTTAAAAATCTGTTTTTTCCTTTTGGCTGAAAGAACAGGTTTTGGTTATTTTATGATTGTTTCTAAAAAGCCTGCATTATGAGAATATGGCACATGACCTGCAGTGAAATCTACCTGAACGGTGTTCCCTTTCACACCAATACTGTTTCCCCAAAAGGGAAAAAAAGCCTTTCAGTGCAAGTGCTATTGTGTTCTCAGTCCCTCGGAAAGCTGATTACACGGGGGTCTCACTCCCTTTATTTAGAGGGAAGCTCTTATGTCCAGTCACCAGTTATCTTTCAAGAAAACCATCATTGAATAAATGAATAATCCTGATATTCCCCAAAGTGATTTTTATACAAAGGCAACACCCATTAAAAATCAAGGCCCTAAAATGTTAACCACTGATGTGGTAAACTGAATGCACCGTATTATATAGCAGGTGTTTCCAAAGAACAATTTGGCACAAGACAAAAATTAGAGAATATCTGACAGTATTGAAGAAAATAATTATCCATTAAAAGTTAATTATATTTATACTGAAAAGTCCTCACATCGATGGAAATGTGTGGACAGAGTCAGCAATGACTTTATTCACCATCCAGTTCGGCTGCAGACCATAGTAGAGAAGAAAAGGGGAAAACGGGTCCAGTTCACAATTTTCTAGAGTGAGTTCAGTGGAACACAAGGCCCAAGGTCACCTTGGAAAATGTTGATCAAGATCCAAGTGGCCGCTGCAAATCTGAAAAGGTTTTCCTCCTGGGAAACATCTATCCATATTTTCTTTTCTAATTTAGATGTTTCTCTATGATCAAAAACCTAAGTCTTTTTTGAAGTTCGTTACTTTGTTGCTGGTTGTTGTAAAGTCACTCGAGAAAAAGTAATTCAAAGGTATGCAAAGTCACTTTCTAAAAATCTCAGTGTTCTTTCAAAGCATATGTAGCAACTGTCCAGTCTCCTGCAAAATAATTATGTCTAACAATGGTTTCACACTACAAATTTTTTTCAACTCAGAACATTTAATCTGACCCTTGTTGGACCTTGCTTCCAAGCAATGAATTACAAAAAGTTAGGTTGGGGGAAGAGGGTGTACACATCCAGAAGCCTTATGATAAGGCTCAAAACATACTGTGCTCATTCAACAATACTAGTGTTAATGGGGCCTCCAGAGAAAAGAAGTACAGAAACATTGCCAAGGCCAGCATATTAGTTTACATCACAACATTAAAGCATAATACACTGTGGGCCTAAAAATTAAATTGTGTGTGGTCCAGTGGTAGAAAGAGGAACAAAACGTTTCCACATTTATAGAAATATAACCAAGTGAAAAGCAGAGAACACAGTGAAGAATGTTTGGCAGTTCCTTTTAATATAGTTGTTAGTTACCTCTATAGTCTTAAAGATAATAATTATAATATTTGAATGAGAATTAGAGGATTTAACTAAGAAGAAGAAAAGAATTACTCTGATAATCTTTAAAAAGTGTTCGCTTTACAAAAAAAATAAAAATATTTTAAAATTCTAATTTTTTAAAAACCTAAAAAAAAAAAGTAACAAATTTTCAATACAGATGTTGAATTGGGTGTCACAGGGAACTACATCACCTCTGGCCGCTCACTAAGACAGCTGAAACACTAACATCCAAGGCTTAAATGTTAAGTGGCCTCACATTTTTTTGAATGAAAATATCTCCAGATAGCATTTTACAGTAATAAATATGATTGGATAAAGTACATGAGAAGCAAGACAAATGCAGAATTTTTAAAGTAAATCTGATCACCACATGAGATAGAAAAATAAACATTTATGAAATAAAAATATGGCAAATGATGTTGCCCATTTGCCTATCAAAATAAAAATACATTGTGTTTTCTTTAAAGTTACCACAAAAAAACTTTTTAAAACATGAAGCAAAATCACAGGGCAGACAAAGAAAAACATAGCATTACTAGAAGTCAACAAGGCCTAAGTTTTGGATACTGAAAGCACCTTCTAGAATGTGACTAAGGCTAGGACCTCCATCTCATCAGCCCTTGCCTACTTAACTCTGCTTCATTCATTTCATCAGGGTCATTCAAAGTCCTGTTTGTTTTTCTCTTTCCCCATTTCTTGAAAATGACTCATCTTTAAGGGTTTCTTTCTTTCTAGATTATCATTTCCCTAAAACTTGACTCTTAGCAACCTTTTACCCAAGTTTCTGCAATCCAAAAACGTTATGAACTAAAGATCTTTCTCAAAATGAAAGGACCCAAATCCACTCTGAGAAACTATTCTAAATAGCTTCCTGAATATTGCCTGACTTGAAAGACTATCCGGAAAGATAAGGCAAACAATAGGCAGTTCCCAGTGGGAAAAGAATGGATTAACAACCTTTTCTCTAGTCATCTGCGTATTTCTTTCCTAAACAAACACTACACTGGAATGTCAAAAACATCAAATTTATACAATGAAAAATAATGGAAAGTCAAGCCGAAGGGACATTTTTATATATGTGTAGCGTGACTGCCATTTATGTTAACTAACAAGTATGGGAAAATAAGCATTTCCACAAGGTTAAGGGCTGGACAAAGACTAGATTTCTCAAAGAGGGCTTTAAAGGTCCTGTACAAAGGAGTCCAATGCCATGTATCACTAACGAATATGTAAAGCCAATACCCGGGTAAAGAACCATTTTATCTACTTCAACTTCATGTTGAATTAATCTGATTACTGACAGACAGATAAAATATTTTTTGAGTGGCTGTCAACAAATACCACTGTTTTTTAAGTAAGAGGAAAACTTATCCATCTATGTTCAGAGAGAATGCTGGCATTATCACTTCTATAAACATCCTTCCGATTCCACTTCCCTGGGCTCTATATGTAAATATAATAGAAGAGAAGGGGTACAAAGTTTTTCACTTTTTCACTTTCAGTTGACTTTGCACAGACCTGAGTTAATAGTTCATAGAATTAAACTTTTGCCAATAAATACTAATAAATAGCCCAGTGCCCAGAGGCCTCCAAAAGATTTGCTATTCAGCAGAAGCAGAGAAAGTGTCAAAGAATGACATCTGGGCCAATTCTCCCAGGAGAGCTTATAAGGATATGCAAAACTGCTAGTCCTGGTGGTCAAAATAACATGTTCCAACTGTTCCAGGTTTTGTTTGTTTGTTTTAATACTTTATGGTTGTGATTTTTTTTATTTTCTTGAAGAATACAAAAAGCCAATATACCATACACTAATGCACGAAAAAAAGCTATTTCTTATATTCTTTTATTCTGTATTGCATCCAAACATTGTTTTACTCTGATCATAATCTCCACAAAATTCTAACTGCTAAATAAAGCCTAGTCTCTAGATACCAGTACTCCATACCTAACAAAAATGACATTTTACAGAGCTTTTAGATACTATATCCCAGGAAGCATATGCAGCAGAGAGGTGGCCAATATTCAGAAGCTAGATTTTCTTGTACTGCCCAAGTGATCAGGAATAACCAAAACGTTTTAAATGAATTAAAATTATTTACGGCCAGAAGAACACTTGAAGATAAATCCCAGGAATACAAACACAGGAGGGAAAAAAATGAGTGTGGAACGCATTCTGTATCATCCAGTAATGATTGCTACAGTGAGTCCGTTCTCAAGGCAGATTCCTAGGGTTTTACTGCTTATGATGGAAACCTTGGAAAGGAGAAAATAAGAAAAAACATCATTAAAGAAAAACCTCAGAAATGCTCTGCTTTCTCCCTGCTCAGGCAAAATCATTTATCTTTATTTCTATGCATATTTTCTTTGTTCTTTACTGTAAAATATTTACATACAGAGTCGCTGTGTTATTTCAGTATTACATATCAAATGTATGTCAAAGACAAAAGGCCTCCCCTAAAAAGTAGTGCATCAATTTGAGGGAAAAAAATCATGAGATACTTCCAGTTAAGCCAGCCATGATGGAAAGTCCACCAACTGATGGAAATTGTAGTGTATGGGGTTGTTTTGGTAATGTCCAACTAATTCCATCTTTTACATAATGTCTTTTGTCGGATCAACACTGGATGAATGTCTGAATGGAGAGGGTTGGGGTGAGGAGAGCGTTCTAAAAAAATATAAACGCTTGGCAACCTCCCTCCCCTGGAAATTCTGATCTAGTCAGTCTGGAATAGCACCTATACATTGATCTTCTGTAATGACCACTGGAAAAAAAAAATTAAATTTGGGAAGATTTGGAAAAGGATAATAAAAACATGACCTAAGAAATCTTCAAAAGCTGTAACAAACAACAGACATCAATTTACAGGACCCACTATTTGTAAAGTCTATTGCAATGTGCTTTCATGTATTTAATTTATATGATCCTGACAACACTGACACTATTGAAATCACTTCCATTTTTAGATGAAAAAATTAATACAAGAATTACCACCTTTTCATTATTTCATTTTATGAGTATCATAAAAATACACATAAGTGAATTTGTGTATGCTTGGAAGAACAGCTACATGCAACTGATGAGGGAACAGAAGGCTGGCTGAAGACAGAACGTAAGCGGACAACCTACAACCTCCCCCACCCCCCACTCCTGAGTGGGACACGTGTGACATTCTTCCAGGAATCTCCTAACCTTAACGTTAATGCCTTGCTAGAGGGGAGAAACAACATTAACTTGACAATGGCAAGGCATCCGGTATCCTGGTATCTTGTAGGTCCTCCTTAGCAGATGAAAATTCTCTTGAAACCTCCCTTTTCCTTACCTCCCCCAACACCATAGTATATAATCAGTCACCCCTCACAACCCCTGTGCGGCAGCTCTTTCTGCCCACGGGTCCTGACCCCATGCTTTAATAAACCACCATTTTGCACCAAAGACGTCTTCTTAGTAGTCGGCTCCAGACTCCACCCCACTGAACCTCACCTATCTATTTCTTTCATTTTAAAGATTTGGTACATATAAAATAAAATGAAATACAATACAATACAATAAAGATCTGGTCCAACTTAGACCTCATATTCTTTCCTCATCTCCTTTGCCCTGATTTTCTTTCGTGTGATAAAAGTTTTGTGTGAATTGTACACGTATGTATGTACTTTATTTTTTATTTTTTAATTTCTTTTCTTTTTTTTAACTTTTTATCTAAATTCCAGTTAGTTAACATACAGTGTAATATTAGGTTCAGGTGTACAGTATAGTGATTCAACACTTCTCTACATAGCACCTGGAGCTCATCACAAGTGCCCTCCTTAATCCCAATCACCTATTTCACCCATCCCCCCCTTGCCCCTCCTTTCTGATAACCATCACTTTGTTCTCTATAGTTAAGAGTCTGTTTTCTTGGTTTGACTCTCTTTTTTTCTTTTCCCTTTGCTCCTTTGTTTTGTTTACAGTCACCCTTTTAACAATCTGATGAAAGCTACAAATTCTCCCTGGAGGAAAATGCACATACATATACAATCTTGCATTCAGGTTAAGGTGTTTTGTTTCCTGTTTTATCTTTTTTTTTTTTTAACAAATGAAGAATACTGTAATAATCTTCCAAAAGGAAGGATAACTTATTTTGCCACTCTAGCAATCTGTAAGACATCATCTGATATTTCCAGCATAGCATGAGGATTATTAAAAAAAATCCTAAGCTTGATCATATATATTTTTCTTACCTTTATGGGAGGATTCTGATTTTGAGAAATGACGTGTGGAATTATGGTTTGTAAAATGAGTGTAATCCAAATCTTCAGCCTCTGTCATGGTAGGTGGTGGTGGCCTGAAGGGAAGTCAGAATTTAAAGAGATATTCTAATAAGTGGTGACCACAACTCCACCTCTCATTGGAATACATGGTAAAACATTTTGGTAGAAATGCAAAGGTACAGTGTAGGAGAATTCTCATCTTAGTTCCTTGCCTACTGCGTGACCTTGAATAAATTATTTTATTTTACTGTTCCTTTGCTTTGATGCACATAATTCAATAAAAACAAGTATTTTCTGAGCACCTAATATGTGTGAGGCACTGTGCTAAGGACTAGAGAAACAAACATAAATGAGATGTGTGCCCACTGCCATTAATGAGAAATCGACTTTGTTTTGGTAGGTTTTATGAAGAAAAAAGGAAAGGATAGAAGGGAAGTAATAAAGAAAGTTAAGAAAGGAAGAAAGAAAAATGGAGAGAGGGTGGGGGTAGCAGGAGGACAGGAAAAAAGGAAAGGGGAGGGAGAAGACATGGGTCAACATATAAAATCTAGAGCAAAGTCGCTCAATCCACTAGGTGGCAAAGCAGAGCTTAGAGAAGGAAAGGACAGTCCTACATTGGCAACTTTTCATGTCAAAAGAAGACAAAATGTAAAAAACACTGGGGAATTTTTGCTACTCCAAAATTTTAATTATTTTAAAATCATGTTACAGAGATTTTCTTGCAAACATTTGGCACTGATGAAGATAAGAACAAAATCCTTTTTTTGGTTGTTGTTTCTCAGAGGTATACTTAAATGTTGCATTAAAGCATGGAACCAGATGAGGTAACAGAATACATCAAATATATAACCACGTTGTAGGATGTTTTTTGTAACCATATATGCAATGTGGAAGGCGTAAGTATACTGCAGTTCAGAAAGTTATGATGAGTTTGGTACAAAGGGCTCTGTCATGTAAGAATAAAGACAAGTGATTTTAAATTTCCCACTCTGTCCCTAAGCACCAGGTCTCTTGCTGGGTATTTGGAGTCTGACACAGGTCAGCACAGGATGTAAACTCGTGCATATACTGAGGACTGTGCTATGGGTTCTACTCAGATGATCTCAATTAACTTTCAGTACAAGTCTGAGGGCAGCTATCACACACATATTTTAGAGGTAGATTAGGTTAGATGAGGTAAGTGATCTGTCCAAGCTCAGACAGTTGTTAGGTGGCAGGGGCGGGGCTCAAACTCAACTGCACTTCAAAATCAGTGTGCTCTTTACTACACTCCGCTGTGCTACACAGGTGTGTATTTTTATCAGCAGCAGTATCTGCATTCAAGACTACACACACACACACACACACACATATGTATCTTATACTTGCAAACGGTATTTGGCTTATTTTTTTATATTTTCATCCTTTTGTTATACATATATAATATATAATATAATTAATGCGAGCATAACAAATGATACGGTATTTTTGATTTTTCTTTCTGTAACTGATAAAGACAAGTGTTCCCTTCAAGTCAAAAAAGACTTCAGTTCTACCAATCATAGGTCACTTTCACTCATTTATAATAGCTATTTTTAATATAGGCTCATTTGATTATTCACTCTTCAATATGCCAAATATTTTTAAAGTTAACTATTACATTTCAGAAACTTGTTTTCAACTTTAATACATCTTTTTAGATAGACATTCCAGATTGGTCTATCATATCTGATGTCAAAATTATTAGTGTTCGAAAGAGCCCCAAAATTTGGAAGACTCGGAAAAACCCAAAAGATTATTTTAATTCAGTTGACTAAAGAAAACATAATAAACCATGACTATTTACCTACTGAGAAGAGATTAATTACTTCTTATTTTACTTGGATATTGCAGGGATGAAAATAAAGTTGGCCTTAAAAAAAACCTTTGGCATGTGCTTAACTAAAAGATACAAGAACCAACTTTAAACAACTGACAGAATATACTACTGTTGCCCTAAGAGCCTTACAAACCTCATGTAGTTTTCTGAAGGACATTATCTTCTAAAAGCCCATGGGTTTAAAAATAGAATACAGTTGGCTTTTTTTTTTTTTTAAGTAGGTGGGCGTGGAGGAGCCAATGTGGGGCTTGAACTCATGCCCCTGAGATCAAGACCTGAGCTGAGATCAACAGTCAGATGTTTAACTGACTGAGCCACCCAGGCATCCCAAAAGAATTTGGCCTTTTAAGGACACTAAATATATTCACTTTAAGTCAACACGTCTAGCAGCTTAAGTGTGGGCAATGAGTGGCAACAGTGTGTATTTTCCAATGTGATAAAAGTTAATACATAAATTAATAATTAGGACCAAAATTCAAAGTTTTAAAAGAGTTTTCAAATGTTAAATTTAGTGTTACTTTTGTCTTTTTGTATATAATATTCTTTCTATTCCAATCAAGTTTTGTTTTGAAAAGCAACAGAAAGCAATAAAGGACAAAAAGAAAGAAAAAAAAAAAGGATTGCTTCCCCAGAGACTTAAATATTGCCAACTGCAGGTATGAGGTAGAAAGACAGCAACTGCTCCATGAACTATGACCCCAGACTGTTTGAGAGAAGTCTGAAAGTACATACACCATAACCACAGCTATTTGATCTAGTGGGATTTAGAATAGTCTACCATGTCTCAAATAAGTGTTTGCCAAGACTTTGAGACTCATGCAGAAACGAATTTAAGCATGTGTAAATGTCATGCACACACCAGTGTGACCATGAAACTCTAGCCCTGCATAGGTAAAACTTTAAACTTTAAAACCTGAGATTTTACTGGGAAAATGGTTAAGCTCATCCCTTCTTAGCTGAGGACAGTGAATCCAAAGACAAGAATTGGTCCTAACAAAAAACACATCATTCTTTATATGCCCTAGTTTCTATAAAATTACAATCTTCCTGATTTGACTTGTTCGATCCAGGTTAAGAATGGAAACAAAGTTTGAGAATAATCCTGCAAGACTTGATACCACTTTACAACTGCAGACATCTGGATCTCCTCTCTAAAGAACACTCTTCTCAGACAATCCACATCTCCTTACTCACCCCAAAGTCAAGTTCCTCACTCCCCTTTTCAGGTGGCATCTTACCGTGCTGGCCTGTCATTCTTAGAACGGTGAGGGTCATCACTCTCTTTTGACTTTGAGTGTGCCGATTTAGTTGTTTTTGGCTAAGGACAGAAAAAAAAAAAAGAGAGAGAAAGAAAAACACACATATATAAAATGGCAAATAAACAGAAAGATTGTTAGGTTTAGAAAATATCTAAATCATGTCGAACTCTAGTAATTTCAACTTACACTTACATTCAGTTAAACAACCTAAGATATTTTTACACATAGCCACTCAGAGATAAAAAAAAAAAAAAAAAAATTACAGTCACATACGTACACTGGAAGCGGTCAGGGCAGCCAGATGAGTGGGCTAACTACACATGAACATGCTCCCCAACAGCAGTGTGCCCAGCTACCCATTATTAACATAATAGCTGCAGAGCAGCTGACAAGAACTTCCCGAGTCTACGGAATGTAGGTCTGTGCTCTTAAACTTATTTCTGAACATCTGACTTGGGGATGGTGATTTTCAAGCCAGGAAACTAAGGAACATTCAATCCAACCTTTCTAAGAGAAGAACTATACCAGCACCAATTACAGAATCTAGAAATTAAAGAAGTCTTGATACTTGCTAGAAATGTGGCTTTCCCCTTTTATTTGCCTGATTTGCAATTCTTAAAAATACTTACTTCTTCATGGTTGAGCTAACAAAGAATTGAGTAACTCCCAGGCAATTATTTGTAGCTTAACTTATATAGCAGAAGCATATGGGAGCCCTTCTACTGAAATGAAATACATTTGTTAAGAAAAATCCTGAATTACTAAGAGGGTAAAAGAAAGAGAGACCTATACATAATTAATAATGCTTTCATTTGTTTTCAGACTGACAACTGAATAACTGAGCAGCAGGAAACAGTAGAGCAATGCTATTATCATGGTTTCTAAGTCCTCTTTTTCCTCCTAATCAGTGCTGAAACTGAGACAGAACCAGAGACCCAAGGGAGGAATTTGTTCGAGAGAGAGAGAAAGAGAGAACAGTGCTAAACATCACTATGTCATGAATACACAGCCTAGCTGCATCCTCCCAGGCCTAGTACAAACTCCCTCTCTGAAAACCCTTTACCTTAGGAATTCTTCCTCCCTGCAACTCTGCTCTTCTTCTACTCTGCTTTCTTCAGCCAGCTTGACCTTGTATTTGTTAGCTGTCTACACTGTCCTGTTTGTCCTCCTACATTATACAGTATTATGAGGAAAATATATCTTTGACCTTCCCTGTTAAGTCCAGAGTGGTGCACTGCACACAGTAACTAAAGAGTAAAGTCTGTGAAACTGGACTTGCAACCACCACGTACAATAATTACATTACTTTACAGCAGAATAAACTGCAGTCACTATTTTGTCTAGTGTTCCTAATTAATGAGGGGAAGACGACAGTCCAGGCTCTTGCTAGACAGTTCCTACTCTCTGACATAAGCAATGGTTGCTGGTGTATCTACCAGTCTGCCATGGATCAAGTGATGTCAGAGGAAAGAGAAATAATGGGTATGTGATCATGGATGGACAATATAAGCACACAGAGAAAGGAGAAAGAGAAAGAAAAGGCCACTGGAGAAACAGGAAAGCATGTGAAAACATTATATTCTCCTGTAAGGTAAATATTAGTAAAACTAAGATTACTCATGACCAGAGGCACCTGCACCTCAACTGATCTTAAAATCAATGGAATGAGTTTTCAATCTTAGCAGTTATCTTTTCACAGTTACTTTGAAGAATTAAGATTTTTTGTAATGAAGTCACTTTTACAAATTAGATTCATATACGCAATACAGAGAATTTGTAGACTCTAAATACAGTCGCAGAACTTATCCTAAAAGCAAAGTCCCTATTATAAAAATCAGAAAAACAATAAACAGAACTTACCTTCCAATCAGGGTCATGCTTCCTTTTGTCCAAAGACGATTTCTCCCGCTCCTTGGCCTTCTTGTAAGCTTTCTTTTCTTCAGCCATGAGAAGTCTAGCGATTTCCTAAACAAAATCCAGTCAATACCACTGACTGCAGAGTTGTGGGCAAAAACTACTGGGATATTTCTAAAGAGTACTGGCTAAACAGACTTATTAACTCATATGAACTCACCTCATCCTGCGCTACTTGAGCTGCTCTCACGTCCACCTGGGTAGCCTAGGGTATAGAAAATACACAAAAGAGTAATTTAATTAGAATCTGTGCTGTCCATTTGTGCTGTCCATTTTAAAAAATCTTCCAGAAAGGGGCGGCCTGGGTGGCTCAGTCATTAAGCATCTGCCTTCGGCTCAGGTCATGATCCCAGGGTCCTGGGATCGAGCCCCGCATCGGGCTCCCTTCTTGGGGGGAAGCCTGCTTCTCCCTCTCCCACTCCCCCTGCTTGTGTTCTCTCTCTCTCTCACTGTGTCTCTGTCAAATAAATAAATAAAATCTTAGAAAAAAAAAAAAACTTCCAAAAAATAAACCGGTATTTCAAACCAGTTGTAGTTAACATCCCTGAAGTTTAGTTGGTATACTTTCACCAGCCAGAGCAGGGGCTATTTTTATCAAATTCCAAAGCAGATTACTAAAGGATTATCTGAACTCAATAACAGAGAGAGAGGGATATGGAATTCTGTTGCTAATGCTTACTCAGTAAGTAAAACTGGACAGTCTATTCCCATTGTGTGGATTTTTCCACCCATAAAAAAAGATATCAGCTTCTCAACTCATAAAGGTTCATTATGCCTATTACATAATCTCAAGAATGATTCAATTCAAGAAAACCTAGTGATTATCACCTAAACTTTTGCATGAAAATTTGCTCACCAAAATTTCCTCCTCTTGCAGTTTTCTGGCAATTTCAGCATCATACCATTCTTGATCTCTGTGGGCCACTTGTGATGGAGTAGAGACAGCTTCTTTCATCCCTCTTGGCTTCATTCCTAGAAAAACTCAATGTAATGAGGCAACTGCACTTGTTTTCTGAAAAGGTGCAAAACTTAAAGAAGTTCTTCTTTAGTATCTACCACTGACAATACTGCGAACACCACAGAATTCAGTGTAGGGTGCGCCTGAAATAATTTTTCCCCTAGGCATAGAAATGGCAAGGCAGATTATCCACACATTGAAACAAAGTTACCCACATAAAACTGCCAGGCAAAAAACTCGCCTTTCACATAGTTTCTTCAACAGCAGAAAATCACGCAATGAACTCTAAGTGAGGCTTTTGCAAAACAGCAAGTGAAAAAAAAGGTGAAGTCATTGAAATAAAAAATAGAGTAAAGAAAGGTACAGAGTTGGGAGCTTTAAAGAGGCTAAACTGTCAAGACTGGATGAAATGAGGGTCTTCCTTCTATTTAACTCAGCCTTGCATACTTTACTTCAGAGGAAACAGAAACAGTATCACCTGGGAGTTATGTGACAGTCCCTGTGAGCCGACCAGTGACTCCACCATACCTTCTGCTCTGATGGTCAACAAACCCACTTGCTTTAGATCTTTCCTACAGCTTTGATTAGTTCAAAGCTAAATTTTAGGCAAGATATAACATAAGGGAAATACCAGAGAACATAATGAATGACCTTAGATTTCTATTCCTCTCAGGGAAAAGGTACATGGGGAACTGATGGGAAATTTTGGCATTTTACTTTGAAATGTTATAAGCAACATGTATACCTTTTATAACTTTTAATCAAGTGGTAACTGCTAATGTTTATTTCAAAATTGCAGATATATCCCTCTTGGTATCCTGTATGAATTACAATTATTCAACAATGTGAATGTATTGTATTCAGAAGTAATACAAATTTCTAATGCCATGAACAAGATTAACCATCTGGAATAGTGACTTCCAGTAAATGAACCACTGAAGGGAGAAAGAAAATTTACTCCTAATTGCCTACTTCTTTGTATCAGTGGTTGTCAACCCTAGCTATATATTAAACTCACTTGGGGTGCTTTAAATAAACATAAAAATCTTTGACTCAAACCTCAAGGATTCTAATTTGAGTAGCCTGGATAAGATCTGGCTGTCGGTACTTTGGTTGATTGTTTTAAATCCGGCCGTTGGTACTTTGGTTGATTGTTTTAAATCCTAATAGTTGATGCTTGCTTGAAATTGGCATTGAAACTACTGGTTTACTGTATTATAGCCATCAGAATAACCATACATTAAAACAATTTTTATCAAAATGCCTCACTACACTGACAAAAGGGAAGAAAAAAAATACAACTAAATTCTGGGCACATGAAGAAATTTAAATTATCTGGTGAAGTCTCTCTTTATAGAGCTTTATACCTAGCTCTGTGGTAAATCCAAAAGCCACGGACTCATCTGTCTTCCCCACAGATACAGACTATTAAACCTGGCTTTCTTAGCTTTAGGCCTATTAGCACCTGTTTATTCAGAATACAGAATCCACTTCAACTTCCCATCATCTCTAGAGCTACTGACTCTTACATTGCTGGGCTGGGCTGGCTTTAATCCAGATTTCTGAGTGGTCTGGGACAGTCAGGAAAAAGAGAGATATTCCCAAGAGTGGACCATATTTAAATGAAATATAAACCTCCCTGAGTTATCATTATCATTAGTTCGGTCATAACTAGAAAACAGTATTTCAGGGAAAATAAATGAAATTAGATAGGGAACTGGAAATTGGACAAAGTCGGTGGAAAAGAGGCTGTGATACTATTCTCCCATCTATAGGAAACTGATACTTCTTTAAGCAGCTCAAAGCTTCACTGAGTCTCACAGGAAAGATCACACTTAGGCCTTACTCCTTCCATTTTGCCACCAGTGAAAGAAACAATAGAGTGGGATGTGCTCAGATTTCAACACACTAAACCTTCTCCACTCTTACTCTACATCACAGAATTCACTGAGAAAATATTTTGTTTTAGTATCTTTCAAAGACACTTAGAAGACATTCAGACTTAATTGGTTTGACAGGGTGATAAGACTGTCACTTCCAGGCAGTTTAAAAGAAAATTATACATAGGTCAATGGAACAGAATAGAGAGCCCAGAAATAAATCCATGGATATATGTTCAATTAACCTATGACAAAGAAGCCAAGAATATACAATGGAGAAAAGACAGTCTCTTCAGTAAATGGTGCTGGGAAAACTGGACAGCTACATGCAAAAGAATGAAACTGGACTTACACTATATAAAAAAATTAACTCAAGTGGATTACAGACCTGAAAGCATAAAACTTAGAAGACAACATAAGCTCTTAGAAATGATTTTTTTGGATTTGACACCAAAGTAAAGGCAACAAGAGGAAAACTAAACAACTGGGAATACACCAAACTTAAACACTTCTACCCAGCAAAGGAAACCATTAACAAAAGGAAAATACAACCTATGGAATGGGAGAAAATATTTACAAATTTGATAAGAGGTTAATATCCAAAATATATAAAGAACTCATACAACTCAATAGCAAAAAACAATCTGATTTAAAAATGGGCAGACGTTCTGAATAAATATTTTTCCAAAGAAGACATACAGATGGCAACAGGTACACGAAAAGGTGCTCCACATCACTAATCATCAGGGAAATGCAAATCAAAACCACAATGAAGTATCGCTTTGCACCTGTTAGAATGACTATTATCAAAAAGACAAGAAATAATGAGTGTTGGGGAGGATGTAGAGAAAAGGGAACCCTTGTGCACTGTTGGTGGGAATGTAAATTGGAACAGCCATTGTGGAAAACAGTACGGAGGTTCCTCAGAAAATTAAAAATAGGACTACCATGTGATCCGGCAATTCCACTTTTGGGTATTTTTCTGAAAGAAACAAAAACACTAACTCAAAAAGATATACGTACCCCCATGCTCACTGCAGCATTATTTACAAAAGCTAAGACAAGGGAACAACCTAAGGGTCCATCAACATATGAATGGATAAAGAAGATGTTATACACACAATGGAATATTATTCAGTTATAAAAAAGGACATCTTGTCATTTGCAACAACATGGAGGGACCCTGATGGCATTATGCTAAGTGAACTAAGTCAGCTAGAGAGAAACAAATACCTTACTACCTCACTTATATAGAGAATCATAAAAAAAAATAAAAAAAGAAAAGCACTCATAGATACATAGAAGAGACTGACAGTTGCCAGAGGCAGAGGGTAGGGAGTGGGCAAAATGGGTGAAGGGGGTCAAAAGGTACAAACTTCCAGTTATAAATAAATAAGCATGGTAACTATAGTTAATAATAATGTACTGCATATTTGAAAGTTGTTAGGAGAGTACATCTTAAAAGTTCTCATCACAAGAAAAATATTTGTACCTGTATATGGTGATGTTAACTAGATTTACTGTGACACATTTTGCAACATACACAAATACTGAATCATTACGCTGTATAGCTGAAATTAATATAGTATGTTAACTATACCTCAATATAAATGAATGAATGCATGAATGAATGAATGCATAGTTAATGAGTAAGTATTTGAGGTAATACTCTCTAAGTCCCAAATATCTAGTGGGGAAACAGTTTATTTGAACTATCGATACATCACTGGAATTTACATGTCTCACAAGCAGAAAATCTCAATATTAGATTTCTGGCAGGACTGCTCACTAAATGCAGTATGCTCTGTACCAGAGGTAAAAAGAGCTCGTGCAAGTATGTAAGAAGAACTTCAGATACTACATTGGAAGGCTGTACATTATAGAAAACAGAGATGCTTTAAAAATTTTTAAAGTACAGTTAATTGAAGGAAATTAATAGAATGGCTGCTCTTATCTCAATAGCCTAAACAATCCAAAAACTAGCTTTCAGAAGATCAGGTGAGGGCCACCTGGGTGGCTCAGTTGGTTTAAGCAGCTGCCTTCAGCTCAGGTCATGATCCCAGGGATCGAGCCCCAAGTCGGGCTCCCTGCTCAGTGGGGAGTCGGCTTCTCCCTCTGTCCCCCACCCTGCTCTCTTGCTCTCTCTCTCTCTTTCAAATAAATAAATAAAATCTTTAAAAAAAAAAGATCAGGGCAGCCATACTTAACGGTTGCACATTCAATTCTTTTGTTTTTTCTTTTAGAGACAGAGAGAAGGGGGGAGCGAGAATCCTAAGCAGGCTCCACACTCAGCACAGAGCCCGGCAGAGGACTCGATCTCATGACCCTAAGATCATGACTGGAGCCGAAATCAAGAGTTGGACACTTAACCGACTGAGCCACCCAGGCACCCCTGCACGTTCAATTCTTAATCTAATCCTTGCTTGTCTTCTTTTGTTCATCATTCTCCAGTTTAAGGACACAAGAACCTCCCCCAACAAACACAAATAAAGCTTACCTTTAAATTCTCACAGAATAAGCAAGTACTAATATTTAAGACACATCTATCCCAAACTTGGGATAAGGTAAAATGAGGACTGATAGATTCTTGGATATCATGCAAGAATATTTTTTCAATAAGCCAGTCTGAAGCTTGGGGAATGTCACAGCAGAAGGGTACAAACGTTTTAGGGCCCTGAGAGGCTAGAAGTTAACCTGCAGGAAGTAATAAGCTGTTACGATTTAATAGCTCATTAGAAAAGTTACCCTCAAGGAGATAGGGTTTTACTGACCTTTAGAAAGTTAACTAATCTTGTATTTAATTTCGCAATTGTATTTTGCATTCCTTTTTCAACTGACTATGCAAATCATTAGAACTAGCTCTTTGTCATCCTGCTAGTTTGTTCATTACTAACTTAAATAAAACCTTGGCCTATGCTAACAACTTTAAGTTAAACTGTGCTTTTACAAAAACAAGAATAAACACCAGTATTTAATAATTGCATTTTAAGATTGCCAGTAATCTTCTATTCTAGGGGGTCACAAAATCAAATGCCTCAGGTCTCTAGGAAGGTAAAATTTGTAAAGTTGAATACAGAATGACAGATTAGCAGCTACATTTTGGTACCTGCCTAGCCACAGTGTTTTCTAAACTACTTGTGGGGGGTGCAGGGAAGAGGGAGTTTACCCACAATTCCAGTAGGAGGGTTGTGAATCAGTGTTTCATTTCATATTAGTTTTACCCTTCCTAAGCCTGTTTAAGAAAGCCTCAAGTATAACTAAAAGCCATAAAGATTAACCGGCCCTCAGAGCACACTTAAAAAGTCAGAATCACAGAATCAGAAATGTAGAGGTAGGAGCAACCCTCCCCCATGTTAGGACTCCAACATGTCTTTCTGCATTTGGATACAGATAGTATAACTTACTATAGAGAGTATATCACTGCCTCCTCTACTCCCACATAGCTCTTTGTTCAAAGTATACCTAATTTGCAATTGTTTGTTTACATTCATTCTACTTTCTGGTTTGACTTATGTCTCTGAGGCTCAGATCCAAGCATTTATCCCCAAACATAAAGCCCGAGGCAGGAATATTTTCAGCAGATACTCAATATGGTTGCTGAACTTATTTCATTTTCTTTATGACCAAGTCTTTTAATAACTTAAGTGACTAACATCAAAGGAAGAGATAACATGACAGAAGAAACCAACTGAATCAACCTGAATCTGCAACACAGAAGTAGAGGTTGGCTGGGCAGTGATAAGGAAGAAAATAAGAACAGATGCCTCCATGGTACTCCCCAGTAACCGTTGTGTCTCTGTAAAACTTCAGGAAGAGTAAAGTAGAACCAGGGAGAGGAGTACGGTCTAATTACGACTTACAGTGAGTGGTAGAGCCACAAGGAAAACATCACCACAGCAGTTTCCAGGTAAGAACAGAGAGAACCATTACTGTGTCAATGAAGGATGTCAGAGTTAAACCTCAAAGATGCCAGAAATTTGAGGCTCAAGTCTAACATTCACCTCCTTCCAAACAAATGCCAAGAACATACCCGATGCTGACATTTCAGAACACCAACTGCAGCCTTAGAGTCAAAGATGGTTACAGCTTAGAAAGGAACTTAAGGCAATGGTCTTCCAACTTTAAGTACGAGTCTAAAACAAGTCCAAATCACCAGGAGCAACTACAGAAATGATCATATGAGATCCAGAAAGCTGCCTCTTTAGAAAACAGCCCAGCTGATTCTGACAAAAATAGCCTAAGGCCCACAATTAGAAATATGCTGTTATAAGAGACTGCCTATTCAATCTCTCACTTTACAAATGGGAAAGATGAGACCAAGAAAAGCTAGTATTTCCAGCCTTGTTGGTTTTCTAGTTAGGTAAATATTATGAAGACAGTGTCAACACATCTGACTTACAACCCGAAATTCAGGAGCTTTGATTTGGTATCTGATTCTCTGGTATACGGTCTTGGCACATGAAGAACTGTATCTGGGGTGGGCACCTCCACTGCAATCTGGGGCTAAAAGACCTTTGGTGTATTTTCTTAGAAGGCAGCAGGAAAAAGGTACAAATATTTTTCCTCTTAGTATAAACTTGTTATTAAGTAGATACCTTTTATAATATTTAGCTCCAGGATTTATTTTAAAGCCATGAGTACAAACTAGAGAGAAAGAATAGGTTGCTTAAGATGCTTATTAAATACATTTGCTTGTATGCATATACATGATACCAGGACTTTCAAGGTGACTGTCCTTCATTACCTGTGTCATGGAGCTGGAGCTGTTCCTCACTCTCTGAGAAGGGAGGAGTCCTGGGCCTGTGTCTCCTTTCTCTGTGCTCACCTTGCCCATGGTCCCTCCCATATACAGCTTCCTTGCAATGAAGCCCTGCTTTCTGTGAAGACTTGGGTGAAAGTTGGTCTTGGTGTCTGGACTGTTTTTCCCAATTCCGAGTTCGATGGATACTGTTAGCCTCCCCATCATCAAATCCAGTGCTCAGAAACACCTCACCACTGATCTTGGGAAGCGGAGGTCTCTGAAGTCTCTCATGATCAGACCGTTTCCTTTCACGCTGCTCAGTGTCAATTTGGGAGTTGGCCCTCACTTTGCCCAAGCTATAGGATGAGAGAAATCTCCCTGATGAACAATGATCTTCTAGTTCTTCCAAGTTCTCCACTGGATGTTTGGGTTTCTTGTTCCTTTGCTTCACATGGTTTCCATCACTTTGGAGTCTACATGACCTTGAGACTCCAGAACCCAATTCCCTTGCCCTCCTTGACTGTGGCTGGTCTGAGTGGAAGTGCAGGGATGTGAAAAATAGAAATGCAGGTTAACTTAATGAGAGTATGAACTCACTATACAGGAAAGACTGGGCCCAAGTTTAATGTATTTTAAAATGGAGAAGACTACTTTTTCCACTTAACAAACTGAAAAGAGGGGACAGGCATTTATTGGAATGGTCCGTGGATACATGAAGGATTCTGGGTACCCAGTCAAAAACGTAAAAGACTAAAATAAAATTATATGAAATATATCTGAAAGAAGAGCTTGATTATGATCAGGGAGTTAATACAGTACTTTAATATTTGCCAATAACAAAAACCACAGCCATTAAATGTTAAATTCTACTTATAATACCAATTTGGAACTACTTTAGGGAGAAAATAGGGGTTGAGGGAGTCTTAAAAACAGAGAACAACTAAGCCTGGTGATAACTAAGCTTTCCAGGAAGAGGCTTTCAAATATTCTTATTGGAAATGACAATAAATCTCTATCAGAATGTTGCTAATTTCCATTTAGTTTGGAGAAATGACCCAGATTTTAGTATTTCCCTACTCTCTCCCGCCGTGCAGTTCAATGTGGAAAAGGACGGAATAGAGAATTTTGAGTAAATGACTCTGTTATCTTTAGATAACTCTGCTCCCAAACTTCCTTAACTTTGGCAGAGGAAAAAATTAAAAAGGGATGCCATAACAGAATACGGTTAAAGGAGTCACTTCCACCCCTACATTCATTTCAAAAAATGATACTGTATTCTTTGTATAAAAATACAGTGTGTGCTAACTATACAAGTCCCTAAATGTAACACAAAATAGCACATAGAGTGGTGCTTTTGTTAGGTCTCATTGAGGCAGGAGCATACTATGAAAACAAAGGAAGGATATTACTATGCACTTTGCAAGGCATATTTATTTTAACATTTTCTAAGTACATTCTGTAATAAAAAGACATCCTAATTCCACAGAAAACTGCTAAGTTAGCTAAGATACATTCCCTGTTGAAATTACCCACTAGTTGAACTGCATTTGAAAGAGCTACCCCAATTTGATGGGATACAGAAGAAATAATGAACTATACATTTTCTTAATTTTTAGGGGTTTTGTTTCATTTTTTTTAAGTTTGTTATTGTTAATCGAATAAAGGAACAGAGGAAGAGGAGATATGTGCTAAATGTATCATTGATGCCGTAAGGGTTCTCAAAAACTTCAAATCGTTTCCTCTCGAGCTTTCCAGAAGAAAAGGAAATCTGCTTCAAAGATGACATCTAAACTAAAATCTGTCTTCTAAAAAGTTTACAAAATTATCTGCAGAATTTTTGTTAAATTTATTTTTTACATAAAAGTGAAACAGAACAATTATTCTCTATGATAGAGAAGTATCTATTCTTTTACCAAACTATTATTTTAAGTATATCTTAACAATTGAGAAAGAATCAACTGACTACTGCTGTGAATTATTAATATAATATTGACTCGCTACTTAAACGATGACCACATCTGGGGAACTATGGTTTAGTGTTAATACCAGTGTTCCACAGAGAGCTGCATGAATGAAGTCTGCCTTCCTGCCCCCCAAAAAACAAGAAGGGCTTTATTTCTGACATGGATATGTGAGGCTATGATTGTTTTGTTGTTGCTTTTAATTCTTTCTAAAAAGTTAATTGATATTAGTACGTCTACTTTAGGTAAGTGTGCTCCAAGAATTAGCACAGACCTGTCACTATATTTTCAAAGTTGACAGGAAAAAATATATGCTGTCTAGTTCATTTGTGGTATCTTTAAACCTGGGAAAGAAAAGACTTGGGTTGGGGAATCTGTTTGAATCCTTTGAAACCCTACCCAGTTAAGGACTGAGACTTGTATGTTTCTTGGGACGAAGTTATTTGGCAAATATAATTAACTTACTTATAGCCAATGCATATATATTTATATGCACACATACATATATATACACATTTTATCTGTGTGCTTCCATGTTTGTCTTTCAGAATAAGATGATTTTTGCATAGATATGCAAGATATTGTTATATACATAATACTGATATATGCATAAACAACAGTACTTTAGAGTTTAAGTCCTCACCAAAATTACATTATTTGACCTTCTCAACATCCACATGAAGGATGTATTTTTAAAATCTCCATTTTATAGATGAGAAAAAGGTTTAGTGTGATTACAGTAGGTAACTTCCCAACACTACAATTGTTCTAAGGAAGGCATGGAACTTGAACTAAGGTCTTATGACTCCAAAGACCATGACTTAAAAAAAAATTACTAATACGCCTATGATACAGGTATGGCTTTGAAAGAAAAACATGGATTCACAAACGAACAAGACATACCTTTTCAGCTGATATAAATCTGACATATGTTTTAGATAATTTCAAATTTGCAGAAAATCTATAAATGATCATTTTTAAGATTTAAGCTTAAGTAAAATAAAAGCGAAAAAGAAAACCACTTCTATAATGATCTACTTTAATTATTATGTAATTAAGGCAAAAATTATAGTATACATAAAGATAGAGAAGCACAATTAAATAATATCCCTATGTGTTGGGAAAAGACCACTGCATAAGAGCTGAATTATAATGTGGTTTCTATGGAACTTAACTCGGTCTGACTCAAAGGCAAATGAATGAGGATCACACATGTTCAGCAATCTATAAACTCTCAACAACAACACAACTGAAGAGGAATTCTAATATTTATATGCATATGCTCAGGAGGTCACAACTTCACGATTTTTTTTTTTTTACTTTAAGGTGTCCCTGAAAAACCACTGAATTCTTAACATAGTCTCCTGCCCTAGAGGATGACATCACTCTGGTTAAAACAACCAGATTTGAGCCCCGATTGAAATCAGTCGAAGGTTTTAATAGAGGAAGGCCAAATTAATACTTTAGTATACTTAATTACTTGCCATCCTAATGTTTTTATAGACTTTATAGTTTTAAACAGTTGCTTTTATTTGCAGTGAACATGATTCCAGAGCAGAAATAAAAATAAAAACAAATGAAAACCACCAGAGCACATTTCTAAGCTTTTAATTAAAGCTCAAGAATAAACTCTTTACCTTCTGGTCTCTAGCACAGAAATATATGGCAATATTTTTTTTTTTCTTTTTAAATGATGTAATACATGATTTCATTAGAAAAACCAGCATAAGGAAAATGTCTTTCAAAAAAGAGCTGAACATTTTACATATGGAAGAAGAGCACAAACAATAAATAGAGACTCAACCTGCTTATTAACTGCAATAGAGCCGAGCTCTACTGATAACAATAAATTTAGAGCGTGACTGGGCAAGATTGTACTCAACTATAATGATCCTAACATCTACATGTGCATCCCTTTCATTCTACTCATCAAAGACAAATACCTACTTCCTTTTTCCAATGAAATTATAGAGAAGTAATTGATAATTAGCTCACAAGGGCCTTGGGAATCACTGACCTTAGTATCTTTACTCTCTAGAAGATGCTTTAGGTTTTACTTACTTGTTATTCTAAGTCTGGTCTCCAAGCTGAACTACAATAAACACTGATACTAGGTAAGAAATGTCTTTCCTTTGACAGATCTTTAAAAGAGATGGACCAATACTTGCAAATACTCGTTTCCCAACACACTTTTAAGATAAAGAATCACCGGCACCACAATTGCCACGACAATGCCATCACCACCACCACACTGCAAGAGCAGACACGAGAGAAGAGAAATTCGGAAGGGACTTCTCTCCCTCAGGAATTTTTCTGTATGGCAATCAAACAGCAAGGAAGCATCAAGGACAAATAATGAACACAGTATCTTTGAATTTAATTTTGTCATCAGCACACATACTCATTGGCCTATGTTTGAAACACAAGAGGCATGGAAAGAAGCTTTGTTACCCAACTGATGTATGATGTACCATCTTCATTATTCGTGGCACTCTGCGGCTTCGGACATTCTGCCCAGACTCCTTGAGAAAGATCAAGCCCAGAGACTCATCCCCATTTTCTACACCCCAGTTTATGTGCTTAGAATGTAGTACAGCATTCCAAGTGGCTACAACACAACAGAATGCATGTCAAATCTTACAAAACCACTGTTGTTTTAAGAGCCATAAAAATAGCTCTGGTCATTCAACTAAGGAACAGATGAATTCATTAGATTCAGAGAGTATTTGGCCACAAATCCACATGGGCCCTGAGGTCACTTTACAGACAAATTTAAAGGGGTGTCTTATGGTTGAGTCTAAGGACAGAGTAAATCATAATGTAGCCACTGTTACCTCCATTTTCATAATAGTAACTATCTCCATAAGCACTGGATCCAGAGGGCTCTGGAAAGTGTTTCTTTCGTTTTTTCTCTTCCTGTAACTCCTTTTCTTGCAAAAGGCGAGCTATGTCCTGCAAGTACAGAGAGAATGCTAATCAATATTACCAGAAAATGAACAAATCTTTTACAATGGAACAGATTCCATCCAGTAGCCCTACAAGTCAGTGGTTTGATATTCCATTGCCAAGCTTTTGTGGGCTCTATCCATAGCTTTCCAGACTTTCTGGCATTAAGCTCATGCTATTCAAATGCCATACATAACTGCTCAACAGGAGTGGCACATGATCCAGATGAACAAGAAAGGCTTTTTTTTTTTTAACTGAAATTTAAATTTAATTCAATCTGGAGACATACAAACCTAGTATTCCTAAAGCTGGTTATACAACAGAATTTCTAAAATACTTATTTGTGGGCCCTTTTTCCAAGCTGATGATTCAGTAAGTCTGGATGGAGAAGAGTGCAGTAATCTCTGCAACTTTATAAATAGTGTGTATAATTTAATTTTAAAACTTTATAAAAGAATTCTTCAGCTGATCCTTGATTTAGCTTTGCATTAGAGTACCACTGTCTTAACTGAAAAAAAGAGAAAACAGTATTCTTTCTGTCTCCCACTTGCTTCATCTCCAGGCAAGTTTTTAGCAGTTACTGAGTGATGAGTAACATTCTGATCCTGCCCCCCAAAAGATTACCATCATCGTATGAAAACAAAGGTATGTGCAAATAACTACAATACCATTAAATCATAAATGCCTCAATAAGAGAGTAAAAATGTCAATGTGAGTATAAAAGAGGCAAGTCTTATTTCTGCTTAAGTTAATTAGTGCAAGTCTTTGCATTTGCGTTAGGTTTTGAACTGGATTCCAATAGGCAAAGAAGGAGGGAGAACAACCTCAGAAAAAATATGAATGTTTTAATGGGCAACAACCAACAGTCCATTAGAACACAGGAGGTGGGGTGTTACAGAGAAAGGTGAGGCTAGAAAAACAGTCTGAGACTGGATCACAGGCACTCCTTACATAATCTCAACAAGTCTGGAGTCCACAGTGTAAGGGATCAAGGGTTACTAAAGGTTTGAGCTAGAGAGTGACAGTGTTCTGACTCTGAAGCTTATTTCTATGAAAGACCCACAAAGCAGCACATAAACTTTGTTCCATGTACACTTTTTGGGAAAGACGGTCCCTAGGTGTCACCAGATTCTTAAAGACCAAACAAATATGCAACAGTGAAAAATAACAATCATAGGTAGTTTGAGGTGCTTACTTTATATTTATAATAAGGAATACAAGAAGTGCTTAGATGCTGATATAAATTTTGAAGCAAGAATTCATTACTACTCTCCCTTTTGCAATTTTCCAAATAAGTCAAATGAAGAGTATATTAAGACTGGAAGGCAAACTTCAAAGAAAATTCATCTGAATGAATCAATTACTTTCATGTCAGTGTAGAAACATGATGGATGCCGTAGCTAGGTAAATCAGCAATGATTATCCACACACTCAGCTTTTAATGTTCACCAAAATGGCCTTACAAATCCGACCTTATGTTAAATGAATATCTAAATTCAAACTTACGAATATACTATTAATATAGTATCTTTAACTGATTTCTATGCTGGAAGCTTCTCATAAATTTTTGTGAAAGATATACATACCTTTCTACCAATCAACTACTCAATCATCTCTATATATATGGACATGTATATACACACACATACATACATATCTATAGATATATGTACATATCTGTATCTACATATTATATATACACACACACACACATATCTATTTATACACACACATTACCAATCAATCTTAAAGTCAAGCGTCTTGATTCCCTAATGCATCACTTTAATAAACCTGTTACCAGGTATAGCCCCTGGGCCAGGTTCATCATATTTGATGTCTTATAAAGTATATAATCAATCAGTTCAAGAGACAGATAACTTGTTCTCCCAAAGCCAGTATTATTATAGAAGAGTTTCCCAAATCCCTATACTTCTTATTGCAGAATAGGAAGAAAATGCAAAATTTCCCTGAGTTGTCGTCATGTTTACTAAGAACCTAACACTACAAATGGTTTGCTTTATAGGAAACAAGAAATTTCCCTTGCCGTAATGGAGTAAAAATATAAAGGAAAATTACCAGGTCCAACTGCCAGCAGAAATTATGAAATTAAACTATGCTTTAGAGACCTTATACTTGCTTTTCTGCTAGTGAATTTTGTCCTAATGAATACACAGTAATAAGCCGTGTTCTCTGTGTGAAGAACCAGGAAAGAAACAAGGATGATGCCGCTTTTTGACTGGGCATTAAGCTAGTCAAAGAAAGTGCTTTTCATCAAGGAAAATAACAGTTATGCACCTTAGCATCCAAACCTGTTGCTCTTTTAAGCTCTCAGCTCTTTTCTGGGTGAGAGGATAGGCTGCCAAGGCCTATGAGGGAAAGGATCAGGGCGTCACTGACAAGGGACTGCTGTGTTAAGAGCTGAGGCATGGCCCAAGTGCGTGCCCCTCCCCCCTCTCCAGTATTACTATGCACTGCCTTCAGGGAGGTGATGTCAGGAGAAAGAACGTCCCCTGAAACAAACTGAAGATGGCAATTAGTCACGATGCTATGTGCAGCTTAGTCACCCGCGACATAAACAACCTCCCTGGTCCTCCTCAGCTTCTTTCCTGTTAAAGGTTAGTCTAGAACAGCATTTCCAAAGTTCTGTTCCTGAGAACCCCAGTCTCTAAAGGTTCTCCAAAAAACAAAAGGCACTCAGTGGAAAGCATGTATTACATCTAACTCTTTAAAATGCACATTAGCCTACTTTAAAACTTTGGTAAAAGAAACCTGTTATCTTCCTATAACCTAAATATACTCAAATTTATTTTGAGAAAGAAGCTTTTTACATAAAAAGTATAAACCTTATGGAATTACTGTTTCACAAAACAGAACTTGAGAAAACAAACCTAAAAGAACTCATAAGTCCTTCTGAAGTCATTTTCAATTATTTTTTAATTAATCATATTAATCAGGTAGGCTTACTGTGGGCTCATGTGTAAAAAAACAAAAAACACAAAACACAAAAAAACTCCATAATTAGAAGACTTTCTGGTAAATACACTTATTGGAATGAAAATTCACCATTGTATCCAAATCTTGAAAATGTGAAACTGTGAGCATAGGACAGAACACAGTTAAGGATCTCTAGATGCTAGAAAAAAAGTCATTTTAATAAAAACATAGTTTTACTGATTGCCTTCAATAGGCCAGACATTTTCCTACAGACCTACAGAGAAACAGGATATATGGCCAATATTCTCAAAGTTCTTACCTATTAAGTTTTAGAAGCAAAATGATTAGTGTAATTTAAGACATGCAAAGGTGAGTGTGCTCTAAGAGAGGCATTATCACAAACAAGGTGCAGCAGAGCCCAGAGGAGCCTAAAACATCTTTCCCAAGTAGATGACAAATTAGGAAACCACTGGGGCTCAGTGGGTTGAGTGTCCAACTCTTGATTTCGGCTCAGGTCATGATCTCGGGGTCCTGGGATTGAGCCCCACACCAGGTTCCACACTCACTGGGAAGACGGCTTGGGGTTCTCTCTCTCCCTCCCTTCTGCCCCTCCCCCCTGCTCATTCTCTCTCTCTCTCAAATAAATAAATAAAATTTTTTAAAAATTACTAAACTATTATATTGGATTCCTTAGGCTATTTTTTGGTTTATATGATTTTATATCAGGGTTACTTTTCCCTGAAAGTTTCCACTTCTATTCCTCAATGGTAGTGGGTTTCAAAATGAGGAAATCTTTGGCATAAAAACAATCAGGGAAATCTAAAAATGTGATTGTCGGGGCGCCTGGGTGGCTCAGCCGTTAAGCGTCTGCCTTCGGCTCAGGTCATGATCCCAGGGTCCTGGGATCGAGCCCCACATCGGGCTCCCTGCTCCGCAGGAAGCCTGCTTCTCCCTCTCCCACTCCCCCTGCTTGTGTTCCCTCTCTCGCTGTCTCTCTCTCCGTCAAATAAATAAATAAATATCTTTAAAAAATAAATAAATAAAAAAAAATAAAAATGTGATTGTCAAATGACTATTGGAAAGAAAAAAAAAAAAAAGAAAGCCACTCCATTAGATTGCTACATTTCTTTATCAACTAGCAATTAACATCTAATTCAGTAGGGAACTCATAACAGGTATAATCTTCAGAGGGTGTAAGACCAGAAAACAACATACCAATTCTATGGATGTAAAAACATCCTTATGACCAAGATAAGAAGAGAGAAGAATTTTCTCAAACAAAAACCTTCTACTCATTCCCCCTTTCTGGCCATATATGTATAATCTTATTTTTAAAGTGCCAAAACATAGGGCATCTTTTTTTTTTAGTAGCTAAAATGTACTGTTATTTAAGCTATGCTCTAAATATTACCAACTTACATAAATATTCTTTTAGAACATGAAATTCTAATCACTTTAAGAATGTTATGAAAAAGTACCATGGTTCACACTAGATTAATTTTTAATGTAAACTGGTTACTAAGTCTATCCCTGAACAGTTCATATTATAAGTGGCTTCAAACTGTTGGACTAGTGCCACAGATCTTTCATAACATGGTCACGCTGTTTACTTAAGCAAAAAGAAAAAAAAAAAAGTTTTGCCCTAAAATAGTTGCACATTCACATATATTTGGATCTAGGTTCAAAAGACACATATGTGTATCTATAGATATTCACACACACATACACAAACACACACACATATGCTTAAGAGTTTTATTTAAAAATAACTTCAATCAACTAAACACACATTCCTTAGTTTTACGAAACAATGACAAATGCTTATGCTATAACCCAAGAGAATGATCCCAATGGGATTAGCCCACTTTTCTTAGTTACAAACTCATACAGTCCAGTATTCCCAAAGGCTATAACCCTGTTTCAACAGGGGCCTAGAGAGCAATGCAACTAACCATAGTCACACTACGTAAAAAAGTTTAAAAAAAAAAGAAAAAAAGGAAGAAAGGGGGACAGGAAGGAAGGGAGGGAGGAAGGGAGGAAGGATGGGAGAAAAAAAGAAAAAAGAAAGAGAAGGGGGAAAGTAGGGGAGAAGCAGGAGAGGGGAGGCTACAATCTGGTAAGAATATTGAAGACCTTCCTTTCTTTCTTCCCTTCCTTGTTTTTTTTTTTTTTTTTTAAAAAAAAAACCTTTCTACATCTGTCTCCCTGCATGGAAATGCTACTTTCCTTACATCTATGCTCTGTTAAAAAGCACAATAAAATTACAGCATAACAAAGCCAGAAATGGTAATTCACCCACACAGAGTTGTATAACTTCTCATGTACAATGTTGTTCAGGAAAAATACTCTGCCCCAAGAGAAAAGAGGCCTTGGATTCTACATCTGGTTGTTTGGGGGTTATAAACTACGGAAGAGAGTTGACCCCAAAAATCTCTGAAAATGAGATGTGGGTGATCAGAGAGGAATTTTCCATAGCCCTGCTGTTCAGTAAGAACTTACTAGCTAAGCAGACTCCACAAGGAAATAGAAGAACATAGACAGAGAAAAATTTTTAAAAAGAATTAGGACAGTTCATGAGTAACAGGCAATGTTTTTTTAAGAGTTGGCCAGAAAAACTTCCACTATTATCTCATCTCAGTCTCAGTCTCCTCTGTGAGGCACAGGGACTAAAATAAACAAATAGGCATTATCATACATCCTTCAATGACAAGCTTTACTACTCAAATTTTGTTCATTTAATATTAGTAACATACCAGTCAACTGAGAGTCCTATCTTTTGATAAGAGAATATCTCGGCATGGTAGGCATCTTCTAATCTAAGGCATCAGCTGGAAAATCAAAGAGTCTGAATGGAATTTTCAAGGCTAGTCTCACAAAATCTCCCCCAACTGGATTTCTCCTTTAATCTCTCCACTGCACTGGGGAATGGGGCCATCAGAGCAGGTCAAACAGTACTGGAAGGCAAGCTAGCTGGGAGGCTAGCAAAGGCAAGGAAATGCTTGAGGATTGCTCAGATCACACCAGACTGGAATACACTTAAGCCTGTTTACTTCCCCCTTTCTAATTTAGCACACATCTCTTTCTATAAGAGAAATCAGAGCTGTTATAAAGGGCCTAGTGGTGTGGAAACGACTGGCAAGAAAGTAAAAAAGAAAGAGAAATTATTAACTTAGTATGTCCCAGAGGCCTTACATACATGATCTCACTTAAACCTCACAACAGCCCTCCAGGATATGTACAATTATCATGGCTTTTCCAATTTGGAACCTGAGGTTCTACATGGTTAAGTGAGATTCTGAAAGTCACAGCTAAAAGTTAAAGAGCTAAGATTCAAATCCAGAGCGTTCTAACTCCAAAGTTTACATGTTTTCTGTTGTGTCATAGGACATCTGTGTCAGAAGCGCTCCGTCGGGGGACCTGAACTGTACAGACATTTCTCTGGCATCTTATTATAGCTGGGGACGAGTCACTGATTCTTCAAGTCTTAATTTCTTCAGTTGAAAAAGAGTTAATCACTAAACTGCTTACTTTATCTAGTATTACCATGAGACTATTTATTGTGATTGCTGTTTAGATTCTACATGCCTAAATAAAGTGTTTTGGTTTCTCTTTCTTTCCTATTCACAGGACACCAGTAGCATTTATAAGAAGCCAACTTCATCACTCTGTTATTTTTAAGATAGAAGCTTTCCTGTTCAGAAAATATAATCACTTCTTTCAGTTCCCAGTTCCATCCCCAAAGCAAAGCCTTGACTACAGAGAGGCAACACATCCTGTAGTAAGAAGGAGTTCCTGTGTCGGTAACAGGAAGGCTAAAAAGCAACCCCTAATTCTTACTTGCGGTTCTGATTATCACAAAATCATGGTTTGTTTCTTAAAGAAACAGCTAAATACACACATACCAGGTGTCTCATGCTCACCTGGCATAGAACAAGGAGTCTTACAGGAACAAGGATGGCTCTGTGGGAGCAGCAATATATCCAGGCTAGTTTACTGATGGCCCTCATCCCACCCATTTAATAGGGTGGCCACGTGTGCTGGTACCCAGGACAGGCCCAGTTTATGTAATTATTAATAGCACCCCCTTTAACCCAGAAAAGTATTTGAGTACACATACAATAAATCATATGGTCATTCTATTATTAAAATTATAAATCATTTTCTTCCTAAATATAACCTTAATCTGTGGCCAAGAACAGCAAGGCAGACACAGAATCAATACAAACTGAACAAGAACTGTTTGTAAAAAATGCTAAAAGTCCAACACAAAGGCAAGTAATATTTAACTGCAAATTCAAGTCCTCTTACCAACAAAACGCTATTGCTACTTTTAGTCATTTTCAGCTTTAAAAACAATACAATTTAAAAATATCTACAGAATCAAACAGATGAGTTAGTTCTTTGAGGCAGTGCTCATAGGACAGTGAAGCCACGAACAACAAAGAGTGAGAGCAACGGTGGCTCCTGGCTTCTCACAATGACACCCCCTGACTCTTGTTCAGCCTACACTCACGTCTGCTCTCTCTTAAGACTGTAGGAATAACCCATAGACATACAGCCTGTATTGGGTTGAATAGTGTCCCCTAAGAATTCATTTTTACCAAGAACCTCAGAATAGGACCTTATTCAGAAATAGGGTCTTCACAGATGTAATTAGTTAAGAGAAAGTCATACTAGACTAGGGCCGGTCCTCAATTCAATGACTGGTTCCCTTATAAGAAAAGAAGAGGACGTAAAGATATAAGAAAAAGGCCATGTGACAAGAGAGGCAGAAACGGAAGGGATGCAGTGACACGCCAAGGAATGCCAATGACTGTCAGGAGCCACCAGAAGGTAGGGAGAGGCAAAGAAGCATCTTTCCCAGAAGGCAGCAGGGTCCCACCAAAACCTTGATTTCGGATTTCTGGCCTCCAGAACCGTGAGAGAATATATTCCTGCTGTCTTAAGCCATCAAGTTTCTGGTGATTTGTTAAAGCAGTCCTAGGAAACTAATTCACACCTTATGTTGAATTACCGTCATTTTTTAAGATTTCACTTAGGTTATTAAGGGGCAATAAAAGGTGGTCCATGGAAGGCAATACTTGGACTATGCACCCCCAAAGACAAGAGCTCTGCTGCCCATCCGGGAACCCTACCCTGAGCCCATGAATACTGAAAGCAGCCCTTCCTCTGTGCTGGGGAGGAGGGGCGTTATTTAAGTTGTACCTCATCCTTCTTCTCCTGAATGCGTCGTCTCTCTGCCTCAATAGCCAGCTTCTCCTGGATTTCCTGAGCAATTTCACAGTCTTGTTGTTCACTAAAAAACAAAAGTGAAAATAGTATAAATAAGGAATGATTTTTCTATAAATATAACACAATTTAGTGGATACTCACTATGAGCCCATGCACATTTTTTATCTCACTTAATCCTCACAAGAGTGATGCAAAGAGGTTGATATTATCACATCTTACAGATAAAAAATCTGGCGCCCAGAGTAGTGAAACCATTTCTCTAAGATCACAGAGAAAATAAGTGGTAGAACTAGAATCCAATCCCCAGACACTACAATGGAAAGTCCCATGCTTTTTCTACCCTCCTGAATCACCTCACCATACTGGGGCCACTCTACAGAGAGGGATGTTTTCTCAAGAATATGCAAAGGAGACATCAACTATGAGATTAATGTCCACAAATATCGAAATATAGATATGGAGTACACAGAAAAAAATTGGGAGAGAGTTCACTAAATGTCACTGTGGTCACTTAGAGGTGCTGGTATGACTTTAAAATGATTTCTATAAATTTTTAAATTAGATGTTATTTTTCAGTTTCACTAATACTTAAATTCCTCCCCATCTTCAGTTCCCAATAGATACCTCTCTAGATGATGCCAGTTTTCTTAATACTCAGGCCCCTAAGAAAATCAAATGTAATACTGTGGCTAGCACAGTTTGTTTTGTTTGGGCATTTATGCATTCAACAAAGATTTAAATAACACCTGCTGTGGTCCAGCCACTATGCTCAACACTGAGGATACAAACATAAGGAAATCTTCATTCTGCACTCAGAGGCTCACAGTACTTTTTGGTGGAAGAAACAAGAGAATGATTTTGGTGGAAGAAACAGATCCTTAAAACAGCACCTCTAAAACAGCACCTCTAAAACAGCAATTCAAACACAAAATAGGACTTGGATCTCTCAGAGGTGGCTACAAGTGCACATGTCTTTTGGCTTCAGGTTTCAAGAAAAGTCAACGGACAGCCCAAAACTCCCAAATGCAATAGCTCTGGAGACCAACCTTTACACAAAATTGTTAGCTAAGAATGAAGAGCAGAAACATGCGTAGGGTTTACTATTTAAAAAGATGATGGAATAAAATTACATTTGTGACTTATGGATGCGGTCTGTTTCCTAAACAAATATATCTTCTCACTGTCCCCCTGCCAAGTGAACTTAAAATATTCAGTAGGGGTGCCTCGGTGGCTCAGTCAGTTAAGTGTCCGACTCTTGATCTCAACTCAGGTCTTGATCTCAGGGTCCTGAGTTCAAGCCCCGCGTTGGGCTCCATGCTGGGTGTGGAGTCTACTTAAAAAAAAAAAAAAAAAAAAAAAATACTCAGTGAATCTCAGTCTTGGTGGTATATTCCATGTTTAACAAACAACATTTTGTAATTCAAAAGTGTTGTAGGGGGCAATAATCCTAATTGCAATTAAGGAATTAAAACCCATATACTCTATCCTGACAAAACTGAAAGGATAAAAATTATTCTAATTATTCTATATGGAAACGGGTCACTTTCAACATGCTTGAAAACAGGTGTAGGTGGAAGATGTGTGCGTACATGTAGGTGTGTACACATGTGTTATGCACACACAAGACAGAAAGGAAGGAAGAGAAAGTAAGACAGCACAAGTAAGGGATGGCAAGATCCTCAGAATCAATAGGAAAACCACTGGAGAAGGTGGCTGCAGACTTGATTTCTGGTCCTGTCACTGACAGCCACAAAGCCGTGCCCTCTCGTGGGCAATTTACCAGCTATAAAAGTATTTGGACTTAACGACTTCATCTTATAGGTCTAATATTTTCGGATTCTTAACTACTCAAACCAAAGAACTGAAAATCTACTCAGAACAATTTTTATTTATACATCCTCTTTTCATTTACTCACTTCTAACAATTAAGAATCATATACAAAATCATGGTCTTAGTTTTCAAAGACTTCTCTACTCGGACTCCCAAACTCATGTAAGATCTGTACAGGAGTTAGCAACTATTAATTATATGCAGATGATAACAGATGGGAAGGAAGCAGAAGCTCAGCAGAGAAGACAAGTCCAAATCAAATGTTAAAGGTCAAAAGTGACATAGATGTACTTCCTAGTATAAACAACAGTCAAAATATGGAAAGAGCCCAGATGTCCATGGACAGATGAATGGATAAAGAAGATGTAGTGTGTGTACACACACACACACACAGGAATACTACTCAGCCAACAAAAAGAATGAAATCTTGCCATTTGCAATGACTTGGATGGAACTAGATGGTATTATGCTAAGTAAAATAAGTCAGTCAGAGAAAGACAAACATCACAGGATTTCACCCATATGTGGAATTTAAGAAATAAAACAGATGAACATTAGGGAAGGGAAGAAAAAATAAGATGAAAACAGAAAGGGAAATGGGAGAAGATATTTGCAAATGACATATCAGATAAAAGGCTAGTATCCAAAATCTATAAAGAACTTATCAAACTCAACACCCAAAGAACAAATGATCCAATCAAGAAATGGGCAAAAGACATGAACAGACATTTTGCCAAAGAAGACATCCAAATGGCCAAAAGACACATGAAAAAGTGCTCAACATCGCTTGGCATCAGGGAAATCCAAATCAAAACCTCAATGAGATACCACTTCACACCAGTCAGAATGGCTAAAATTAACAAGTCAGGAAATGACAAATGTTGGCGGGGATGCAGAGAAAGGGGAACCCTCCTACACTGTTGGTGGGAATGCAAGCTGGTGCAGCCACTCTGGAAAACAGTATGGAAGTTCCTCAAAAAGTTGAAAATAGAGCTACCGTATGACCCACCAATTGCACTACTGGATATTTACCTCAAAGATAAAAATGTAGGGATCCGAAGGGGTACGTGCACCCTGATGTTTATAGCAGCAATGTCCACAATAGCCAAACTACGGAAAGAGCCAAGATGTCCATCCACAGATGAATGGATAAAGAAGATGTGGTGTGTATATATATACAATGGAATATTATGCAGCCATCAAAAGGAATGAAAGCTTGCCATTTGCAACGACGTGGATGGAACTGGAAGGTGTTATGCTGAGCGAAATAAGTCAATCAGAGAAAGACATGTATCATATGACCTCACTGATATGAGGAATTCTTAATCTCAGGAAACAAACCGAGGGTTGCTGGAGTGGTGGGGGGTGGGAGGAATGGGGTGGCTGGGTGATGGACACTGGGGAGGGTATGTGCTATGGTGAGCACTGTGAATTATGTAAGACTGATGAATACATTATATGTTAAAAAAAAAAGAAGATAGTAGGAAGGGAAAAATGAAGGGGGGAAATCGGAGGGGGAGATGAACCATGAGAGACTATGGACTCTGAGAAACAAACTGAGGGTTCTAGAGGGGAGGGGGGTGGGGGGGATGGGTTAGCCTGGTGATGGGTATTCAAGAGGGCACATACTGAATGGAGCACTGGGTGTTATAATGAATCATGGAACACTACATCAAAAAGTAATGATGTAATGTATGGTGATTAACATAACATAATAAAATTAAAAAAAAAAAGAAAGAAAGAAAATAGAGCTACCCTACAACCCAGCAACTGCACTACTGGGTATTTACCTCAAAGATACAAATGTAGTGATCCGAAGGGGCATGTGTTTATAGCAGCAATGTCCACAATAGCCAAACTATGGAAAGAGCCTAGATGTCCATCAACAGATGAACGGATAAAGAAGATGTGGTGTACACACAAACACACACACACAGGAATATTATGCAGCCATCAAAAAATGAAATCTTGCCATTTGCAAGGACGTGGATGGAACTAGAGGGTATTATGCTGAGCAAAATAAGTCAATCAGAGAAAGACAAGCATCATATGATCTCACTGATATGAGGAATTTGAGAAACAAGACAGAGGACCATAGGGGAAGGGAGGGAAAAATGAAACAAGACGAAACCAGAGAGGGAGACAAACCATAAGAGACTCTTAATCTCAAGAAACAGACTGAGGGTTGCTGGAGTGGAGAGGAGTGGGAGGGATGGGGTGGCTGGGTGATGGACATTGGGGAGGATATGTGCTATGGTGAGCGCTGTGAATTGTGTTAGACTAATGAATCACAGACCTGTACCCCTGAAACAAATAATACATTATATGTTTATAAAAAAAGAAAGAGAAAGAAAGAAAGGAAGAAAGGAAGAAAGGAAGAAAGGAAGGAAGGAAGGAAGGAAGGGAGGCAAACCACAGGGGACCCTTAACTCTAGGAAACAAACTGAGGGTTGCTGGAGGGGAGGGGGGTGTGGGGATGGGGTAACTTGGGGATGGACATTAAGCAGGGCACTTGATGTAATGAGCCCTGGGTGTTATATGCAATTGATGAATCACTAAATTCTACCCCTAAAATTAATAATACACTATATGTTAACTAAATTGAATTTAAATAATTTTTTTAAAATAATAAAAAAAAATTAAAGAAGTGAGATTTAAGCTGAGCTTAATAACTTCAAATCATACTTCCATGAAGGACCAGGTCCAGTACACTCAGCCAATTATACAGAATTCTGAGGAAGAAAAATCAAGTGAGAAAGGAGTAGTCAACAACTGGCAAACGTGACATTGGAAAGGGGCCCCAGGATGCAGATGGAGTGAGACGTTCCAGGTCATTAATATTTACAGCATTTCATCCATCCACTGATGTGCAAATGTCAAAATTACCGGAGTGTGAAAATCAGAAAAACTTCCTTTCTAACTTACTTATTTCAGCTATAAATACCTCTAAAACCCTGAAGTCCCAAGCAGAAATATAATACCTGGCTCTCCTCTAATTTAAGACCTATAATCCATCACTGTCGGAATCCTCATTTATATTTAGTGTTTTATCTCGATAATCTCTGAATAATCTCTTTATACTATCATTACCCTAATTTAGGATCTTAAACCTCTGCACCAGCCTCAGAACTGCCCTTCAGAGTAAAGCACTGTGAATCCTGTAAAGGGCAATAACTGAGAACTCTAGAATATTATTCTAGCTCTGGCTCTGACTTTCCCTCTGGTTAGACCCTGAAGCTCCACATATCTCGAGTCTCTTTCTTTTTCTCTTTTTTTAAAGATTTATTTATTTATTTTAGAGAGAGAGTGAGAGAGCAGGGGGGAAGGGCAGAGGGAGAGAGAGTCCCAAACAGACTCTGCCCTACGCATGGAGCCCAACGTGGGGCTCGATCTCATGACCCTGGGATCAGGGCCTGAGCTGAAATCAAGAGTCAGTCGCTTAACCGACTGAGCCACAGAGAGGCGCGTCAAATCTCTCTTCTAATTCTATTGCCATTACCCTCAATTCAAGCCTTGTCATCTTTTCATCTGACCACTGCTTAACAGCTGCCCCCACAATCCTTCAACAATCCAGCCCCCAGAGAAGGCCCCAAAATAAAAACCCTAACAGGTTCTCTGCTGTTTATAATATAAAATCTACAAAATCTAAATTCCTAAAAATATAACTTATGTAACCTTTTGGTCCAGCTTTTGTCTACTTTTCTGGCCTCATCCCCTACCATGCCCTTATTCACACCCTGCAGTCCAGCAAGACTAAACTTCATGTAGCTACCATGAGATTCCAGGTTCTTTTACCTCCTATCTTCCCTTTTACTTCCTCTGGCTAGAATCTTTTTCCCCAGCTATGACTACACACTTCTAATTAACCATCAAGGTTCAGATTAATTGTACTGTCTGCAATGGGATGGTTTTTCCAGTCTCTCCCCTCTTCATGGGCATGAAACGTATTCTCCAATTCTTCCCTGTGGCTTGTGCAGGTATCTGTAGATTTACAATGCTCAGAGTTTTATTCTGAGGCCCTTAAAGGCAGGGGCTACATTTTATTCCTATCTGAGGTCTCCAGTGCCTTTCATGGTAACAGACAGAGCAAGAGTCAGTAAGAGTGTTTATTTCCAAAATAAGGAAGCTGAACAAAATGATGACTAAAATTCTCTCTACGAATAATAAAACAAAGACAAACCGTTCCTCAAAACAGCAAAAATGACAGGTTTTCCTGTTTCTTTGAACATGAACTACAGTAAATTAAGGGTCCCTTCACTTCTTCCTTTACCCTTTCCTCCTCAAAACAATACCTTGTGATAAAATCCACCATCTGAGATTTAGGGATAGGGGCCACTCTCAAATAAGAAATGCAATTTGTGAGCTTTCAAAGCACATTAAAAAAAAAAAAGTCATTGTGCTGGAAGAGACTTTAGATGTGATCTTTCCATTTTTCTAACTATTAAGAGAAGACTGAGAAAGAACTTTTGTTAGTTGCAGAAGTTATAAAAAGAACTGAGGGTGTAATTCAGAGCTTTCCAGAAGATTCTGCCTCTCCCTGAAAAGCAAGAGGTTCAAAGAAAATAAGAGCAGCAAACACCACCAGAAAGAGGGAAAGGAATCCAATACAACTCATAACGTTCTTTGATAGCCAGTATTTCATTGGACTCCCCCAAACAACCTATGAGGCAAAAGGGACAGAGATTATTTTCCAAATGCTATAGGGAAGGAATATAGACTCAGAGAGGTGGACCAAATGCCTCAAAGTCATACAGTTAAAAGTGTTAAGAGTTCATACCAGAATCCACATGTCCCAAAACTTAGAAAGTGTTCCATCAATGAACAAAAATTTTCAAATCAAAGAAAACTATGGGATAGCCACAACAGGATTTATAATCTAATAGTGAAAGGCATGAGAGGGACAGACACAGAGTCTTCTTCCCTGCCCTGGTTGCTGACTCCACAGAGAAAACCAGTCCCAGCATGACTCCCTCCCACACCCCAAATCCTCACAGGTCTTTGTAGCGCTTCTGGAGCTGAGCCTGAGCTTTCAGATCTTCCTCCTGAAGCTGCTTAGCCACCTGGAGATCATGCTGGACCAAACGGTTCCGCTGAATGTTCGATGCCAAATGATGCTCGACTGGACAGAAAGATTGAAGAGAGGAATGACAATGCTGTGTTTTTTGGGTTTATTAATCCTATGCCTCACAATAACTGAAGAAGAGCTTTTCCATTAAAAAGAGCTTCACATCCACAACTTCACTGTATGCTCTCAATAATGCTATATTAACAGGCAGCAGAGGAATTACTCTTCTTATCTTTCCATTAATAAAAGTGAGGATCAGAAAGGTTAAGTAATTTGCCCTTGGTCACATGGCGAACAGTGATAGTACCAGGTCTTCCACACAAATACTCCAAGGCCAAGGCCAAGGCTCCTTCTGCTCCACCAGTTGACACTCTCTTTATAAACTACATTTTTCAAGACTTAATTTTTATATTGACACATGAATGATTCTCAAATTACATATTCACAAATATGTACTTTTATATAACATATATAGCTTAGATTTAGCTTCCATAATTACATACATAAATATTAAGAAAAATCCGCAATCTAGATACTGCCAATGCCTGGAAAGATCTGGTTCAGGCCCCTCTTCTAGGGGAAGGAACAGATGCCAGATAGTGTCTCCCTCCTGTAACACTAGGGCAAGAGAAAAGGTTCAAGTCCCTCTTTTCCTCCCACCTACCCAACAGTCTCCTCTTCCCTGGCAGATGCCATACTTCAAAATACCCAGAATTTCGTTCTCCACGCAGGTGACATTTGCCTAGATAAATCCCTCAGCATAGATGGACAGTGTGGCCTGGTGACGCTGTTCTCTCCTGCCTCACCCTAAGAAACCTGCCTCAAGCTACCACTAAAAAAGAAAACAGAAGGAACATAATGAGGGCCATTACTCACTCTCTTGTTCCTGTAGGCTGTGGGCCAGGGTGTGGTCCTCTAAGACAGCAAAATCTCGGCACACTGCAGAGGATGAGGGAAGAAAAGCAAACAAGAAGACTCATTGGTGATATTTTAATATATGTTAAAAAAAGAATTGTGTTTACTTCAAAGATAAATTCAAGTATTTTAGGATGATCAACTTTATAATATGCAATGCAAAACAGTGACTAGTTAGTATTAAGTCTTCATTCACAAAAATCCACATAGTACCTGCTCAGTGCCAAGCATAGGGTGTCACAAAATAACGGTTAGCTCTGGTCCCTGGCCTAACTATATTAACCACAGATTCAGAACCCAGAGGTACAGAAATTCTAATCCACACCTATTAAGAGAGGGCAAGAACTGCTGCCATAATTCAAGAGACAAGAACGTTCTGCATACTGCAGCTGAGAGAAAACTGAGTTCTCGCATGGTCAGAGGAGTTAAGAGAAATCTAGCCTTTGCCTCAGTCATCTAGGGTTGAGGGGATCCTCTCCCAGAGACTGACATCTAGCCTGGTGTCCCTAAGGAAAAACACACCTTTATTAGTCCCTCGGGACTAGGAACAGATCTCTACCTCAAGGATAATCACATTTTTTAATGGGTCCACACCCTCAGACATGAGCTAGAACTGGCTCCCTAGGTCTCTCTAAATGTAGAGCTCCCTAAAATGAATCTGTATACCAAAAGAAAATAGGAACCTTAGGGGATACATAAACCTGCCCCTAACGTTGCCTTGATTTGGAGATCCAGGCAGGAGCACTCATTGGCCTATCTTTTTAGAAGCAAATGGGAAGAGATGGTCTCCAAGGTCCACTCTACCCCAAAACCCGTTTCTTAACACAAGCATATACATAAAACAATACTTACGAAGGACTCGTATCATATGTTTTTAATATACAACACTGACACAAACTGAATTTAGAATTGTGCTCACCTACAGAGAGAGACAAAGGGCAGGAGTGCTTTTTATTTGTTTGTCTTAAGGACATGTAGTTTAGGTGATACCTTCTTACTCTATTCCAAACATGTAACTCACATTAAAAAAGGAAAATTCCTCAAAGCCATAAACTACTACAATAGGTAGGACTCAGAAAACTGTACCATAGGAATACCAGAGGTTATAGATTTCTTTCTGCAGCTCTGGATTTGCCTATGAGGACATTTAACTAAAATGGAATAAAGAAGCACATCTTTGCCATTCTTAGCACTTACATATGCTGACATTATACATTCATGTAGCCCTGTACCTGAGAAATAATGCAATAAAAAAGTAGGTAGATCTTGGACATTAAGGTTACTCCAAAATGGTTTTACGAATCATTTCTGCCCAAGAACCATTTAAACTATATATGACCTGTTTACCCCTTGTTCCAATGCAACTGTGAAACTAGTAATTCCAGTAGAAAGTCCTATTCTTTAACATCAGATATATTCTCAGCAAATTCTAACAACTGTGTCCCAGATCCTAGTCTGTATTTCAGAGAATGAAAGTGCTTTCAAAATGAGCTAGTTAACCCTTTCGATTACTAGGTGAGGAAAATGAGGGCCCGAAGGAACCAAGGACTTACTAAGGTCGTATGCAGTTTGTTAGTGACAAGGCGAGAGGAGAGCTCTTTCCCTTCCTGACACCATGAAAGTTCTCCTGGACTTCAGGCAGACCAGGAGGCTGGGACAGACCAGAGGAGACATCCGATACTGACCAAATGCTTAGCTAATTAATAGTAATTGATTAAATGGCTAAGACATGTAGGATTTAGTTCCCAGAAAACAAATATTCAGAATCAATTAACCAAAATGGATGTAATCAAATCTTGTGCAAAAGAATGCTATTTTAACATGCTGCCTTATTATCTGAAGTGCTTTTATTGTACTACGAAAGTTTATGTCTGTATACTAAAGTCAGTATTAGTTTTAGATTAAGATTAGATTGATTGTTGAGATTAAGATTTTTCAATTCATGGATGGCAACCTATTATTAGGTCATAAAATCAATTTACTAAGACTAGAACAAGCATTTAAAAATGAATAGGCCAGAGAATAGAGTATAACATACACAGTGGAGGAAACGATAGTATGGAGAAACTTTTTCAGTTTTACACACATACACACATATGTACACACACACACAGGTATATATACATACATATGATGTGTATTAGGCCACAATATAAAACATATATCATCCTGTAGGTTACAGTCAAAAAAACTTAAAAGCCACTTCAATTTATGTTATCAAGGCAGAAAGTTATGTCAAACAATATATTTTATATATTTTTAATGTCATGCTGAATAAAATTAAAAAATTATAAAATTATTGCAGTTTTCCACGTGGATAACCATGTGAAGAACTGCAGTATTTAATATCTTTTTCTTTTAGTCAGTGCAACATTAAAAACACAATGTTTATGGATATAAACACCTGTAATAAAAATATGTTTTTAATATACAACACTGACACAAACTGAATTTAGAATTGTGCTCACCTACAGAGAGAGACAAAGGGCAGGAGTGTCTTTGCTATATCAGATGAAGTTCTATTGCTTTACGAACAAAATAGAGAAGACTAAAGCAAATAAGGCAAATATTAACATCTATTAAATTTGACCAATAGGTTTGTGGGTTTCTGTATTTCTTTTGCTTTTTGTAATTTTTTATATATTACATTTTAAATTCTGTAATTAAATACAAACTTTTTAAAAATCGACATCTTTAATTCCATCAACAGCATATATTGCTAAATCATAAACATGGAGACACATTAACATATCATAACAGGTACAAGGAGTTTATGAATTACTGGCTACCGTAACAATGACTCTTCTCAATGATTTCTTAATATTTAAACAACAAGAACAAATTATACTCAATTATTGTGATTTGATCCTAAATCTTCTTAGAGCATATATGGGTTAGGGCTTGAGTTAGAAGAGAATCTAGAAGATCTTCAATGACTACAAGGAAGTGCACACACTCATACACAGAGTTGTACTGTCAATACACTGACTTAGCACTTCAGAGTTTACTAAGAACTTCCAAATATATAATCTCATTTATACCAAGTATTATGTGTTTAATCCAGTTTCTTCTGCATCCACTCTAGTTCCCTTCAAGATGTGCCTCTGTATTCTTCACAGCAAGACTCTACTACAAGCTGGAAAACAATCACACACCCAGCCAGCTTTGTAAATCAGTAACCAGACTGGCAATTATAGAAAAATTTCATAGCCAGGCCAAGTTCAGAGCCTAGGTCTTTGCTCCTTCCCTAATCTACTTCAAAGTAAACAGTATAAACCTTACTGAGGGTAAACAGAATAAATTCACCATACCTGACCTTTCCCTGCAGGCAAATTTAAGATGTACCCCTGGAGGGGCACCTGGGTGGCTCAGTTGGTTAAGCGACTGCCTTCGGTCAGGTCATGATCCCAGGGTCCTGGGATCCAGCCCCACATCGGGCTCCCTGCTCGGCGGGAAGCCTGCTTCTCCCTTTCCCACTCCCCCTGCTTGTGTTCCTCTCTTGCGGTCTCTCTCTCTGTCAAATAAATAAATAAAATCTTTAAAAAAAAAAAAAAAAAAAAAAAAAGATGTACCCCTGGACCCTGAACTCTTATCCTTCCACTGCTCAAACTTTCTTCCTCCTATGTTCACTTTCACTCACCCAAATTCCAGGCTGATCTTGCCATTAAGGCAATGCCATCACTCCCCTCATTCCTATTCAGACTTCCCTCTAACCTCAAATATTTTCCCCACAATTAGGGCATGGTAGCTAAGTCTCTTTTGAAAACTGATAACCATGCAACTCTGCCTCCTTGCTTTTGAAGAGGATCAACAGAAAGTCCCGTATTTATCCTTCAATTCAAATACACAGCTGCCTCCACAACCAGTTGCAAACTCTTCAGGGCAGGGACCTTGTGGGACTACTCTCTGCACCTTCCACACAATTAGCACTGGATGTAGCATGTAGTAAGACTTCAAGAGATATTAATAGAAAAAAAAAATGAAGAAACACTGGTCAACAAAGTTAAAAAACAGTAAAAATGCCAGAGACTAAAGAAGAAAACAATTTTATGAATAGAATTAAGCTTGTTGTTATGACAGCATCACTGAGACTTGTAAAATTTTCAAATATCATTTAAATAAAAACTAGAAACCTTCCCATTCCCATTAAATGAAATAGAGTTTTAGTGATTTTTTTAATCCAGATATATACACATAAGTATACAATGAATTAGTTTACATTAACCCAAGCAAATCTCAGAAATAAGCGGGATTTTTATACACACACACACACACACACACTCCCCCCCCCATCCATTTTCCTTGAAGAGAGAGATTTTCATTCATTTTTGAATCTCCCTAAATAAAAGACATAGCATGTAGGGGCGCCTGGGTGGCTCAGTCGTTGAGCGTCTGCCTTCGGCTCAGGTCATGATCCTAGGGTCCTGGGATCGAGCCCCACATCAGGCTCCCTGCTCAGCGGGAAGCCTGCTTCTCCCTCTCCCACTCCCCCTGCTTGTGTTCCCTCTCTCACTGTGTCTCTCTCTGTCAAATAAATAAAATCTTTAAAAAAAAAAAAAAGACATAGCATGTATCTAGTAAAACATTCATTCGACAAACACTTGCTGAGCTCTCTTTTAGGATAAATAAATCATCTCCAAGCCATCAAGAAGGTAGAGATGACAGAAAAGTACATAAACATAATATAATTTAATAAATGTTATAAAGACCTACAGAATATTCTTTGAAGGCATAAATAATGGAGGAGTTATGCTTGTTATGAATTGGAGGTAAGTATAAGGAATGGGAGTGACTCAGACAGAGGTATCAAGAAACCTTAAAGTAACTAGCATACAAAACAAATTTCAAAGGAAGGTTAAAATTCTTGTAAGGGCAAAAGGGGTAGGCATTCTCAGTGGAGAGACCAATTAACTCTTACAAACCAGAAAAACAGTGAAGAAATCATTCCCCTTCTGTCCTTTTACCCACATCCCAAAACTTTCTGAAAATACGATTCTAATGAGTCAATCTTTACAAGCTTGCACCCACATACAAATGCCTGGATTAATAATACATTCACTAGAAACTATTTCTTTCAACTGTGTCTGTATTGCTTTTTATGTTCTGGTATAGCTTGTGAATTATTCTATTTTTGCATAAATGCTGTTAGCAGCAGATGGAATACATACTCATTACATTGAGAGCAGGGATGATACTTGCTTTCCTTTGCTCTGTACACATGAAAACAGCCTCTATGAATGAGGATGATATCCCAGAAACATTTTGTCTTGAAAAGTTTGGTAAAATGACAGGCTGCCACAGTTGCTGCTGATGGAGCACTCTGTTGATGACAATGTACTTTCATATTTATTCCTCCTAACCACCTGAAGGTAAAACGCTTTATCAATATTCTCATTTTATTTATGAGGAAACGAAGGCTCAGAGAAATAAAGTAACTTGACCAAGATAGCCCAACAAATAAACAAATGAATTGGAAACCAAACCAAGTTCTTCTGACCCCAAATATTTCTGCTCAAAGAACTCCTGGAAGAAATAATGAGTCTAGGGTGCCTGGGTGGCTCAGTCGTTAAGCGTCTGACTTTGGCTCAGGTCATGATCCCAGGGTCCTGGGATCGAGTCCCACATCGGGCTCCCTGCTCGGCGGGAAGCCTGCTTCTCCCTCTCCCACTTCCTCTGCTTGTGTTCCTGCTCTCGCTATCTCTCTCTCTGTCAAATAAATAAATAAAATCTTTAAAAAAAAAAAAAAGAAGTAATGAGTCTATAATTCATTATGTCAGAAAAGAGTAATAGTAAATAAGACAAATCTGCATTCGGTTCTCTGAAATAGCGGATACAAAAGAATTTAGGTAAGGCTGGTACATGCGCTCAGAAGGTGGATTCTAGGTCCCAAAATAGAGCAATAAAAATGGGACCTCAGAGTCTCCTAAAAAAATGGGACCTCACTTATTTTGTCTATCTCCCAAGAATAAGTCTCGAGGAATCAGTCTGTGTTCACTTCTGAAAAACAAGGGCAATAAAAAGTTCTTTTCATTTGCAGTGTTTCATGGGTGATCTACAAGAAAATCCCTCAGCTGTGAGTATGGTGGGAAATTCTGAGGAAAATCTCCCTTTGGGATCTAACCATCTCCCCCCACGTCCCCCACTCTCTACCCAACATCAATGAGCTTCCCTCCCTTTGCAAAAACACTATTAATGAATTTCAGACTAATGTGTCCAAGAGATGCTGAAGACAATTTGAATGAAGAAATAACATATGTAAATCCTTATGCCTTTGTTTCTTGCCCTACAAAAGGAATGTCTCCCTAATTTATTAAAGAAGAGTTTCTTTTCTTTATTTAAAGCTCTAATAAAATTGCCTGAGTAAAAGAGAAATGGATGCAGGAGAAACTGTAAACAGTTATCACCCTAATGACAAGTCCTCGACATTTTCAGCCCCAACAAAGTTTACATACATAGGGACTAAGAGTATACCAATATCACCAACACTGATACCAACACCAAAACGGACCCCTACCCCCAGTACCACCACCATCAGCCTGGGAACTTCTTAGGGATGCCCAGCTGCAGACTGTGGACAACTCTCTTAACCATCTGCCCCAATAATGAGTCCCAAAATAGCAGACATAGCTTTGAGTCACTGACCACTCTGACAATTGAAACTTCCCTTTCAGGCAGAAGGTTGAAACAATGAGAATAAGATCTCAGTGATGTTTGAGCAATTAATTTACTAGCGAATAAAGGGTAACTGAAACCTTTGATCCTTCTGACTTTTAGTGTCCTAGATGTCCATCCTGTTGAAATTAACAAAATCCAAGTACGGTATGACAGAAGGAGGAGAGTGGCACCTAATTTTGGCTGATGAAAAATTGGTAAACGACATTGTGTTCTGTCTTCATTTTCTTTGTTCCTAGTCAAAGTAGCCAATGGCAGGACTACTTTTCTGATCAAGTCTCCAAATCCCCTGTTCTATCCCATATACTATGGTTATTCCTTCTGTCTAGAAGATAGAGGATCCTTCTGAGAAGAGACCCATGATAGAATTAAGTCAGATCCACTTTTCTGTAATAGTTATCCTTAGTATAACTGCCCCCCTTACTAAACTACCTGCAAAGTGCACATAGATTTCTGTAATTCCTTTATGAAAGACAGACTTTCATCTACATTTTGTACAAATGATTGAGTCAAGTACTATTAACCAATGTTTCAACTGTTTGGGGATTTTTATGGTTATTGGTTTTGGTTTATGTTTTGGTTGGTTGGTGTGGGTGTAGAACACAGAGAACAGGAGAGTCTTGCAAGTCTGAAGGAAGCTTAGTCACCATAACACAGATTGTGTGAGTGTCTGCCTGAGGCACCTCTCCACTGTCTAAAAAATTCATAATCAACTTTCAAAACCCTCATTCAAATGTCATTTCTCTATTTATCCAATCGTATAGAATAAAACCCAAACCATCACAACTGACTCTCACACACCCAGCAGATTCACCTATGCTTTTTTTTCCCCTGGTGATTTCACAGCATATAGTAAATACAGTATTATAACACTAATCATATTATAATTACCTTTACCTATCTGTTTCCCCAGCATACATTCAAGATCCTGCAAGGCAGGAAAAATATTATGGGTCATTTTCTCTCCAACATTTATCACAATGCCTGAGATAATGATTTTCAAATAAATACTTGTGGAAATGAGGGCTCCTAAGAAAAAAGATGACTAATAAAAATAATGATGTACAATTAAATATTGCATTTTTTGCAGATATGAGCCATCATCACCTTCCAGCTCACCTGAAAAAAGGCTGAGGAGCTGCATGTCTACCCACATTACTTAAAATGACAGTAAAGGCAGGGGGGCGGTGCATGGGTGGCTCAGTTAAGTGTGCGACTCTTGATTTCGGCTCAGGTCATGATCGCAGGGGTCATGAAATCAAGCCCGTGTCAGGCTCCCTGCTCAGCGGGGAGTCTGCTTCTCTCCCTCTGCCCTTTTTCTTGCTCGCTCTCTCTCTAAAATAAATAAATAAATCTTAAAAATAAAATAACAGTAAAGGGTTTCTGCTTCCGTCACCCAAATTACAGACATATGTATTATAATGGATAGAAGCTGATAGAATCCTAGAATATCTAGAAAGGTAGTACACTCAGACAGATGGTCAATTGTTGGTCCCTTTAGACCGCAATTAAACGCATAATTCAATTAATGAAGAAATGATGGCTCTCAGAGTTGGAATAACAATGCCAAGATCACACAAATAAGTGTTATTTCTAAGATTAGACCCCCAGACTATGAAAAATGTGTCTATACAGGAGGATATGTGTTAAGCTAAATAACCCAACAGGATGCATAGGATGTACATGGCATTTTGAAGCAGAGAATGCGATCTGTACTAAGGTGCTGATAGGAACTTTCAGAATCTTGGAGCTAGCATCCTGAATCACTTGAGAAAAAGTTCCTCATGTCTTCAGAAATACTCTACAGTAGCAGGCTGCCAAACAGTCCTGAAAATTAGAAAGTGTTAGTAAATTAAGGTAAATGAAAACAGGTCAAGGTTGGAAGAAGCAAAAAAAAAAAAAAAAAAGGCAGGGGATGTTTGTAATAGGAAAACATCTTCCAGGTGAATTATCCTGCCACAAATATTAAAGATAGAAAGCTACCCTTTTCATAAAAACCTCTACAAGGACCAGAATAGTGTAACTCAGGATCTTCTGCAAAGTTTACCAAATATCTGGTCTGCTAAAGCCACTGCTTTGGTGACAGCACCAAACTGTCTTAGAGTATCAAGAATCTTAATCTCATGTGAATATCTCTAAGAATAATAAAGGCCCTGGATGATAGGCCAGGTTCCCTAGTTTGTTCAAATATTTCTAAACTTCAAACACTGTTCATAAAAATGTGCTGATTCATCACTTTCTTAAAATTATAGAAACTGATTATCAGAAAGAGCTTTAGCAGTTGTCAAGTCTAGCCTTATCCTGTCCAAATAACCATCCTCTTAAATATTTCAGCCCCAGGAAGCCCATTTCCTTTCAACGCAGTCCCCCTGTAAATAACTATAAGTAAAAGGGTCTTTAGAAAGGTAAAACTTGCCAATCTATAGAGATTATCCACTGATCCTCTTTCCAGCTTTGGGTAGATGGGGGTGTTTTGTATAAACAATGGCACTCTGAAATCTGTTGTTTTATATACCCTATAGATAGATGGCTATCCATGTGGCTTATCATATGAACCAGGCACAAGTAAAGGTACTCTCCCTTATATGGGCTGATCTTGGGAGACTTTCTGACTATAGGTGACATAACTGACTTTTCAACTTCATAAAATATTAGGAAGGATAAACACTAAAATCCTAACACTGATCATGTACTATAGAATTACAATGTCACTCATTTTCCTTTTTAAGCATTTCTATATTCTCCAATTTATCTACCATGAAGGGTAGTCTTATTATTTATAATCCTTTTAATAATATTTTATAATAAAATATATGTTTTTAATCTAATTTTCACATCTAAACAATGAAACAACAAATATTTACTAGGAAAAAATGAGTTGCACTAGCAATGTTTTCTTCATTCAGTTTAATTATACTGTTTCCTTAAGGTAACAGAATCAAAGGTTTATTTTTGTTATTGTTAAGGAAAAAAGTATGCTAGCAAATATAAAGTCTACATAAGGCCCCCAATTTGTATCTGATCTTCCTGAGAACCAAAGCAAGCAGGGAAATATGAAAGTTGCTCAGTTTTCATTACCTAAAAAAGAAAGAACACCAGTTCTTCACTGAATAGAAATGTTTTGGGATGTCTGGGTGGCTCAGTCGGTTAAGTGTCTGCCTTCAGCTCTGGTCATGATCCCAGGGTCCCAGGATTGAGTCCGGCATCAGGCTCCCTGCTCCACGGGGAGCCTGCTTCTCTCTCTGCCTGCCACTCTCCCTGCTTGTGCTCTCTCCCTCTCTGACAAATAAATAAAATCTTAAAAAAAAAAAAAGTTTTACTAGCAGCAAACAAGAAACTAAATTGTTATAATGCTAGAACTTAAATAGGAAACACTAAATTATATAATGGACATCATCAATAGTTCAAGCATGAGTTTTAAACGTGTGCCTAGACACACACACACACACACACACACACACACACACACACACAACCTTCAACAAAAGCACAAGACTAAGCACAATAAAGAGACATTTTAAAAAGCAAAACAACTGATTTAATCCCAACATTTCACTCTGATGCAATTTATTAAAATCGGTTCCTGAGTTATTTTTTTTTCTAATCCCCCAAATTCCAAGTTAAATGAAAACCCCAGTAACCCAAACCACTTGTTTGGCAAGTGGATATATTATAGTTAACCACAGACACACTAGATTGCAGGCAAGTGGGTTTTGAAAATGCTGAGATAATGTAAGTCCTCAAATCAGAAGTACTACTTTAATATCACAAACCATCTACATCATTATCAGAGACCACAGAGTAACTGGGTAACTTATTGGAAAAGTGAAAATGCCTGAGTCAGAAATTTCAGAGCAAAAGATTGAGGGTGAGAGGAAAAGTGAGAAAGTGGGGGGAGGGAAGGTAGCAGGGTAGAAACAGAGCAGTATTTACCCATCCTGGTAGAACTGTCAGGTAAGACTTCCCATAAGGAAATACCTGACTCAAGTTATCATAAAGGATAAAAAAAATACCCACAAACACAAACAACCTCACAAGCTTCCTGTGTTTGCAGGCATCAACTTTATGGATCAGTACTCTGAAGCCAAACTTTTTTGTGTTGGCAGTAACAAAAAAAAGCTACTCAAGAAAAGTTACAACTCAGACCTTGTCTATTTTCAGAAAAAGCAGATCTAGATACTAACGCAAATCACTGAAAGTGAGCTTCCTTTCTTCTCAAGAAGCATCCCATAATCTCAAAAGGAGCTCAACCTAGAGGTCACTTGGTCTGCCTTCCCAACAAACTGGTGCTTGGGTTCTGTCCTTGCATTCCCACCAAGTGATCATGAGTGAGGCTCCCTTCAAAATCCCATATGATGTACATCTACATCATCTAATATTGGAACAGATGTTAGAAAAGATCTCCTTAAACTAGACCAAATCTGAATGTTCTATTGATCCATCATTATTCTATCCACTAGGGTTACAATCTTTTCCCCATACTGTATATGGTAGCCACTACTCACATGTAGCTATTTCTTCAAATTAACTAAAATTAATTTTAAAAATTCAGTTCCTCAGTCTCACTAGCCACATTTTCAGTGCTAAATAACTATGTGGGGCTGATGCCTACCATTTTGGACAGTGTGGAATACAGAACATTTCCACCACCACAGAAGCTCTACTGGACAGCACTGCTCTAAACAATAATCACAGTGTGATAAATCGGTTATTGCTAACTTAGACAACTGAACCACTCAGCAGCATTCAAAGACATTTTAATCATTCGTGGTATGTGTACACACACATGTGCATATGCACTTATATTTTAACCAACAGATGTAACTCACTTTACAGTATGGGCAACCAAGGGTTTTGAATATATTATTGGTTTTGTGTTAGCCACTGATTTATCTTCAAAATTCTTGTAAGGTATTTCTCCTATTCCTTTTTCTTCAACGATAAAGTGATGGTAATTTTGCTAACTTCAGCAGAGTGAAAAAAATCAAAAGTTGTTCTACATTTATCAAACAACTACTCTGCAGATTTATGTCACAGAAACAAAGTGAGCAAATCTCCACTTAGAAAGGAAAGTGAAGAGATTTTTAATACAGTTAAAGGAATTCAATTCTGGGAAATACACATACTGGTGGGCTACTGAATAAACCCACCGGAACACTAATACTTACTTAACCACTTACTGAAGAACTCTGCATTCTAATTAGCAAATGTACATTTGTGAACCTCAAATGACCTTGAAAATTAAACTGATCAAAGGTGGAGAAGATTCTCCGAAGTTTACTGTCTTTGGTGCACTCCTTAAAGAACAATTACATTTCACGTGGATGCTCCACTTCAGAACAGTTCAGAAATATATGAATTTACACAGCAGCTAAATAAATTAATTACTTTTAATATCACAAAAATGATTTAAAAGAAATCACTCCTGCTTTAAAATGATTTATTTTTTAAATGGATTTAAAATTTCCTAATTGAACATAAAAAGATGACTATCAAAATTACACTTAGAGGGGCACCTGGGTGGCTCAGTCCATTAAGCTTCAGACTCTTGGTTTTGGCTCAGGTCATGATCTCAGTGTCCTGGGATCCAGCAGCGAATTGGGCTCTGTGTTCAGCACGGAGTCTGTTTGCCCTTTCCCTTCCCCTGTTCCTCCCCCCACCCCCCACCTCAAATAAATAAAATCTTAAAAAAAAATTACATTTAGAAAATGATGGGGCGCCTGGGTGGCTTAGTCGTTAAGCGGCTGCCTTCGGCTCGGGTCATGATCCCGGGGTTCTGGGATCGAGCCCGGCATCGGGCTCCCTGCTCAGCAGGAAGCCTGCTTCTTCCTCTCCCACTCCCCCTGCACAGTGTTCCCTCTCTCACTGTTTCTCTCTCTGTCAAATAAATAAATAAAATCTTAAAAAAAAATTAAAAAAGAAAATGATGAAACTCTTTACACAGTGTTTTCTGCAATACACTACACAGAACACTTGTATTCAGTGAATACTCACTGCATAAGGATGCAGTACAGTGTAACTAAGTACTCTTACTCTGATTGCAGTCCTGGCTCTAACACTCAGTAGATGAATAATCTTGAACAAATTAATATAACTTACGTTTGCTCACCTGAAATATGGGAGTGATAGCAACCACTATAAGTACTTGAGCACTGCAGGAAATTTGTACATTAAAAAAAAAAAAAAAGTATTGGGGCGCCTGGGTGGCTCAGTCGCTTAAGCTTCTGCCTTCAGCTCAGGTCATGATCCCAGGGTCCCGGGATCGAGCCCCGCATCAGGCTCCATGCTCCTCAGGAAGCCTGCTTCTCCCTGTCCCACTCCCCCTGCTTGTGTTCCCTCTCTCGCTGTCTCTCTCTCTGTCAAATAAATAAATAAAATCTTTAAAAAAAAAAAAAGTATTCACAAATTATTCTGATGGAGATAGTCAGACTTTCTATGTAGAAAACAACAGACCCTTAATAACCACAAGCAGTCCTCAAGATACCCAAAATACTTAAATACCTTTAGATAAGCAGTAGCAGATATTTTTTTCAAAGCAATTTTCCACTAAGAATATCCAGATTGTAAGAATTTATTGCTTTTATTTTTATTGCATGTATCCCTAAAGAAACTCCAACCTTCTGTTGTTCCACTATTTGAATGGCGCTTTTCCTGGCATTTAAACAAGCCCTCAAATGGTTTGGCAGCCCTCAAATGGTTTTGGTTTCTGTTTGCCTTAGCCTAGAAAGAAAAGCCACCCATCTCCTTAAACCCCTGTAGGATAAACCCAGTCATGCCCATTAAAACCCAAAAGATCACATCCAACCCAACTTAAGTACAAGTTTACACCAAGAAAAGAAAACCATTTTGGTTTATTGGCTTCATATGACAAGAGAGTTTCCTTAAGTACTAGCTACTGCAAATTCTATTTACCCTGAGTCAGATATTTCCACTTTCAACTTCTCTTCTGCAAAGAGATACTTTAGCTAGCACTTTCTTTCCTATTAGGATTAGTAAACACATTTCAATTTCAAAAAATCAAGAGTAAGGGGCGCCTGGGTAGCTCAGTTGGTTAACCGTCTGACTCTTGATTTCGGCTCAGGTCACGATCTCAGATCATGAGATCAAGCCCCGAGTGGGGCTCTGCTCAGCATGGAGTCAGCTTCAAATTCTCTCCTTCTCCCACTGCCCCTCTCCCCTCTCACACTCTCTCTAAAAAAATAATTTTTTTTTAAAAATCAAGAGTAATACTCAAAATCCGCCCCGCCCCAAAATTCTGTTTCAAATATCAGTCATGGGGTAAGTAGGCATGGTAAAAAGATTCTCTTAGAATCTTGCTCCCATAAAGCAAATTGTACTACTCACAGTTCCACTCTGGTAACCATTTGTCAGAACTCTACACACAATTCTAGTAATCTTAGATCATATAAATCTAAAAGTATGAACAAAAAACAAATGGGTAAATCTTGAGATTTTTGGAATTTTACTCTGATATGTTGCCATATGCTCAATAATTGGTCATGTTTACTGACCAGAAATGTGTTTTTCTACAAGATATCTTGAGATCATGGGTACATTCTTAGAATTTAGGGGAATGCCTCCCCAGAAGATCAAGAGATTTATCTTCCTAATTATAATACAAGTAGGCTTACATTTAAATCAGATTTCCTAGAAATAGCGTCTAAACAGAAGGAAGCAACCCAACAGTAAATTGAAAGAAGTTGGCCTGTATTTCAAAGCACACCTAGAAAATCCCTACCCTGATAACAGGGAGTTGTGCCAAGAGTTTAAAAAGTGATTCTGTCGGGGTGCCTGGGTGGCTTAGTTGATTAAGCATCTGCCTTTGGCTCAGGTCATGATCCCGGGGTCCTGGAATCGAGCCCTGCATCGGGCTCCCTGCTCAGTGGGGAGCCTGCTTCTCCCTCTGCCTGCTGCTCCCCCTGCTTGTGTGCTCTCTCTGTGTCTCTCTCTCTGTGTCAAATAAATAAATAAAATCTTAAAAAAAAAAAAAGTGATTCTGTCAACCACTTTGGCTCTCTGTAGTTCATCAGAGGGGATATTTTATTTTATTTTGTAAAGATTTACTTATTTTTTAGAGAGAACATGTGCGCATAAGCAGGAGTGGCAGAGGGAGAGGGAGAGAGAATCTCAAGCCGACTCCACACTGAGCACAGAGCCTGATGCAGGGCTTGATGTCAAGACCCTGAGATCACAACCTGAGCCAAAATCAAGAGTCCAACACTTAACCAACTGCGCCACCTAGGAGGCCCTATCATTATCATCATCATCATCATTATTATTATTATTATTTTATTGAGAAAAATTTGTGTTCACTTTAGTGGTACTTAAAAGTTAGATGTGCACTTTTGATGGTTCCTTATTCCTAAAGAGAGCTGGAAACACAGCTACTACTATGGGAAGAAAGAAGCAAAACCTGAAGCATAGAAGTAAATTCCAATAAGAAGAAAGCTGAGATTTCTTCAATAATACAAAAATAAAGAGTATATAAAGTGGCAACATTATTCTGTTTTGGATTTTTCCTACTGTTGAAGAGTTATTTCAGAGGGAAACAAAACAAAACAAACTTTGGAGCTACACAGATCAGGATTCAAATATTGCTTACTTAATGGCTATAAAAGACCCTGGGCAAGTTATTTAATCTCTTCAAGCCTCAGGTTCCTCCTTTGTAAAATGAGAATAAATGTCTTGAGAACTAAATTAGGTTAAGTGAGGGGCCAAGGAATACATCTGTCACTCAATAAAAGGAAACTCAATAAATGGAACCTATTATTATTGGCAGCATCAGAATTAAGGAATTCTTAGGTTCCATAGTTATGTCCCATTAAGTATTTCTTCCAGTCAGGTCCCTTAACTAAGTCACTGATTAACACAGATCTAGTCACTTGTCTAGCATAGAATCTATAATAGAATATGCAATCATTGCTTTGTCTTATGATGTGTAGAAATGTTTTCTGGCAAAGAATTAAACTGTAATCAACAGCTTACTACATTTCTATAGCTCTTTCTAACCTATGTCCAACTGAAGGAGAATGTTTCCTACACATATTGTGGGCCTGAATCAAAGGAAAATCAGTATGTATAAAATGTTTAATAAGCTCCATCACTTCAAACTTTTTTTTAATTGAATATCGAGTTAGAAAGCAAAGTAGAATTATATACGAAAGTCATATAATTAATAGTTTAATCAACATCAAGAATGACAGGAGGGTATGAGTAGAGGTATAACTGGTCAAAATGTAAACACACTAACATGTAAATTAAAAACAGTGCATGCCTAAAACTAGATGGATTTTCCTAATTTCTGTTCTTTGAGTTGCTCTAGTGAAGGCTTTCTGCCAAATCCACATGACATCTTGGTATCTTTACTATAAGAAATATAGATATTTCTTGCCCAGTGTATGGAAATATGGCTTTACTACAGCATATAAGGAACACACAAGTACAAAAGAGCCTTGTTCTTAATTCCAGACATCTGACAGAATTTTAGTTCTGCTTCTGTCAGCAGCTCACCAAGTGACCTCTGACAAGTCACTTTCCAAATCAGAACCTCAATGGCCTGAGCTGTAAGGAAACAGTCCAAATTAAGAATTCATCCAACTTTGGGGCACCTGCGTTGCTCAGTCCATTAAGCATCTGCCTTCAGCTCAGGTCATGATCCTAGGGTCCTGGGATCAAGCCCCAGGTCGGGCTCCCTGCTCGGTGGGGAACTTGCTTCTCCCTCTGCCCTTTCCCCTACCAACTCGTCCTCTCTCTCTCTCTCTCTCTCTCAAATAAAATCTTAAAAAAAAAAAAAAAGAATTCATCCAACTTAGACATAGGGTTGCATGAAATGTACTTGATTCAGAGTAAGTGATATACACTTGTCTCTTGGACACAAGCATATCATCAAAAATGTGATCATCACAGCCTATATAAAAGACTACCCTATAGAATAACTGTTGTGTTTCTCCTGCACCAAATACTGCTTTCTTCGTAAAATGAGACCATGTTATCAGTCATTTAGTGTTCAATGAATATAAATGTGAACTGTGTCATTAACTAAAAGGCTTATGTGGGGCCAGATGATCACAGTACAGCCTGTGAAAGTGAGCACCCTCCATATTCAGAATGCTTCTCAGAGATCACCAAATGTTTTAAGTTCAAGTGGAATGTGTTAAAATGCCTTGGATTTCTCTCTGCAATGCTACTGAAACTGGCTTCAGTACATTCTACAGTATACTTGGTTATCATGTAATTCCCCTGCAGAGGAAGTGAAAGAAAATCAGGGGCAGCTGCATCTGTGAACAGGAAGACAAGTTGTCCAAATCCTTTCTGCTCTACAGGATTTACTTGCTTCACTGTTTTTTAAAGGAGTCAAAATTATTTTGGTGGTTTTTTAAAAAAATTAAAATAATAGCTGCCTACAAATATAAATTTATTTTTTATAGCACTGCCTGTTTTGAAAGCAGTGTTAACTCCTAATATATCATATGAAGCTCTTTGAAAGGGACTAAACAGTGTGCCCTAAGTTAGAAAACCATTCCAAATTAAGTACAATTGGACATATTCATGCCCAAAGCAAAAACTCTTGAGCTCTTGCTCATGCTTTCCCACCTTCTTTTGATCATAAATCACTCAAAGTTTGCAATATGTACATCCACCTCTTTGGTCTCCAACCCAAAACTTTCAGATTCTTCACAATTATCTCCCCTTATAATCAAGAACTTTAAAAATACGTGTTATGCTTGATCCGTTTAGTTAAGCTTCATAAGAACCTTGCTCCCTTTATGTCAAAATAAATCTGAGAGAAAATAGTAAACATAAAAATTATGAATGGAACCCAACACCATCTAAGAAACTTAACTGGATTCTCTAGTAACAGTGACAAAATGATACCATATAACATTCCTGGAAAATATGCACACATTAGCACTGTTTTACATAACTAAAGTCAATCCATAAACAAGTAAGCTCACTGTCTGCAAAGGAAATTACTGTGTGTTTTCAGGCCTTGATTTAACCTCAATACCAATCAACATCTTACAGAAATTTGAGAAATGGAAAAAAAAAATACAACAAAAAGTAAAAGCGACTTGTTCCTAGTCTTCTATTCCTACCCCTATGAATTCATGCAAATGATCATAGCTCTTACTCTAGTGTCATCAGTTCAGTTAGCTCAGGTCAGTCTGCCCACCGAGCACAAGCTGTCAGTCTGACGAGTTTTCTGGATATCTCCTATATGTAAGGATCCCCCAAAAATACTGAAATCAGTCAGCCGCCAGTCTCATGTTGAGAGAGAAAGAGTAAATTAATACAGAGAATGATCATGTTGCTTTAGGAAATAAGTAGTTCAAATTGGGTTGAAGAAATCACAGAAAAGAAGAAACAGGGCAGGGCAGACTTAACAGAAAATGAGCACTTGAGCGAGACCTGGTGGGGGTGGGAGGGTGTACAAACAGGCCGAATTTGGATAGTGGAGAAAGAAACTCCAGGTAGAGCAACAGGGCTCACAGGAACAACAGTCTGGAAGAAGTGAAAAAGTCAAAGTATTACAGGGCAATTTGAACAGTAATGTCATCAAGAGCTTGACTGTATACCACTACATTTTTACAGAAAGTTTTCATATCCATTTCTGCAGTTAACTGTCATCACAAGCCCATGTATTAGGCACAGTAAATATTATCTCCAATAAACAGCTAAGGAAACTAAAGCTTAGACATACTGCGTGTTATCTCTGAGTTCTTACACCTAATAGGTGGTAAATAGGAGATATGAAACCAGGTCTTACAAGTCTAGGTTCAAGGTATTTCCCTTTAGAAAGAAGTCAGTCTGCTGAAGTTAAATTTTATACCATAAGTCTGATTTCAATTGGGATGAATTATTTAATGTATCAGTAAACTAGAGCAAATACTGCAAAATAATTCTAGAAGAGCTCAATTACTAAAAAGATGCTTGGCAGAGTAAAAAGGTAGCCTTCTTCTATATTTAAAAATAAAAAAAAATGATAGGCATATTACATATTGCCAAGTAAAGGAATCAGAAATGTCTGCATTTCTTACCTCCCTTTAATTGGCACAAATCTTTTCAACATCTGTTCTCTACATTTTGGGGGGAATATATGGAGAGAACCCACAAATGGGGAACAGAAAGAAAACTAAAAAAAATAAAATTTTGATAAACCCAAATATGAATAGCTGAATGACACCCTAATGATTTCTATTCTATAATCTAAAGAATAAGTTTTCATGTTTTACATAGTAATCAATTATGAAACAGAAAACAAATTTAGAACCTCAAGACAATCTATGATAGACAGGTACCCTTTGGGTTTTAAGTGCCAATGAAAACTTCACATATCCAGAAGAGGACCTCATTCAGTCATCACATCCAACTGCCCGTGGTATTTCAGCAATGTCTCCTTTAGTTGTGTGATTACCAGTATCCATCTACTCTGGTGAAATTATTAGAATCATCGCTTTTACTCACAGTGTCTAGGTTTGGCCTATAAATTCTTTGGCGACCCTGTCTTTAAGCCTAGTAGTTATCCTAGTGTGGGGAGCTTGAAAGTCACTGACACCAAGTTCCTGGACTTCAGGGATGTTAAAAGCACAGTAAACTGGGGTGTACCCATGGCTCCCCAACCATTTTCTAAATCTCCAGTTTCTCCTCTCCAACATACACACACAGCCAAAATGACCTTATGGAGACTGGTCTGTGAACCTCTAATGGGGTAACTATAAAAAGAAAAGAAGAAATGCTTTGTGGGTCCACTGAAGCCCAATTTGAAATAATAAGGTCTGACCATGGAAACCTGGGAAAACACGAGAAGCAGACATGTCAAGTTAAAATCTAGCCATCACTGATAGGATAAGGGACCTTTTGTAGGCAAAGCCAGGAAGTGATTGTAAATGCAGACACTGAGAATGGGCAGTTCTTTCCAAATAGCTATTGGCCCAGATGTTAGACCAAGCTCAAGAAGTGCAGATGGGGGGCGCCTGGGTGGCTCAGTCGTTGAGCGTCTGCCTTCGGCTCGGGTCATGATCCCAGGGTCCTGGGATCGAGCCCCACGTCGGGCTCCCTGCTCAGCGGGAAGCCTGCTTCTCCCTCTCCCACTCCCCTTGCTTGTGTTCCCTCTCTCGCTGTCTCTCTCTCTGTCAAATAAATAAATAAAATCTAAAAAAAAAAAAAAAAAAAAAGAAGTGCAGATGGGGCGACAATGATCTTTAATCAAGTCTCTTCTTTCTCTACTTCAGGTTTCCCATCTAGGCAATAAAGACTTTTGACAGTATTTGTCAACCCTAACATTCTATATTTTACAGACCTTCATAATATGAAAGAAAAAAACTAACATTTTAAAGCATTTGATAGAAAAGTGCTACTAAAATATTACTGTAATTAATACAATAAAGTAAATCATGGACTCCTCTATATAGTCATTAAAAAAAAAAAAACAAAGACAAAAACAAATGTTGTTGATTGGGAGGCAGTGAAGAGGGAAAGATACCCTTATAAACCACTCACACTTTTTCTATATGCAGTTAAAAGTCCTGAAGTAAAGTTAATGGAAAGTGACTCAGCCTTTATGACTCATTAGAAAAATAAAAGCCAAAAAAGTCCAGTGGAGACTCCCCTGGTATTTGGTCATTGAGGAGCTGTGTTGAGACTGGAAACAATCATTACACACTAAGCCTTCGAAGCGGAGTGGTAAATCAACCTAGGTACTTCTGACAGAAGTTTCTAAGAAGACGAAGTAACACTCCTTCATGCAAACGTCAGTAATACATTTTGAAGAGAGCCAGTGATAAGCAATAAGCTAAAAATCATAAGCAAACTTTTTTAAAAAGTTCAATCTGTTTATTCATGCACTTCACTCATGAAAGCCCACAGACCCTTACTCAGAGCTGGCATATGACATACTCTTATTTTACACATGGCTCCTATCTAGAGAATCAATTTTGAAGTACCTAGAAATATATATGGAGTGTAAAGTTTTTCTTCCTCAAAAGAAAAAATCAGGTATGTCTGTATTTTTAAAAGTCACTACAAATATAAAATACACTATCATAAGAGTTCAATCAGCAATAGTCCCCAACAACACTGACATATTAAAGTTATAATTGATGCTCATGGTGATAAGTGAAGTATCAAAAAAAGTTAAATAAGGAAGTTTTTTTGAAGTTTCATCAAAAATGGTCCAAAAAAACCCACTATTTGTTCCTATAAAGTACCAGATAATAAAAATTTTAAGCTTTGCTGGTCATATGGTCCCTGCCACAATTACTCATCTCTACCTTCGTAGCGTGAAAGCAGCCACAGGCAATAGGCAAACAATGAGCACGGTTTTGTTCCAATAAGACTTTACTTATAGAAACTGATATATGAATTTCATAGCATGTTCATATGTCACCAATCTTTCTTCCTCTTTTTTTTTTTCAATCATTAAAATACATAAAACCCATTCTCAGCTCACCTGCTATGAGAAAACAAGTGGTGGGTAGGCTGCATTGGTCCATGGTCCATAGTGTGCAGACCCCAACTTAGAGGAACAAATTTCAATTACTAGAGAGGGAAAAAAATGCTGCTCATTCTTGAACACTACCAGAGAAATGAGTTGCCACTGCAGAAGCTTGAGAAATTAGAGTAGGGAGGATTCCTGCACTAGGGTGACCACAGTATTTTCAGTCAGTATATTGCAAATGTCCATTGTGTAAGTCCAAGTATATAATCGGGGTATAAAAACTACAAACTCCTGGGACTATATCCAAGAGATTTAGCTGGTATATAGTAGGGCCAGGAATGTGTTTATAGTAAAGCTCCCAACATGAACAGTCTAATGTTGCACCAAGGTTTAAAAACCATTGACATCTGCAAAATATATATCTGATATAAGACCTGACTCCACAATATATATAAGGAACTCTCAAAACGCAATAAACAGAAAACAATCTAATTTTTTTTTAAAAAAGGGGCCAAAAGCTTAGAACACACTTCAACAAATATATAAGAATGGTAAATAACATAAGAGGCTTAACATCATTAGTCATTAGAAAAACGCAGACTAAAGCCACGTGTGTTATTACACACCTAATAAAATAACTAAAAGTTAAAAACAACAACAACAACAACAACAAAAAACACCCTGACAATGCAAACTCTGGGCAAGGAGGGCAACACACACACTGCTGGTGGGAATGCAAAATGGTACAACCACTTCAAAAAACAGTTTGACAGTATCTTATAAAGCTAAACATACACTCACCATATGACCCAGCAATCCCACCATAGGTGCTTACCCAAAAGAAATGAAAATTTTCTTTCACCAAAAAAAAAACTCTAAATGCAAATGTTTATAGGGACTTTATAACCACCCTAAGTGAAAACAACCCAAATGTTTTTCAACAAGTGAACAGATAAGCAAACTGTGGTACAGCCAAACCCTGGAACTCAACAATAAAAAGAACCAGAATTACTAATACATACAACATAGTATCAGATACATTATGCTAACTGAAAGAAGCTAAACTCAAAAAAGTACTTACTATGATCCAAATGATACGACATTTTTGCAAAGGAAAAAACTATAGTGGCAGAAAACAAATCAATGGCTAGTGGGAGACAGGAAGAAAGGGTAGAGAAGTTTGGGGGTTATGTAACTGTACTGATCTTAATTGTTGGAATAATTACAAGACTATACATTTGTCAAAACTCAGAACTGTAAATTAAGGGTGAATTTTTACTGTATATAAATTATGCCTCAATGAACTTGACTAAAAATAAAAAAAATACTGCTATATAAACAAAACTGATTACACCTGGTTCTGTTTTATGAGAAACTTTTCACTGTTTTTATGTCAGTGTATGGTTACCAACTATCATATGCATATGCATATGTACTTTAATGTATATGGGGGTTTTTTTTGTAAAGGAAATGATATCAAAATAAATGGTTGTGTGTGTGTGTGTGTTTGTCATAACTTCTAACAGTAATATCTGGGAATTCTTTTGCACTGATTTCTAAATTCAAACATCTGGGAATAAATGGCCTAATAATCCCCAAGGTCCTTCTGCATATATAAACCAATTATCCTTTGTAGGTCTTATTCAAGATCTAGGGTATCCTAATTTTACATTTTGAAGCACAGGACACCTTTAAGTGGGTCATCAGTTAAAAATATTAATTCAATAGACCTTCCACTAGCTACTTCTAAAACTGCAAATATAGCTACGATAGGTTTGTTTTTCCCCCATGACTCAGAGCGGTTCATTTTAAAAATATGCTCCTGTAGTTAGATTTCAAGCAGAGTTTACTAAAGTTTTGTGGTATCTATAAATGCTTTCTTTATGAGCAGAATATTACATAGCTTTTTATCACTAAGACAAATTCATTTATCTCAATAAAAACTCCTATACCCCTGACAAGGACTGTGGAAAAACCACGGCCTATGGCTTTCTTTGAGTTTATTTCTATGTTCCAAGTGCCCAAGCCTTTAAACTTGAGCCCCATCAGGCTGAATACAGCAGAGAAGACATGCATGTTTTTTTTTTTTAGATAGAGCATTGAGGCAGGAGTGTGACCTCCCATAGTTTACTCAGTAATTCATTTGATGAATCAAAAATAAAACCTAAAAAAAGGTTTTAATTAAAAAATAAAATAAAGCCGATATTAACTCATTAACATTCATATCAAACATTATCCCTAAAATAACTTCAAAACATCTCTGAAATTGTCATTATTTTCATTCTACTGTTCTAAGCATAAGACAGTATTAATGAAACACATTAGAAATTAATCTTAAGTATAGACAAAATAATTTAAAAGACAGAAATGACGAGCGGAAGGGGGAAAAGGAAGAAAAAGGAAGGGAAAAGGTGGGAGAGAAGGGAGAAAATGGGAGAGGAGGGAGAACGTAGGAAGGGAGAGAATATTTGCAGCTTTAAATGTTTCTAATTTTAGTCCCAATGTGCTAATTCCTAGCTACTTAACCTCAGCAGTTCCGTACAACTCACTTCCCCATCCTAGCCCTCAGACTTTCCTCCGGAAAATGAGGAGGTTGGCTTAGATAAGTGGTTTTTAATGCTTTCTACTCTGAGATCCTTTGATTAAAAATCAATTAACTTTACAGTTTGACACATGGAAGAAGTTGTCCTTTAGGTACCTGTTAGTTAAAAATAAAAAAAAGTTCAATGACTTAAAAAGTTTATTAAAAAAAATCTTAATTTACAAATGACAGCTATATCCATTTTTTAAAATTCATTCAAGCAAGAAAGTATTGCATCCTTGCATACAACAACATACTGGAAAAGTTTTTCTTTTTCTTTTATGTGAGAGGCATTTTGGGTGCAGTATGAATTTAGAGGGTTCTTTACAGCAACTCCTTGAACTCTACACAACTGCCTCTCCACTACAGTGAAGATCATGTCCATGCACCACAGGGCATGTTTTATTGTGTAACTACCCTTGCGTAACAGGGGGCACACATTTTTTTAAAATATGTATCTAAGATTCTTTCCAACTTCCAAATTGTGAGATAAGTGCATTAAACCTATTACTCAAATAAAAATCAAAACCACAAAAGAGCATTTGTTAGGTGTTCTCACTAAAATTTTATTCTTAATAATGATTACCTCCAAGGACAGAAGGAAGATCATAGCTTTTTTTTTTTTTTACTTTTTATGTTTTATATATTTATACAGGATAAAATCTATTTTTAAGATGCACCTATGAGAAAATAAACATTAGGAAAAAAAGATTAAAAGTTCTGGTATAAAAAATAAAATTAAAAAAAATTTTTTTTTATAAATTTAATTCTGGCATTGTGATCTGTGAGCCCATGGTTAAAAGGCATTATCCCCTGCCCTTTAGGAGCCGAGACTCTGAAAAGGAATATAAAATATTATTTTTAATATATAATAATAATATACTATGCCAGAGGTATGATTCCTGAACCAACAGGGAGCATTTAATAATACACTCATTCATTCATTCACTCACATATGCAAATATTTGCTGAATATTTCCTGGCTATGTTAAAGCCAGACGAGGGTAAAGAAAGATAAATAAGATACAAATCTCCCAACTCAAGTAGATCCAGCCACTGTCTCCTTAAAAAACAGTAACAAAAAAAACTTGCTGTAGAATTTTGAAGAAAAGAGAAAGTGAGTTTGCCCTGGAGCCAGATGCTATATATCTCACAGACAATGCCTTCACATTACATGCCTAGTGTGCACGTGATATGCTTAAAATCTCTGGGAAAACTTGCTTAACTTACTACACCAGACCTAACTTTGTATCTTTCCCCTTAAAATTCTGGATTTGTACCATTAATTTAATTTACCTCATTAGGTCACTGGGGTGTCCTGGACCTAAAATGAATCAGTGCTTTCGAGACATATTTCTGAAAATGTATTACACTTTATCTTTCATAAAAGAAAAAAGATTTTCTTTCAGAACAGCTAGCTGCTTTTACTTCAAGAAAAATCACTAGGTGCATTGACTTCAGATGTGCACACATACACAGAGTTAACCAACTCTGGAGATGGTGGAACTTTCCATCTGAAGACTAGTACAGACATATAATACATACTGCATTTCTTACTGCTGCAAGAGAAGAAGAAAGAAGGCTGGCACTGGGAACTGATGGGAGGGTTGGTGTATTGTGCTAAATGGTTATAAATGGGAAAACTCTAATGCCTATAAAATTACAAAGAAGTTGGTAAAAGTTTAAAAGGGTCTAGAAATGGCTTTGATGGACAGGCTAACATTAGCTCTTAGACCAACACTTTAAGGGTCAAAACTCTGTTAGACAGGAGAAGGGGCAAGAGTATGATGATAAATGAGCCACTCCAAATTAAGTAGTGATATGGGAATCTAAGTGGAAAGGGCAAAAGAGGAAAGTGAGGGGTCTGGACTATTGTGTCAGAAAGAAAATTTGGGGACACCTGGGTGGCTCAGGTGGTTAGACGTCTGCCTTCAGCTCAGGTCATGATCCCAGGGTCCTGGGATGGAGCTCCACATCAGGCTTCTGACTCAGGGGGGAGCCTGCTTCTCCCTCTCCCTCTCCCCCTTCTCATGCTCTCTCTCTCTCTCTCTCTGTATCTGTGTGTCTCAAATGAATAAATAAAATCTTTAAAAAAAAAAAAAAGGAAGAAAGAAAGAAAATTCAGCAAAGAAGCTAAAATTGACCAAAAACCTAAGTCTGTCAACTGAAGAAAAGCATTCACTTTTAGAAAAATACATACCCAGCTCGGATCTAAACTAAGAAACTTAGAGAATACTGTTGGAACCTGACTACACCTTTGTCTAACATTCGCAAATTGCATGATGCATTTGAGTTATACTTTAAAAAACAATAGCTGGAATTATTTCAAATCTTGTTGGTTCTGTAGAAGCTCAAATGTTTCAGAAGAAATAAAGGACTATTCCTAAACACTGGCAACAGTATTTCCATTACAAAAAGTATGCATGTGTTCCAAATGTGCTTTTAAATCAGAAATAATGATGTGTTGACATTTAGCTAAACTTAATTCCTTTCACCTACATATGAACTCAAATGTGTCCCTTTATCTCCTATTTTAAGAGATTTCCTAAGGTAAAAATACTGCTGTAACTTTGGTTTTTTTAAAGGTCTGTCCAAATGATGAATATCTTTGACCACCTTAAAACTAAGCAAGCAAGCACTGGATTTTAACCTAGAAAAGAAAATTTTAAAATATTAAAATATTCCCTGATGTCAGCTGTTACCCATGACCTCTGTTGACATGTTCACAACAAAGGTCACAAGGCTCCTCAACCTCTCCCAAAGAAAACGCAGTGGGAAGCCACAGACATCCACTGCATTATTCTTAATCTCTATTGGAATCCACCCTATGACCCCAAATCGTAATTGTATATCAATCTACCAAAGTTTAGACTGAAAAGAGAAGTGGAGGAGACAGATTTTTAAAAACAGAGCTTAAAAATCTATGCCAGGATATTAAGCAATTTACCACTAAACTTTCCTTACAAACTGAGTTGGAGTTTCAGTATTAAGAACAGTCTCAATGCGTATGTTTTATCCAAACATGGGCACCACCTTTATTCTCTTTAAATTAGGGTTCAAAGGCATTGTTAGGGAGTTACTGGGCCATAATTAAGAGTTATATTAGAGAAAGATACCCTTTATTAAGACTTGAATACTTCCCAGATCAAAAACTACACCACCAATAGGAGGTTCCTAGCCTAATACATCATTTCCTTTGAGGATCTTGGAACCAGAAAAGTCAGATGCTTACAAAGACAATGATCTCAACAATTTCTGACCACCTTCAAAATCAGTCAGTATTTAATTCTAACTTAATGAAAGAGCCACACCAAATTTCCTTCCTACTTAACCATATCGCGCAAACTGGATTGCCAAACACCACATTATGCAAAGTGAAAGCCAATTTGAATGTGCAAAAATTCCAGAGTTTAGGAATAGAAACATCTTGCATTTTTAGATGGAAAGTGTTTTTTTGAACCCCTTGAGAATGTACTAGAGAATAAATCATTCATCATTCATGTCTTGGTTAGAAACCAGAAGACCTAAGAGTCATATAAATGCATATACAGAAAGTGAGTTTTGAGTTTGTTCCAGGTCAGCGACAGGTACAAGGGGCTGGGTAAAATCACAGCATCACAGGATTAATACTTTACCTGTTAAGGTTGTGTTTGAACTCCAGTGTTCACTCTACTCATCACCCACCCCCAAGGAAGCACGACACACTACACAGGGTCACTTTTTCTTTAGGGACGTCCAACATACAGACATCTGTCCATAAAACTCCTACCCAAAAGGCTAAGTACAACCAGACAATCTCAGAAACTAGGACTTTCTTTCTTTTTTTTTTTTTTTTAAGATTTTTATTTATTTGACAGAGAGAGAGAGATAGCGAGAGAAGGAACACAAGCAGGGGGAGTGGGAGAGAGAGAAGCAGGCTTCCCGCCAAACAGGGAGCCCGAAGTGGGGCTCAATCCCAGGACCCTGGGATCATGACCTGAGCCAAAGGCAGATGCTTAACGACTGAGCTACCCAGGCGCCCCAGACTAGGACTTTCAAAGTGTAGATCTGCCTTTCCTCTCACTCAGGCACCAGACTTGACAGAGCTGTGAAAACTACATTTACATGTGAATACCTGAATCTTCACCAAAGCCTTGCTAGAAACTGAAAGGTTGAAAGATCTCAGGCCTAAGCTCTAATACCCTTCAGGAACAATAGGACAAGCCTGGCCCCATTAAAAATTCTACATAAAACCAGTGACTCTATCTCCCAGTGTTTCGAACTCTGGGAAAGAAAGCAGTCAAGCTTACTTGGTATTTTGGGGTCGGCCTGAACACCCACAAGACCATCAGAGTCAAATCAAGTTGTCAATGAAACATGCAGTTCCAAGAAAGCAAAAATTATTATTTTCAATTCCACATTCCCAAGACACCCCAGGCCACATTGTTCAACTGAAACAAATGACATTCACAACAAAGACAACCTCTGCAAGCCTGGATAGCGCTCTGGGATTTCCACACTTCCGGGGGCCAAAGAAGAGCCAAAGATAACTAAAGGTTAATGTGATCCAGCACCCAAAATTTCAACAAAAAAAAATGCTAGATCTTGGAGCAGTCAACCAAGAGCAAGGGAGGGAAGTCAAAAGGCTATTTGCCAGTAGCTAAACCAGACCAGTACTGATCAACCATAATTTCCCAGGACATCAGTATAAAGAGCCTTTAAAAAAAATCAAGGTCACCAGTCAGTCCTCTGTTCCCCCTTACCCCCTGCTTTTCCTAAGAAAATGCTTATAGCAGCTTCCCATCAGCCTGCCCACGCTGGGCTGTGCCAAGACTAAACTTTTAAACCTTGAGGGAGGTGGGAAAGTCAGCCAGCCAGACGCTGGGCTAGGAAAAGTGGCGAGAAGGAGGGAAAGAGTCAAGTTTCAAAACAAAGGCTCCACAAGGAACTGAACGTCAACCCCTCCCCACTTCCTAGCCTTCAAGCCAGCGAGGCTGGGCCTTGATTTTTAAGGACACAAATAAGTCAGATTTACCCAGTTCTTGAGCGTTCACCAACGCTTTGCTCTTCGCTAGAACATTTGCACAACCACTTGCTGAGGGTGGTGCTATCCTCTCTCCCCCCATTTCCTCGCAGAGGAGAAACTGGGCTCAGAACGTAATGACTCGCCCAAGGTACCACAGTAGAGCCTCAAGTCACTTCTGTCCCCGACCAGGGCGCCAGGGCACCAGAGGGGCCCGCGCTAGGGCCTCGGGGGCCAAAAAGACGACTTCCCCGCCCGGAGAGAGCCAGGCTGGGAGAGGGGAGGGGCCCCGCGCGCCTCGCGCCTCGCGCCCCGGCCCCTACCTTCCTTGACTCCGGGCAGCTTGGACTGGTCGATGGTGACTTCAGCCATGTTGGGCCGGGGTCCCGGCCGCCTCTCGCCGCCCGCTTCCCCGCCGCCGCCGGCCCCGAGCGCGGCCCCGCGCGCAGCAGCAGCGCCCGACGCGGCGCAAAGTCCGGCCGGCAGTGCGCGCCGACCTGGGGGAGGAGCGGCCGCCGCGGAAGGGCTGGCGACAAAGGCGGCGGGAGACCCGTCCCGGCGCCGCAGGCTGGCGGCCCAGCTACCCCACCGCAGCCACCTGCTCCCGCGCCCCCAGCCCCGATTGATACCAAATATCCGGAGCCCGGAAATGGACCCGGGCCGTCCAGTACGGAGGGAGAGAGGAGACAGAAAGGCAGGCGGGCGGGCCTGGGTGGGGAGGGGGAGGGAAGCTGCAGGTCTGTAACCGCAACTGCGAGTGGCTGGTGAGCGAAGATCGGCGCCCGCGGCCGCCTCCCTGCTGTCTCCTTTGTGCGGTGCGACGCCCCCGAGGCTGGGGCTCCCGCTGTGCCCCCGCCCCCGGGCCTCCCTATCCTCGGAGGGTCGCGTCTGTCGGTGGGGCCTTTGTGTCCTGAAGGCCTCAACAAAAGGGCCACCTGGGTTACCCAGAACTTAGTCGCTATTGTCACCGGCGTCTACAGCATTCTGTGCTCTGGTTCCAGGGCTGAGATTTCCTGTTGCCTGGCTCTGTCTCAGGCATTCTTTGCCTCCCGGGATTAGGGAGAGGATAACATATGGATGGGAAAACCTCTAAGACAACCTACAGTAGAACTAGACAACAGCTGAAATCTGGGCCAGTTTAGAGAAGAGAGCGTTCACAACCAGCTGGGGGAACTGAGTCATTCATTCATCAAAAACGCATGACTGTCTTCCAAATGTGATGTTAGGTACTGGGAGTGATAAAACGTGTTTCAGACATTTCAGACATGGTCTCTCTTATGGCATGTCACATATTGGACTATAATTGTGACATTTTCATCTCCCAAAAATAGACATCCTGTCTGCATCTTCTGGCAATAGAATTCTCCCTCCCTTTGGGACTCCGTCCTCAGCAGTGGGCTCTTCTCCCAAGCCTGTGCAATCATAGAACCTCCCTACCACCACCACCACCCCCACCACCACCCACACATGTTCATCGAAGGATGGGTGGGTGACCAAGACAGGTCGAGCAGAATACTTCCCTGGGATTATTGCCTAAAGAGGGACAAGTACTTTCTGTTTTCTATGGGGAAGCTTTGCCCTCACTAGTAACAATGAAACCAAACTGCAGAAAGAGCAAAGATAAGAAAAGAGCGATAAAGAGGGCATGTTCTGATACTACAATGCCTGGAATAGCTGGGATGCCTGCAGCTCCTGGATTCTGGGATCTACCTCCAACATCCTCTCAAATTTAAGCTAGTAATTTTACTCTCTTAAGCTTGTAAAAATTGATTTTCTTTCATTCATAACTCAAAGAGTCTCAGTCTGGCAGGCCACATGGAGGAGGTTTTATTTGGACTGGCTATTTAAAAAATAGGCAGATGTAGGCTAACAAAAATTTAGGAGACTTTCTAGGACTTTCTAGGCCAGAGCGTGATCAACTATGGCTCACAGGCCAAATCTAGCCGATTGGATTTTTTTTTTTTTTTTTTTTTTTTTTTTTTGAGAGGGAGAATAGAAGGGTGGGGAATGGCAGAGGGAGAGGGAGAGAGAATCTCAAGCAGGCTTCCAGAGTGGATCCTGAAGTGGGGCTGGATCCCTCCACCCTGATATCATGATCTGAACCGAAATCAAGAGTCCTACCACTCAACTGACTGAGCCACCCAGGAGCCCCAAGCCCACTGGATTTTAATGACTGCATTTTATATGCTAAAAGGATTACATTTTAAGTGGTTATGTCAATACAATGTAATATTTTCAATTTGGCCTCTTAGGTTTCAAAATCTAAAATATTTACTATTGGACCCTTTTCAGAAAAAGTTTGCTGACCAGTATTAAGCAGAAAGAACACTCAGTAAGTTAAATGTTTGAATAGGAAGGTGATAATATTAGAAAGGTAGTTGTATGGTGATTTTTAAGTTCCTTGCCTTCTACTGACTTTTTTTTCTTTTTTTTTTTTTTTACTTTATGGTTGTAGAGAATATTTGTAATAGATATTTTTGGTTTCCCTCTCCAAATCCATTGTCTCCACTTCTCTGCCATACTCTGCCCTGGGAGCTGACATTTATGAATACATCACCAGGACCTCCTTGCCTTGTGCTTCCTGTTGAGTTAGACCAATGGGAAGCACTGTCAGAAGATCAAAAGAAGGCAGGAGAGAAATACCAGCCTATGAATTACACTCTTCTCCCCCACGAACTAGGCCAAAGTTTTGGCCATACCCTGGCCTTCTGATTATAATGCCTGTCCCGAAGCTTCTTTTCCATGGCTACAGCTCTCATGGGTCTCTAATAATACCATTTTCTTCCAGTGCCCCTTCAGGCCTAGGGTTGTAAAGGCTTACCACCATTGCTAGTTCCTTGAACCACACCCACACCTCTGTAATAGTCCTTCATTATATTCTTTTCAATTAAACCATTTTGAGTGTGGCTTCTGTTTTCTGCCTAGACTCTGACTGATATGGTAAATAAGATATGCCAAAGGGTCACTGCTTTGTTTTCCTTAAAAACATCCACATTTCTGCCCTAGAGAAAAAACAAATAAATATATACAAAGTCATGTCTATTATTTAGGGAATTAGCCGCCTTCAACAGAAAAAGTAATGAAAAGTGACCAGAAGCCCCTTTCTGTTGCTGGACCAGATGACCTGGAAATCCCCCCAAAAGTCAGGCTATCCTTCCCCACCTCCACCCTTACTCTGTATCTACCCCTGACCTGAGCAGTTAGAGCTCGGGGTTACAGGATCAGCACTTTCCAGCACAAGACTGAAATGACTAAATGTCTTTTGATGATTTAAAAGGAAATGAATGCATAGTGAATTCCTATAACTAGTTTATGTATTTTAATGTCCTGAAATGTCAATTTTGCAGTATCGTTCCAATTTTAGTATATGTGCTGCCGAAGCAAGCACTCAATTTTGCAGTAAAAAGAATCAAAAGATAGGCTTCCCAGAGGAGGTACAAATCCCTAATTTTAAGCAGATCTCAAACAAGAAATTCAGAGCTAAATTGCAACTCAAATGCCACAGGGAGAAATAAGGGTTTATTTATAAGATAATATCAAACCACTAATTGAGTAGATTATTGTAAAGGAGAGTTATATGATACATTTTCTACATGAAGAGGGGAAATTTGGGAATAACAAAACACATGGATTGGAATGGGGAGAGTTTGGCCATAAGAAGTCAAGTCAGAGAACCAGAACACTCAAGAGGCAGCCAAGTGGTACAAGATGGTGAACTCCATGAGGGCAGGGATTTTTCATTTGTTTTATTCACTACTATCCCTAATACCTAGAACAGTGCCTGGCACCCCATTCTTAAATATGTCTAGCGTCTTTGAAGTTCATACCCTCAGACTCCCTACATCTCCTATGGTAGTTATTTACATACCCTTGGGTAACTTCTTGTTCCTTCAAGATGATAGCTTCTTTCTCATTGTGTCCATTATCATGTAACTTGGTGATTTCAATGTCTACATAGACAGTCCTTCTCCCAACCTGAGCTCTCTTTTCTTAACCTCCTTATGCCCAGTGATTTTTTTTACCCCACCCCATCTTAGCCCAAAACTCTCAGGGTCATTCACTAGAATTTGGCATTACTAAAAACTGTGCTCCTTCATCAATCTTGAACAGCCATTCTCCACTTACCATTTCTATCTCCCCAACTCACTCCTACTAATACCCCAACTCCAACAATTCTTCAACAGCAGCAGAACCTATCATCTCTTTGCCCTACCACCTTGGTACTGATTCTCACTTGCCCCTATACTCCTACTTCTGTTTTAACTAGTCTATGACCTATTTTTATAATCACGCCCTACAAGATACTCTCACTTCCCTTACCTCTGTCTTCCTCTTTCCTACTTGCATGGCAATATCCCAACCATGGCTAATTGACTATAAATTCTGCATGTTGCCCACACCAATTTATTTCTTCTTATGCCATTAGACATTAATTGCACATCTTCTTCTCTCCTACCTATATGGTCCCTTGTCCCTCTTTACTCTTAGTTTCTTAGACTACTAAGAAAATAAAAGCATTGAAAAAAGGACTTTCAACCTCACCCTTTCCAAATCTATCAATCTACCTGTCTATTTCTCCTCTATAAGACTAACACCTCCACTGTGCACTGGATCCTTGGGTGATATTCAAAACACTTAATAACCAGAATGGTGGAAGTACAAACATGGCAACAGAGCTGGTTTTGGATCCTCCCCCTGTTCCAGCTGTTACCCTTTGGTTTCTGGATGATGAGAAGACCTAGAGAGTCCCAAGGAAAAGGAGATGTGGTCCAGGTGGGGGTGGGGGCAGTCAGGGGGCTCAAGACAGCATTAAATTATAAACCAGCCTGAAAACGTTAGTATTTTGGCAATCATTATGTCTGTAGTTGTTCACATCTGCTGAATATCAGTCTCGATTACATCCCATCCTCTCATTTTTTCAAGGATATTACTCTCCAACAGTAATCATTTTTCCTCTCTGGTAAATACTTTACAACAACATTCAAGTGTACTGTTATTCCTGCACCTTAACAAAAACTTCCTTTGACCTAAAATTCCCCTTCATCTATTACTACGTTTTTCTGCACCTGTTTATAGCGAGCCTCCTTGAAACACTCATCTATTCCAATGATCTCCTCTTGCTACTTCCCCATCCTTTCTTGAACCTATTCCAGTCATACTTTCTAGGCCCACCACTCCAAAAAAAATTTTTTTATTACATAAAAAATGACCTTCATGATATCAAATCCCAAGCTCAGTTTTCAGCCCTTCTCTAATTAACTTATTGTTACTATTTAAGAGATATGATCCTACCTTCCTTCTTGAAAAGTTTTTGTTGTCTTTCGTTTTTTTCTTATTTCATTTTCTCCCAAGGGCCTTTTCACTTAACTAGTCCCTCTTCCTGGAAAGCCCCCTATCCTTGTCCCAGCCCTTGCCAAATAACTGCAGGATGTGCTTCTCCATTTTTATTCAGGTATCTGCTCAAATGCCATTTTCTCAGATAGCCCTCCCTGACTTTATCTAAAATAGTAACTTAATCTCTGTCATTCCATATCTTGCTCATGCTTCTTTTTTTCTCTCCAAATCAGTTATCTCTGCAGATATTATATGTTTAAATGTTTGTTTATTGTGTCCATCCAGTCTACCAAGAGGAGTGGAACTTTGTCTATATGATTCACTACTATAGCCTCAGAATAGTGTTGGCACACAGTATCTGCTCATAAAATATGTGTTGAATAAATTGTTGGATAAAGTATTTGGTAAAGAATTCTTAAAGCAGATAATGACTATGTTGATCAAACAAATCTTTTAAAAAGTAAGTTTTTAAAAAAAGATTTTATTTATTTGAGAAAGAGAGAGTGAGAGGGCGTGCACACACAAGCAGTGCGAGGGAAAGGGAGCCCAACACGGGCTTGATCCCAGGACCCTGAGATCATGACCTGAGCCAAAGGCAGATGCTTAACCAACTGACCCACCCAGGAGCCCCTAAAAATAAGTTTTTTAATAAAAATGTGTTTTTCAGAAATGAGTTTTAAGAAAAAACTAAGACCTTAATAGATAGTAGACATAATTAAAAATTTTTAGAGAAACAGAGAAATCTGACATTGAAAGAGAAATCTGTAGCTTATACCATTGTATCCTGAAGCCTATTTTTTGTTTAAAGGCCTTTCATTTATTGCAGATAAATATATTTCTAATGTGGAAAAGAAAAAAGAAAAAAAAATATGGGCACCACTGTCATTTGGGAGGTGTTTCCATGGCTGCCATGAGAGTGCAGGTAAGAAACAGTGACGAAGAAAGTGAGTCTATATGGAGCCAGGGCAAGAGAATCTCATCCAGAAGACTTGGCAGGGACTAGGGTAAGATGTCAACCGTTTTCACATCCAGGGATATTAAGCATACTGGCACAAGTATTGATTAGTGCAAGGAGCATAGCATAAGGAGAAACATGAACTAACATGAGAAAGCCAAGTTCAGTAGTATGAGCTATGGTAAAACATGCCTAACCTCTGGGCTTTGTATGCTGGAGTTATTATGCTAAGTTTTATAAATTCATATACACATCAACAATTATATGCAGACTGCATAAACTACAAATCTCTCATAAAGCATATTTTATGTTTTAAATGAACACAAGTACAGTTGTGATAAACTTATTTACAACTTGTGAAAATTAATAAAGGGAAACTTCACTAAAATGCAATGTGAGGCTAGAAGGGGGAGCACAAAAAGGGGAACCCCATCATCCAAATGTCAGTTATAGGAAGAATCTTCAATTACAGACCCCAACAGAAGCATAATCAACAAGAAAGTATCACCAATTACAGGCCCCAAAAGGGAAAGATGTACATTGCATCTCCTACAAGTAATCAACTACCCTTGCAAGTCAGCCAATGAGAAACCATCATTACCCTGAACTCTTGCTTTCACCCAAAACAACCCCTTCCAACTTCCTTCTTCTTCTCTGTGAAATAGCCCTCTTCTCTTTTGTTTGTGGGACTTGCCTATGGTTTTTCCATAGCTTGCATGTTCCAAGTTGTAATTCTCTGCTATTCCTGAGTAAACCCATTTTGCTGATAAAATACTGGCTATTTTATTTTTAAGGTTAACAAAGTAATCACTAAGATCAGTATAACTTTTTATCTCTAGGTATTTTTTTCAACCAAAGGTTAACAACAACAACAAAAATTATGTATGGAGAAAGGTCTTAATAAAGAGGAGAGCTTCAACCTGGAAAAGACTGGAATCTACCTTTAAAGGATGAACCACACTGTTAGTTTTTCTGCACGAGACCCATAATTTAGGAAACTTTTTCTACATGTGATTTTTCCCATGATACCTATAACTAGAAAGGCAGGGCTGTAAGTTCAAATTGAGAGAAGGAAAAAGGATGAATCTGTGAAGCTCAAGCCATCAGAAATGTGATGGCCTTAGCAGATTCTTGGGTAAATACATCGAGGGAATCCCTGTCTTATAACACATTTGTGAAATTTCCTCAATATTCTGCTTGGCTCTATGTGGAAAATGCTTGATGTATAAAAGGGATTCAGTGCTAGAAAGAGCTATGCTAACAGTATAAAAATATGAATAAGAAGGATACATATCAATTACAGTGACCACCTCTGAGGGAAAGAAGTAGGGGATGTGAGGAATATGTGCCAAAGGTTGTATCTGTAAGAGTGACCACAGCATCATTTCCTATCACATATACCATCCTGCAAAATGACATTGTAGCCGCTATCAAAGTGTGGAGTCTAATTCTCCTCCTATTCAATATGGGCTGGACCTTGATGACATTGATCAATAAAATGCAACAGAAGTGACATTCTGAGATTTGTAAGTTCTGGCACTAAGACGACTAGGCAACTTCTACTTTTAGAAAGAAGTCAGTGGGCTTGTAAGAAGTCTGACTGTCCTGGGGCACCTGGGTGGCTCAGTCGTTAAGTTTCTGCCTTCAGCTCAGGTCATGATCCCAGGGTCCTGGGATCGAGCCCCGCATCGGGCTCCCTGCTCAGTGGAAAGCCTGCTTCTCCCTCTCCCACTCCCCCTGCTTGTGTTCCCTCTCTCTCTATGTCTCTGTCAAAAAAATAAATAAAATCTTTAAAAAAAAAAAAGAAATCTGACTGTCCTAATATCTCTATGTTGTGAGAAGCTCAACTAGGTATATGGAGAGGCTAGGTGAAAGGGAATAAAGATGCCCAGCCAACATCTCTAGTGGAGCTTCCAACTGACAGCTAACACCAAGATAATTGCCAAGCATTTTCTTCAAAACCCAGCTGAGACATTCTAGGTAAAGCCATGTGGGACCATGTCCTCACTGATCTTGCCCAGTTTGTAGAATATTAAACAAATAAATGAATGTTATTGTTTAAAGCTAATAAGATATAAAGTGGTATATTATAGATATATAGATTATCTATATTATTAATAATATAGATTATCCATAGATAACCAAAAGAGTATACTTCAACTGTATCTGTGAAGATTCAATTCTTTGAGAAAGGGCCACATATTTGAGACAAATATGGAAAAATGTTGACCTTGAATCTGGGTGTGGTACTGTGGTGACTGTATTATTTTCGATTTTTTCCTTTACATAGGAAATATTATGTATTTCATAACTCAAAATTTAAAAACCTATTTAGGCTTGCATTTCTGGTTAGGATAGAGTAAATAGTTCAAAACACATCCTCCCTGCATAAGCAACTATACAGCTAGAGAAAACGTATGTGGCAACTGTTTTCAAGTCCTAGGCAATAGGTAGTATGATCCCTGCGGAAAGATAGACACATGAAGTGAGCCTCCCAGTCTCTTGCCAACTCTGTAGCTTGGTACAATTTTCTGATGTTTATAAAAAGGGTGTCGGCTCCTGAGTGGCTCAGTCAGTTAAGCGTCCAACGCTGGATTTTGGCTCAGGTCATGATCTCAGGGTTGTGAGAGAGCCACACATTGGGCTCCATGCTGGGCGTGGAGCCTGCTTGAGAATCTCTCTCCCTCTCCCTCTGTCCCCCCCACCCACCCCCCATGCATGTGCACCCTCTCTCACTATAAAAAAATAAATAAAATAAATAAATAAAGGGGGTGTAATCCAAGCAGAGTCTCTCTGGGGAGGCACAGAATTGAGTGCAGGGCTGCTGACACGACTGGAACGTGTGGGGTAGGGTACTGAAGAGGTGACTGTACATAGGATTTCCCAAGTGCTTGGACGAAGCCTGCACATATGCAAAATGAAACTCTGCGAGGCCTAACAGAGAGCAGTATCCCTAGAACAGAGGATGGAATGGTAATTCAAGAGGTCACTAGAGGATAGAAATGTCAGATTAAAGACCCATTCAGAATGGAGAGAACTCATTAATACACTTGGCATTCAGATAAGTTACCAAAGAGGCCATAAGTTATATGGATAGCTTACTTGCAAAGGCTACTCTTTAGCTAATCTAACAAAGTCTAAAACCAAACCTTGACAGAAGGAAAGAGAGCTTCTAATAAATAACTATTTGCCAGGACAAAAGTCAACAATTGATTTAAAAAAAAAAATCTAATCCAAATTAGATTAAAAATGTGTTTTTCAAAATGTTCAGAAAAAAGAAATCATCTACCAAAAACTTGTAAAGGAGTAGGAAAATGTGATGAATACTTAAGAAAAAAAGACATCAGAGGTCACAGACACCAAGATGACCCAGATGTTGGAATTAGCAGGCAAGGGCACAAAAAGGCTCTTATCCCTCCTGATATCGGAGGGATATTTCCTATCTGGGGTTTAATCTCCTGCTTTCAGGTAGAAAAAGAGGAGTCACAGCTCCCCTCTTGCACCTGCTGATTTTCAAGTGTCTTTAACTCTAAATAATCCTTATGTCAAAGTGGCGTATTTTGAGGTGGTATATTCTGCTAGCCTTTAATACCCTCCAGTAAAACATCAGACGTAATTTTGTCTCAGGATTTCTTTTTGGAAAAATTTGGGCTAAAACACAGTGTATTAGAAATATGGAGGGCATATGGAGCCATGGTCAGCAAGGAGACCGTAGAGGCAGGTTGAGGCCAGTCCATGGAGCACATTCGAAGTCAAGCTAAGGATTCAAAGGAAGCTCAGGTTTCAAGAATCTATGATTCTATACTCACACAGAGTGGTAGGAACAGAATTCTGCATCAATAAAATGACTTAGTGCCTGTCCAGGCATTCATTAGCTAATGAAACTGGGGAGCAGAGATTGCTGATTCTTTCTTGTCACGTAATTACTAGGAATCTCTCTTTCATTTAATTATGTGCGGTGCACTCTGCTTCCTGTCAGCAGCCCATCCCTCATGTGCTGAGGAGGAAAGGTCTGCCAGAGGTGAACTAGAGCTTCTTCAGGGAATTAGTTAATAGGAAATCTGTAGCAACCTTAAGCATGAAAATTTCTCCTCCATACCAGAAGAGACTTTTTAGTGCTCAAGCAGCTTAAGAACCATCAAGCACGTCTTCTGGATTATTATCAATATCTCTATGATACTTTGGGCAATTTTTGAAGCTAATGTGAAAACTGGTTGTATTTATGTTTCTGATGTATGTTTTTTGGGGTAAAACAAGAATAGCTATAAACTAACAAAATACATGACAAAAAGACTGTGTTTGCTAATTATAAAATGTGCTAGAGTTCAATCATCATTATGTCTAATTTATAGACAGTGAAATCAGTGAGCAGGTTGATTTTATCTCTGAAGTTAACTTACTTTAACATAACTCCTTATGTTTTAAAGCAATGTAGTCTTTCTTTATCTTATGGGGTAATGAGGGAAAAGATAAATGATATAAATATATTTGGTGAGTTTCCTTATCGAGGTTAAAATGAAATGTGAATATTATATTCACATTGTGTTAGTGGTTTCTTGATTTGATTTCTGCAGAAGTATACCTTGAGACAGGGATTCAAATGAAAGTAGATTATTTGGGAGGAAATATCAGAAGAGATCTGATGGGGAGAGGAGAAGTGAGCCTCGGAAAGAAAGCAAGCCCAAACAGTATGTTATCAAGCAAGTTACCACTGCGGGCAAATGGAGCATAATCCACTAGGGAACTTGGGGTGACAGTGAAGTACATGCATCACAGTTGTCCCAGTCAAGGTCAAGAAAGCCAGCATATTTATTTTCCACATCCCTGTCTTTCACTGGATGAAGTCTGTTTCAGGGAGCTCTACTAGATTTCCTTTTAAAGTCATCAGCCATATCTCTCTTCTGCAATTTTCCAGTGAAGGATCTGGTACCAACTTGCATCTAAACAAGTGTGCTCACCCTAGTCTATGTCTTGCTAGAGTGAAAACTGTAACTACAAATAGGTTGGATGTGGGTCAGGGTCATGCACATAATACTCCATAGACAACTGCTCACTGTACCATCAGCTTGAAATATTAGGAAGAACACTGCATATGGAAGAAGAAAAAGAAATCAGGACTCATCAATTGTCATGAAATTCATGAGTAGTGTATCAGAGATTGAATTTAGGCCTTATGAATCTTATTGATGGGTCTTTTCCCTTATGGAACACAGCTTCTTGAGTGATTGTATTCCTCATATCACTTGCCTCACTGATGGTCATAATGTTGGGGATAAATAGACACTTGTGAATCAACTGTGAGGTTTTTGTTTTTGTTTTTTGAAAGGGAATGTGTTCTTAGATACTACTGTCCAAATCTTGTCTTAAGTTCTTCCCTCTTAGAGGGAATGAATATCTGTTCAAGGGATGTAAGTTGCACCTGATGGGGGTGTCTTATACCAAAACTATCGATGGAGCTGAATCTCAGCAGCCAACAAAATTGATTGTTTCTCTGTCCTCCAATTTCCAAGGACTCTCTTGCTTTCAACTCACACCTCTTTGCAAAGCTCCAGGTAGCGGCAATAAATCTGAGTTCATCCTGTTATAGTAGTTAATGGACTTAAGAACAACTGAGATGAAAAGTCATACCCAGGCAGGAGTTACAAATTACACAAGTCAGGATAAAAGCTTCATAAATATTGACTCCACCTAACGGTTTGTGTCAAGAGAAGAAATCTCATTACAATAATGGCATCTTCTCCCTAAAGCACTGCTCTTTGGACTGAAGTTCTATAAATGTATCGATATCACCAAGAATTTAGTTAATAAAACTGAATTGTTCAATATCTATCTTTATTCATTATTTAATGTATTGATAATATAGAAGGTTTCTGAGAGTGAAATCTTGAAAAAATATTACGGTGAGAAATGAAAGGAAATTTGTGGAGAGTGAGGTAGCATTGTGAATCATATAGGACTGAGCAAAGTGGATTATGCAAAGCCAAGGATGTTTGAATTTATTGTTTTTCATTCAAATCTTCAGGCCATCAGCTAGAATGGGACAAGTTCTCCTGCTGGTTTGACTAAGTCTTCTGTAAATTCATAAATATGTTTGGTCACCCAAAATGACTTGATGGAATTCACCTAAGAAAGAGGAGATGGCTCAGTCAAGGAGAGGAAGGTGACATATTATGGGTAAGGAAGAAGTCACTCCTATAAATGAAAGGAAAAGAAGTGATAAACTCGAATGCATACAACAAGATTTATGAGGGCAAAGAGTAACCATTCAGAGTTAAACAAAGCAGTGACTTTTTCATCATTCATCAATGAATTTTTTGTAAGTTCTATTATTGTGCTAGATATTATGTTGGATGTGTTAATGTACAAAAATAATCTTGAATTACCTTTTTTCTTTTTTTAATCAAGATGATTATACATACTACAAATAGAGAACAATAGGTTTTAAGAAAGTGTTCAGCAGAATATTGCCATGGAATGTTCAAGGGGAAGAGATGTCAGATATAATTAACCTCACCATTTTACGTGAGAGATTGAAGCCCAGAGCTTGGAAGTACCAATGTTATGTGGCAGAGGCAGAAGGTGTTAACTTTTTTTCTTAACTAGGTGACCAAAGAACATTTAACCTGGCTGGATGACAATGTAAATATATCTTTAAGTGCATTACTATGATGAATAATGTTTTCTTAAAATTAATTTTTTTAGTAAATAGAGATTATTTAAATGAGGATAATCAATGGTGGAATTACTATTCACTTTAGCATTTGCAATCACAAACTATGTGCCAGGAGTCATGCTAAATATTTTACATCTATTTTTTCATTTAATTCCTACCACAGGCTGGATGGTATACGTTACGATGAACAATAAGGAATTATTATCCTTATGCTTAAGCAATTCAGATTTAGAGAGAGACCCACACACAGACCTAATTAGTAACAAACATAATGCAACAAGTTCAATAACACAAGTTATATGATGCCTTTAAGTATATGGAAGAAGAAGCAATTAATTCTGCCCAAAGAAGATCGAGGAATTCTTAATTGGAAAATATAATCTTGGATCTCTGACTTTTCCTTTTTTAGTGAGTTTCCCATGTAGAATAATGAAAGATAAGGATCTTTTAGGCGATGGGAACTGTGTGGACGAAAGAATGGTCTCTTGAAAATATTCTCCTATCTCCACTGCACAGTGAGGCAAGTTCTAAATCAGCTCTCAGAGTAAGAGAAAGGAGAAAGCTGAAATCAGGGTCAGAGAAGAGCTAACAGGACTCCCGAGATTAGTTCCTAATAAGCGTCAAGTCAGGAAAGTGGTCAAACACAGACATATTCTTCTATGAGTTAGACACTTCTAAGGGACAAACCCTTTAATCTGCAGTTCAAGACCAAGAGTCACACACAAGGAGAAAAGGCACAGAAGTTACAGGGAAGATCTTCATTTGAAGAGATTCTCATAAAAAAAAATGCTTTTTGCTCCTCTGGAAGAAGCCTTGATTCAGACCTCCAGTGAATCTGCAGGATGCCTGTCACTTTCCTTTTCTGACATCTCTTGGCTTCAACACTGTTCTTCCTCACAGATATTGACATTCTCTCTCAAGCAGAGTGAGCTTCATTACAGTGTATTGCATGGCCTATACAGATGTTCACATATTAGTTAATTTGTCTATTACATAAAAGTCATGTTTGGTCCCCCTTCACCTCACTTGCTCAATGCCACCTATTTCCTCTATTTAGGAGAAAAACAACAACAGAAATATGCCAGGCTTTGCCTTCTCTTGTCCTCTTTTCCTCTGAGCACTGAGACTCTGAATTTGTAAATCTCGGCCCTGCCTATTTTGGAAACATTTGTCTTTTCATCTTCCTTGAGATAGCCTTATTCTGCATCTAGAAGAGTCAGTAGCCTTCTTCCCTTTAGTAAGTGGATTTGAAATAGTCAAACTAATGGGAGGTACCCAAGCAAAACAGCACTACAAATGGACTCTTACTCTACTTATTTATTCATTTGTTTAATCATTAGATATTTTGCTAGGGATTATTATGTACCAGGTCCTTTTGTGGTTGCTGACAATATGGTTATAAACATAGCAAACAGAAACCATGACATATTGAATCTGATAGTGCAATAAAGACAGATAATGCAGAAAAACATACATAGTAACTTTTCAGAGTTGAGACACTGGCTAATCAGGAAATGTACAGTGCAGTGAGAGCTATGACAGGCAGACTCACCTACACTGGAAAAATCAGAGAGATTTTGCTGAGGAATTTTAACTGAAGCTTAAAATGGAATACGTGTGTGTGTGTGTGTGTGTGTGTGTGTGTCTAAGTAGGGAGAGGGAGTGTGCCTCCCTGCAGACACAAAGTCCTTGTGGGAGAAAGTAGCTTGACATTTTTGAAGAATTAAAGATCATTGTGGCTGAACTGTGGTAAGGGAAAGATGGGTCTGGACAAATTTAAGATGTAGGTAGAGGCAGATAATGCAGGACTTTATGGACCATGTTATGACTTTCAATCTTTCAATCTTTATCTTAAGTGTAACAAAGAAGGGTTGAAGAGTTTTAAGTAGGAATATTACAGACTGGTATTTGCATTTCCAGAAGAGTACTCTAAAAGCTTTGTGGGGGAATGGATTAAAGAGGAGTGATGGTGGGTATAAGGACACTTGGTAATAATGGTATGTCAGTAGCATAGGTGTGAGATGTTGGCTTTCTAGTCTAGGAAGGTGCCAAAAAGATAGATGTGGAAAGATTTGAAAAATACTTAAGAGGCATAATGACAGAACTTTGCAATTGGGTAGAAAAGTTGGGGAGTAAGGGAGAGGAAGAGAGTTCTTGAATGAATGACTGGGTAAATGACCATGCTGCTCACTCCGGTAGTAAACTTTGGAAGAGAAGTGAAATATTAGAGTGAAAAATGAAGGGTTCACTTTTGGATGTGGTTGAGAACCTTGTAAAAAAATCCAGGTATGGTACTCAAAAAAAGGTGAGGAGAGGCAGACATTTTGGAGTAACTGGCATGTAGGTAGCAATTAAAGTTATGCATTTCCTGGAAGAGATTGAAGCATGATAAGAAAAGAGAATCTAGAACAAAACTCTGACAAAGTTCATCTTTCAAAGGTCAGAGGAGGAGGAAATGTTAAAAGAAACTGAAAAGGAATGGCTAGAAAAGTAGGAGGAAATCAAGGAATTTTTCAATGAGAAGGCTATGGTCAATGAAGAAGATTCTGAAAAAGATACCCAGGGAGAGGAGAACCAGAAAGGGTTCATTGAGTTTGGCAGTAATGAGATTCTTGGAGACAGGTGTTTTGTAGAGCTGGAAACAGAATGGTAAAAGCAAAATTGAAGTGGGTTGAAGTAAATATGTGGGAAAGAACCAGAGGAAGGAAATTATTTCTGGGAGTTCGGCCTTGATGGAGAGAGAAAGTAGGGACAGTAATTAGAAGACACTGTGAGTAGTCTAGTAAAGTTTATTGTTGTTTAAGATGAGAGAGAGATAGTTTTGTTTAAATGATAGTGGCAAACGGAGATTCTAATTCCTGATGTGAGGATAGATCATCTTTATAGCTACTATCACCATGGTAGCTGAAGGAAGAGGGTGAGTTTAGAGGCATTTGCTGATGGCCAGGTGTCTATCTTTTAAACTGAGGCCTAAACCTTTTTCTTGATAGTCTCTTCCTCTGATTGCTATTTAAGAGTCTGGTTTCCTGCTGCTTAACATCTGTAGACTTAGACAATGCTAATAGATCCTGGATTTTTAACCCAGTTTTTCCTCTCTATCTGTTCCCATAGACTGTGGTTTCACCTCAGTTACATTTTTTAAAGATGTTTTGTTTTGCATCATGTGCTATAAGGGAAGAAACTTATATCTGAACCTTGATTTTAAGCCTCCAGTCTGACCAGAATCAAAGTCTCTATTCACTTCTACTCAGACACCTTTTATGCTTTCAACCATTATCAAAAGTCCTACTTGAAAACAGACTAAACTCCCACATTACAGTATGTCTATGCATGGAAATTTCTGTTGCCTTACCCATCTACTGGTATAAAGACCTTTCTGAATGTTAATTCTTACTGGTGTTCAATATTAGGTGTATATGTTATTATGATTATTACTCTGCCCTGGATTCTGCCAGAGAGGTCTCTATATCTCATGGTTCTTCTTAGTAAAGAAGTGACAAAATATTTCAGTGTTTTATTTCTATACTAAAAAATAAACAAATTCCGTGGGGATATTACTTGTTCACTGAAAACTACAAAACAGCTTTGAAAGAAATTAAAGACATAAACAGTTAGAAGGACTATGTTCATGGATTGGAAGAGTTAATATTTTTAAGATGGTAATATTTCCCAAATCGATCTACAAATTCAATGTAATTCCTATCAAAATCCCAATTGCCATTTTTATAGAAAGTGGCAAACTAATTCTAAAATTTATATGAAAATGAAAGAGATCCAGAAAAAGGACAAAGTTGGAAGTCTCACATGTCCTGATTTCAAAGCTTACTACAAAGCAAAAGATAACATGGTGGGGCACCTAGCTGGCTCAGTTGGTAGAGCATACAGCTTTTGATCTCAGGGTTTAAGTTTGAGTCCCAAATTGGTATAGAGATTACTTAAAAACAAAATCTTAAAAAAAAAAAAAGGTAGTATGGGGAGCCTGGGTGGCTCAGTCATTAAGCGTCTGCCTTCAGTTCAGGTCATAATCCCAGGGTCCTGGGATCGAGCCCCACGTCAGGCTCCCTGCTTGGCAGGAAGCCTGCTTCTCCCTCTCGCACTCCCTCTGCTTGTGTTCCCTCTCTCACTGTGTCTCTGTCAAATGAATAAATAAAATCTTAAAAAAAAAGGTAGTATGGTAGTGACATAAGAATAGACAAATTGAACAACGGAAAGGAATTGAGAGTCCAGAAATAAAGCCACATATCAACAAAAGGTGCTGGGACAATTAGATATCCACATGTAAAGGAATAAAGTAGGACCCATATGGCACACCATATGCAAAATTTAGTGCAAAATGGGTCAAAGACCTACATTTTAGAGCTAAAAGCATAAAACTTTAAAAGAAAATGCAGTCATGAGTCTTCACGACTTTGGATTAGGCAATGGTTTTTAGATATACTAAAAATACACACACACACACACACACACACAAAATAAACAAATTGGAGTTTATCCAAATAAAAACTGCGCTTCAAAGGACATTACCAAGAAAGTAAAAAGACAATCCATAGAATGTGCAAATATATTTGCAAATTATATATTGGATAAGGGACTGGCATCCAGAATATAAGGAACTCTCACATCTTAATAATAAAAAGACAAATAACCCAATTTAAAAAGTTGTAAAGGTATTTGAATAGACATTTCTATTTTATTTCTATTTTGTTTTGACAAATAAGGGCTTTCTGAACTCTTTTAAATGAAAAAAAAATCCATGCACACATTTATCAGAATGCCAGAGCCTCTACTTTTGCCTTCTCCCTTCTCTCTGCTGTTTTTTTTTCACTCATTTAACTGTATGTTAGGAATTCTACCAAGAAATAACGGGGTCAGAGGCAGTTCAAAATGAAATTGTTGAATTTTTTTTTACTCACTGGAAAAAAAGCCCAACTGTTTAATAGAGTCAGAAAGTAATTATTCAAATGTATTTGAGTCACCATATGGACCCTAATTATCTGTGCTTTTCCTGTCACTCATTATGAGAATAGTTAAGATGTAAATGAATCTTAGAGTTATCTGTACATTATAATATAATGACAATGTCTTCATTGACAAAATAGAAATGTCATTTAGAAGCAGTAACTGAGATACAGACTAAATGATCAAGAGGATTGCTTTTGAAAATTTGAAGCAAAATGTTGTAAGTTTCCTTTAAAATTGGGATTTCTCTGATTGGAACAACCAATCACTTTCCATTTCTATGTTTTCCCAATCATGGACATGGGTGGGTAAGGGTATGACTCTGAGGTAGATTTAGGTTTCCTTTTGGCTCCATAACTTTCTTCCTTTGCTGTAAGAGGTGAAAAATCAAAACAACTTTATAATTTTTGAGGGACTACTGTAGGAATTAAATAAGATACTATATGTGAAATGCTTAGAATAGGGCCTGGCATGGATGATGGCTCAATTAGTGGCAATTATGTACTATTACTGTGTATACTAATGACTCCAGAAATAAATATTCTAACTTCATTTATCTGTTTAATACAATCAATCTTGAAAGTTTGTTTTTATTTGAACAACTAATTAGATTATATACTTATGAGAAGAATTTAGTAAAATATTTTGATTATTAAGAGAGAGAGAGATAAAAGATTTAGTTAGGGATATTTGTGGGCTTTTTTTCCCCAAAGTAGATGGAATGGTCAGATAAGGAACTTATTTTTCATCACTTCGCCAATATCAGCTAAAATATGACAGAAGATTCAGGGGGGTTACATGAGATTTCCTGAAACAAATGTTTGTGGAACAAAAGTCATACATAACATTTTGTTTAGACATGAGTCATCAGTGCTCTTTCTTCCAGCCATCCAAGACCTTGAAAGGAAAGAAGGCTAAGGGGAAGAAGGAGGCCCCAGCCCCTGTTATTGTAAAGAAGCAGGAGGCCAAGAAAATGGTCAGTCCCCGGTCTGAGAAAAGGCCCAAGAATCCTGGTATCAGACGGGACATCCAGCCCAAAAGGGACCTCACCCGCTTTGACAAATGGCCCCGCTACATCTGGCTGCGGCAGCAAAGGGCTCTTCCCTATAAACGTCTAGAAGTGCCTCCTGGGATTAACCAGTTCACCTAGGACTTGGACCACCAAACAGCTACTCAAATGCCTAAACTAGCCCAGAGACAGAGCAAGAGAAGGAGCCAAGATTGTTGGCCTGGGCTAAGAAGCCGCCTGTCTTTCGAGCTGGGGTTAATACTGTCACCACCTTGGTGGAAAACAAGAAGATGAAGCTGGTAGTGATTGCACATGACGTGGATCCCACTGAGCTGGTTGTCTTCCTGCCTGCCCTGTGTCATGAGATGGGGGCTGCCTATTGCATTATCAAGGGGAAGACCAGGCTGGGGCGCCTGGTCCACAGGAAGACCTGCACCACTGTTGCCTTCACACAGGTTAACTCGGAAGACAGGGGAGCTCTGGCTAAGCTGGTGGAAGGTATCAGGACCAATTACAATGGCGGATATAATGAGATCCACCATCACTGGAGAGGCAACGTCCTGGGTCCAAAGTCGGTGGCTCGAATTGGCAAGTTGGAAAAGACAAAGGCTAAAGAACTGCCCACCAAACTGGGCTGAGTGGATGCTGTTGAATTTTCTGTACAGAAAAGTAATAAAAAGTTCCCTTTCAGTCAATTAAAAAAAAAAAAAAAGGAAATGAGCCATCAGTACCCAACCTTATCAGAGAAGGCAATTAAATTAAGTTGCCTCTTTTAAGAAGGCAAACTCCATGGGAATTGGGGTTCCTCGTGCTGCTATTTAACACAAAAATTTTTAAAAATCCAAACAATCTTATTTATATTTAAAAACACTTTTTTAAAATTAAGGAACCATGAGCTGAACATGTTTTTAATACTGACTCATATTTAACTTGCATTTCATTTGTTATTTATTGCCAGGTCTTCATTTTGGATTAATAGATTTATTATCAATATATTTTATATATGATTGATCAGATTTATTATCAGAGTATTTTATATTTTGTTTTTACTTTTTTCTTTAATAATTATTTGCCATTATACTATTTTTCATCATGGTTGTATATTCTTTGTTCACTAAGTAATACTCATTTCCCATTTTCCATATTGACATACTTTAAAAAATTAGAGTTAAAAAACCTAATCCAAATAACTTATTAAATAAGTAATGATAGATGGTATCAAGATATGTTTGAATGATGGAAAGTTTTGAAACACTGAGGTATGATAAACTTTAAGGATCAAGTTGCAAACACATTGTTCTTGAATTTTTAGGCTCAAGAGAAAACAGACATTTAAGGAGGTGCAATTTTTCTTTCCATTCATTTAGCTTGATACCTAGATATAAAGTTTAAGAGCATTATACATTTTTGCCTTTAAATTACCGGAAATTTCAGTTACTTCTTATTCACAAATCAAGTATGTTTTCACTTATTTTTCCTTTGAATCGCTCTGAAATTTGCAAATCAGGACAGAAATGTCTATGACAAGAACTGCTCTCCAAGTATTCATAATTTAATAGGAGAGGCAGACACACAAGATACGTAACTGTAATGAAAGGAAGAATGGATTTGGAGTAATGATAGATACCTAAGCAGTTTTGTGGTAGTCCAAAGGAGGTAAAAAGAAAAATTGTTAACGTCTGAAAGCAAAAAAGAGAAAGATCCAAAAGACTAAACAGAGCTGGTGGCATTGGATCAGGGGCTTAAGGGATGAGTAGGTAAAATGGTGGTGGAATGAAGGAGTCCAGGTAGACAGAAATATGTCAGCAATGCTCTGAAGTGAGGAAGTGCAAGATATGTTCAGGAATTAAAAGCCTACTGTGACTGGTGCAGAAGGACATGTAGTGGAAATGAGCCTGTGAAGGAAAAACAAGCCTGAATATCAAACTAAGTAGTTGACACTTTATTCAGGGAATTTATTAAAGCAATGGGTTCGTGAAAAGTTGGAATATTGCACTTCTTACACATCATCACGTGCTGCCCTTTATGCACAGGGAGCTGAGTCAGTTTTAGAGCTAATGCATTGAGAGTCCTCCGGACAGAAGTAAATGCCAAGGCCAGAGGTCATTAGTACATCTTTGGAGCCATAAAACTGAAATTGTTGATATACTGAAAGACTTTGACTTAAAAAGAAAACCGTTACAATTAAAACAAGCACTAAAGAATGTAATTGACGGGACATTTGCCAACTTTGAATTAATTAGATTTAGCTTTAATCTCTAGAAGTGCTGGTTGCAGCAAAATGAAACCATCCTTCTTCAATGTAGTAAGACATTAATGTTCCCATTATCATTCATTTCCAATTTGAGCTCTTCCCAACTCAAATCTATTTGCTTGGTTAAAAATGAAGCGGTGGTTGCAAATAACATGGGCTGTTAGGAAGACCTCCGTGGGGCTCTAAATTAGTCCAATGAAAGGCCTTGTTCCCATTTCATTGTTATGAAAATCTAACCAACATGTTCTACATTGCTAATTTTTGCTCTAAGCTTGTGTATGTGTCTGAGTGCGTGGGCGTGCATAGGAATGCCTGCTTTTAGTGAAATGGGCAGGTATGAGATATATCGATTGGGTTCTTCCTGTCATTGACCGAGTAGCAAACCTGTCACTTCTCCAAGTAGTGAATCATGTTGACAGAATGCATTACATTTTATAAGTTTTTTTTTCTTTGTCCAGATCATTTGTAGTTGAAGCACACTTGCCACCTTTTAAAAGTGATCTCTGCAGCATTCCAGAGCCACTGAAGTATTCATCTTGACCTGGAGAGTCCAGTTTCTCTGCTAGCACAGAAGAAGATTTTTAACATGAACAAGATCCTTTCAGCCACTCTTTGTTTTGGACTCCTAACTTTGTTATCTGTAATGATTTTTTTAGAATTGGTGCATGGACGGCCATATCTGATCCAAGGTATGTACACATGAGTCTAAAATCCTACAGATGGGTAAATCATCCTTATCTTTCTCTTTGCATTGCCTTGGTTTTTCTGCCAGTATCAAAATAATACTTTAAGCCATTAGTATGATGTAATCGTTAAACATCTCTTCAGAAGTTGCTGTTTTAAATTAAATGTCATCTGTGAGGCTGTTCTTCACAAGTAAATTAATTTTAACCAACATTATACTAAATTTATTTCAACAACACTTTATTTTTTTTCTAATTATGAGGCACATTTTTCTTACTTCTACTCTATGACCAAAGGTAGTGAATGTATAAATAGTAATACAATCAATTAACTAATATGTGCATATTCTTAAAGTACATTTGGGGAAAGAAAACAGTATTTTTATCCGATGAGATTATGAATAAGTTACTTACGAAAGGAGAATGGCTCAGAGAATAACACATCAGGATGGAAATTTGTGTTTGCAGAGATTTGGAAAAAAATAATGCATGGGGAAATCTACATAGTATTTTCAGGAGGATGATGCTAACACCCACATTATTCATTGACTGTATTTATCAGATTTCTAACATATTTACGATACCTATGTTAAATGAAATAATTTAATCTATGACGTCTACAAATATTTACCATGTAAAGTTGGAGAAAATAAGTTTCTGCTCTTGTAATATTGTAACTTGTATTGATCTTTCTTTAAAATTTTCAATGTATTTTGTAGTGGAAATAGCTCTTCATCTGAGAATCAGGGGAGCTAAATTTAATGTTGATTTATTAGGCAAACAGCATCATTGAAACTTTTATATATTTCTTCATGTTTGAAAAATAGTAACTTAAAATAGTGCTATTTTCCCTTCCAGCTTGAGATTTTGAGGTTACTGTCATCTAACTGACCTCCTTGATGGGAAGGAGCGAGCCTTTTGTCCTACATAGAGGAACCAAATCAGAACATAATACATTTGGTTTACATGATATTGGGTTGAGAAGAGGGATCAAGTTTCTCTTTTTTAGATGGAATTCAATTTTACTAGACCATGTTGCTTAAATGTGGTTTTAAAAGTCAATGAGAAACAAACTGAGGATTCTAGAGGGGAGGGAGTTGGGGGGATGGGTTAGCCCGGTGATGGGTATTAAGGAGGGCTCGTACTGCACGGAGAACTGGGTGTTATACGCAAACAATGAATCATGGAACACTACATCAAAAACTAATGATGTAATGTATGGTGATTAACATAACATAATAAAAAAAAAGTCAATGAAAGGGTGCTTGGGTGGCTCAGTCCTTAAGCATCTGCCTTCGGCTCAGGTCATGATCCCAGCATCCTGGGATCGAGCCCCGCATCGGGCTCCTTGCTCGGCGGGAAGCCTGCTTCTCCCTCTCCCACTCCCCTCACTTGTGTTCCTGCTTTCTCTCTCTCTCTCTCTGTCAAATAAATAAATAAAATCTTAAAAAAAAAAGTCAATGAAAGTTAGAGCAGTTCTTTTGGCAGTGAAAATAAAATTGCATAAATCCTCGTTATTTATTTATAGGGATTTTCCCATTGAAAAACAAATTTTCCCAGAGACATAAATAGAAGCTTGGGAATCAAAAAGTCTGGATTTTATCCATGGCTCACATTTTATCTTTGGCCAGTCAAAATCACTGCACTTGGTGGGCCTCCATTGCTCTTCCTGTGAAATAAGGAGATTTTCAATGTTCTTAACAGTGCAAACGTGTGAGGAAAAATGAGACTATTCATTGAGGACTTTGCAAAATTAGGATGTTAGTAGTAAATGTAACTTCTGATTTCACATGGATGTGGGATACAGCAAAATCCAACTCTATGGCATTTTTCTAGGTTAAAATTAAATAACACCTCTGACCCCAGAAGACCAAACACTGATGTCCTTCTATCACTGGCAGCGTATTGAAAAGTTTTCTCTCTGGGATGCCCTTGGATCTGTTGCCTTGTGTGTAAATGGGAAAGATTAAATTACTCCTAAGGTTATTTTCTGATCTAAATTATCTATGATTAGAGTGAGCTTCTCTCCATACACACATTTGTCAAAGCAGCCAAACGTTTGACTTATTGTGGTCTTTTGACACATTTTTCAAATAAGCATTTGTCCACTAACAGAGGACAAAGTTGGGGTTACCACCCCTTGTTCTTTCTGTGTTAGACAATACTCAAGACAAATGGCACAGTCTGCCAGCTTTCACTTGGTCAGGGCTGTAGAAAAGCCTGGCTTGATGGGTAATGCTCACACTGAGCCAATTGCCTACCACAAAAGATTGAAGAGTGAATATCATGACCCAGAAGACTGCAGAAAATTTATTAATTTTTTTGGTATTTTATCATTTTGGGGGGTTTCCAGGTTTCTTTCTGGTAAAATTTCTCATCTGTCTCCACTAAAATGCTTCACATTTGAACGAAAAGCAAGGAGACAATAAAATCTTTTGAGTCAGTATCTTAAGTAGTAATGAACCAGTTTTATCTGTGTATTTGCAAAAGCATTCACTCTGTCATGTCTGGGTAACTTTGCCATCCTCTGTGCTAAGGATGCATCTACACTCAGGTAATTTTTATTCAAACATTTCTTTATCAATATTAACTTTTATTTATTTATTTATTTTTTCAAATGACTTTAGTTCAAAGATAGAAACATAGTCAAAGTATGTGTAATTTTTTTCTTTTGAAACTGTTATCTTTTAAAACTAAAAATGAAAACTAGAAAAAAAAGACATATATTTCTTAGACAATATCTTAACTTTAGGAATAAAAAATATTTAAAAAATTTTTTGAGAAAACTTTTTCTTCAGAGATTCCTGTAAACGTTGGTTGCCTTAAAAGGTAGTGACAAGACTTTCTGAGGACAGTTAATGCAAGTGTAGTTACTGGAAACAAAACTGGTAAAGAAAGGCAAATAGATTAATTTTCTTTTGTGAAAAATATTCCACTTAAATATGCAGAAGTGGATTGTGAATTAAGCACATAAAACCTTCAGCTCTACACTTTCCTCCTTACTTCCTTGTTATGTTATGTTAATCACCATACATTACATCATTAGTTTTTGATGTAGTGTTCCATGATTCATTGTTTGCGTATAACACCCAATGCTCCATTCAGTACATGCCCTCTCTAACACCCATCACCAGGCTAACCCATCCCCCCACCCCCCTCCCCTCTAAAACCCTCAGTTTGTTTCTCAGAGTCCATAGTTTCTCATGGTTCGTCTCCCCCTCCGATTTCCTCCCCTACATTTTTCCCTTCCTGCTATCTTCTATTTTTTTTTTAACATATAATGTATTATTTGTTTCAGAGGTAAAGGTCTGTGATTCATCAGTCTTACACAACTCACAGCGCTCACCATAGCACACACCCTTCCCAATGTCTATCACACAGCCACCCCATCCCTCCCACCCCCCACCACTCTAGCAACCCTCAGTTTGTTTCCTGAGATTAAGAATTCCTAATATCAGTGAGATCATATGATGCATGTCTTTCTCTGATTGTCTTATTTCGCTCAGCATAATACCCTCCAGTTTCATCCACGTAGTTGCAAATAGGAAGATTTCATTCCTTTTGATGGCTGCATAATATTCCATTGTATATATATACCACATCTTCTTTATCCATTCATCTGTGGATGGACATCTTGGCTCTTTCCATAGTTTGGCTTCTAGTCTTTTTTTTTTTTTTAATATTTTTTTCTTATGATTTTATGTATTCATTTGAGACACAGAGATACAGAGAGAGAGACAGAGAGCATGAGTGGGGGAGCGGGCAGGGGAAGGGGAGAGGCAGAGGGAGAGGGAGAGGCAGGCTCCCCACTGAGCCAGAAGAGGGGCAGAGCTGGACGTGGGGCTCTATCCCAGGACCCTGGGATCATGACCTGAGCCAAAGGCAGATGCTCAACCATCTGAGCCACCCAGGTGCCCCACTTTCTTCTAGTCTTATACTTTCTCTAGTTAAGGCAATGAATCAGTTTCTCTTATCACAGTTCTCTTTCTGAATTAAGTAGCCATTATCATCTGGCTATAAAATGTACCTTATGTCTTTTTCAAACTGAAACATTTTAAAGTTTATGATTTAACATTTTCATAAACAACTGTAGTAACAATTACCTTATTGCATGGCCATGTCTTAAACTAAACTATCTCTGAGGGTCTTCATTTAATTAATGTGAAGCAAAAGTTCCATTGATATTCTATTAGTGTTTTAATTAATCAATAGAAAAAAACAAAATGTCACAGATAATTTCTATGTTCATGAAGTAAAATTGAAGAGCTGAGCACCAGTGAACTATGTTTGGTCAGTGTGGAAGCAATGCTGTCACTTGCCCCAAGTCATCCATTTGCTTCCTCACCAAAGCTTTCTCATTCCTTTCATTAGCCTCTTAGTCCTTTGAGTTCATCAATAAACATTTTGTAGACACAGGAAAGGCAGATGATTTCATCGAATAATATAGTCAAGTCATGAGCCATTTCTGTAGCTACAACCACAATATTCTCACTTTTAAACTTCAAACTCACAAATCTACCTTCTGTTCACACTGTCAGCTAGTATGAGGAGCTAGGAAATAGGGAAGATGATCCGATAGAAGTTCTATGATAAAGGTTTGATTTTTCAGGCCACCTCACAAAAGTTTATTTTGTTATTTTGTTTGTAATACACTAGTTGTTATTTCAATTGCATTATTTGTTAATAGATATCTTGTTGAGTCTTCATGTTTTATAGCTTGAGTAAAGGCTATTGTCCTGATTTCTACTCCAGAATAAAAATATTTACAAAAATTTGGGTGATATTTCTATTTTTAAAGTGCTGAAAGAGTTGAGCATCTAATCAATGAATGGGCTGGGAGTGAAACTGACAAAGATGGAAAGATGTCAATAGGGAGAAAAGAGACATTATACCACTTCTTCCACAGGTTTCCTTAGATGGTTTAAAGGCACTCTCCGAACACAAAATGGCTCATATTTAAATGTGTGTAGCAAATAAAATCTTAAAATAAAAAATTATTTTTTTCTTTATAAATATAACTTTTATGTTTTTCATATTACACACAAGAGTAGAAAATTTCAACATCGCAGGTAAAAAATAAATTTACCTGCGATTCTACTACCTAGGAATGACGGCAGGTAAATTTTAGGGTGTCATCTGTCAGACATGCTCTCTGTCTCTCCCTCTTCCTCTTTCACAATCTCTCTTTGAGAGCTCCAGTACATTCAATGATTTTTTTTAACAGCCCGTCTTTTTGGATTACACACCTTTCTCCACACCCCTTTTATCAGTGACTATATGCATTGATAGTTACCTGTAAAATGTATTTAATTAGAAATGCTTTCAGTGACACAGATTGAAAATAGAGGTTTTATTACATTGAGGTGATTATTACAGGAAATGAATTGTTTCCAGATAAAGAAGATACAAATCGTGAAGAACTACTGCTGGCTCTACTGAATAAAAATTTTGATTTCCAAAGACCTTCTAACATTGGTGAGTCAAGAAGTTATTCTGTCCTCTGACTTGCTCTTTCTAAATGTATATTTATATTAAATAAAATAATAACTACTCCCTTTTATGCTGAACTGATGGCTTAAGTGTTTTTATTATTTCATATTCATGCTAAAAGCAATGGCATTATTAACAAATATTAAAATCCTATTTTCTTCAATTAGAAGGTCCTAGTGGGATCGGTAACCATCTAGTTACACACCAGTGATCTTTACTCATATTTTCTTCTTATCTATGCAAATCCTCACTGGTACAGTTAATATATATGTATATATTTTTTTTTACTATATGTTTCACATCTGTTCATAGGTTTCCACTAGAAATTTCACAAATTAACAGCAATCTCATAGCAGTTTTAACACATTTTGCAATCAAATTCTCCCAATGTGGGAAATGGTTGGAGTATAAACCATTGGGAAATGTAAGCTACACCAATTGAGATTTTTTTTTTTCTTTGAAGAACAGGAGAATCTAATTTACAATTACGTGTCAGAATGTTCTCCAAGAAATGACAAATACTGTCAGAAACTTAGTAAGTCTAGCCTGAGAGAAAATGTGACAATATGTTAATGTGGTATACTCTCAGAAAACATTTGGTCTTCTAAAGAAAATGTCTATTCATGGGACAATGTGCTGACTACAACAATATCTTAATAAATACTTCAAAAATACAACATTTTAAAATTAGAAGTAAGATATTATCATTGAAGAAAATGAATGAAATTATAAAAAAGAAAAATTTATACTCAAATTGTAAGGGAGGGAGTTACTATTTATATTTTGGGCTTATCTTTCTCAACTGAATTATATAGATGCTTGTGTCCTGCTTTTTTCACTTAATATTGTTTCATAAGATTTCCTCATGTCAGTGAAATAGTTTATTTCTAAATAATAGTGCTTGTTGGAACTATGGTCTATTTTATTTTATATTGATTTTTTTTAAAGACTTTATTTATTTGACAGAGAGAGAGAGAGAGAACGAGCACGAGCACAGGCAGAGGGAGAAGCAGACTCCCTGCCCAGGCTCGATTCCAAGATCCTGGGTTCAGGACCTGAACCGAAGGCAGACATTTAACTGACTGAGTCACCCAGGCACCCCAGAACTATGGCCTATTTTAGAAAGCTTTGTGCTTATTGCTAGAAATTAGGTATTTTCTCATTATATAACTGGTTGCAATTCAATAATATAGGCATTGAGAAAGTATTTGGGTTTTATATCAGGGATGATGGGTGGTCTTAAATCATATGAAAAAGACCTTTGCCTTCCACATAAGATCCTGAATGTGTGTCCTGAAGTGAATCAAATATTACTTGCAATGAAATTTTTCATATGACAAATGTATCTTGCAGATAGAGAACTGGCTAACAAATTGGAAGAACTTAACCAGGTGAGAATGTGAAATACTTAATTTCAATTTTAATAATCATTCTAAGGCATTTTCTTATCTTTGGGCATAGTTTGAAAAATTATTAGTACTATACTGTAAAATTTTTGTATTCCTGCTAGAGAAAGAGTAAAGTTATTCACTAGGGAAAAAAATAGTCAAATTACACTTAAAAAAATCAAGAAAGAAAAGAAAACCAAACCAAAACTATATATAGCTGAAGTGATCTTGAGATAAAATGTGTAGAAAATCTGGATTCTTATCCCAGCTCTCCAATTACCTAACTATAAAACCATGGACAAATCAAAATTCTATGGATTTAAATCTCTTAATCTGTAAAATGGGAGACTAAGATTGGTGATTTTCAATAATATACTTACTCTTTTTAAAAGTAGAAATACTTTTTCCCAAATCAATTGGATGTGTTCCTAGTAAATGAAGCATATGAAGGTGGAGCTGTTCTGTTTATTTTTTTATCTTTTTATTTATTTATTTTTTTAAAGATTTTATTTATTTATTCATGAGAGACAGAGAGAGAGAGAGGCAGAGGCAGAGGGAGAAGCAGGCACCCCGCGGAGCAGGGAGCCCGATGCGGGACTCGATCCCAGGACCCTGGGATCATGACCTGAGCCGAAGGCAGATGCTTAACCGACTGAGCCACCCAGGCGTCCCTGGAGCTGTCCTGTTTAAAGCAGCTGGTTGGGGGCCTGAAGGGTCATCTTCCTGACCTGCTCTCAGCCCTCCTGATAGGAAGTCCCTTAGCAGCCTTATTCCCCCACTGCTTGACATGCTGGGAAGAAAATTTGAAAATCACCAGATTAGATGATTTCAAAACTTGTCCACATACATGCATGCAAATCCATTATTATACAAGCCGTGTGGCTGTTTGGGAGAGAGAATCATGCCCCATCACTCTGAGTAGGTCAGACATGGACACCCTCAGCAGCCAGGCTGAACTCTATTTTGGAGTAGAGTTCAAAAAGAAGTAGGTCTTCAGAGCATGGGCAATCAGAGAGCTTGCTAAAAATTAACATGGGTTGAATTCCAGGTAAAAACTGTAGGGCCTCAAAATACTTCTCACTTCCTGCTGGAAAGGAGAAATATTTCAGGAACTTCAAACATTTATATAACCCTTTGAAGCTCCTTGAAGTGGACTGCTTGTTAGAGGTGACATCAAATCCAGTCCAGCAACACAGGTTGTATTAATAGGCTCCCCATGAACTAACACCCAGAGTTGACATCCTTCACTATAAACCTTTTTTTTTCCTGATCTCCTGTTGAGTCATGTGCCTTTCCCAGCCAGTCTCTAAATATGTTTCCTTGGATTTTTCCACTTAATTATTTTTGTTTATTTTCTTTATTACTTTTTCTCCTTTCCCATTCCCCTTTTTTCTCCTTTCTTTCTTCCTTTCTTCCATTTTTTCCTACTCTTTTTCCTTTCTTATTCTAATTATTCCTCTTTTTCAACAGAAAGCAGCATCATTCTTATTAAAGATTAATAATTTTTATATTTGCTTTTTAACAGCTAAAAGAGCAGTTCATGGAGGCAAAAGATGCTGAGATATCCTATGCTATAGATGGTCTATCTTCTTCCCATCCAAATAAGCGAGGTAAATTTTCATTTCAAAGTTTTAAAATTGACATCTGAAAGATTACTTTTGCAATTATTACTAAGAGGGAAGAGGTTAACTTGACATTTCTTAATCCTATGGTGATTATCAAGATCAAGGTTCATATTTTTAAAAAAGATGCCAATGAATATGTTCCCATATGAATATATCTGAGCTCTGTCATGTTTACAGGAGTGGATAATAAGGTCTTATGTTCCAGGATTAAGTAAAATATGCCCTTATTGCCTCAAATTGTGAACTATGGCTTGCTGTTTTGCTTAAAGACTAGAGTTGGGAGAATCACAAATCGAAGCAATCAGGTTTTAAGTCAATTCAAATTTTAGAACATCTTTATTGAAGTAAGGAGAACCCTCATTGCTCTAACACTGGGTTCAAGGTTTGAATCATAACATTTAATTTTAGAAAGATTTGTCTTTTGGATCCCTCTTATTTTTTATAATATTTCTTGGGAAGTTCTTGTTTCTTGCTGAATTAGTTCTTATATTTGAAAAATTTGATTATATATTTCTCCATTCATATAGTGATGTGAGCCTTCCTAAGACTCATTTTATTTATTTACATTTTTCCCCTCCTCCCAGATTTGTCTTTAACTTGTTCAAAAGCCTATTTCACAATGCTACTAAGTGGGAAGAGGATGAACTGGTATTATTTAAATACTTAGCATATACCAGACTTCTTATACTTTAAGATGTCAAAATATTGTGGCTAAATACATAGGCTCTAGAGCTAAACTGCCTGGGTCCAAATCAACATTGACATTCCCTACCTGTGTGACCTTGAGCAATTATGTAACTTCTTGTGTCTCATTTTCTTTGCCCCCAAATGCAAATTATAACAATAATTATCTTTATGAGATTGTCGGGAGGATTTGATGAGTAAATATATGAAAGGCATTTAGAATAATGCCTGGCATATAGTAAGTACTATGTAAGCCTAACTTGTTTTTTATGGTTTTGATCAGTACTATAATTATTATTTTATTTTCATCGTAAACCACATAGGATAGCTATTACTACGCTTATTTTATAGATGAGGAAATTACATCTCAGAGAGGTGAAATTATATGCCAAAAATAACCCAACTGCTAAGTGACTCAGCTAGTGAGCCTGAAGGAGAGGGTAGTAGAAGATGAATTGGAAGCTGTAAGAGAGAGAACCTTCAGGATTCTTAAGGACTTTAGCTTTTACTGGGTATCATATGGGACATCACTGGAAACTTTTAGCAAAAGGAGTAATATGAGATAAGTTTTAACAGAACCACTCTGATGCTTCACGGAGAATATACTGCAACAGATGGGCAAAGGTAGAAGCAGAGAAACCATTAACAAAGAGAATTTAGTGGTTCAGATGGTAAGTGGTAGTAGCTTGGATTAGGGTGGCAGTAGTGAATCGGTAAGAAGGGGTCGGATTCTGGATATAATTTGAATTAAAAAAATCAACAAAATTTGTTGTAGGATTACATGTGGTTTGTGTTTTTTAAAAAAGGGAAGGCATCAAAAATGATTCCAAAGTTTTTGTTTTAAGCAACTAGGAAAAAGAGGGCAATTTCTATTTATTGAGCCAGAGATAGCTGGAAGAGGATAAAGTTTGGTGGTATAAAAGGTTTGGGATAGAGATTTATTGGGCCTTCCCATAATTAGCATAGCTTAGGCTATGATGTGGTACCAGTTTTAATCCAAATCTCAGAGGCCTATTATATAATAAAGTCCAATGCATGTCGTACAACCCTCTTCTATTTTCTGGCTATATCATCCTGAAGGTTGTTATATCTTGACTGCCCCTAATATTGCCAAGACACAAGAAAGGGATAGAAGACACATCCCAGCTCCAAACTGCCTCAGTTCAGTGACAAGTGTCACTTCTCCTGAAGTCCATTGGCTAGAATTAGTCATGTGGGCTGCCACCAAAATATTGGCAAGATAGGCTGAGAAATTTTAGGAAGTACATATAATACTTGGGGAGCACTGTCTCTACCACACACAGTCAATCCTTCGATCTCTGCTTAACCACATAGACTATACTCAACCCATTGCCATTAGAGACATTCCCAGATCTCATTCACTGACTGAACCCAGAACAAAGAATAGTCTCTCCAGGAGGAGATACTTACTAGTCTTCATCAGCTACAATGTGGCTTCTTCCTCTTCATTCACAGACCTGTTAGCTAAAAGGACAATTCCAATAATTGGTAGAGGACCAAGGACGGGATAATCCCTTTCATAAAGGAAATGAACAAGACACAGACAGAGTGCTACCCTCCAGCAATTCTGAAATCCCACTAGGCAAATATTATGAAGATCTCCTACCCTGGGGATGAGAAAAGGTGTCTTGACTGGAGCCTGTGGTACCTAGGAGGAGTCATTTGCTCATTGTAATGCTTCCCTGGCTGCACTGTTTGAAATTTTTCCTTCTTCATTTTTATCCCTGGACACATCTTATGTGCTACTTGGGGATTATTCCCTTCTCCAGGATGGCACAGTTTTCTCAGGTCTTATCCTACTTCTGCAAAGTTGGAAGCCCAAAGTTTATTTTGTCTTTAAGTGTCAAAGATATTTTTATTTTAGGCTTTATGGTTTCTTTGACAACGACGTTCTTTCAAAAATTTAGAAAGCTTCTCATGTACTTGCTCCATGCAAATACTTTTTAAAAAAGCAATTTTAATTATTCTGCATTCTCACCCCCAACTTAGTAGCAGTATCTTGAAAGTATCTGGAACATACCTTAAAGACTATACGCTCGATCTGATTTTTGCCCTGAGTTCTTTATTCCAACTGCTATTTACAGAGCCTCTGTCACTTGGAGTAGTTTTAAATCTCATTTTATAGTGTTTAGGATCTAGAAGAGGTTAGTTCTTTCAACATTTTGAGATCTTGTATTTCTGGACTCTCTTTATTCCCTTTGTATTTGTTGTCAAATTGTGTTTGGGGATAAATTAGGCAAACTACATTAGCAAACTAACCTTACAATCTCAGTGAATTAGCTTGCTTTAAGATTTATTTTTTGATTACATGAAGTCTCGTGTATGTTGGTCATTTTCCTTTACTCTGTATCTACTCTATGTGTCTCTGTAGTAGAACAGGAGAGAAATGGAGGTAAACACACTCTTAACTGCCAAAATTAGGCACATGATCTTAATCTAACTTAATAGGCTCAGGGAATCACCCGGGAGATGTAAAAAAAAAAAAGCACAAGGAATATTTGGAGAGTCATATCCCAACCACAGATATTTTGAGCTTGTTATGCCATGCATAACAGTATCTTCCAAGTATAGTAGCCTCCTTAGGCACATTTTGAAGTTTCAGTTACCTGTGGTCAACCATGGTTCAGAAGCAAATGATCCTCCTTCTGACATATCATCAGAATTCTGGTCAATAGTAGCCTAATGCTACGTCATAGTGCTTGCGTCATTCACCTCACTTCATGTCATCACGTAGGCATTGTATCATCTACATCATCACCAGAATAAAGGTGACTAGAGTATAATAAGATATTTTGAGGGAAATAGACCACATTCACATAACTTTTATTGCAGCATATTGTTATAATTGTTCTAGTTTATTATTAGTTATTGTTGTTAATCTCTTACTGTGTCCAGTTTGTAAACTAAACTTTATCGTAGGTATGTATGTATAGGAAAAACATAGTATTTATAGCATTCAGTACTATCTGCAGTTTCTAGGCATCCACTGGGAGTCTTGAAACATATATCCCATGGATAAGGGGGGGACTTCTGTAGTGATCTGAGTAGACCATTGAATATGTAAATTTGAAGTTTAGGGAAGCAGCTCATATTGGAGATATAAATTTGATAGTTATCAGCATATCAATATTGCTTGGTATTTTGATCAGACCATCTAAGGAATGACTCTAGATATAAAAGAGAAGACAGCCAGGGCTGAAGCCCAAGTGATTCCAAGGTTAAAGGTTGGGCAGACAAGAGAATCAGCAAAGGAGGCTTAATAGGAGTAGCTACCAAGGAAGGAAGTGACAAAGAAAGGAAGACTGTACTGTTTCCAGGAAGTAATGAAAGTGTATTTAAAGCTATAATATGTCCAGTAAGTTGACAACTGCAATTTTCCTTCTGAACAGGAATGAAAGATTATTAATGGCTTTGACAAGAATTGTTTGATGGACTTTGGGCTAAAGAGAACATGATAAAACAATATTTTTATCATCTGTCAGGAACCACTGACAATAGACACCGCATTTGAGAAATTTTGTTCTAAATGGTAGAAAAAATTGGGATATTAGCTAGATAAGTTTGAAGGTGGTCAAAGAAACTTTTTTGTTTTTAAGCAAGGAGATATTAAAACATATTTGTATGCAGTAGGAATAAAATAAATATTTGTGGTGATAAACATATGAAGTAGATGCCCAGGTTAGGTCACAAAAACAACCCACATTATATTTAAACTGTGCTTCTATTGCATAACTAGAAGTTGTCTACTATAAATAACATTGTGTGAAGATAAAATGGACCCAGAGATCCAGCTAATGCAATAGTAACTTATACTTAATGGGGAATATTATAGTTTGCTTTAATCATTTAATATATAACTGATAGACACCTGCTAAATTCACTAAGAATGGTGCTGTCTAATGTAATAAAATACAACATCTTTTCATGATAAAAACGGGTTGGGTATTGAAGGAACATGCCTCAACATAGTAAAGGCCATATATAACAAACCCACAGCTAATATCGTATTCAATGGAGAAAAATTGAAAGGGATTTCTCTGAGTTTGGGAACAAGACAAGGTTGCCCACTCTCACCACTTCTATTCAATGTGGTACTGGAAGTCCTAGGTAGAGCAATTAGGAAAGACAAAGAAATAAAAGGCATCCAAATTGGGAAGGAAGAAGTAAAACTGTCACTAATTACTGATGATATGATCTTAATATTTACAAAATCCCAAAAAGTCAATCAAAAACCTGTTGAAATTAATTAATGATACTTAATAAGTAAGGTGGCGGATTGCAAAATCAACTTACAGAAATCAGTGGGATTCCTTTATACTAATGATGAAGCATTGGAAAAAAAATTCCAATTGTAATAGCATCAAAAACAATAAAATACTTAGGAATAAAATTTTATTGAATTATAGTTGATATACAATATTATTTTAGTTTCAACATTAATACAACATTAGGAAGTGATCACCAGGATAAATCTATCCACCATCTGTTACCATATAAAGTTTTTAAATATTTTTAACTATATTCCCTATGCTGTACATTATATCCCCACATCTTACTTACTTTATAACTGGGAGTTTGTACCTTTTAATCTCCTTCCTCTATTTCACTCCCTCCCTTCTGCAACTGCCAGATTATTCTCTGTGTCTAAGAGTCTGTTTCTGTTTTGTTTTGTTTGTTCATTTGTTTTATTTTTTAGAGTTTACATATAAGTGAAATCATATGGTCTTTGACTTATTTTATTTGGCTTAATACCCTTTAGGTCCATCCATGTTGTCACAAATGGCAAAATTTCATTTTTTAATGGATATTCCATTGTGTGTGTGTGTGTGTGTGTGTGTGTGTGTAATCAATCTTTCTATCTATTCATCTATTGATGGACACTTAGATTGCTTCTATATCTTGGCTATTGTAAATAATGTTGCAATCAACATAGGGATGCATGTATTTTTTTAAATTACTGCTTTCATTTTCTTCAGTTAAATATCCAGAAGTAAAAGTGCTGTATCATATGGTAGTTCTATTTTTAATTTTTGAGGAACATCCATACTGTTTTCCATAGTGGCTGCACCATTTTGCATTCCCACCAACAGTGCATGAAGATTCCTTTTTCTCCACATCTTTGCCAACAGCTGTTATTTATTTATTTATTTTCATAACAGCCATTCTGACAGGTATAAGGTGATATCTCATTATGGTTTTGATTTGCATTTCTCTGAAGATTAGTTATATTGAACATCTTTTCATATGTCTGTTGGCCATTGTACGGCTTCTTTGGAGAAATGTTTATTCAGGCCCTCTGTCCATTTACTTAGGAAAAAATTTAACCAAGGAAGTGAAAGATCTGCACCATGAAAACTATAAGACTTTGCTGAAAGAAATTGAAGAAGACACAAACAAATGGAAAGAAATCTGTGTTCATAGACTGGAATAATAAATATTGTTAAAATGGCCATATTCCCCAAGACCATCTATAGATTCCATGCAATCCTCACCAAAATACCAAAGGCATTATTCACAGAAATAGAAGAAATAATCCTAAAGTTTATGTGGAACAACAAAAGACTCCAAATAGCCAAAATATTCTGAGGATAAAAGAACAAAACTTGGTTTCAAACTATACTGTAAAGCCATAGTAATAAAAACAGTATGGTACTGGCACAAAAATAGACATACAGGCCAATGAAACAGAACAGAAAGCCTAGAATTAAATCCTGGCATATAGAGTCAACTAATACTCAACAAGGGAGCCGTGAACTCCCAATGGGAGAAGGATAGTCCTTCAAAAAATGATGCTGTGAAAATTGGAGAAACACGTGCCGAACAATGAAATTGGACCCTTATGTCACACCACTCACAAAAATTCACTTGAAGTTAATAAAAGACTTAAACATAGACCTGATAACATTCAACTCCTCTAAGAAAATATAGAGCAGTAGCTTATCAATACTGGTCTCGGTAAGGACTTTTTGGACATGACATCAAAAGCACAAGCAACAAAAGCAAAAATTAACAAATGGAACCACATCAAACTCAAAGGCTTCTGCAGAGCAAAAGAAACAACAAAATGAAACGGCAGGCTATAGAATGGAAGAAAATTTTAGGAAAGCATATATTGGATAAGAGGTTAATATCTAAAAAATATAAAGAACACAACTTAATAACAACAGAAAAACCCCTAAAAACATCTAATTAAAAAATGGGCAGAAGAACTAAATAGATATTTTTTTTTTCTGAAAAGGATATCAAAATAGCCAAAAGACACATAAAAGATGCTCAACATCACTAATCAACAGGGAAATGCAAATCAGAAACACAGTGAGATGTCACCTCACACCTGTTAGAATGGCTATCATCAAGAAGACAAGAGACAAGGAGTGAAGGTGAGAATGTGGTGAAAAGGAGCTCTTATACACTATTGGTAGGAATGTAAATTGGTCCATCCTCTATGGAAAACATCATGGAAGTTCCTCAAAAAATTAAAAATAGATTTACTCTATGATCCAACACTTCTACTTCCAGGTATATATCAATGGATGAATGGATAAAAATGGTGTGTGTGTGTGTGTGTGTGTGTGTGTGTGTGTGTGTGTGTATAATGGAATATTATTCAACCATGAGAAAGGAGGATATCCTGCCATTTCCAATGACATGGATGAAATGAGCACATTATGCTAAGCAAGATAAGTCAGAGAAAGACAAGTACTGTATGATATCACTTGTATCTGGAATCTAAAAAAGTCAAACCTGTGAAAAACCAGAGAGTAAAACGGTGGTAACCAGGGGATCATGGAGGCAAGGGGTTTGGATAAGATTGATGGTGTTTAAGTATATGAACTTGTTATGAGCAGTAAATAAGTCATAGAAATCTAATGCAGTGTAATGAAAGTGGACAATAATATTGTACTATAAAGATGTAGTTTGACATAGACTACTTCAATCATATTACAATATAGAAATTTATCAAAGTAACACACAGTACACCTTAAATTTACAAAATGTAATGTCAAATTATCAAATAAAAAAAAGAAGAAGAAAGAAAAAGTCTCCTAGCTCTCACTCTGGTCTATTTACTTAGCTGCACTCCTAATGACTTCAGCTTTTTGGATTCATAAGCTGACGTAGGATAGGAGCAGCACATTTGAAGAAACTTGGGGGTGGGAGATGAAAAAGAAATATAAAGCTGTCCAACACATAGCATCCTGATGAAAACAGGGTTACCAGAGTGAACCGAACAGACATCAGATGACACCAGGATGCTAGCGAGAGATTTCCTTCACACGATGATACATGATAGATAAGCACTGAAGAGTCTGGCTCTGCTGGGCATGTCGTCATTCATGACACTTCCTTTCATCCAGGTCCAGAAAATTTCCCTAACTATATTCCATTGCATACTTAATCTAGCCACTCATGAGTAATTTTTGGATATGTATACATTTATATTTTCCTAACAGACTGAGATATTCAATGATATCTGAAGGGCCAGAAAGGGCAGTGATGATAACTTTCCGAAGCACACTATAAAGAGAAGATTGGAATAGTGGGCCGGGGTCCTCAGTTTAATGTCTGAAAATAAACTCCTTTCATAAGATTTGAATGTGGGTTCATGTAAAGGAAGTGTGGCTCTTGTAGAAATGAAAAGTAGACTCTGAGTGCTGTCATAACACTGTGTGTGTAGGTGGTGATGAACTTGAGGGTTCTAGGTTAGAGAGTTAATAGAGAGGGAGGGAAACCTGGCAAGGAGACAGACTTTTATCATTTATTTCAGAGTATTTCAAAGAGTATCTTTTTAAACTCTTTTTCATTGGGCGTCCCATTCATCAATTGCGAATCAAAGACCTGTCACCCTGAGGTCTTAATTTTATAAACCATTTAGACTGAAGGAAATTAGAGAAATTTATAATGAGTCTATGAAGCTACTATAAGTCAGGCGATTGGGAACCACCTACAGAAGATTTAAAATGACTCATTCGTGAATTTGAAGATTAAAATACTGTTTTTTTATTTTTATTTTTTAATTTAATTTAATTTTATTATGCTATGTTTTTGATGTAGTGATCCATGATTCATTGTTTTCGTATAACACCCAGTGCTCCATGCAGTATGTGCCCTCCTTAATATCCATCACCGGGTACCCCCCTCCCATTCCCATCTCCCCACCTCCCTCCCCTCTAAAACCCTCAGTTTGTTTCTCAGAGTTAAAATACTGTTAGAATTGGTTTGATTTTTCTGAAGCATCATTTTTATGATCAGAATGTGAAGACTCAATGTGACAAATAAATTACTTAAATAACATTTGGTGATCTGCAAAGTGAACTTTAAACTCTCTTCCTTCCTCTCCCCCCAGTAAATTGAAACATATTTATCATAGTTTTTACTCATGTGACTTCCTCTTTGAGATTTCAGTTACCCCAAATATAAAACAGAGGGATGTATCTAATAGGATGACCTACTGTATTCTCTGAACTGTATTACATGCATTATCATGTAGAACAGTGCTATCCAATAGAACTTTCTGTGATGATGTGACCATTCTCTAATGCAGTGCCCATTATGGTAGTCACTAACTACAAGTCACTATTGAGTACTCTAAATGTGGTTAGTGTGATGGAGAAACTGAATTTTCAAATTTTATTTAATTCTAATTAATTTACAGATTCACATGAGGCTAATAACAACCATATAGAACATTCCTTTTACAAAACTCCCTTTCTCATCCTGAGGCACACATAACCTATTTTATTCAAATGTAGTATTTCATCAAATATCCTCCTAATAAAGAATTTGTTTTGCTTTCTCTTTTAGCCTGCTTTTGGAAATACTGTGTCTGAAGTTTGTTCTCTGGATACAAAAAGAACACTAGAAAAAAGATACACAGCTACTCACTACTGCTTGAAGATTGTAGCTCTTTTAAGCATAAAGAAACAGTGGCATTTATTCTGCCTATTGTATACTTAAGGTTTAAGTTGTGAATGATGACAAATCGGTTGTCCTTTTGCCTGGCATGGGCTATCAAATGGCCTTGTGGTGGTCAAGTTGACAGTGTTGTATCTAATTATTATCAATTAAAATATTTTAAAAAGCACCTTGGAAAATTAAAATAAATTATATTGTCTCAATTTATGGAAAAAATATGCATCATTGTCCTTTCTCTTTCTTATGATTGTGCTGGCTACTATCTCTTTCCTGTTCATTTGGACAACTGTCGCTGAAACTGCTACAACCAAATGGATACATTACTAGAGAGCAGGAATGTATGGTTTATTGGACTATAGGAGAAAGTAATGCTAGATGTCTCAGAGATAGATATTAAGAAAACTTTCTTACAAAACAATTTGCCTTTTGGTTTCTTAATTCTCATCTCTGCCTTCTCCACAGCATCATGAACTATTTGAGATTCAGCATGTCTGTAAGAGATTACACTCATTGTGCTAAAAAATAAAGAAAACAAAACAAAAACTCATTGACTTTCTCTTGATTCTTTTTTTTTTCTTTTTCTTTTTCACATCTGTACATCAAAATGCTCTTGCCTACAACTGAACAAGCTTATTTAATCAACTCAAGGCTGGGAGTTCAACTTCAATTTTGTCTGTCACTTGTGCTGGCCCAGAAACATTGTCAAAGTAACTTTAAAGAGTATTAAGGACTAGAATAGATGGTCAGATGAGCCTACACACAGTTCCTTATTTCACAATATGGGGGAAAGGCAGCTTATCTACGTAATATTAATTTTGTGGTGCTTAAAGAGAAACCTATCTCATAAGGGAGTATGAATAATATTAAGTTAAAAAAACATAAAACAAACCAAGTTGAGTAATACATCTATAGTGCTATTTATATACTTGTTAGGAGCCACTCAAATGTACATAAGTATTAGTTGTTCAATAATGCCTAATTATTCCCACATATTTACAGTAGTTTTAAACACAAACATAATATCGTTATAAAAAAAATACAACTCCTGTGCTCATCATCTCATGTTTATTAACTTTGGAATAGTTAAACAATATGCAGGCATTTTGAACCTTCAGGGCTAAGGTCATTCAAAAAAGCTTTTACTACTTCTTTTTAGAAGAATCCATTAAATTATCTTTTAATAATTTGCTTTAAGAAATTTAATTCCCTAAAGCTATCTGTAGATTAAAGGTAGAATTTGCTAGACTTTTTGTAGAGTGAGAAAATTTTAAAATGTTGTAATCAGGAATGAACATCCCTCATGAAAAAATTGGTTATGTAATTGATTCCAGAACACGGAAATCCATATTTACAATTTGCTCTGTGAAGCTTCACAAATGAATGAGATGACTCATCATGTTCTTAACAGAAATTATGTTTTAATTTCCTGCTGTGTTAAAAGAATGCCCTATTTCCAACTAGTGTACTGCTGACTTATTTTCTACTTTGTATAAAGTAGTGGTAGAAATGAAAATATGAAATAAAAGAGTTTTAAGTGGAGGAAACATTTTTCTCTTTTTGTTCATTGAAGTCTTGGGCATATATTATGAGATAAATGCATTATACATTAGAATAGAGTATAAATCCATATATTGTGACCTTTGACTTTAATTAAACTGAATGCCATAAGCATAACTTTGCATTAAAAAATAAAGATGCTAGGAAATCAATTTGTTTAATTCGACTTTAAACCTGCGCCATGAGAAAATTTTAGGCTAAAGTAGCTTACAAATATCCAGATGGAGAAAAAGGGAAGAAACAACTTCTAAAGAATAGAACACATTCCTGTAATTCAACAGAAGGTTGGGGGAAAGTGGCAAGAGACAGTCTAACTTCTTCTTAAAAAATTCCTTCAAATAGTGAGTCCTACAGGATATCTGCCTCCGTACCACTGCTAACTTTCTTATGCAAGTTTATGAAAAACAGAATTGGTTAGCTCTCTTAAAATCCATTTCTCTTTGCTATAGCAGAATTTCTCTTTGCTATAGCAAAATTTAGCCTGCTTTTGGAAATACTGTGTCTGAAGTTTGTTCTCTGGACAAAAAGAACACTAGAAAAAAGATACACAGCTACTCACTGCTGCTTAAAGATTGTAACTCTTTTAAGCATAAAGAAACAGTGGCATTTATTCTGCCTATTGTATACTTAAGGTTTAAGTTGTGAATAATGACAAATCGGTTGTCCTTTTGCCTGGCATGGGCTATCAAATGGCCTTGTAGTGGTCAAGTTGACAGTGTTGTATCTAATTAACAGAATCATTCATTTATTTTTTTTCCCTAAACTTAAATTTGAAGATTTTCAGCAGTTGGAAAAATTTCCCCAAAACTAAGAATTTATATACAAAGCCACTCTGTATTCTAAGTATACATGTTCATTGAAACATGTTCATATACATGTTTCTTTGAGTTCATTTTATTCTTTGAATCATACATTTACTCATTTTTTAGTTAAAAATAACAACTATCCATTTTTCTCCCCTTGTGATATGAATATACCTTCTCATAATATTCTTCCTTTTTTATGCTAAAATAAACATCTGTCCTACTAACCAAACGTTTTTCCACCAATATATCAGGTCTGTTTGACAGTGATTAGCAGGGTTTAAAGAAGTGTTTTCCAGAGGCTTTATGAACTTTTGCTAACTTGTGCTAAATGTCTGGTTCAAGAAATGTTATCTTTGTGTTTTGAAAGCATACCCAATGCCTAATGGGCTTATGTACCTAAGTCGCAGCAACATCACAGCTATTGTTGAGAACTGAACTTTCCAGACATGACACTTTATGCTTTGGTAGATCAATTAAAAATAATTTGAATCATTTTAAAAAAATCATTCTTAAACATATTATACTTTTCATCGCCTTATTAAATACAGTATATGAAACCAATCAAACAGTTTCTTAGGTGAGTCAGTAACATCAAGATGATGGGCTTATTGTACTGTGCTAAAAAGTACTGTGCTAAAATTATGTGTATTTAATGAGCCCCAGACTGCTCTAGTGGTTTACTACTTAGTGATTCTTTGCCTTTCCCCATAATTTCATCTGTTACTCCTATGTGGTTGTTCTCATAGTTAGCCACTGCTGCTCTTAATTAACTACCAGTTGTAATTTAGAGAAAAGAAAAGTTATTAGGGGACATGAGATCTCCAAACTTGACAAATGAGTGATATCTTTTATTTCCTAGTTTTGTCAATATGCTCTGACCTACAAGTATTTTCTCAGTTCTTTGGAAGAATAAAATTGATGGGTTCATTACTGCTGTTTTTTTCCTTGCTTATAAATCTTTCTTCTTTTATTTCTGGAACTGGGGCTATGTTTTATTTGGTTGAACCTCACTGAAATGTGACTATGTTAAAAGAAGCCTAATTTCATAATTATTACCCAAGAGGCTCACAAAGGATATAAGAGAAGTCAAATATTTAAAAGAACATATACAGCATTGTCTTTCCTTGTTCCTCAATAATGAGCAAACAGATTGTACCTAAGTTGTACAGAAAAAAAATCAATCTTCAGTTATTATTCATAAATGTAAATGGTAAATGCATATAGAAAGCATTTCATTGTATAGTGTGTTTGATTGTTTCTTAGAAAAGCAAGGTTTGGAGCTAGGTAACCAATCCTGGTAACTAAAATATATATTGAAAAAAACATCCATGCATTGAAATGGTCTGCATAATTTAATTGAAGTTATAACAGTACTGTGATGTGATGGACTGCAGTTCAAACTGTGGAAAGGATTTGCAGAAGGTCAGTTCCTTAAATGTTTAATCATTAATGAATGTAAAGAACTTCACTGGAGCATCTTCCATGTTTCTGTGACATTTCACCGGAGGAAGCTGTGTCTGTAAAAAGGAAAGTTGAAATTGTTAAAGCTACTGAGAGCTCCATAGATAAGGGGAATACCATCAACTTCAATTGAGAAGACCTAAAACTCTACATCATGTTTCATTATAGCTTTTTTCCCTGGGACATATTTTAATTGCAGAGACGATAATACAAAATGATAATTTCAGATCAAAACATAATAAAAAGGACATCTTCAGTGTATAAGCCAGTGCTTATGCTCAAGCCACAGTTCCTTTCTTTGAGTACCTGCTGTATTCTACTTCTTTTCAGTTTTCAATCATGGTTCAAGGACATTGCCATGACATACAAAAGAAATAAAGAAAATCTAACTATTAACTTTCTGTTTATTGCTATGATAACACATTGATACTTATTGTATATTTTGCTCTACTTAAAGAGACCAATCATAATACTGGCATTTAAATATGATTTTTCTGCTCTTTGAGAGTTCTGTTAATATATTTGAGTGATAGTGCATCAATATTGGTCTAAAATTTAAAAAAAATTGTCGGGGCACCTGGGTGGCTCAGTCATTGAGCGTCTGCCTTTGGCTCAGGTCATGATCCCAGGATCCTGGGATCAAGCCCCATATCGGGTTCCCTGCTCAGTGGGAAGCCTGCTTCTCCCTCTCCCACTCCACCTGCTTGTGTTCCCTCTCTCGCTGCCTCTGTCTGTCAAATAAATAAATAAAATCTTAAAAAAATTGTCAGTATAATAAGCAACATGTGCCTTACATTATTAAAAGTCTTAGTGCATGTGGCAGCAAGGGGTAGCATAATTAGTACTCCTATTTCTACCCAATTTCATCAGGAAGACATCCTGGCTTCAATGGCAGAGACCTAGAACTTTCTAATTCCACTTAGAGAAGCTGTGGAACCTTAGACAAAATTCCTCTCTGAATTGGAGTTGCTTAGAGATGACGCCTATAAAATAACTCAAAATTGTGGTCCAATATGTTAGTGATTTGAGGAAGACATTGTTGCAAATACCAGGTTACCTTCCTTTCCAAAACACATACTGAGAAGAGGTTAACATTTGTTCTGGAAATTAGGTAACATACAGCAGCTATATCTAGATCTAAACTCAAACCATGCAAAACTTCCACGATTAGAACTAGTTTCACTTTTAGTGTGAAGACTTATAGTGAAACCCAGAAGGTGAAAACCCACAAATAAACCTTCTTTAAAAGAGTATACATTAACTCCCACAGAAGTGGAACAAAGATTTTCACAAAGTCTAACATATTGCCTCTGTTTGTTTTAGAAATGTGCAAGCCGAGAAGTTGGCATCCAGCAATGACAACTTAACCTCCTGAAGATGTTATAGGGCATGAAGAGAACGCTGGCCTAGACGTCCAGAGACCTGGGCTCTGGCTCTTGCTCTGAGTGTCTGTAAAATTTTGAGCAAATCAATTTCCTCTCACAGACTCAATGTCCTCATTTGTAAAAAACAAAACAAAACAAAAGGGTTGGATTAAATGAGACTATGTTCTTGAATCACTTAGTGACTTAATCCAAAAAATAAGAAACAATATACTGGAAAATGATTTTGAAAAGTTAAATGGAAATTAGACATATATTTTTTATGTTTTTTTATTATTCATAAACTATAAAACATAAAACTTCACATGATGAAGTAAAAAAGCATCTGAAAAATCTTGGTCACAGTGGCAGGAAATAATGAATAGAAATCTAATGGTTGACCGGAGCACCTGCAATGATTGACGAAAGGGAAAGAGAAAATACATGACGTTAAGTTTTATTCTAAACCTATTCTTTTGTGATATTACTATCTTGAAACTTTAATAATAAGGACAGTGGTTGTCATCATACTCACCATAGCCTACTAAATCAAGGACATAATATATGAATTTGGATTTCACCCATAGTGATTCAGGAAACATTATATTATTCCAAATACCTTTCCATAGTCTAGTGGCTATCTGGAGTTTAGATGGTCTAAAACTTCATGTGAAAATTTATATGAAAATGAGTTTCCTGCATGATTTTTTTTAAGTCATAACCTCTTTTGGTTTAATTCAGAAATACTAGAATGGATGATAATTCAGGGCGTCCAAGGTAATAGAGTACATGTGGAAACTAATCAAACTTGATTGTTTTAATCTCAGTGTCAGAATGTTCTCAACACATCAAGAAACTGGAGGATTGTGATCCTGATTTCAAGGAGTTACTTGGTTTTTAATAGCAGTTAGTTAGATCCTACTCAAATAAAATGTGGTGATTTTTAACAATTCTGAAGAATGACCATACTTGGTATATCTCTAGACATAAAGTTCAATCCGCATTTTGAAGATGGTCCTGCTCAAAATGCACTGTTCTTCACAGTACTCATTAAGTCCTCTTATATTTGTGGACATTCAGTAACCTCAGAACTTCATCGATCAAAGCTCCATAAAAGAAAAAAAAAATTTCTTTTAACTAAGTCATTCTGAGAATAAGGAAGTTGAGGTAAAATATTCACTTCTCATTGTGGTTTAGGGCATTTGATGAAGAGAACAAACTGGCATGATTTAAATTGAGAGGTTCAGGGTTAATGTGATGCTTTAGGGGACTCTGCATCATTGGTCTAAGGATCATACTGAGAGAAATAAAAAGCATGAAAGTCATGCTTGAAATTGTCAAAACAGTTCCAGTTTGTCTCATCTGGGAGGGAGGATGAATCCTCTGTAAGTTTTCCTGAGAAAAAATACACTGCCTAGATTTTATGTTTAACATTTCATGTTTAAAATATATAATATATATGGCTAAATATACTTTTGAAAATATAAGCTCAGAATTTAAACTTTGTGGATTTAAATGCTACTTACATCACTAGCTCAATGCCATATAATATACAATATTGTATAATAATAATAATAATAATAATAATTGAGCACTTACATGTCAGACACTATTCTAAATGTTTAATGTGTATCAATTCCTTTAGTCTTCTGGACAATGTAATGTGGTTGAACTTTATTAGAATCCTCATTTTACAGAGGGGGATTTCAGAACTTAATCAAGGTCCCACCGCTAACAGATAGAGGAACTGGGATTTGACCCACAAAGCGGGCCTCTCCAGGTGCCACTTTTACCTCTTACACTGTACTACTTCTCAAGATACTGGAGACAGTAATAGGACCCACTTCATGGAACAGGATGATTAAATGAAGCAGTATGTGCACAGCACTAAGTATAGGGCCCAGCACAGAGTAAATTTTCAGAACTGTAATCTAAGATCACTTGCATGTCTTGTGTGCCCAATATACATCTAATTTAATTCTCAAAATACTACTATGTTACTATCTAAATGTACAAGATGTACAGAAATAAGATATGGAAACAGGATAATGAACGAAGGAGTGACAGAGCTAAGATTTGGATTAGGTGTTCTGATTCCATGGGCTAATACTCTTTATGCTACACCATTCTCTCTCTTATGTTCCGTGTTATCATAAATCTGGGGATGTAGCTATTGGTAACAAAATGCTGTATGTCACTGAAATGTGTCTTCTTCATAATAGAGGGATTACTACACAGTTATGTATAGTATGAAGGTGATTTATTACGTCAATTAGAATTTGAACCATTGTTCACATATTAATATTCAATAATTATATAAGAATCCATGAGAATAACTGAATCTATTTTATGGTGAAGTAGATCTAGGACATTCCTTTGCTTCTTTAATGTCATTTAAGCTACTTAGCCTCAATATACTAATTTAGTACAGAAGAATTGAAGCAGTGAATTTATAAGCTAGGAAAGTAAAAGGACAATTTATAAATCAAGATGGATCAATGAGCCCACTGTGAGATGTCAATAAGCCTGCATATACTCAAATTGTACTCACGGTTGGAATCAATTAGCCTCTGGAATTAGAGAGACGGTTTCCACCAATCCGATCCACCGGGGTACCAAATCGCCTTTTTGGATGATCTACTACTTTCCTGAAACAAACCAAGGTGAATATTTTTAAGCTAAAGTCTAAGTTATCAATTAATGACTTTTGCTCTTTTATTTCTTGCAGATCTGGGGGCTTTCTCTGGGAGTTGGAATACACACGATAGTTACCATTCATCAGCAGCCACTACGTGCCAGACACTATCTCTTATTCTTTTAACATCTGTCAAAGTGAGTATAACTACCTCTACTTTATATCTGAGGAATCTGAAGCTTTGAGAAATTAAATTACTTATCCAGAATCAAACAGTGTTGATGAAAAGCCAGGTCTTATCAGCATACCAATCTGCTAAGTGTTTAGTTTGGGTAAGTCCCTTTCTCTCTTCAAATGTTGGTGTATTCCTCTGTTAATGAAAGACACACTAGGTCAGTGGTTTTCCCCAGTCTCTGACTCAGAATGGTTCTTCCAGGGAAGAATCGTTCTGGGGGAGGAAAATGTGCTGATGCCAACACTGAATGTGGAGTAAGTGTGCTTCTCATGTCTTCACTCGGATTTTACCCAGAGAAGCTTTGTTCACAATGGTCTATGTCTGTTATATATTCTCTGTGCCAAATGTTATTTGGAAAAAATAAGCTTTGTTATTAAAATGAAGTTTAAAAAATCCAACAAGAGAACTTCCAGCTTGTATGTTTTGTAAATTCTCTCTTGAGAAAGAAGAAGCATTTTAATTTGCTTTGTTATTACCAACCCTTAGTTCTACCAAGTCAAAATCCTAATAGGGGAGGTCCCAGAACTCTCAGAACATAACTTTCACTGGCCTTGGAGCTATGAGAAGTTTTGAGTCTTCTTAATGGAGATAGAGACAACTGAATCAGTTTTCAACAGCTTAAAGAATTGAAAAGATTTGTTTCAGAATATTTTGAATAGCTTCTGTTCTAACTACTTGCATTAGATTGTCAATATACACTATACAATTTAAGCACTAAAAATGAATGAAAACTTCAATATGATTTTTTCTTATTATCATTTATTATGTAACTTTTATGTAAGGATGTTTTTGTGGCTGTCTTGGGATTGATAAGTCAAACATAGCCTTTGCTTTCAAAAACCTACAATTAAGTACTCTCAGATGAGTAATGATTTAATGTCAATAAGTGGAGGAAAAAAATCTCTCATTTTTATTGACACCAAGTTTTTACCTTAACTACCAGGTCTAATCAGTGTTCCTCATACCACTATTAGGTAAATAATTGATTTAAAAGCTCTGAGAAGTATAGAGAATAATGGAAAATGGGGTATTTTTATTACTGTGTCTTGCACATAGAACATTCCATAAACACTGCTTGATTGTAATCAAAACAATAAATTTGATGGTAATTAATATTTATTTAATGCTTTATATATGCCACACACTGTGCTTAGTACTATGCAGACAGAGATGATAAAAATAGGTATGAACCTGATTTGGAGCTTATCCCCAAATGATATTGTAGGAACAGGGAACAGGGCCATGTTATGTTATTTGTTTGTTTGTTTTTACCTAATTCATCCTTCTTTTCTGTTGATTCAGAAGGTTGGCCCTTAGTTTTGCTAGTCAATGCAGATAGCATCGTATATATGATCTTAAAAGGATGTCTGCTAGACAACAGTTTGATCAGTGGGGGAAAATGCAGGAAAAAAATATTTAGTGCTTATCCTTAACCTAGTCATACCTTTGCCTCTACTCTTCAAATTTCTGAAAAACATACCCTTTTAAGTGAAGTCTATCGTTTGTACTTCTGGATTTTTTTTGGTACTACATTGACTGCATATTTTTCAACTTGATAATCAAAGGAGAAACATGCTCTCTGTAAAATTAGCATAAAATTAATGATGAAGAGTTGTAGGAAGTATGCATATCAGTTGTGCTTAGGTATTCTGATGTAATTATAAATAATTATTGTTGGAAAAAAGAAAAAAATACCTCTTATATTTTTTATTTTATTTGCATAATTTATAGACTTTTATTTTAAGCAGTTGTTTTCCTTATAGTAAGAATAAGGTCTCCTCAAGGATGTCCACAACATAATCCACAGAACCCATAAGTAAGTCACCTTACCTAGCAAAAGAGACTTTGCAGATAGGATTAAAAAGGACCTTGAGATAAGAAGATTATCCTGGATTACCTGGGTAGGCCAAATCTAGTCTAGTCTCTGAAAAAGTGGAAGATGACTGAAAAAGAGTGGGTTGGTCAGAGAGCTGCACTCTGAGAAGGACTTAACCCACCATCACTGGCCTTGAGGAAGGAGGAAAGGATCAAGAACCAAGGAACAATAGGGGTGCTTGGGTGACTCAGTCAGCCTGGGTGGCTCAGCCTTGGGCCTCTGACTCTCAATTTCTGCTCAGGTCATGATCTCAGGGTCCCCATGTCTGCTCTGCGCTCAGTGGGGAGTTGCTTGAGGATTCTCTCTCTCTCCCTTTCCCTCGGCCCCTTCCCCTCTGCTCATGCACACACTCTCTCTCAAATAAATAAACCTTAAAAAAAAAAGAAAAGAATGCTGTGACTTCTAGAAGTTCTCAAAAGAAAATAAGAACATCAGTCCTACAACCAAAATGGACTGAATTCTGCCAACAACCTGAATGAGCAGGAAATGAATTCTCCTCTAGAGCCTCCAAGGAGTGCAGCCCGCTGACCTCTTGACTTCTTCCATAGCCAGCTGGCAGATCAGGCAAAAGAGAGCACAGAGCAGCCAGCAGGGAGAATTTTAGAGGTTATACAGTGGCTAACAGTCAATTATATGGCTGCACCTAATTGGAAAGGAGGCTGAGAAAAGTTGTGTAGATTGGCATATGGTGACTGCTGAGGTTATATTGGACTTCTGACCTACAGAATTGTAAGATCATAAATTTGTGTTGTTTTAAGTCCAGAAGTTCAGGTAAGTTACTACCATAGCAATAAAATATGAATATATTTGTGTGATTTAGAGCTTATGCCTGAGGGTAATGTTGTTGATATATATTAAAAAAAAATCAGACTGCTATGATCTTTTATTCCTTGAACCTTTTGATTCCTTTACTGACTACCTCCATCAGAACTCCAGGAAAGGGGTAAGATAGAAGCCACCTCAGGGTGGAGGAGAGTGCTCAGGAGAAGTTCCAGACATGTAGGAAGAGGAAGTGAAAAACCAACCCCTTCTGGTGTTTAAAGGACTAGTGAGAAGGGGAAGGAAATGGCAGCTGGGAAGAAGAGTAGTGTCACACATGTGAACTGACCTCTCAAAGCACCTGTGGAATGGATGGTGGCAGCAAAAGTAACACTTCTGCTTTCTTAAAGGAAAGTATGATGGTCTCATGCATCTTTATAAATTAGAGCAGAACATTTACTGGTTAAGAGTACTAATGCAAACTAACGATGTACTATATCTTGGCTAATTGAATTTAAATTAAAAAAAAGAGTACTAATTCATTTTTTCAAAAATAAAGGTAAAATAAATGAAAATAGCATTTTTTCTTTCCTACTGTTGATCTTTTTTGCTCAAGCAAATAAGAGGCAGCTGTAGCGGTGGAAAGCAAAATAAATTCTTTTTTCCTTCCTTCTTCCCTCGTTCCATGTTCTTTCCTTCCATTCTTTCCCCAAGATTTGATTAGGAACCAGGATATGAAAGACTTAGATTCTATTTGATTCTTCTACTTATCCATAGTGTAAGCATTTGTAGGACTGTTGTCATTCTGAGCTTCTCTTTCTTTTTTGATAAGATTTACACAATACCTATTCTACCTTTCAGACCAGTTTGTTTATTTAACACTTATTTCTTAAGTAAATTTGATTGCTTTATGCACAATCATTGTTAGTTTTTCTCTGCACTGGGGATACAGTGATGAATAAGACATGCATTGCCTGAGAAAAGCTAATGAGGTAACACACCTGAAATCATTTTACACATTTTAACTGATTCTACTATTATTCCCTACCAGTCCTGTCCATTGGCTTTCAAACTATTTGTAGTTTACTATTTCTACAAATAAAAGCTTTATAAAAGAGATCAATACCTAAAATGTTAAGTGAAGAACTGTCCCTGTAAAGAAGTGCCCCCTCTTCTCCATATATGGTGGTCCCTGAAAGAGCTTCCAGAAACAGCTAAGGGTGCTTAGAGCAGAGTTTGAAAACCACAGATCAAGTGGATATGAATGTTTTTGCTCTAGCCATAGATCCATAATTACTTTGATTCATTTTCTAAAACTTGGGATTGGTTTCAAGTGCTCACATGTATCTTGAAATCAAATAAGAAAAATAAATAAATATATGTGAAAAGCCATTCAGAATTTAAAATTTTTAGCATGAATACAAAATTAAAACAATTATTCCCATAAAGCAATTAAACAAAAAAATGACCATAGCTCAGTAAGTTAAATAATTTCTATAGTCTCCATCCATTTAGAAGTAAAATGGCAAACTAGTATTTATCTTAAGATTTTTGCTGAAATGAAATCTATATCACGGTAGTACGCTCTGTAACACATACTCTTATAAGAATAAACATTGTGTAAAACATAAATGTTAAGACAGTGAAATATTCTTAAGACCAAAGGGGGAAACTGTACTTTCTGACTATCTAGTCCCTCTTGTGACAAAATAATGGTATGACATGGCTTATATTATATATCCATGTTACCTTTTCCATTTTAAAAGATTCTGAAATAGTTTAAGGATACAAAATATCTGCCAAACTAATAAAGAGAATGGATTGATTATTTTAAATACAACTTTAAACTTTAAAGTATACTTCTTGTGTTAAATAGGATTTCTTAAACATTTATATTCCTTGATAATCCAGTTTCTGAAAAAAATTTTACATTCTAAAACAACACAGTTAGAAAATGTGTATTTAAATGCTTTATTGAAAATCACTTCACACATACAAAATAGCCTATGGATTTATCTATGTTCAGTTTTTTTTTTTTTTAAGATTTTATTTATTTGACAGAGAGGGGGGCACACAGGTAGGCAGAGCGGCAGGCAGACGGAGAGGGAGAAGCAGGCTCCCCACTGAGCAGGGAACCCGATGCGGGGCTCGATCCCAGGACCCTGGGATCATGACCTGAGCCGAAGGCAGACGCTTAATTGACTGAGCCACCCAGGCGCCCCTATCTATGTTCAGTTTAAAGAAAAATAACATGAACACTCCTGTTGGCACCAAATGAAGAAATAGAATATTACCAACACCTTGGAATTCCCCAGTGTTCTTGCTTCCAAATTGCATCCCTTTCATGGCTCGGTCCCAGAAGTAATCTGTAGACTGAATTTTGGTTTAATTATACCCTTGCTTTTCCTTATAATCTCTATTTATTATTCAAAACTCTCTTGTTTAGTGTAGATGGTTCTAAAATTTTATTTAAAAGAAATCTTGTATGAAGTCTTCTTGACTTCTTTCAGCAAATATTTTGTTTTGAGATTTGTCCATGTTGAGATACACAGCTGCAGTTCTTTATTTTCACTGCTGTGTAATATTTTATTGTATTAATATACAACAGCTTATTCAGACATTCTACCACAGATGGAAATTTGAGTTACTTTCTTTTTTGTCGTTAGTATTTTTCAGATGAAAATTTTCTTATAGATGCCTTTAATGCACGGCACGTTTAAGGATTTCTCTCAAGTGTGTTTTTAGAAGTACAATTGTCAGCTATGCCTATACTTAATTATATTGCACAGAGCCAGACTGTTCCAAAGTTGTACCGATTTACATATTCAAGAGCAGAGTATGACAGCTCCTATTGTTTCAAATCTAGGCCAGCCCTTGCAATGTGGGATTTTCGTTTTTCTTTCCCTTCCCCTATGTTCATCTGTTTTGTTTCTTAAATTCCACAAATGAGTAAGATCATATGATATTTGTCTTTCTCTGACTTATTTCGCTTGGCATAATACCCTCTAGGTCCATCCACGTTGTTGCAAATGGCAAGATTTCAAGCATTTGTAATTTTATCTCACTGTGCTTTTAACTTGCTTCCTCTGAATAAGTTTCTCCCTTTTTCCTTTGTTTATTGGCTACTTGGATTTTTTATTTTGGAAGTGTCTGTTCAAGTCTGTTGCCTGTTTTCTATTGGTTAGTTTTTCTTTTGTTTTGTTTTGTTCTGTGGTGTTTTTTGTTTGTTTGTTTGTTTGTTTGTTTTTGGGGAGAGAGAGAGGAAGGGAGAGAGATGGTGGGGGAAGGACAGCAAGAGAGGAAGAGAGAGAATCTTAAGCAGATTCCATGCCCAGCTTGGAGCCTGACCCAGGGCTCAATCTCAGGACCCTAAGATCATGACTTGAGCCAAATTCAAGAATGGGACGCTTCACCGAATGAGTCACCCACGTACCCCAGTTAGTTTTCCTTTTAAATATTAATTTGTAGGAGGGTTACAGATACTCAGAATGTTAGATTTTGTCAGTTATATGCAAGTATCCTCTCCCATTTGTGGCTACTCTTTACTGTGTCTTTTATGAAAATCTTTAATGTTGTTTTTAAATTTATCAGTATTTTTACTTTTTGTTTATTAATGACTTCTGCTCTAATGTTATGAAGATATTCTCCTATTTCATCCTAAATTCTTTTTGTAGTTTTGCTTTTCACATTTATGTTCTTAATCCTTTTGAAATTATATTTTTATTTATGGAGTGAGACAAAGGTCATGTTTTTTTTTATATTCATATTCAATTATTTATAAGCATTAGATTCAGCTTATTAAGTTTCATGGAAAATCCTTTTGCAATTTTACCTTGAATTGTATTGAATCTAAGATATAAATACATTTGGAGAGAATTGAAATCTTTATGCTATTGAATCTTACTATCTAAGATCTTTTCTTTAGGTTATCTTTCATGCCTTCTCAAAAATTTTTGTAATTTTCTCCATAAAGACCTTGCATAGTTTATTGGATTTGTTGTTGTTGTGACACCATTTAAAAACATGTGCTGTAGGTTTTTTAATAGGTGTCCTTTACTTGGTTAAAAAAAAAGTTTCTTTCTATTTCTATTATTAGTTTATCAGTGATTTTGATCATAAGTAGCTGCTTAATTTTATTGAGTGCTTTTTCTGCATCTATTGAATGATGTGGCTTTACTTCTTCACTCTATTAACTCTGTTAATTGACCTTCCAAAGCAAATGAAACTTTTACTGTATTTATGTGATGAATCCAACATGATAATGCTGTATTGATCTTTTTAATACATTACTGGAATTGTTTTGTTAATTTTTTTTGTAGGAATTTGTACCTGTTGTCATTAATGCAGTTTTCCTATAATTTTTTCTTGTTCTCTCCATATATGGTTTGGTGATCAGATAATGCATTCTCATGAAGTGAGTTGAGGATTGCACCTTCTTTTTTGGTTATCCTATTGTTATTTAATTATATCATGTTGTGAAAATATGCTCCATATAGTAACCAAAGCTTTAAACATTTTAAGGCTTATTTTGTGGACTAGAACTTCATTGATTTTAATAGTTATTTCATGCGAACGTAAATGTTTTTTTTTCCCCCATTGTTGGATACAACAACAACTTTTACTGATCCTGCTTATGATTTTGAGTTCCAAGGAAAGAAACCTAAGAATCACGGTGTGGAGAATGTTCCCTAAAAACAACAGTCTGATTTGCCTGTACATCTTAAATGGGCAATAAAATGCTAGGCCCTGTCAACAAGGGCATGCCACTCCAGTAACACTGAGTAATATGCAGAAAGGGAAGATATAGTAATGGTTAACAGAGGATGTCCTTTTAAATAGTTCAATAATTTATTTTTATTTTTTTAAAGATTTTATTTATTTATTTTTTGAGAGAGAGAGAGAGAGAGAGCACAAGCTGGGAAAGGGGCAGAAGGAGAGGGATTACCAAGCTCCCTGCTGAGCAGGGAGCCCAACAGGGGGCTTGATCCCAGGACCCTAGGATCATGACCCGAGCTGAAGTTAGACGCTTAACTGACTGAGCCACCCAGGTGCCCCTTAAGTAGTTCAGTAATTTAGATTAGTATAATATGTAATTAAATGATTATACTATACAGCTTAGATGAGTACAGTAGCCAGGCTCCAACATGAACCCCAATAATACCACCATAATGCAGTCTCCTTCTGCACTGAGCAGGGATGACCTCTGTAACTACCAGTATACTGTGATTAATGTGTGACTTCCGAAGCTAAGTCATGAAAATATTGCAGCTTCCGCCCTGCTTTGTTGGATCACTCACATTAGGGAAGTCATCTGCCATTTCCTAAGGACACTCTAACAGCCATATAGAGAGGTTTATGTAGCAATGAACTGAAGCCTCCTGCCAACTGCCAGTGAGGAACTAAGACTTCCTGCCATCAGCCATGTTGAGTGGGCCATTTTCGAAATGGATAATCCAGCCCTGGTATAGCCTCCAGATGACTGCAGCCCTGGCCAACTTCTTCACTGAAACCCTTGGAGAGACCTTGAGCCAGATGCATTCAGGCAAAAGTTTTCTGGATTTCTGATGCACAGAAATTATGTGAGAACATCAACGTTTATTAATGTTTTAAGTTGCTAAGTGTTGGGTAACCTGCCCACATAGCAATAGATATCTAATACCGTGAGATTAAAAATGCTCTGGGATTCCACAAGAGAAGAGATCACGTCTAATTTGGGGGTTCCAGAAAGAATTTATGGAGCATGTGGAAACAATAAACCAGATGATGGTCCCAGTCTTGGTTTCACAATTTATAATTAAGGCATAGAATTAAGAAATGACTGAATGACAGGGTGCCTGGCTGGCTCAGTCAGAAGAACATGTGACTCTTGATCTCAGGGTCATGAGTTCAAGCCCCATACTGGGGGTAGAGATTACTTAAATAAACAAATAAACTTTAAAAAAGAAGAATAAATGACTATAGGAGGACAGCTATTAACTATATGAACTTGGAAGGACTGACCTGTGAGGACAGACTAAAATGAAGGACTCAGCAAAGCCCTGTAAAGAATGAAAAGGTAAATCATCAAAGTCCACAGAATTGTGTTTAAAACAGACATTTAGGCTTTTAAATTCAAATTCCAGAATATTAGGATGGAGGACCATATTAAGTCTGAATGATGATGTAGTTTTTAGGGGCCAGTACACAAAGTCCCTTTTCCCCCTGGAGTCCACATTCAGAAACGATAGAGAAATAAGCTATGATCAATGCATGGAAATCAAAATATCATTTTTATTAGTGATCTGCTAAACACAGGATGTGGCTTCACACCTGCATTTGAAAGGGCTTCTTTATATTTCCTGCTTGGATTAGACCAATTTATATGACTAGTCATGGTTATCAAGTAATGACAGGAAGAAAGGTGATCAACGAAACATGCTCAACTCTTCCTCAATAACTGGCCTATTAGATAAATGACTGCTTTCTCTTCCAGAAGGGAGTGAATCTAGGGTGGGACAAGAAGCAGTCTTTCCCTAACCGGAGTTCCTCTACATGGAAATTTGAGGCTTAATAAATGGGATATGTTTAGGAAGATGGAAGAAAGTGCTACTTTGCTTAGCAGAAAGTTGATGTATGACTTCTGGAATTCTATTTCAAAGTAGTAATTCAATTTTAAATGGATTCTGTTAAATTTATGATGATGGTGCTGACTAAGCATAATGTCACCTTCTAAAGTATTATCCCAAGGAATGGGCAGAAACAAACCATGAACACTGGAATAAATAATGAGATTGAAGTTTCTGTAAAGTAACATAGGCATGCTTGATTTGGAAATTGCTGTAAAGTGCTAGGATAAGGCATAAGGGATCTTCATTTGCTTGGCTCATGAACCTCTGTGAGGGTCTAATGAAACTTTCAGAACTTCTACCCAGCAAATAGATTTACACAAAAATGTCTTCTAGAATTTTCTTTTGGGGGTGGGGGTAGGTGACGTACATATCAAAGCCTATCCACGGAATTAAGTATTGCCGCTTCCGGGAGAAGGTTTTAAACTCATTCATATATGAGTTAGGGTAGGGAGCAAAGGCAAAGGGACTGTCTCAGTCTGTGGTATTGAGATGCAGTGATGAGAGGCCAGCAATAGAGAGCAGTTACAAGGAACAATGGCCCCGGATTATGCTTAAGAGCATTTCCTATTATACAGCCAGGCTTTTCAACTAGGAGGAAGGAAGTAGGGAAATAGAACACCATACTCTGAATCATTTTCCTGCATTTCTCACTCTGAAATGGAGCCCATTTTGAACTACCTCCTATGGGCATCACCAAATAAGAGCTGGAAAGGAATAGCAAAAATCATGAGATGCCTAGGTTGGCCTAGGTCTCTAGCATTGCTTCCCAATTAATTAGAAAGGAAAATGAAATGCTAGGATTTTTACCTTTAGTCTTTGGGACTGTCATCAAGAAGGGCAATCATATTCAACAAAATGAAACTGCAACTGCTATTCTCAACTGTAGTCTGAATTGAATGTCTGGCTTAGGATAGAAACCCATATATCATTGGTATAATTTTTCTGAAACTATTTATTTAATGCACACATTCTAAGTGAACCTTGTTGTTCTGGGCCTTGGAAAAGTGCCTTTTTCATGCAGAACTTTAATCTCTTCATCAGAAGCAGCTATTTACCTGGAAAGTTATTGGATTTGGAGTTAAACAATCTAACGTTCTAGCTGGCAATCTCAGGAAAATCATTTTATCTCCCTGAAAATATGCAAATTAAATGGGGATAATAATATCTTCTTAGAGAGTTATAGGGATTAGGAAAAAAAAACAAACATATATACCAGAATGTTAAAATGGGATTTTTTTTCTATCTCAGTTTCGGCTGTGGCCTCAAAAAGCTGAGGAAAAACAGAAGTAGGTGGCAAGTATTTCTTCTGGCACTCCAAAGTGAGATGCTAGACTCATGCAGGTTTTGCAAAGGGGTTTCCTAAAAACTGATTTTCCCAACTTGAGTCCAATAAAAGGTTAGATGTAGAGTAGGTGAAGAAGGAGAATTTCTGTGGAATGAGTTATTGGAGAACAGTGGTATTTTTCCTCCTCTTTCATATTCTGGGGTGGGGGGGTGGCTTCAAGAAAACAACTTAGATGGCTTGACATATGCCCTTGGAAGCAGACAGACTTGAGAGAATAGTGTCAGTGAAATCCGAAGAGCAAGAAGCTGTGAGAGATTGCTCCGGGCAAGAATGAAGAGATGGTGACATAAGGAACAGCTTCAGTTTCAGTGACTGGAATCAAAGGGGTGGGTTTTCGGGGTGCCTGGGTGGCTCAGTCGTTAAGCGTCTGCCTTTGGCTCGGGTCATGATCCTGGGGTCCTGGGATCGAGCCCCGCATCGGGCTCCCTTCTCGGTGGGAAGCCTGTTTCTCCCTCTCCCACTCCCCCTGCTTGTGTTCCCTCTCTTGCTGTGTCTCTCTCTGTCAAATAAATAAATAAAATCTTTAAAAAAAAAGGAGGGGTGGGTTTTCTGTGGAGCAGATGCAGAGCAAGCACGTGGGTAGAGTCAGCCTAGGTTCATTATAAAGGGCACCTTCCCTGACGGGCTTGCTGCCAGGGGTGATGGTGAGGCGACCTCAGTAGGATGCTGGCGCTGGTGTCAAATGAAGTAGTTGGGAAGGGAGGATGAGGATGAGGGGCAAACTGACCTACCAGAGGAGAAACATTGCAGGAAGCAAGGATGTTTATGTCAATGTTCCCAATGGGGGTTATGTGATGACTCCAAAAAACATCCCATGATAAGGAATCAGCTTTGAGCATTTACTGAGACCAGAGAGCAGTAAAGCCAGGGCATAATAGTATCAGTCAAGTCAGATTTTTCCTAACCTCTCTGCACTGCATCCCCAAGACCAGGGAAGCAGAACGCAGCCCACTGTAGTAGGGGAAGGGGTGAGGATAAACTGACTGCAAGCAACCCCCTTCCCATTGCAGCTTTATAGCTTGAATGGGGCCTAACCAGGGGAGAGGAGAAACTTTAATCATACCACTGCATGGGCATAGAGTCCTTCTCTTTGAATTAAGTGGTTATAATAACAACATACTGGAGCAAAGTTTATTGACCTGAATCTGTGCAATGTGCCATAATTACACTGGGTATCTTCCATCTCGCTTGCCAGAGTCAATCTCTGCCTTTACTCATTTGACTTTCAGTCCAGGAGGCTATGTGTTTGGATCACATAAAAATTCCTTTGCTTTTGCTGTGAATTGTGCAAGACTGTTGAATCTCAGATCTGTACCTCTGAAACAAATAATGCAATATATGTTAAGAAAAAAAAAAGAAGATAGCGGGAGGGGAAGAATGAAGGGGGGAAATCGGAGGGGTAGATGAACCATGAGAGACGATGGACTCTGAAAAACAAACTGAGGGTTCTAGAGGGGAGGGGGTTGGGAGGATGGGTTAGCCTGGTGATGGGTATTAAAGAGGGCACGTTCTGCATGGAGCACTGGGTGTTATGCACAAACAATGAATCATGGAACACTACATCTAAAACTAATGTAATGTATGGGGATTAACATAATAAAAAAATTAAAAAAAAATTCCTTTGCTTTCTGGCTTCGGTTTGGTTTAGGCAATGGGCAGCCTTGAAAAGAGACTAGAAGAACAAAGGAAGTGAGGTCAGGATAATTCCCCCTGCCTCCCCCCTTGCCAGGTCACTTCCCCCAACTGAAGGTCACTGCTTCTCTCAACCCAGCTGACTGTTCAGGATTGTCTCTCTGACTTCTGGAAACCTCTCCCTTCCTTATCTCTTTAGACCTGTGTCTCGGGCTGTTGCGCCACCCATTTCGATTCCCCTCTTCCCCTCGACTAGAACTATTGAGAACAAATCCTTCTCAAATTTTCCTATTTCAAATATACTTCCTGTTCCTGCAGAAACTCTGACTAACACAATAATGCTGAGCTCAAGATATTAATGAGAGAATTCAAGCAGTAACAGTTGTGAAGATGCTTATAGTGACTAAATATAAATAAAGTATTAGTATTGTTTTCTTTTCCACAAGCTATTCTCAGCATTGCATGAGGAGTGAGGGAAAAGAGTTTTTAGAGAAATTCCAGGCCAATTATTAGCATCTTCTAATGTTAAAGGGTCATTCACACAGTAGATGTTCTTTTGCCAGGGATATAATCATAGCTGCTTCATTTTATTTGCATAATGAGAAAACCATTCATTAACTGCAGGCTTTAAACAAATGGACTGAATGAGGAAAATACTTTGGACTTCAAAGCATGGTTAACTTTGCCCTGAGAATTAATTTGCACATCCATTTGAAAATGAAGCTGGTGTCAAATTGAGGTAGAAAAAAAGTTAAAAGAGGTGGTTCTTTGCTTCATTTTAATATGATGTGACATAGACTTTGCTCTGTTTGTCTTTTCATGATTGTTTTTGTTTTTATTTTTACCCAACTATTCATTCATATTTCTGTTTCCATCTCTTATGAAGTTTTTCAAAAGCAGAGTGTAAAATTTTTCTTTTCTGAATATTTTACAAAAATTGAAAATAAAATAATGAGTGTCATTTGCTTGAAAGTTTGAGTTTTTAAATGTGGAGTCATGTACCAATATAATTCAGGGATCCATAAATGTGATGGGAAAATTTTACATCTTTAATTTCATTACCCTCTAATTGAAATATAGCAATTCCTTCACTTATGAATGCAGGGAACAAATCACAATAACATTAGGAGTACTTAGACCTTTGTTACAAATAGAAATCACAGATCCATTCAGATCACATTTGAAATTGCTTTTATGTTTAGAACTATTTGAAATGATTGTTTTTTAGACTTGTCTCTTAGAACTTGTTATTTTATGTATTAATAAATAAGCATATATGTTGTTATATACTAATTAATTTTAATTTTTTTGATAATTCTATTTCTATACATTGGTAATCTTTGAACTCTTATGAATATTATCTACTTAAGAACAATAATATGAGAAGAAGTCCATAGGTTTCACCAAACTACCAAAGTGGCCCATGACCCAAAAAAGCTTATGAGTCCCAGGATTAAGTGATGAATGAAATCTTGGGCCTACAGTATGAAAATGGATCTTGGACCCATGCCCTTCTGTGGGTGAGTATGAAAAGGTAGAGAATGCATGCCTGAGAAGGATAAAACTTGATGGCATACACATGAAAACCACAGATGTTTATAAGCAACAAAGAAAGTGTGCACACTCACGTTAAAGTAATATGATAATTCTTAATTTTGTGAAAATTTCAAAAATAAATAGGGAAGAGGTTAAAGCTACCTGGATTGGTAGACCAAGGCTACTGTCTCAAATATGATAAAAGAGCAGCAAATAACCTTATGTATGACTCTCCCAAGCAAAATTAATATAATTTTTATGAATTTTCTATTTATAAGATAGTTGCAAAACTTTAAACTCTGTCTTTTTATACTAAATATGGGAAAATGCAGATTTTTGTCCTGTCACTTTATTATACACATTTCAATGATACAAAGATATTTTTGTTAACAGAAAATTTTAACCTTTAATCTTGAGTTATCATTACACTTTGAAAAAAATCTAAAATTGTTTTTCTATTAAAACTTAAGATGTAGAGAACTATTTCATGCAAGAGCATAATTATTTTCCATTGTTTTCCACCTTCTTAATATACAAACCAAATTTAATATTTACTTTGAGACCAAGAACAGGAATCCCTATTAAAAAAAATAAATCCTGAAAAAAAACCCCACAAAATGTGTCCTTTGAATTTAATTTGAAGGAGTAAAACATCGACTATTGAAAATAAAAATATAAAATGCATAAATAACTTATATCTACATAAGAAAATTGTTAATATGTATACATCATTCTAAATAAATTCTAAATAAAACAATCCTGGCATTGAAGCTCACTTTTTTTGCTATGCCAGTGAGTACAGAAAAGCCTAGTCTCTGTATTCTAATTCCAGAGGTGAAGCAAGGTAAAAAGTCTAGATTAAGGGAAATCCTCAATTTTTCAAGCTCATGGGGAAACTACTGTGCAAATGTATTAGTTCTACTTAACTCATTTCTAACTTCTGGAAGTAGTCGGAAGTGAAGGGAAAGGTAGAACAAAAGGAAATCGAAAACTATGATTTTTGACCTGCAAAGATCATCAGTTACTCTACTAAAATCCATTCTTGCTTTATATATGTTGGATGGGACCGTCACTGTCTAGCTTCAGAGATACTGAATGGGTTTATATGGGTTTTGCATAGTTTTTGAACATGGCAGTTTTTGAACATAGTTTTGGAACATGGTGTTGCTGTGTGGCACCAAATCTCCTTCCCAAGTTCGCTTCTTATCCTGCTTCTTATCTGTATCTGATATTAAGCCCACCCCATGCTATTAAGCCCTCACAAGAACATGCCTCACAAGAATGTTCGAGCCTGTAAGCCATCTCTTAGATGAGTTCCCCTCCACAGAATAATTGTTCTTAATCCACTTAATCTTTCAAAAGCAGTATTGGTTATTTCAGTCAAAATTTGTTAGTACTGCTGAATATGAAAAATTATCTTTTTTTTTACCTCTTCTGGAAAATTATTGAAAAACACCCATCATCTCCTCAAATAGTGATTCCCTCTGTTCTATTTGTTCCCACTAAACTCTCATTAGATTGATTTATACGTTATAATTTCTCATTCTGTTCTCCATCTCTTTTGATATATTCTGAAGGCATTTCCTTAGCCTTCTCATATGATGAATTCATTTACTGTTTGGCCAGATCTAATCTGCTATTTCTCTCATTGTGTAGTTTTTTTTTTTTTTTCCCTTCATTTTCTCATGGGATATTTCAGACACCTGCCAAATAGAATCATATAAAAAGCTCCCAAGCATCCCTCATTCTAAGTCAACAATCACCAGTTAGGCAAATCTTGCTTCCTCCATTCCATTCTCATTCCTTTACTATTTTGAAGCAAGTCCAAGATAAATACTTTCAGTTAAAGTTTTAAATGAGAATCTCTCTCACTTTTAATGTAACCACAGTACCATTTTCATATTTAAAAGTACACACTAATTACTTAAAATCATCAAGTAGCCCCTGTTCACATTCACAATTGTTTCTTACAAAGTTATTTTTTTTTAATATGACTGGTTAATAAATGTCTTATTCTGCTTTAATCTTTAGGATGCCCTTTCCCCTCCATCTCTTTCTTTTTCTTCAAAACCTTGTAATTCTTTATTGAAGAAACTGGATTATTCATCTTGCAGTATCCTATAGTCTGACTCCTGCTGTTTGGCATCCTGCAGTCTCTGAAGATTTCTGTCTTCCATATTTCCTGAAAATCCACATACTAGGTGGGTCTAGGGCAAGACTCTTTTGTCTTTTTGATGGATTTTTGCCAATTGAACACACACAAGAATGGTAGATCAGAAAAATTTTAAATGCTTTTTTTTTCTTATGTCAACGGGTAGCATCTTTTTATGTGGATTGTGCATGCTTTGCATTTCTTTTTTATAAACTATTTTTACCCCATTCTTCTATAGACTTGTTTGTTTTCTTCTCTATGTTTAAAAGTTCTTTATATATATTAAAGTTGTTAACACTTTGTCTTTGATGTAAGTTACACGCATTTCTCCAATTTATTATTTTTCCTTTTTTTAAATTTTATTTTATTATGTTATGTTAGTCACCATACATCATTAGTTTTTTTTTCTATTTATTTATTTATTTTTTGATGTAGTGTTCCATGATTCATTGTTTGTGTATAACACCCAGTGCTCCATTCAATACGTGCCCTCTTTAACACCCATCACCAGGCTAACCCATCCCCCCACCCCCCTCCCCTCTAAAACCCTCAGTTTGTTTCTCAGAGTCCATGGTCTCTCATGGTTCGTCTCCCCGTCTGATTTTGTCCCCTTCATTTTTCCCTTCCTACTATCTTTTTTTTTTTTTTAACATATAATGTATTATTTGTTTCAGAGGTACAGGTCTGTGATATTTTTCTTTTTACTTTGCTTTATGATATCTGTAGCCATGGAAATGTTAAAAAATATGTAATCAATCAAATGTATCTAGTTTTTCCGTATTTTTTTTCTGAACTTTTCTGGATTTTTGCACCAGAAATTTGGAAGATTTTACCTACTCTTTCTCTGAACAGAACTCGCCAATGTTTTCTTCATAGAAATGGATTCATCTGTTTTATCACTTAAATCTCTAATTCATTAGAATTTATCATAATATATAGTTTCAGAAAGGATCAATTTTATCTTTTGTTTTCCATATTTCCAGGTCACTTATTCAGAGTCTATCCTTTTACTCACTAATATCTGATACTGTTTTTTAAATCAAGTAATATGTCTATTTCTTGAATTTCTGTTCTGTTAATTTTTAAAAACTTTTTTTTTTTAATTTTCGGTGCACCCATGGGCTATTATGCCACTGTATGGAAAGGAAAATATGATATTTTAAAATATTTGGTAGGGCTCTTCTTTCTTCTTTCTTTGGGGTTTTTCCATCTATGCTAGTTTTTAATTTTTTCAAATTAATTTTGTAATCAATTTCTTTAGATCCAAAAAAACCTGAGAGTACTTTTTTATTGTAATTGTGTTAAGTTTGTAATTTAACTTAAGAAGAGCTGCCATCTTTTCTGCTTTTGAGCCTTTTGTTGCAGGAACACAGTGTGAGCCTCCATTTGTTCAAATCTACTTTTCATATTTTAGCATTTTTCTTATAGGTTTCCTCATATGCTCATATATGAGCATATATTTTTGTTGTTGTTGTTCTTATTTAAATTCCAGTTAGTTAACGTACAGTGTAATATTAGTTTCAGCTGTACAATAGAGTGATTCAACGCTTGGTGCTCATCACAAGTGCCCTCCTTAATCCCCATCACCTATTTTACCCATCCCCCGACCCACCTCCCCTCTGGTGACCATCAGTTTGTTCTCTATAGTTAAGAGTCTGTTTCTTGGTTCATCTCCCTTTCTCTTTTTCTCCCCTTTGTTCATTTGTTTTGTTCTATGAGTGAAATCACATGGTATTTGTCTTTCTCTGACTTGTTTCACTTAGCATTATATTCTCTAGCTCCACCCATGTCATTGCAAATGGCAAGATTTCATTCTTTTTTATGGCTGAGTGATGGACATTCTTTGCTAGCTGTATGCCTAGATATTTTCCTATTTTTACACAATTGTAAGTGAGGTCTTCTATCTTCTATCTGATCTCTGCTTGTATATACAAGTGCTATTAGCTTTATATATTTATGCACTTTGCATTTTTATCAACAGGGTTTTGTTGTAGTTTTTCCATTAGTTATCTTGGTTTTTCCAACTCGTCATTTGTTTTTTTATTTTTTGTTTGTTTTTTTAAAAGATTTTATTTATTTATTTGAGAGAGAGAGAGAGAATGAGCAAGGGGAGGGGCCAAAGCACAAGCAGACTCCCCACTGAGTGCGGAGGCAATGGGGGCTCACTCAATCCCAGGGCCCTGAGATCATGACTTGAGCAAAGTCAGACACTTAACCCACTGAGCCACCCAGCCGCTCCCAACTTGTCATTTGTAAATAAATGTAGTTTTGCTTCTTTCTTTCCAATTATTATGTCTCCAAATGTTTTCTCTTGTCTAAATGCGTTTCTAAACTGTAGTAGAAATAATGGGCATGGTTTTCCTGTTCCTCACTGCAGTAAAATTTCCAGTATATGTCACCATTAGGTAAGATACTGGCTTTGGGTTGAGGTGTACACACACACATACACACACACACACACCATATTAAGGATGTATCTGTCAGTTCTCATTTTGTTGTACTTTAAAAAATATAATAAATGTTAAATTTTGTCAAATGCCTTTTCTGCCATCTATGGATATGATCACAAGCTTTTTCTCCATTGCTCTATTGATAGGATGGATTACATTAAAGGAATTCCTAATATTGAATGACACATTCCTGGAATAAGCCCAATTGACTAAGATGTGTTATATTTTTAAAGTTTTACTGGATTCTGTTTATTAACTTCATATCTATAGTTTTTGCACTGATATTCATATATGACATGAGTCTAAAATTTTATTTTTAAAATGTAATGTTTGTGATTTGGGGATCAATATTCTATTTGTATCAGGAAATGAACTTGGAAAGTTTACTTTGTTTATTAAGATCTGAAAAGGTAAAATAACCATGGGATTATCTGATAACCTAAGATTTGGTAAAATCCTCCCATGAAAATATCTGGATCTGCTTTCTCTTGGCAAGCTCTTTTAAAATTAAAAAAAAAAAAATCTCCATGGTAATTGGACTATTCATCTCTTTTGGGGTCAATGTTTATAAAGGATATTTTCCCAAAATTTTATCCTTTTTTCCCAGGTCTTCAGTTTATTTATATACAGTTGAGCTAAGTTGTTTTCTTTTTAAAGATTCTCTATTTTGGTGTTTCCATCTTGTCATTTCTAATTTTGTGAGTTTGCTTTCTACTTTTTTCTTAATTAGGTTAGGTTAACTAGTGGCTTGGATTTTTCTTGATTTAAGAAACATGGCTTTACATTTATTTCTTTTATCCTATGTTTTGCTTCACAAACATTGATTTCAACTTTTGTCATTGTTCCTAGTTTCTGCTTTATTTTTCTCCCCTGGCTTTTCTTGGCATATTTGGTTGTTCTTTCTAGATTTTTTTGTGTGTCATTTGCTTTATTTTTGCTTTTTATTTTTATTGGTATAATAATGATTTTTATCTGATATTTGTTTTATCTCCCCATTATTATTATTTTCAATAAAGTGTGTAATTTTATTTTGTATTCTTCTTTGACCCAACAGCTATTTAACGATATGGTTTATATTTCCTAGGTAAAAGTGCCTCTTGTTTTCTGGTTTTGTTATTAAGTTCTAGTTTATTGTATTTCAGTTAGTGAATGCTTTTTTAATATATCTGTTCTTTAGAATTTCTAGAGGGTTTGTCACCTCAGATAAATTTTTTTTTATAAAAATTTTATTATTTTTTGACAGAGAGAGACACAGTGAGAGAGGGAACACAAGCAGGGGGAGCGGGAGAGGGAGAAGCAGGCTTTCCGCTGAGCAGGGAGCCCGATGTGGGGCTCAATCCCAGGACTCTGGGATCATGACCTGAGCTGAAGGCAGACGCTTAACGACTGAGCCACCCAGGCGCCCCGATACAGTATATTTTACGACTATGCCAGGTGCACTTGAGAAGATATATTTTCTATTATTGAAATTCAGGGTTCAAAGTAGATCTATAAATTCTATTTTATGGATTATATTGTATATTTCCTCTATAAATTTTAAATATAAAATCTGCCTTGGATTTTAAAAAAATGAATTAAAGTCTCCTATTCTTAATATGTTTCTATTTCCTAGCATTCCCTGTGGGTTCTCTTTGATAAAAATAGTTGCACTCTTTTTAAAATTTTAATTTATTATTTATTTATAATTTATTTTAATTTAATTTTTCCTGATATAAGTTGTCCATTCTTTTATTGCCAGCCTTTATAAGTATCTTTGTTTGTAGTTGTGTATCTTAAACACAGGAAAGTGTTGGTTTTTTTTATCAGACAATCTGAAAATACTTGCATTTTAATTGGCAAGTTACATCTATTTACATTTATTAATATGATCAGTATTTTTTAGAATCTATTTTAAGTGTTATATTTATATATGCTGATATTTTATATAAAGTTTTTAATATGTCTTATTTTTATGCTCTTTTTATAGGAAAGTTTTATTTTTTTTTACATTTTTATAGTAATATTTTTATATGAAAATCTTGGTCTTTGCTCTTTTCAGTTGTTTTCTTTTATTCTTTAGTAAAATATTCATTAAATTTAGTTTGTAGTCTTTTTTTTCCCTCCTTCTCCATGTCTCCAAGCAACTCTTTGTAGTGAGAACCCTAATTTTCAGTTAGCAGCCATGAAACAATCAAAACTCATTCTAAACTGTAAATATCCTCACTATTGTTCCTGAACTGTTAGATATCTGATGGGTCTATGTTGTCAGATGGATCTGTATAATCATAACACGTAGCACTTATTTCCTTGCAAGCATCATTTCACTTTAATTCCACAGTTGTGCTACACCAATTCTTGTGATGATATCTCTCCAGTCATTTCAGTCATCCAAAGAAACTCATCTAGCAGCTTTCCCAAGAAGTGTTCAGGGGAACAACATTCCCTAATTTTTTAAATGTTTATAATAGCTTATTTGTAGCCTTCATATGCGAAAATCTTTTCAAATGGGTATTAAATGCTTGCCAATCTCCCTTTCTTTCTTGCAAGCTGAGCTATGTGAGATAGATTATATCTCCCAGTTATGGTCTCCTCTTATGATACTTCCTGAAGAAATTGTTAGGATGAAACCTCAATATAGGTTATATGTATTTATGATATTGATGCCATATGTATTTGGTATATATGCTATGTATCTATGTTATTATAAATTTATATTTAAATATTTACATATAACATCTATAAATTGATTTTTCAATTATTGAATAGACTATGTTGCAAGACCCAGGAATCAAAGAAATCACATTTATTAGAAGGCACAATATTTTCTCCTTTAAAGTTCCACTGATTCCTTGGAATTCCATAGCCTTCTTTATAAATTGCTTCTATAAACATATCTCTTCTTGCTTTGCATTGTAATTCATTATCAATATTTTCATATTTCTCATTAGTATGTGATTTCTTTGAGGGAAAGAGACTATATTTTCCTCCAGTTTTCCACCAGAGCCCAACACAATGCCTAGAATAATAAGTGGAACTAATTTGTATGTGTTTAATTAAAATAGAGTCTGAATTTCAAAATATAGATGAGGAATTATTTTTCAAGTACAGGTGTGATAAATTATAGTCCCCAAGTGGTGATTTTATTTCTTCATGTAACTTGGAGACTCTCAGAGGAGAGGTCTATGATGAACATGGATGCAAAAATTCTCACCAAAATACTAGCCAATAGGATCCAACAGTACATTAAAAGGATTATTCACCACGACCAAGTGGGATTTATCCCTGGGCTGCAAGGTTGGTTCAAGATCCACAAATCAATCAATGTGATACAATACATTAATAACAGAGAGAACAAGAACCATATGATTTTCTTAATAGATGCAGAAAAAGCATTTGACAAAGTACAGCATTCTTTCTTGATCAAAACTCTTCAGAGTATAGGGATAAAGAGTACATACCTCAATATCATAAAAGCTGTCTATGGAAAACCCACAGTGAATATCATTCTCAATGGGGAAAAAATGAGAGCTTTCCCCCTAAGGTCAGGAACACGGCAGGGATGTCCACTATCACCACTGCTATTCAACATAGTATTAGAAGTCCTAGCCACAGCAATCAGACAACAAAAAGAAAGAAAAGGCATCCGAATCGGCAAAGAAGAAGTGAAACTCTCACTTTTTGCAGATAATATGATACTTTATGTGGAAAACCCAAAAGACTCCACCCTAAAACTGCTAGAACTCATACAGGAATTCAGTAAAGTGGCAGGATATAAAATCAGTGCATGGAAATCTGTTGCATTTCTATACACCAACAACAAGGCAGAACAAAGAGAAATTAAGGAGTCAATCCCATTTACAATTGCATCCAAAACCATAAGATACCTAGGAATAACCAAAGAAGCAAAAAATCTGTACTCAGAAAACTATAGAATACTCATGAAAGCAATTGAGAAAGACACAAAGAAATGGAAAAACGTTCCATGCTCATGGGTTGGAAGAACAAATATTGTGAAAATGTCAATGCTACCTAGAGCAATCTACACATTTAATGCAATCCCTATCAAAATACTGTCAACTTCTTTCAAAGAAATGGAACAAATAATCCTAAAATTTGTATGGAACCAGAAAAGACCCCGAATAGCCAGAGGAATGTTGAAAAAGAAAAGCAAAGCTGGTGACATCACAATTCTGGACTTCAAACTCTATTACAAAGCTGTAATCATCAAGACAGGATGGTACTGGCACAAAAACAGACACATAGATCAATGGAGCAGAATAGAGAGCCCAGAAATGGACCCTCAACTCTATGGTCAGGTAATCTTCGACAAAGCAGGAAAGAATGTCCAATGGAAAAAAGACAATCTCTTCAGCAAATGGTGTTGGGAAAACTGGACAGCCACATGCAGAAGAATGAAACTGGACCATTTCCTTACACCACACACAAAAATAGACTCAAAATGGTTGAAAGACCTAAATGTGAGACAGGAATCCATCAAAATCCTTGAGGAGAACACAGACAGCAACCTCTTTGAGCTCAGCCACAGCAACTTCTTCCTAGAAACATCGCCAAAGGCAAGGGAAGCAAGGGCAAAAATGAAACATTGGGACTTCATCAAGATAAAAAGCTTTTCACAGCAAAAGAAACAGTCAACAAAACCAAAAGACAACTGACAGAATGGGAGAACATATTTGCAAATGACATATCAGATAAAGGGCTAGTATCCAAAATCTATAAAGAACTTACCAAACTCAACACCCAAAGAACAAAGAATCCAATCAAGAAATGGGCAGAAGACATGAACAGACATTTCTGCAAAGAAGACATGCAAATGGCCAACAGTGAAAAAGTGCTCAACATCACTCGGCATCAGGGAAATCCAAATCAAAACCTCAATGAGATACCACCTCACACCAGTCAGAATGGCTAAAATTAAGTCAGGAAATGACCAATGTTGGACAGGATGTGGAGAAAGGGGAGCCTTCCCACACTGTTGGTGGGATTGCAAGCTGGTGCAGCCACTTTGGAAAACAATATGGAGGTTCCTCAAAAAGTTGAAAATAGAGCTACCCTATGACCCAGGATTGCACTACTGGGTATTTACCTCAAAGATACAAATGTAGTGGTCCAAAGGGGCCCGTGCACCCCGATGTTTATAGCAGCAATGTCCACAATAGCCAAACTATGGAAAGAGCCTATATGTCCATCAACAGATGAATGGATAAAGAAGATGTGGTATATATATATATACAATGGAATATTATGGAGCCATCAAAAAATGAAATCTTGCCATTTGCAATGATGTGGCTAGAACAAGAGGGTATTAGGCTAATAAGTCAATCAGAGAAAGGCATGTATCATATAATCTCACTGATCTGAGAAATTTGAGAAACAAGACAGAGGATCATAGGGGAAGGGAGGGAAAGATGAAACAAGATGAAACCAGGGAGGGAGACAAATCATAAGAGACTCTTAATCTCAGGAAACAAACTGAGGGTTGCTGGAGTGGAGGGGGGTGGGAGGGATGAGGTGGCTGGGTGATGGACATTGGGGAGGGTATGTGCTATGGTGAGCACTGTGAATTGTGTTAGAGTGAGAATCACAGACCCGTACCACTGAAACAAATAATACATTATGTGTTAGTAAAAAAAAAAGGAAGAAGAAGAAGAAGTCTAGCAAATCACATCCTGTATGCTGAGTCCTAGAGCACAGCAGAGACATCGGACTATGAACACACATGACAAGTCCCAGAGCTCCAAGTAAACAGGTGAGACTGGGGCAAAGACCTGGAAGCAAGTGCATGACAAAATGGGGTGCCAGATGTTGAAATTCTTTGTAGGGTTTGCTGAGGAGTTTTCTTTTGTCTTGTAAGCAATGGGAACGTTTCACCAAAAGATTTTGGTGTTAATTGATCCCCCTGGTAGCAGAGCAGAGGATACATTGGTGCTAAAGAGGTAATGATGGTGGTAGAGGTGGAAATGAAGAAAGACTGGAGGAAAAAACAAATATGAAAATGATAATTTAGGCCAGAATTAAGAAAGCCTTTAACGGGAAAAGATATTCTGGAGATATTTGAGATACAAAGCAAATGGGATTTGAAGAATTTCATGAAAAATGGAATGTTTAAAGTAAGCAAAAGGAATCCTAGTAAATTCCTCAGATTCCTGACCTTGGCAATTGGGTGGTCTCTTGTGACATTGCTAATATGAAATGTATGGCATCAGGAACAAAGACTGAGGAGGTAGAAGATGAATCAAGATCGAAACAACTGCTGATAGTCACTCAATGATTAAAGGGTGATTTAATTACTCTAATTCTATTACAATAACAGCTTACAAAGTACTCATTTGAGTTTTATGGAGGTTAAGTAATTATCCACATTTTACAGATAAATAAGCTGAGGAGCACAGAAAGTAAGATACTTGTACAAGTCATATAGCTAGAAATGATCAGAAATTTGATTTAAACACATGTTTTCTGACTCCAAGTCCTAAGAGATCTTCACTACCTCTTGGTATATGAGAGTGGGCTCATTGACACATTCTGGAAAGCTCTGTATCATAGGTGAAAATAGAAATGGAGTTCTGGTTATCTCTGTTAAATTGAAGACTCAAGTGGCCATAACATTTATCCCATAATACACACACCCCCCTTCATCTCCCAATGCTGTAATGTCTTATAATAACTATTTTACATTTTCATGCAATGGAAGCTTCCTCAGGAAAATATGACAAGAATATTAATGCATACTGTAGCAGTCATTTTGCTTCCTAAACCATTATTTCCAAAATCATACTATTAAACTCACAAGTTAGCTAAAACACTGTCAAATATGTTTACCTACAAAGTTTTCATTATATTTTTTTATGTGGAATTCTGTTTCTGAAGTTGGAGTGGAAGAATTAAAAAAATAAAAATATTCCTCCTCCAAGAGTTCACTTACCTCTGTTTACCTTTATGATCAACAGAGCCAGCAGAGAGTCTGTCCAGGGGAGACCCAAAACCCGAGAAGCTCCTTTTCTTCTTTGTTTCAATTACATCATTCTCCAGAGACACAAGTTCATCAAGAAGCAAGAGTTTTGCTGCCAGATTAGTAGCTGATTTCTCTTCCCTGACTGTGGGCGGTGACTGCACATCTATGACTCCAGAATCAAAAGTCTATAGGGCAAGAAAGGTGATTCCATTTGTTCAGAAAAAGAAACCTGAAATATATATAATCATCTGCATTTGGCTTTTGCTAACTTTAGCTGACCTGCCTGTCATGAAACTTGATTTCTTATGGATTTATGTCTCTAGAAAAAGACTTATGGGGACAAAAATGCATAGAGATGAGGTATGTCTAAACACAATTAAAACAATACACACTCACACACACACACACACACACACACACACACACACACACACACAGGAAAAAAGGAAAAACTACAGGCCTGCCTCTAAAATTTAGTATATTAACTGATCATTCTTTTAGGTTCTTTCCCAGTAAGAGCTGCATCCTTCCTTATCATTCCCATAGCACCTTATCTATCTTTCTTCATTGTACTCATTACATTTTCCCTTGTATTAGATTGGTACAGTAAATTTGTATTGCTTGTTAGATTGTGAGTAACCTGAGGGCAATAACTATTTCTAATTAGTCTTTTATTCAATACTTAAGCCAGTATTTTGCTCATAGTTAGTACTCAGTAAATTTCTGAATATTTATTGAATGAATTTTGAAAATGCAAACCTCACACTATCTTTTCACCATTCATTCACACCTTATTGATTCAAGCCATTAAGCACCCAGTATGTACCAGGTTCTGCATTAGATCTGAGGGATAAAAAAATGAACAAAATCCAGTCTCTGCTCTCAGGAAGCTTATTATCTCTTTCCATATGATGTATTACCACATGTTAATGAGTGTCTACAGTGAGTCAGAACTATCCCAATGACTTTATCCTCCTGTGTAAAATTTCTAGTTTGTTACGCATATTGCCACTTTGCACTGCATTCAAGACATAAAAGTGTGGGTGTCTTTTCCTTTCCTAATCCCGATCACAGCATTTTAAAAAGTGTTCCTATTAACTGTCTCTAGTCATTGTGGAGTCTGGGGGATATTACTTCTTTTCTAAGAAAGCGAGAATATTCCCCTGTGGGAAGAAACTAGCTCCAGGGACCTCCTTCCTGCCCCCCTGTATGTCACATTTCTCCTTGTGCTGGACTCTTGGTCTTGTCAAGACTCTTTTTCTTCACTTCCTTTCTTTCTTCTTAGATGATTTCTTCCATTCTCTATGTTCTTCATTTTCCCCAATAAAATGAAAGAGTGGCATTTTCCAAGCCTTTTCATCATTGGCTCCAGCAACTCTCTTGTGAAATACATGTAGTCTGATACCTTGACTCAAAGCTATTGAGCTTCCTCTTTCCTAACCCAACCAAATTTGCACTAAGTCTGGTCAGTTCTTCCTGGAAAAACTTTTGCTCTTGCTCTTTCTGATTCCCATCAGTAGTGACTTATATCAGCTCCTCTTCTCTGCTTAGTGTATATACACTCTTAATCACCTCATAACCTGCTTCTCTATCCCTTGTCACCCCCTTTTCTCTTCTATCCTGAATACTGCCAAGAAGCTAATTATTGCAAACACGCTCTCATCTGGTAAAAAGAAAATAAGAAATCTCTCCTGGTTCTTGTTATTTATAATGCAGCCTGCACAATGTCCACAGACTCCTCTTAAAATTTCAACGTCTATCACTCTCTTACATAAACTTGACAACATAGAAACTGGGGAAGGGAAGGATGCTATAATCATGAGAAAGAAACTCTAGAGAGCAGTAGACAAACTTTCAAAGGGCAAAGATAGGATATCTTTTATTATCTCTCAGTGCATCCTTCAAAAAATATGTTTTCATTCTTCCAACTGCCACACATACAAAATAGAGTTTTGTTCCTTTTTAAAGATACTCTTAATTAATCCTAAGGAAAAAAAAATCGTAGATCTCATGTAAAACTTTTCCTTCAGCAAAATGCATTTCAGATTCTCACTTGTTATTTACAAAGTACAGAGAACACTTTCCAATAAGATCAAATGAGCCAAATAAACATTTCTCTGTGTACTTTAGTCATGGCAGCAAGAAAACATTTGTATAGTCATACAAAGTTTGGCCAAAGTGACTCAAATTTTGACACGTAACAACTTCAAATTTCACACAAAAGCACTTCATCTTAATGTAATTGATTTAATTAAAAATATGGCTGAAATGATATTGAATTTTCTCTTAGTGCTTTTTTGTTCAAGGAATACACATCTTTATTAATTCCAGTTTATTTTTTGACATTCAGATAACTGGCCTTCTCTGAATCTACACTGAGGTCAAGACAATAGGAAAAAAAATGTCTATTTCCTCGATTTTGTGTTATCAAGGCATCTCTCTATTTGTCAGCAGCACCTGCTTCTGATAAGTAGAAATGTCTTATGTTCATAAAAAAAAAATATGGTCCCTTAAGCTAGTTTCCATTACCTCTGTTGCTACATCCACTGAGCGTACTTTTCCTGAACTCCACAGCATCAACATCACAGCCAGAATAAAATGTGTATTTGCCAATCTCCAGTCCAGCATCTGAGGGTCACATACATCAAGTCAACATTTATTACTTTGGCATATAAAGATAGAAAACAAAAGCTCCGGGAAAGCTTGTTAGATAGATGCAGGTGATAAACCAAATTTTTCAGCTTCTAGGTGCTGGAGTGATTCTCTGCAAAAATTAAGTAATACTTAATAGACGCTGTCAGTCTACTGGAATGAATTCTATTAAGGCTTCATTTCCATGGAAACCTAGGCTGGGGTTGTATAGCTATAATCATAATTCAAACCAACCGAAGTCTGAGAAATCTAGTTGTGTAATCTTATTCTTTGACTATGTAATCCAAGGATTATAACCTCATATATCCAGGGGAAATGTGTGAAATTGGCCAGGTTTTAGAAAATAAAGTCCAGCGAGGTCTGTGTGAACCTGAGAAAATGCACTGTGTCTAAAAACATTTAAATTCACAAATTCAAAACACCACATATCCAATAGACAAATATATTTATGCCCTTGTGTTATGTAAGGATTTCTTAAGATTCAAAAGGTGCAAAATGGAATATATTTTCAACATATTATATAAAAGAGATTAGCATTTGAAATATTTAAAAACTGATAAATAAAATTTTAAAAATAGCAATTAATTAACAATTAAGTAAAAAATGGACCAAAGTTATGAATGGGCATTTCATAGAAAAGGAAATAACCTAATGGAAAATAAACATCCAAAAAGACATCATCCAAAAATACATGCAACTTCTTTAATGCAAAAAAAGAGTGAGACATACATCAGATTGGCAAAAATACAAAGTGAACATTGCAAATATTAGAGTGGTGCTTGGAAACAGAAAAACACAAGTGATGCTGGTGGGGTTGGAAATGAATCCAATCATTTGGAGAAAACTGGACAATATCCAGAAAAGTTGAAAATGATCATGTCCTACCTATAACCCATGTATTTCACCTCTTGGTATGTATTCCAAAAGAACTCTTACATGTTTTTATGGAGACATGTATCTGAAAGTTCATAGACTCATTGTTTATCGTGGTAAAAACTGGAATCAATCCAAGTACTCTACTCAGGAGGAAATGGGTTTATCAATTGAGGTACATCCATAGTATGGACTTAGAACAAATTACTTAAATATATCTGTATCTACTATTAAAACAAATGATTTAAATGTTATGTGTATTTACATGCATGGATTTCAAAGAAGCCACTTTGGGGGGAAATGGGAAGTTGTAAAACAATATATAAGACGTGCTACCATTTACCTAAATTGTGGATACACAAAGCAATTTTATGTATTTTGAAATCTATACACATATTAAAATATAGACCAATGGAACTTGATTCATGACTATGATTGCCTCTGTGGAGGGAGAGAATTAAATAAGATTGTGGGGGAAACATAGGGACTTAGTTTTGTTTGCTTACATTTTTTCAAAGATTTTATTTATTTATTTGACAGAGAGAGAGAGGCACAAGCAGGGGAAGTGGCAGGTAGTGGGAGAGGGAGAAGCAGGCTCCCCGCTGAGGACAGAGCTCAATCTCAGGACCCTGGGATCATGGACCTAAGCCGAAGGAGACATTTAACCAACTGAGCTACCCAGGCACCCCAGGACTTAGTTTTAATCTATCTATCTATCTATCTATCTATCTATCTATCTATCTATCATCTATCTAATCTATCTATCTATCTATTTTAAAGCAAATATGTCTAAATAGCACATTTGTTAATTCTGTGTAGCAATCACAAAGATATATCATTTATACATTTATGATTTTTTACATTAAAAAACCCACTATACAGACAATTAAAGCTAATCTATGGTCCATACCGTGTCTTCTAGATGTCAATTTGACTGCTGGAAAAGGGGAGGCATTGCCTGGTTTAGGGAAGATTACAGGCTGTGGGTTACAATAGAATGGGCCTGACTTCACCACTTGGTACATGGTATTGGAAAAGTCTCCCCCAACCACCCGCCCAACCAGGTCATGCATTATGAATGAGAAGTCTCAGTAAACTTTTATGTCCATAAAAAATCATTTGGAAAGCTGCTGGGATCAAAAAGGATGGGATGCTTAGATGGATCTGAAGAACTGGATTTGAGTCTCCTTGTGGCTTTAGCATTAGTGATGTTGGATGTGCATCATTTAATCTACTTGAGCTTTATTTTTAGTATTCATGAAGCAAGGAGTAATTCTCACCTCAAAAGAACTTTGAGAGGATTGAATTGATTCATGTAAACTTCTTTATCCCATAATATATTTATAATTTTAAGTGAAAGAACACTGATGAGGTATTACTAAGTATTTCTTTAGTAACTACATTTGCTTTGGTGTGACCCAAGATTTTTTTATGACACTTCCTTATAATACTGTTACTGTGAAACCTCAGTGTAGATTTTAGCAATAAAGATTAGCAGCTAGAATATAGACAAATAAGTGTTTTATAGAGACAGGGTAGTATCTGTGTTAACCATGTCTATTAACATTTAAAATAAGCATAAACATATTTTAGCATTGTTGATAACATTTATCGAGTATAATTTTAATTTTCATGTTATGTAGTCTAAACTAGTTCTTCAGTATGCCACCAATAAATATTTTGAACTCTTGTAATGTTACTCACTAGTTACTTCTCTATATTCCACCCTTTCTGGAAGGGGGCAGTAAATTCTGTGTTCTCTTTCTGACAAATTGATATCTGAACTGAGTATTTTTGTAAGTATCAAAAAACAATAAATCATGACTATGAGTCTAAATTGAGACAGTAGAAAAATAACAAGAAAGAATGAAACAGTTATCTAATAAAAATACCAACAAAAAGCACATTACCTATTCTTTAGAATATCTGACACAGAATCATATTTTTTTCCTTCTGATTATGCTGGTGTCTCTAACTTTCCTCAATGTAAAGGAAGATATATCAAAACTTTAACTCTTTTAAAAATGATTTCATATTGCTGGCATATCTTTTTTTTTTTTTTTAAATAGCTCTCTCATTCAATCAAAGATAAACTACAGTTGTCATGTTTTTCTTCCTCATTTTTTATCATGTTAAAAACAGGTTACAAAGTGTGAAATGGCCCAATTTTATAAGCCTTTCCATGCGGATTTCCTTTAACTATTTTTATGTACATTTTACAAACCAGGTTATTATAAATGGCACAGGATGATGGGCATTTATAATATTGATGATTATGTTTGAGGCATATATTTTTGTGCTTGGGTGTATATAGGAAAAAAGTCGTAATGTATCATCTTACAGATAACCACATCCTGATTATTTGGATAGGGAGATGTAAAAATAAATGCTGAGTTTAAATACACACATTTAATGGTTTAAACCCATGCTTGTAGCCAGTTAACCAAAAGGCCAAGTTCCTAAATATGGCAGTTGGTACACTAATGAAAACAAACACCCTGGCACCTGCCACACAAAAGACATTTGATTAACTCGTTGAAACTTGATTGCCACAAAATTAGAAACAGAGGAAATTATAGGGAGGGAAGGAAAAGAGTAGGTTCAGCTCCATTTCCCTATTTTGTTGATAGTGGATAAATATAGCCTATGATTTAAAATCTAGTTGGCCCCATGTACACTCCAAATCACAGAAAGAACGCTGAAGGATGTTCATTGTAGGGATACACCAGAGTGGAGATGTTTGCAATGTTTTCAGGGCATCAGTAATTTGGATTGAGTGATTTTTGAATAATATTCCTCTGGTTAGTGAGGAGCTTCAAAAGAGACAGTGAGCGTGGGATCTGCCTCACAAAATTTGGTGCTTACTTCATTCATTGTCAGCCAATTGGTCTACTATGTTCTTGCATTTTCACATTTTTTTTTTTTTTAACATTTTTTTTTTTTTTAAAGATTTTATTTATTTATTCATGAGAGACAGAGAGAGAGAGAGAGGCAGAGGGAGAAGCAGGCTCCCAAGGAGCAGGGAGCCCGATGCGGGACTCGATCCCAGGACACTGGGATCATGACCTGAGCCGAAGGCAGACGCTTAACCATCTGAGCCACCCAGGCGCCCTTGCATTTTCACATTTTAAATAATACTGCTGAATAAACAAACATTCACATTGTGTAACTTCTCAACCTTTGTTTTAAAGACTTTTCCGCATGTCAGAATTATATCCCAAAGGGATCCTTCAAACTTAGCTGGAGTGGCAATGGAGGGAGCAAGATGGGGTGGGGGGAGAAAGGGGGTAAAGTTTTGTCATTTAAGTTTGGGAAGCAACATATATTGTATATTCCCTAAAGGAACATTGAGCGTGCATTTTGACATATTAAAGGCTCTGAACGAACAGTAGCAAAGAAATTATTTAATTATATTTAGGCTAGAATTAAATGAGCATTCTGTTAAAATGAGGAAAGATGTTTCATTGTTGAGAATCTGTGAGGTAATGAGTCATTGTTATTATTAAAAAAAAAAAATCTCTCCTGTGGGCTGGGATGGAAAAAAAGAAAAGATCGAGAACCACAGATCTAAAAGAGAAAGCAAACAGGAATGAGGGGAGGTGTTAGAGTGAGAGGGTAAGCTGAAAAGAAAAACAATGTGAGCCAATATCTGAGCATAAGCATTTTTTTAATCACACTTTTAAACTATCTATTTTGAGGGTGGTGTTGAAAAAAAACACACTACTTTGGTGATTAAGAAAATTTCTCTACTTGAGACTTTATCATTAATGTCTGACTTATGGATAGTAGATCTATTAGAAAGTCTCAAGAGTACTGAGTTTGGGTGTGAACCTTGGTAATTTTGGGCATTTTTAATTTACCCTAGTTACTTGATTGGAAATACTCAAAGTAGACTTTACTGCACCCTTATTTTCAACAAAAGCTAAAAACAAAGGGCTTAAAGATAAAGGATAAAGAACTTACAAACTAATTAAACTTTTATATTTTTTTAAGTGAGATTTAATAAGACATGTTGTAAAGGGTCCCTAGTTCTGACACTATGAAATAACTGTGTGCTCCTACCCACTGCGCTGCTCACTGTCTTCTTAGAAAGCGATGGTGGGCTTCTAAGCAATTGGTGAGTCAGCTTGGCCCTGAGTAATTCTGTGAAACAGAGTAAGTTCAGTGTGCCCTGTACCTTGCTCCATAAGTTATAGTCACCCAGGTCCTTTTGTTAACAAAGGAAGGCTTCAGGAAGAGTCGATAACAGAGTGGCTATCATTTTTTTTATTTCAAAAGAGGACCTAAAAGGGACAATGCTTAACACAAAGTCTGTGTGGCTCATTGGAACAGAAAAAGACCTGCTCCAGGTCTGGGGAGACTCAGTCCCTGCCTTGGCTTGACCATATTGCTTGGACAAACCCTTTCCTCTCTAGGCCGAGTGAAATGGGCTTGGTCTAAATGAACACTAATGTTGCTTGTAGCTTTTTAAAAGTCTGTTGGCTTTTTAAAAGTCTGCTGGCTCTTTTCTGGTGTAAGTGCAGACATCGTAGGTAATGATAATAGTTGGTGCAAGTTTAGCTAGTAAGGCCTTCTGCTGTCCCTCAAATCAGCCAGTCTGTGCATAAGATTGCATCTAGGTTTGGACATAAACACATTCCTCTTGAATTTAAAACATTTCCAGCTGGAAAAGGAGGGCCTCCAAATCTTTCATTTTAAGATGTCATTTATAGTAAGAGATCTCATTTTATATGTGTATTTTAAAAGAAAAAAATGCTACGATTTATACTTGACATGCTATCAAGTATAAGACTCATTCCAATTTCCAAGATGTTAAAATGTGCATCAGAATGGACGACATATGGTTATTTCAAATGCTTACTTGTTTTTTTTTTTACTTTGTTTTTTTGTCATGCTTAAGTCATTATGCTCAGTATTTTAAAAATATAACTCTCTTAGTCAATAAATAGGTATTCAACAACATCAGGAAAATATTTCTGCGATGGTGAGGAAAAAGCTCAGAATTAGATTTGAAGGGTAGAGAAAAGTGTCTTTGCTGTGCTATTTATTGGTTTGGTGACCCTGAACAAGATGCTTAAGTTATCAAAATTGTCTAATAAAACTCACTTTATGAATTTACAACATTTCAATTTTAGTTAATTGAAAGTTATTTAATTAATTTACAAGTAGCCTAAACATTATGGATTTGGTTTAGGATTGCCAAATAAGAGCAATAAGTGTATTTAATCTTTTTTTTAAAGATTATTTATTTATTTATTTGACAGAGAGAGAGACAGCAAGAGAGGGAACATAACCAGGGGAGAGTGGGAGAGGGAGAAGCATACTCCCCGCTGAGCAGGCAGCCCGATGCGGGACTCGATCCCAGGACCCTGGGATCATGACCTGAGCTGAAGGCAGACACTTAACGACTGAGCCACCCAGGCGCCCCGTGTATTTAATCTTATATTTGATATTATTTACTGAAAATGTATAAAGATATAATTATTTATGAAAAAAAACACCCTATCAGTTTTATTCTTATTTTATGATAGGTAAAAACTTTTCAATGGGAACTTTAAATTGTACATAAAAAGTTTTGTAACCTATAAGATACTGTGAAAAGATTAATTACATGGTATCAAGGGGATTATAATTGAGCTGAAGGCAGATCTTTGAAGCCAAATCCTTCCAGGGAACATAAAGCTTATACTCAAAAACTAGATAGGGAACTGAAAATTTGGGGGCATTGATAAAGACAATCTGCAACACTTATTTTAAACAATCAAGAGCTGCAACATTTATGTTAAACAACCAAGAGATATATTACAGTTTGACATTATACAGATAATTTTGATATTTCAACGAGTGGCAATATTTGAACAGAGTGGTAAGAAGGTTGCTACCAGTTTTCTTTGAAGAGTGAAGTAGCCAGGTCTGCTGGAAGGCAGAGACTCGGACCAGTTGAGTTTGGGGTCTCTTCCTTCCTGGAGCTTCAATTCCCCTGCCTCTGGTGAATTTGGCCCCACAAACAAGAGAACTCAGTGTAGCTGTGGCACTTAGAACTTTAGGAGTGGGGAATTGCTTTCAGATCCTCATAAATAAAAGACTTAAAATCACTGAAGATCTTCACCCCAAAGCAGTTTGAATTCCAAGTTGTAGCTTCTGTCAATTAATATATATATGTCATCTATGTCATCCTCACAAAAATACATCAGAGAAAAATGCTTGTGTTGCTGAGACATTTATTTGAAATTCTCTTTGTAAAATTTGTTATTTTTAGTAAATTGTGTGGTGGGTACTTTGCTTTATGTTTTGAGTATGATTCTAAAAGAAAGGTGCAAATTGAGACAGCAGTTTAACACTTCCCATTTTTTTTTGTTTTAATTAAAATATTGGGAACATGTTCTTTCTCATTTCTCATTGCTCTTCAGTCAGCAACAGTACGTTTTCCAAAATCACAGAGCCAGTTAGAAGAGCCAGAAAAACAACTTGATTTTCAGACTCTCAGTTTCATGCTCCTTCAAGTATAACTGATTTGTAAAAGTCTAAAACATTTTTCCGTCTCCAAAACAAACTGATTATAAAGTAAAATGTTTAAGAATGACGTGTTCTTCATGTGGCAAGCACCTGCCTTTTTAAAGGACTTTCCCTGAATGCTATGAATCAGGAAGAATGAATTTACTTCTATACGTGTGTTAATTGATTTTATTCTATTTGGCACCCTTTTCATTCTATTTTAGACACTATTGCCTTCGAAAATTTCAAAAATTTTGTTGTTAAATCTCTTTTTTGCTTGGTTGGAATTTTCAATCATACTACTAGTCTCTTTGTTGCAAAAATTTAAGAAGGAAATCTACAATGACACTTTAAAGGAAAATTGCATTACTAAAAAGCCCAGGTAAATATATTTAACAAAGTATTTAGAGTCAACATGATGTGCTGAATGAATGAATATATGAATGAAGCAGCCTTATGTGGGAGGTAAATAGGAATGCCGAGCAGATATTAACATTCCAGCTTTATTGATACGGAAACCAAGGCTTAGAGAAGGGAAGAGATTTGCCCAAGTTGTACAACCACAGTGATATGTGATAAAGTTCATGCCAGAATCCCAGTAAGTCCATTAATGTTTCACATTTCAGATTCTCATTCTAATGAAAGCAACATGAATCAATATTCTCCAATAATTATCCCAGTAGAGTTAAAGATTTCTCCTTATTGAACATTAATTTGTGCTTAGATCCCTGAATTAATGCAAGTTTCTTGAAATAAAACGATGTCACCTGGAAATAGAAAAAACTTTAGTGTATGATTGTATACAATTCTGGTAAGGGGATTTGTGGTTTAATTCTAATGCTTTATAATGAGAAAAACAAGAATCTTTAAAATTATGGATAGGGAAAAGCTGGTAGCATTGTGCATAAATGTGCTGCTTGGCCATTTGAAACATGGAGAATTTTCATCTGGCATAAAAAGGATTTCAAAGGATAAATGCAATTAAAGATGGCACAGATAAACCTCAGGATATTGTGGAATGTTACCACCTCCTTTACCTTTCACCCCATTTTGTACCTACATATAATATTTAGTAAGAATATTAACTTACATTTTAATTACATTAAACTAGCCAATATAATCAAATAAAAATACTGTCTAAAATGTACATGAAGGGCCAAAAATATGAATTTTATCATACTCAAAAGGATGCACTTATTAGGCAGATACTATATATCAAGCACCAGGAATATAAAAGTGAGTAAGACACCCTCCCTGTCCTCCAGTTGCTCACAGCCTGGTCAACGTGGAGACCCCTCAACCACTTGCCCTGCCCCGGGATTTCTTACTGCAACACCAGACTCTTCCTGGAATGCTTCTATTTCTTTCAAGTACAATTGTTGTAAGTAACCATTTTTAAACATTTGCATAGTACATTATTATTCTGAAATTAATTTATCTCCTTTTATCACCACATCAATCATGCTAGATCTACATGAAAAATATTATAATTGTACTTTTTAAAAATAAATGTACGGAGATAAGCTGAGTTACTTTAGAATACTGGTATCCTAACTCCCTGTACTGCATGTATACTTTTTTTTTTTTAAGATTTTATTTTTATTTGTCAGAAAGAGAGAGAGAGTGCAGAAGCAGAGGGAGGGGCAGGCAGAGGGAGAAGCAGGATCCCTGCTGAGCAGGGAACCTGATGCGGGGCTCGATTCCAAGACCCTGGGATCATGATCTGAGCCCTAGGCAGACACTCAACCAGCTGAGCCACCCACCCGTCCCACGTGTATACTCTCTAATACAACGAAGTCAATTACTAGAAAGAGGTCAGTCTTCAGGTTATACAGATATGGATATGACTACTGACTGGGCATGCTACCTGGCCTCTCCGTTTTAATATTTTCATCAGGAATATGGGGCAAAGGTTTACTTTGTGGTTTATTATAAGGATTATGAATAATACAAGTGACTAACACAAATTAATTATGCAAATAATAGCTATCATTCTCCTGATATTTCCTTCTAAATCTGGCAACTTAACAAAATATGTCATACTACTTTTTTATGTTATGAAAAATATTTTTTTATCCTTGTTCATTTTAAGGAACAAAATCACTTGAAATCTAGAATTATGACAAAGTGATAGAAAATAAATTATAATAAAATAATATTGAGTGAGGGAAGACATCTCACCAGAGTTACAAGTGGCAACCACTCCAACATTTGGTGTTACAGTATATTATGCATTATCATTAATTTCAGCCATAATATTTCTATAAAATATTACTATGAAAATATTAACATACACCAGAATATCGTAACGGGAAGAAAACAAAGGGAATTAATCTCAGTTATACTCAAAACATAATTATTCAAGTCTAATTCTAGTAATAAAAGTGAATTTTTAATTGAATTTTAATATAATTTTATATGATACATATTATATTTTTTAGTTCATAAGATATCTTTATTGATTTTTTAAAAAAAATTTTCTATGTTGTTAGGATCATGATTTTCACAGAGTTTTTGTGATATTGACAGTATAGCGTAGCATAATCAGCTGTGCCACGAAAGCAGAACCACCATGGGCATTATGGGAATGAAGGATCTCGTCACTGGAACTAGACCTTACACAGCATCGGAAGAGCTGGGAAGGGATGGACTATAGAGAAGGCAGAGGAAGAGAGCATGCCTCATGGAGCCCTGGTGTGGATAGAAAAGTCAGAGCTTACAGGGAAATGCAACCACCAAAGTGGTCCCATGGGAACCACAGCTCTGACTTGGTGGGTCAACAGCAAAGTTGCCATTGGTGGCATGGATGATATTTTAAAAGTGCATTTTCTTAGGGGCGCCTGGGTGGCTCAGTCGGTTAAGCATTTGCCTTTGGCTTAGGTCATGATCCCAGGGGCCTGGGATGGAGCCCCACATCGGGCTCCCTGCTCTGCGGGGAGTCTGCTTCTCCCTCTGCCTGCATCTTCCCTTGCTTGTGTGTGCGCTCTCTGTCAAATATAAATAAAATCTTAAAAAATAAATAAATAAAATTGCATTTTCCACATGGCTACAGTCTTATGCGTCATGGGAACATAGAATTTTAGAAAGGGAGGGGATGTTCATTGGAAACTGTCAAATTTAACACTCTCAACAGATGGAGAGAGTGAGGCTCAGAGACAGTTAAGCTGGCCAAGAGGATGGAGATGAAGGAGAGATTTAAGAAGGACAAAGAAGAGGAGGGAGCAGGATGAGGCATGGTGGAGGAACTGTTCCTGTGGGAGCAGCCTAGTGCTGAGGCCTGAGCTGGTGGGACATTGATAAGGGTAAGGCTGGGCAACAGCCAGTTCAAGCCAACCAAGGCACCGGGCAATTACTGGCAGGTGATCCTAACCACTGCTCTGGAGAGGTACCCTGAGAACTATCTGGCAAAGAAGAGGGAGGGCTCAGTTAAAAGAGACCTCTAAATCAGAGACATCTCAAGTACAGGGGAGTTGGCCTGTGTAGAGAGGTGCCCAGGGCTAGGAGGGAACTTGGGGCTCATCTTTTATTACCTCCCGGTCTCCAGGGGAGAATGAAGGCTGAGTGAAAGGTGCTGAAGTCAGGATTGGGATTAGAAGTCTGGTTTCCTGACCCCAAAACTTGTGTTCCTCTGAGGGCGCCAAAGTCTCTAAGCAAAGGTTGTCTGGTAGGTAGGGATGTCAGTAGATGAAATATAGGCAAGAAGATTAAATTAGGTGATATGTAAAGATTAACCCCAAGATAGTGTGAAACTGAGTCTTCATTCTCTAATATAGGAAAACTGGCTGATGTGGGAACTTCCCTTGCTCATTCTCCCACTCAGTATCCCTGGTACTTCCAGTTGTTTTGTCTCTTTCCATAATAACAGGATATTATTGAGCCCTACTCTGTGCTTAAGATTTGCCTGAAGTTATAAACTACATAGTGACAGAGTTGGGACAATATTTTGGGACCGCTTACTTTTAGTTCTATTCCTTTGGTACAAGTTCAATTAGTCTAATTTTATTAATCAAAGGTTCAAATCATTGAAAGTATTTGAATAAGAAGTTAAAATTGTAGTCTTGAGGACCCTAAATCTAGTCTACTAAACATATTTGCTTCTCTACTGTCCATGACTCATTATATAGGAATCAATTCAAAACTCTGAGAAATAAGGGAGAGAAACAAATGTCAACTTTAAATACCTTATTGAGTGACATCACAGTGCAATTCATTTACGAAGAGGAGACTTGAATTCATATCCATGGGAGAGTTTCCTTAGAAAAATTCTGGGAGAGTGCTGAAGACCAGTACCAAAGTAAAGAGAACACACACCGTGCCTGATGTTTTCGGGGAGACTTATCCATTTTATAGCTTATATGGGCATTAAAATTATCATAAATTATTGTTAAAATTATTTAATTTCTAGAAAGATAACTTAGAAACAAATAACTATCACATTCCTAAACCTATAGCAGCTGTCATTATAATTTGAAGGACCAATATTTTGCATTTGTAAAACTGAATTTACTGAGTGTACACTATTCCCATGGATCAAAACCTGAAGCAAAGTTTTAAATTTGTTCTTAAACATAATTCAAATGTATGTTTCAAATTAACTCTTAATTCAATCATTTAATGGCAAGAGCACTTCAAATACAAAAGAATACAAAAATACAAAATAGTGATTTAAGTCTACTTTAAACTGTTATTAATATCATACTTGTATATTTGAGTTTTACAAGAAAAAACAGAGGATACTCTAGGTTCGATGAATATAGAATACTGACTTTAGAATTTGATTAATTTAGGGATATTTCTTAAGCTCCAACTTTGATAGAAATAAAGATAAGAGAAAACCTTTCTTTTCTACCTAGGCTTTTAAAAGTAGACCACTTTTATACACTTAAACATTTACTAAATTGGACATCTTCGATGAAAGCAAAATTAATACTAGTAACATATACAGAGAATCATCATCTTGAATTGTCTCTCTCTTTGTTTTGAAACGGGAAACAAAAGCAACAAATAATCTAATAAATATGAAATGTCTGAACAATTAGCTCCACCTTAATTTTGTATTGCAAAAATATCTTCTTAGATTTTCTACTCATTTTAGAGAGGGAAATATCACCAAAAAACATTCAAAATCAAGATATAATCAAAACATTTAAGAAGTATGTGAAAATAAAAAAAAAAGTAACTCAAAGGAAAAAAACTCTAAATTTTTCTCATAGCTTTTATATTTAACTTACCTTGTGAAAAAGCAGGAGATTCTAACTTTAGAGTCCTGTCTGTGCAGTTTCTCCCAAACCCAGCCCCGATGGTGAGTTTTCTCTCTGAGTTTTTATAGTCTCAGTTATACACCCCTTACTCCAATCCCTGCCTTTGCTTTCTCTTACATCATTTCTAGATTTTCCACTGAACATTTTCCCAAGCCTCTCTTCCATCTCTCCCCCCCCACTCTCTCTTATTCTCTTTCTCTCAGTCTCTCTCTTTCCCTCTCCTACTCTTCTCCATATTTATTTTATCTATTACTTTGATCATGGTATTTAAGTAGCAACAGCAGCTTGGGCTCCGGAAAATTTAAGTATACATTTAGTATTGTGTTCAGCCTTAGACCCATCACTTCTCCCTGAGGTTTTAGTCTAGCTCGGATAATTACAAATCATTTTTGGGAAACAAAAATGCACTCAGATTTGTTAAAAAGAAACTCACTAAGGTATTTCAAAGTAAGATTTAGGGAGATTATAATCAGAAACCCAAACTGATTTATTGGTGTATATTTTGGACCCTTAAATGCAATGATCATCTATGGAAATGGTGAGTAGTTTCAGCCTCGGTCAGGTGCACAGCAAGCACTGTGCCAGTGAACAGACAGCGACTTCAGGATTAACATTGCTATACCGGGAAGGCTGTCACTAACAAACCTATAAATACTGAACTGTGACATGTGGGCTATAAATGCAGACGTTGTAATCATTCTTATCTTTCTCTGCTCTCCAGTATTTTAATTTCCTTTTCACCAAAACATTCCTGCCTCTGTCTGAAAATTTTCTTCATTCCCATTTCCTACTAATCACATCTGAACCTTACACACGCAGACTGTAAAAAAATAAGTTATTAAGTCCTAGAGGTATTATGCTGTTAGATCATTATTAGCTCATTTGATTCACCACTAGGTCTCCGTTTGACAGATGAGGAAACTGAGGCTAGATACATTAAGTGACTTTATGAGGCCACACAGCTAGGAAGTAGTAGCAGAACCAGATTTCAAATACATATCTTAATTCTATATCCAGTTCTTGTCCCACAGCTTCAGCCTGTCTCACTATTTAAAAAGCTAGAAAAAGAATCCAAGCCAGATCATGTTTTGCACAAATAGAAGTAAATTTGTTCCTTTTGGTTTTGCTTTAAAAGTCATTTAAAACACAAGTCACTAGTGTAGAAACTATTACATGGTTAATTTGGATCTAGATGGGGAACTGACCAGGGCACACTGAATTGGTGGGACAGTAAAATACTCCATTTTTTTTTTATGAAGGGTTTCCAGGGATAACATATGTCTCAACAAGCTTGAAATTTGAGTAGTTGGCAGTGATAGTTCGCAAGTCAAGATAAAAATACAGCCTAATTGTGGACCCTTGTTTAGACATTACTGCCATAAAACGATTATGTTAGCTTGAATCCACATGATGGAAAACTTTCAATATAGATTTAACGGATGCATCATAATGCTACCAGAAGCCAATATTCTTGACGTACCTTCTACCCTTTTTTTGAAATGCCTCTCTCAGCATGCTGACAAGTGATATCTGTGGCTGATTTATTCCAGATCTGTCCCTGCTTAGACAGTCCAAAGATTCCACCCTATTTGTGGATTTTGTTGACCTAATTCAAAAGTTTGACTTAACTGTTCTGCAGCTGTAGAAATAGCAAGTTTATTCCAGGAACATAACCATGGTACATTTAAGCCATTTATACAGGGTTCTGCACATTATATACCCCTATGTAAATTGCTTGCGCATTTATACATGATAGAGAATTTCTGTTACCTTGAAAGACAGGGTAGAAACAGGAGCATATGAAGAAGTTGAAAGAGAATATACATCCAGTGATAGAAGGGAGAGACTAAGATGAGAAAGGGAGAAAACATTAATGAAAACTTTTCCGCTAGTATATCATTATTGAATCTGCATAACAAACAACCTTGCTGAAGAGATATTATTATTCATATTTAAAAAAAGATGAAAAAACCAATGCTCAAATATGTGAAATGCATAACCCAAGTGCTCACAGCTACAAAGTGATGGAATCAGGCCTGAGTTGAACCTCGCTCTCTGTATCAGTCAGGATTGTGACAGTAAAGGGATGACACGTTGAAATGGAACAATTTGAGGGGAATTTAATGTGGGCAGGGTGTAGAGGAACCAGAGAGGATAGCACAGTACCACTGAACCCATAAAAGCCAACTATCCTTAATCTTGAAGGATTAAAGGTAAGTAGAGACAGGGATATGGGTAGACAAAGTTGCTTGGCAGAAGTGTGACCTTTCATCAAGGGACACAGCAAGTCAAGAGCAACCTACAGGGGAGGGAACTTAGGAAATAAACACCAAGATTTCACTTGCTTTCTCAATATAATCTCCTATTATGTTTACTTTCGGTCAAACCCAACTGGAAAAGGGATTGAATGCGGGTAGATAAAAGACCCAGCAAACTATTTGACCTCAAAGCTGTGTTAAAAGACATAAAAATGAGATCCTTTGTGAAGACCAACGTGCCTGCAAATGCCACGATTTACCTGAACTAAAATCTGATATTTCCTGACATCTTTTTTCAAGTCAAGTTTATTGAGATGCAATATATACACACAAAATCTGGCCTTTTAAAATGTACAGTTTTAGGAGTTTTGACAAATGTAAACATTACGTAACCTCCACTAAAATCAAGATATAGACTTTGTCTATATGCCCCCCACCAAATTTCCTTTATGCCTATTTATGGTCAAACCCCTACCCAACCCCCAGGTCCTGGTAACCACCGATTTGATTCTGTCCCTGTAATTTTGCTTTTTCCAGGAGGCTGTAGGAAATTATACAGTATGTAGTCATTGGTGTCTGGCTTATTTCACTTAGAATAAAGCTTCTGTGATTTATCCATGTTGCTAAATGTATCAACACTCTGTTTCTTTTTAATGAGAGTGTGCTATTGGATGGATGTACCACAATTTACGCATTCATTCATGAGTTGGTGAAAATTTGGGTAGTTTCCACTTTGGGGTGATTATGAATAAAGTTGCCATGAACATTAATGTAGAAGTCCTTGAGTTGATACTTAACGTTTTCTTTTCACCTGGACAAATACAGATACAGGATTCCTAAATCATGTTGTAAGTGTATGTTTAACTTCATAGGAGATAGCTAACCTGATTTCCAAAGTGGTTCTACCATTTTTCATTCTTACCAGATATGTATGAGAGTTCCAGTTGCTCAGCATCCTTGCTACCATTTGACATTCATTGCATTTTCAAAAAATTTAGCCATTCTAATAAGTGTTTTAATTTGTATTTTCTTAATGACTAATGGTGCTGAGAATCTTTTCATGTACTTATTTCCCATTCATATATTTTTGGTGAAGTGTCTGTTCGAATCTTTTGCTTAATATTCAGTTGTGAGAGTTCTTGATGTATCTGGACACAAGAATTTCATAAGATTTGTTTTGTAATTTTTTTTCACTCTGTGACTTGTCTTTTCATTGTCATAACATTCTCTTCCACAGAGTAGGTATTTTTAATTTGATTAAGTCCAATTAGCCATTTTTTTTAATGGAGCATGCTTTTTGTGCCCTAAGAAATCATTCCCTCACTCAAGTTTGCAAAAAATTTTCTATGTTTCTTTCTAGAAGTGTTTCAAAATTCTTTTGTCTATTCTAGGTTTTTCCATTGCCACAAAAATTTAGGATCAGCTTATCAGTTTGTATCAGCCAAACAACTTGCTGGGATTTTGTTAGGATTTCATTGAATTTATAGATCAATTTGGGAAAATGTGACATCGTAACAGTATTAAATCTTCGACCTGTAAACAATAGTATATTCTCCTTTTATGTAGATCTTTGATTTCCCTTGACAATTTTTTTTTATTTTAAAAAGCATATAAATCTTGCACATATTTTGTTAAATTTATTCATGTTTAATTTTTTTGTTGAGGTATAATTGACATATGATATTGTATTAGTTTCAAGTGTGCAATGTAATGATTTGATATTTGTGTACACTATGAAATGATTACCACAATAAGTCTAGTTATCATTGATCTCCACACAGAATCATAATTATTTTTCTTATGAAGAAAATTTTCCAAGAGTTACTTTCTTGGCAACTTCTAAATATGCAGTACAGTACTATTAACTATAGTCTCCATGTTGTACATTACATCCCCATAACTTATTTATTTTATAGCTAGGAGTTTGTACCTCTTGACCCCCTTTACCAGTTTTACCCACCTTCAACCTCTTACTCCCTAGTGAATTATAACCTTGCCCTCCCGACATAAATTTCACTTGGTCATGACATATTAACCTTTTCTATATTGCTGGATTTGAAGTGATACTACTTTTTAAGGATCTTTATGAATGAGGGATATAGGTCTTTTACCTCTTTAAAATATATTTTTCAAGTTTTGGTAACAGATCTCATAACATAATTGGAAAGAACTACATGCTTGCCTTAGTCCATTCAGACTGCTATAACACAGATACCATAGACTAGGTGGCTTAACCAACAAACATTTAGTTCCCATGTTCTGGGAAATCTAAGATCAAGGCGTCTGCAGACTTGGTGTCTGGTGGGTACCTAATTTCTGGTTCATAAATTGTGGTGTTCTTAATGTGTCCTCACATGACAGGGAGAGTGAGAGAGCTCTCTGGAAGCTCCTTGATAAAAGCAATATTCCATTCATGAGGGCTCCACTTGCATGGCCTAATCACCTCCCAAAGACTCCACCTCCAAATACCATCACATTGTGGGTTAGGATTTCAATACATGAATTTTGCAGGGACACAGACATTCAGTCAATAACAACCCTTTTCTGTTTGCTGGAAGAATTTGTGTGAAATTTGTATTATTTCCTCCTGAAATATTTGGTAGAATTCACCAAGTGAGGTTATCTGTGCCAGTAGATAAGGTTTTTAACTAAAACTTCAGATTCTTTAATAGGTATAGGACTAATCATTCTAGCTAATTTTCCTGAGTGCACTTTCATAGCTTTCATCTTTCAAATAATATGGAAATATGGAATATTTGGAAGTATATCTGGGAAAAATGAAGGGGGGAAATCGTTTCATTAAATTATTAAAGTTATTTATACCACTTTCTTTTTTCCTTTTGATATTTGTGCAATCTGTGGTGATGTCCCCCTATTTGATTTCTAATTCTGGTATTCTTTTTCTTCAGTCTTTTTATTTTTATTTTTATGTTTTTCAGTCTTTTTAAAAATCAGTGATTCTAAAATTCTATAAATTTTATTTATCTATTAAAAGAATCAGCATTTGTTCATTTTATTTTAATGATTGCTACTTTGTATTGTTTTCTTCCCTTTTCCTGATTTGTGTTTAATTTGTTCATCTTTTTCAATTTTCTTAATATGGATGCTTAGATTATTGAATACAGATACTTATTCTCTTCTAATATAGGCATGTGGTACAATATATTTTCCTCTGGGCACTGCTCTAATTATATCCTATACATTTTGATATGCTCTGTTTTCATGTTTTACTTAATTTGGAATATTTTCTAATTTTCTTTAAAATTTTTGACTATTGGTTATTTAGAATATATGTCAATTTCCAAATATTTGATTTCCATATTTTTTTTTGTTATCGATTGCTAGTTTGTTTTGTATTAAGGAAACATACTTTGTATTATTTTAATTCCTATGAATTTGTCAAGATTTGTCTTATGGCCAAAAATATAGTTGTCTGCCCTGGTGAAGTTTCATGTGTGCTTTAAAAAGAATGTGTATTCTATTATTATTGGGTGGAATATTCTATAAATCTCCGCTAAATTGGCTGATAATGTTCAAATCTATACTTTCAATGATTTTTATCTGCTTGTTCTCCCCATTACTGAGGAAGGCTTGCAGATATCTCCAAGTCCAAAATTTCTCTATTTCTGTTTTTAGTTCTATCAGCTTTTGCTTTTCATGTTTAAGCCTTTTATATCCCTTTATCATTATGTAATTTACCTTTGTATCCCTAGCAAAACTCTTTGTTCAGAAGTTTACGTTGTCCGATATTAATAAATTCGCTATAGCTTTCTTTTGATTATTGATGACATGGTATATATTTTCCCCACATTCTTCCACTTCTAGTCAATCTATCCCATCTGACGCTCTGACAATCTCTAAATTTTGATTGGTATGTTTTGACCATTGCATTTAATGTAGTTATTGATGTATTTAAAACCACAGTCTTTAAAATTATTTACTTTTGTCTCATCTGTTCCCTGTTTCCTCTCATTCTGCCTTATTTTGGATTATTATTTATACCTCTTGTTTATTATTTACATTGTTGCTACAGGTTTACAATACGCATCATTATGTTGCCACAGTCTTCCTCAAATATTTTTCCACTTTATATGTAATGTAACAATCTTTCAACAGTAGCCTTCCACTTTATCTCTCTCATCCTTTATGGTATTACAGTCATGCATCTTAATTTTACCTGTTATAAACCTCACATTTTTTTTCCTCTTTTTGTTTTGTACAGTTAATTGTTTTTAATGATTTTTAAAATGTTTAAAAATTCATATTCACTACATTTACCATTGTTGATGCTGTTCTGTGTGTGTGTTTAGATTTACAATTCCATGTAGTACCATTTTCCTTTTGCTCGAAGAACTTCCTTTAACATTTCTTATAGCATTTTGTCCAAGGAAGTGCTTAATTTATCTTTATTTTTAAATTTTATTATTGCTCAGGATAGAATTCTGAGGTGGTAGCTTTTCTTTTTTCAGTACTTTAATGTGCATGTTCTATTTTCTTTTGGATTGTATAGTCTCTGAGGGGAAGTGGGCTATCATCTGTTTGTCTATGATGTGTTTAGTTTTAGCTTATTTTTATTTATATTTATTTTATTTATATTTATCCTGAAGGTCTCCGAGTTTCTGGTTGTTTTCTTTCATTAATTTAGGGAGAAAGTTGGCCATTATCTCTTCAAATATTTCTTTTGTCCCATTCTCTTTTTTTCTTCTGTTATTCCAAGTACATGTATATTAGATCCTTTGACATTGTCCCCTATCTCCTGGAAGGTCTGATTTTTTTTTTAAACTCTTTTTCTTTGTATTTCAGTAAAAATATTTTCTATTGATCTAGCTTCAAATTCACTTACTGTTTCCTATGCTGAATACAGTCCCCGATATCGTGTGTTTTTAATTTTAGCATGTCCTAGCCCTAGCAAATGAATGAGGATTTCACTATGTCTTGAGTTTCCAAGAAATCTAAATTTTCATGTAGATTTCATTTTTCATTTCATATTTACTTTCATATTTATTTCATATTTCAGATTTCATATTTTATTTCATATTTACTTAAAAATATTAAAATATCAATTGTTTTTTTTTCTTAACCACTTTTATGGTGACCTCTTCCTTAGGTGTTCTACCAAAGGTCAAATGATCTGTGTATCCTTTCTCCCTTCGGTGGGGCTGTAACCATTTGAAATTTCTACCCCCAGTTGTCTGTTGATCTCAGCTTCCTGATGCACTGAAAAAAGTTCTGGTTTTGCATGATTTTGTGAAAGTGACATTGTCATGCAGCTTTCTATATGCTAGGTAGAAACACAAGTCTTCTTCCTTACATTTTTTGTGTGTTTTGCAGTGTAAGAATATTTTGATAATCCCTTTCTGTTTATTTTTTCTAACAATATTGTTTTTATTATCATACCAATTTTGTAGACATGCAGACAGATCTAAGAGATGCAAAGCATTTCTCTTAGCTGGGTTCTTCCTTTTCTACTGCATTCGTCATCTGTATAAATCATCCCTGTAATGAAATTCAGAAGTGTGAGAACTGCATTCACCAGCTTCCTCATATTTTCATTTGTATTTATCTTGAAGTGAACTCCAGAAAACTACACTTCCATTTCATGTGATCTTCTGGGTTAGAAGACTGAACGCTAGCTACCTCTGACCTCTGTAGAACTCCTCATGTCACTCTGGTTTGCCTAGATTTCGGATGCATTCCATGCCTAGGGCACATTGCATCTACGTACTTGCTGTAGTTGAGCCTTCTACAACAGACAAGAGCTTTACAGACCCCTCTTTGAGGAAAGCACATTAGCTTTATTTTATAGGGCTAGAACTTCAATTAGTCTTGTTGGCTGTATTTCAAAAACGGTTTTTACAGCCACACCATTTGCTGAGCCTGATGGAATACCTTTGCCATTTGATACCTCTGCCCGTTACACCCTTTCCCCATTAAGATCCCCCCCATTGATTACATTAACTACAGGATCCTGTCTGCGAAATTCTGGCAGTTCAAATCACTAACTTTATCAGTTTAGGGACATGGAAATGCTGGGACACCAGAAATCACACTAGAAGACCAACTGACATATATATCCTTAATTCTCTCTCTCTCTTTCTCTCTCATGCATACGCAGTACCTAAACATAGAATGATTTAATGACCTGTCAGCATATAGCACTTCAAAACTTACAAGTCTTTACCTACTTTATATTACTGCTATAGTAACTGTTCTCTTGTGGATACAACAATACTCTTAGATAATAGGCAATTATTATTAACACCATTATACAGTTGAAAAAACCTGAAGTTTAAAGAATTATATTTACCTGTCCCATTAATATGCAAGGAATTTTGCTGGGTCTATGGAAGTCCTGACCCTGTTTTCAAGGAACCTATATTTGAATGGAGAAGACAAAATTGAAATTCAAATAACTCCAGGATGGTCTCCATATTATTTTGTGAAGAATTCAGCTCTCCTATTTTTTTTTTTTTTTTTTAGCTCATTTACACTATGTTTAAAAGGATTTATTTCCCTAATGGATCACCTGATAAAGTTTTCCAAAATCATATAAAATATGTTTTCTCTTGTTGAGTCAGGAATTATTTGTCTAAAAGTTATAGGCAATTATAGGAGTGGACACTGAATAATAACCATTTATTGATTATCTTCTTTGATACAGGTATTGTATTATGTTTTTGCAGTCATTATCATAATCAACATAATTTATTGAAAACTTACCATGTGACAGCATTGTTGTTAAATCCTCATTTCTATATAGTGAAGGGGAGATTATGATTATCCTCATTTTACAGAAGAAATCAAGACTTAGCCAAAGTCAAGAAACTAGTTAATAGTAAAGCCAAGATTTCAGTCAAACTTTTCTGATGTTAAAGTTTTTATTTCTAACAACTACACTGTACTGTCTCTCCATGTCCTCCTAAAAACCACCTTACAAGGTAAGTATTATCTTAAATTAAATCATGGGGAAACTAGGTTTGGAATATGTTCAAAGTCAAGCAGTTATAAATGAGAAAGCTGGGATTTGTGTGCATGGAAGACTACTTCAAAACCTTTCCTCTAAACCCTACTCAAGACTGTTTTCCACTGTACTACATCAATGACACTGAGGTCAACTTGACAGCTCTGGGCATCCCTGCCTTTCCGGCTATTTATCTATTTAGGCCATCTACTTCCATCACTGTGGAGAGGTAATGTCTCTGTGGATTATGCATCCCTCAAACTTGTCTCCATGAATGCACACTGGGAAGGATCCTCAGACATATCAAAATAAGAGAATTTTGTTCAGTATGCCATGGTAACTAAGATGAGTACACTGGGACCTCTCAAGTAAATAGGAAATGTCACCAACAAAATGATCCAATTCTCGAAGTATCTAGTAAAGCAAGGCTTTACCCTAAGTAAACATATTCAGTACAAACAAACACTATGATATAGATGCCTAAAAATGCTAAGAAAATTTTTAAACATGGATATGATATCCAAAGGATGGACATAATAGTCCTATTCCATGTTGATAAGATTGCACCATACTTTAAGAGAGATACAGACAAACTAGAGTTTCCCAAATGGGTGCCCAGCAGAGGGTTGGGTCTCTATAGCAGTTAATTTAAGGACCATTAGAAGTATGGATTTTTTTCATTTGAAGACAAATAAATCTATAAAGAATCATAATAATTATCTTGAGTAATAAATTACAGGAAGATAGATTTGAATATCTATATCTATCTATCTATCTATCTATCTATCTATCTATCTATCTATCATCTATCATCTATTTATCTATATACACAATGGAATATTATGCAGCCATCAAAAGGAATGAGATCTTGCCATTTGCAATGATGTGGTTGGATTCAATAGGAAACAAAGGATTGTTTGTCAGCAACATTTTTTTTTTTAATACTTTTGACAATAAAACTATTCCTCTCAAAGAACAGTTAACCCACACATCAAAAGCTACTTGGGAAGAAATGGAAATATCAGATGTGCTGAAGAAAGGATTATCACATCAAGAGGGAGGTGAGATTGGGAAACTAGGAAGGTCCTTCTAAGGTTTGTGATTCTATAAACAAAAATGAAAAATGGATATATATATATACCTATGTTCAAATAGATAAGAGAAAGACTTGTTTAGATAATCTTCCATATAGTGATCAAAATTCATACACATGAGGGGCACCTGGGTGGCTCAACTGGTTAAGCATCGGACTCTAGATTTTGGTTCAGGTCATGATCTCAGGGTCATGAGATTGAGCTCCACTTCAGGCTCTGCACTCAGTGGGGAACCTGCTTGGGATTCTCTCTCCCTCCCCAACCCCCCTCACACATGTGCACTCTCTCTCTCTCTCTAATAAATAAATAAAATCTTTAAAAATTTCATACATATGAAAGTTTTAAAATATAAAACACATACCCTAGTGTGATTGCCAGACATAGTGATTATTAGCTCCATATATTAAAAATAGTGATTTACTCAAATCACAGGCAAAACGTTCTAGAATCACAAGTTTTTAAATTAATTGTTTTCTTAAGGAAAAACAATGTTTAAGTTTAGTTTTCTCTGTTTGTTTGATGTCAGATTGAGGAAGGAAGGAGGGAACAACTTACCAGTGATTTGGTAGTTCTTTTAAACTCTGAATTTCCTTTCCTTTCAAGTTTCAGGTTACTCCTAACCTGAAATATCCAGGCATATTGAGGGACTCATAACTCAATGATTGGGAATTGAAAAGAAAATATATATATATAAAATATATAATAAATATATATTTAACGTTTATTTATATATAACATTTATTAAACACATACTATGAGTCACATACCTGCTCTAAGATGTTTTACATATAGCAGTTTATTTAATCATCACAATAATCCAATGAGGTAAGTTCTTCCATTGTATTCATTTTGAAAATAGGAGAACTGAGGTATATAGAAGTTAGTCAACAGATTCATTTTTGTTCAGAGGCCCAATGCTTAGCCATTTATTTATTGATAAAGAAAGGGTACTATGCATGCTAAAGCAGGGATAGGTGTTGATTTTAGCTGGAATAGCAATAGGTTTTAGTCATAAAAATTAGTTGGTAATTAATAAAGATAATTTTTCCTTTCAACTTTTTTTAGCAAGTAAATATTTATGTCTAAATATATTTTATATTTAAAATATATTATTATATTGATTTTTATATTTCCATATAATTAATATTTCTTTGGGAATATTTTCTTATTCAAAGCTTTCTCTCCCTTGCTACTCATTCTTTCTCTTAAACACACAAACACACACACTGGACTTTTGACTGCCAGGCATGATTTAATTTACAAGTATCCCACAGTTTTCCCCTTTGCGCATTAGAAGTAAGATACTCATTGGAACAATGACCTCCTGACACCATTTGTTCCTGCATGAGCTGGTGTAATTGGGATCCAGGAATGAAAACTGGATCTCGCCATCCTGAGCTGGTTTTGAACAAGCATCACATTTTTGGGTTTCTGGATTCTTTATCAGTGAAATAAGGAGTTTATTCAAATGATCTCTAAGTCCTTTCCAGTCTTCCAGACTCTGATTTACTAAGTGAGGCAATTGCTTATTTGATAACGTGTCTACATTGACTACACTGTTGTAAGTTTCACTTTCATAAATATTTCCTGAGAATCTTTTGTGTATCAGGTCCCGAGGAAGTCACAGTGCAGGGAAAAGAGTTTCTAAAAGATAGCCTGTGTCTTCAAGTAACTTAAGGTCTTACAGAGAAGAGGTTAATTTTAAAAATAATGACATTTCAATGTCATTGGTACTATACAAATGGTATGAAAATAAGATTTTATGGAAGCATATTTTAAACATGATTTGAGAGATTTACCTTCTGTCATATTATTTTAGTTGCCAGGGTGCCTGAAGAGTGGCTGACAGATCTCACGCTAACATTAAATGTGAACACATGTTTTTTGAATAAGGAGGTATTTTACCATCGACAGGCCAACATTAGAGACGGACCTTTAAGGTCCACACTTAAAATCATAAATGCACAAAAGTAACTTTTTATATATATATATCCAAGATTCACATCTTCTTTCAGCTTCCATGGATGTATATATCAAAGTGCACGCTTAAAATTTTCTTACCTACAATGATCACCATGAAGTATTTCCTCTAATAGGACTCACACATGCTTGTTCCTCTATATTTCTTAGAATATAAAAGAATGCTGTTTCTTCCACTTCACATTGAGTCTTTATTTCAGCATTTACACTGATCTGCTCATTACCTGAAATAAACTCTCATTTGTCTGCCAAGTTACTAGAATTCACTGACCTGCCAAATGGAAGCAAAACTAGATACCTCTCATTAAAATGTATGTTTTAGCCACGGATCTAATTATAAACGTGGGTGTGGCAATATGAAGTTGAATGTAAAGTTGGGGTTTAACTTTGTGCAGAGTTGACAAATGAAAGCTCTGTGGGTGTGAGCAAAGCCATCCTCTTCACCCTCTGGCCCACCATACTCTCTAGTTTCATCCGGCTGTCTTGGAGCAAGAGTGGGGTGCTGACATTTGTGTCAACTTTTCACTCATGTTTAAAGTCTAGCATGAAATAGCAACAAAAACGCAGTAAATTATCAGAAAAATATTTCATTATTTTATAAAAATAACAGAATGAACTAAAAAAATTACAGAATATGAGAAACATTGAAGTTCAAATATTACTGTATTAAAGTACTTAATTGCTTGATTAACAATTATAAAGGATCGCAGCTAGTTCTTCATTTATTAAGTTTTAAAACACTTTTCAAAGATTCCGAGTTCATTAAGCAAAACTCCCAATAAAGTGTTTCCCTTAATTATTTTATTCATGGCTTCTTTGGCATAATGATATTAAATAATTATGATTTATTGAACCTGGTCTCACTGAGGAAAAAGCACCTATTTAATTATTTATTATTTATGATTATCTGATCTAAACAATTTCATGAGCCTGCATTCCTATGAAGATAGTAATGAAGAAGGGTGATATTTAGGTGAAGGTGCTGGAAACTGGAACAAAGAATGGCCCATTTACCTCCATATTACAAAAATGTGGGATCTAATAATAACAATACCCACTAACATTTATTCAGTGCTTCCTCAGTGCCAGCCCTCTTGTTTAATCTTCACAGTAATTCTAAGAGGCAGGTATTATTTACTGACTTCCAATGATCACCTCACTGTTTCTTTTGACTATTTGATTTTTTAATTGCCATTGGATTTTAATGTTTGATGCATAGCTTCTGGCCTCTGTTCTCTATTTCCAAGTCATCAAGGTAAAATTTCCCCACTTCTGAGCTTTATTTCAGAACATGTCCTAACAGGAATTGCCTTTCATTCATACTCCATCTGACCAGGGGTAGAAATTATTATTTTCTTTTATGAAGATGAAGTGAGATATGTAGAGAAAGTAAGGGGATGGTGATTGGAAAGAGAAATACCCATAGAAATGGTGTGAAAAATGTAATTTATTCACTAAATATGAAATTAGAATTATAGACTTTAGTTAATTATTTAAAATTATTAGCCATAAGTTTAAAAAGAAGTGACTTTGGCAGGAAGTGCTTACATGACTTATGAGAGGTCACCCAGGCAGGAAGTGGTAGAAGTGGGATCTAAACCTGATGTGTTCAGAGCCCACAATTCTAACTACATATTATATGCGTCCTGAACATAAGTAATTTCTATTCACCCCTTTAATTAGAGTTAGTTACCTAGAATTACACACCTATCTTTTCATTCTTTCTTTTCTTATTTTTCCCTAGGATCCTGCTAGGGTAAAGAAAGTATTTGGGAAAATTCAGAGAAAGTGTATGGCAGAGGTTATACTAACCACATGTCTATTAAAAAAAAGAAAAAAAAAACCTCTTTTTAGAAATAGGGCTAGGTAGAGTAAGGAAGGAAAAATCAGATGTAGGGCTACAGAATCTGGCCCAGCATCTGCTACCTTAATCCAAAGAATTCCAGATTCCAGGGAGAAAGCTCTCTATGGAACTGGGGATTTAGAATGCAGGCTATTGACATATCAAACTAGTCTGAAGTGTCTGTTGGAAATGTTTTTCTAAATCTTATGTCTTATTAAAGCTCTATCCATTTATAAATGCAAACAAAAATTCATTCATTTAACTCAGTATTTTTTTAGTTGATTTAAAAATATTGATTCTGGGTACACAGTATACAATTTTGTACTTAAATTCAAGAGCATTACAAATGAACTAAAGATGAAAAGCAGTACAATTCTATTATCACCTCATCTGATTTAGACTATCTTTAAAAAATTAGCTTTTACTTTCTCAAAAGCCTCATTTTCTCTTCCTTATCAACACATTATTATTGGGGCAGAGAGAAAACTTTGATTTTCCAAATGTTTCTCTTCAGAGGGTTTTATCTCTGTTGCTAGAAGAGATTTGCCTCTAGGGACTTTGTGGACAGACCAGATAGACTTCAGCTACTATGTGGAAATTAGAATTTAAAAAGTATGCACCATTCACATCTTCTGGTATATAGGGATGGCTACTCTTTCTGTTCATTTCAGTTTCTATCAGATATTCCTGACCTACAACAACTGACCTGTCTTGTGTTTGGCTTATTGGAGTTACCCTTTTTCCATTTAAGGAACATTTCTAAATCACTTCCTTTTTGTCCACTCCATGACTTTTATGCTTAGTTTTTCTGGTTTCTCAACCCAGTTGGTTTTGTTTACTGACTTCCAATGATCACCTCACTGTTTCTTTTGACTATTTGATTTTTTAATTGCCATTGGATTTTAATGTTTGATGCATAGCTTCTGGCCTCTGTTCTCTATTTCCAAGTCATCAAGGTAAAAGTTCCCCACTTCTGAGCTTTATTTCAGAACATGTCCTAACAGGAATTGCCTTTCATTCATACTCCATCTGACCAGGGGTAGAAATTATTATTTTCTTTTATGAAGATGAAGTGAGATATGTAGAGAAAGTAAGGGGATGGTGATTGGAAAGAGAAATACCCATAGAAATGGTGTGAAAAATGTAATTTATTCACTAAATATGAAATTAGAATTATAGACTTTAGTTAATTAGAATGATGGAATTTCATTTAATTCCATAATTAGTTTATTTTCAAAGACAATATTCTCATTTCCTGTTGCATAGATCTTATTAAAAGAGGAACTAAGTATGGTTGTTTTGCATTCTAAATTTGGCTAAATTTCAGGAAGAAACTCGAAAAAAGAGCTAATTTGTATCTTTACAGGCTTCACTGCTGTTTGGGGACAATACTTTTTAGATAAATTACAAACCAGCATTTTATCTTATTGTTTAAATCTGATGATTAATGTGTATTGGTCACATGATAATACCTTAAGTTTGCTAAGAATTTAGCTTCCATTTTTGGGACACATGTCTTTTGGATACTTGTTAACTAGAATAGAGCATCTCAATATTTTCCAAATAGACTAGATCCTCAAGGTAATATTTCTAAATAGTACATGACCACCTTATGTTAAATATCCTTTCTTCCCCATCTTTCAGCTATTACTTAGTTTCTGAAGACCACAAAAATTCTATCTCTTCTGTAAATCCATTCCTAATCTCTTCAGCTGGGTTAGTTTTTTCTTTCTGTGACATTCTGTAATACAAGTACCCTTCCCTTCACTATTAACTTAAAATATGACTGCATCTCTGATCCTCCCACCAGACAGCAGCACGGAATCACCTTTGCCTCTAGCACAGAGGTCTAGCTTAGTACCTGGTTTGTGTTGGGTAGTAGGTTTTCCCTTAACTGAGCTGATAATTTGTTTTAGCTTTAGCAGGATTATATGGCCTCTTCGGAAGTTCCATCTCATGAGCCCTTTTTTGGTTATTCGTGAAAATATTCTTAGATTTTTAAATTTTTGTTAAAAATACCAGTTCCTTGGGGCGCCTGGGTGGCTCAGTCGGTTCAGCGGCTGCCTTCGGCTCAGGTCATGATCCTGGGGTCCTGGGATTGAGCCCCACGTCCGGCTCCCTGCTCAGCAGAGAGCCTGCTTCTCCCTCTCCCTCTGCCTGTCACTCTGCCTGCTTGTGCTCTCTCTCTCTCTCTGTCAAATAAATAAATAAAATCTTTAAAAAAAAAAATACCAGTTCCTTTTTGAAAGCTGATTGCTGGTTTATGTCTTAACAACCTCATTAAACCTGATGCACATCCATATTAACTGAATAGTCTTATTTCCTTGTTCTAGCTGTTCACTTTTTACATTTAAAATAACTCTGACCAGACTACTACACTAGATATGTTCTCCACAACACATGCACGCACGCACACACACACACACACACACACACACACACACACGCCCCTTCCAGCAAATTTTCTGTAAAAAGGGACACTAATGCCTATTCTGTAATGCTGTAGGGATGATTAAATTTAATAATGTATGTAAGGCAAATGTAAATGCTTAATATGTATTCAATAAATGTTGATTATCATTATAGTTTCACATTCAATTGAATTTTATAAAATAGCGATATTTCTGAGTGTTTACTATCATTATTACAATTTTTCAGTTGAGAACTTGAGACAAACAGATGTTAAGTGGCAGGCTCCAAATCACATATCCAGTAAACTGTAGGGATTGTGTTGAACCTTAAGCAGATTGTTCTCTCCTTTTCAGATAATTTGAACACTGGAGAATATCAGCACACTAACATGCAGAGAAATTAATGGTAGATATTTTTCAGAAGTGTTTGGAAGTTAAAATAGGACTGAGCAGTGATATAAATGAAGATATTCTGGTGGTAGAGGTGCTGGCAGTTGAGGAAGTTCTCAGGAGCCCCTTAAGACACAACAGAGAACACAACAGGTCGCTGTGTTGTGTATCTATGAAAGTCTTCTGTTTCAGCCAAAAGATGGGCCATGCAGACTGATACAAGTCTTTGAACAAAGCCATTGTAATGAAAACTATGAAAGATTTTAAAATCGCAAATAGTCCTCTGTGTCTGAAGCATAACAAAACGCATATATATTACTGGGATGAGGTGTAAGAAGAGAGAAGATCCAGAAGGCAGATAGTCTCATTTAATAAGTTACTGTTTTTCTCAATTATGTTCCAGAACTGGACTAAATAATAGAGGCATAAAGGGACAAAACATGCTAATCCTGTGCGTAAGAAACTCATTCTGAGACAGGAGATTGAAAAACAAGTTCAGTGGGCTGCAGTAAGTTCAGTGGGAACATACAGGAAAGAAGTAACCTAGTTGCCTCTGCCTGGGGGATCAGAGGAAAGTTTCATAAAGAGAGAGATATTTGAGTTAAGATTTGAAGGATGTGTGAAAATACTAAGTGATGAGGAAACACTATATGCAAGTCATTCATGGGTTAAAGTGCATGCTCTGGGAAAAGTGAATATTAAATTGGGGCCAGAACACATAATAATTAGGGATGTCCTCTTAATCTTAGAAATGGAAAATTAAAAAAAAAATCTTCATAACAAGGTGATTGCTTCATATTTAAAATACATTAAGTACAGCTCTTCTAAAAAGTCCGGATTTAACACACATTCACCTCATGTGTATTATCAGAGCATTTTAGCATAGACCTGGGTTTTTAAAACAACATATGAACTAGTTAATAATCACAGCTTGCTTATTTTCACTGAGCTATTATATATATACTCTGTTCTGAAGTACAGAGATTAGAGGAGTATGAGCTATATATAGTTAGAAGGACTAAAAACCTCAGTAACTAGAACAGACATTTGCCTATTGGCATAGGTACACTGAAGGATGTCCTCTCCTCACATTACCAACATGTCAGGATTTTTAACAACTGTTATTAGGATGCCACAGTAATGCAGAGATGTATGTAAGCTGAGAGCATAATCACCATGAGGACTGAAGGCTGATGATTTGACTGTGTTGAAATTACTCGGGTGTCCCTCTAATTTGTCACATGACTTAATGTTTAACTCCGTTATATGGTTTTCAAATCTGGGTTCTTGATGATTTCTTTTTCTTTTCATGAAGTGGATGATGATTTGTAAACTGACTCTTCATGTTCCTAAACCACTGAGCATTTTAAAAATTAGTTTCCATGAAATAGAAGTGGTTTCAAAGGAAGTCTTGGCTCAAGTAGCTTCTGTTTGGGGATTTTGACTGCCAGGATATCCATTCAAAGAAAGATGGTGATTTCTAAATTATTCTATTTTTACTTTGATATCCTCCCTGTAACTCTACAATTTTCTCCATGCTACTTCCCAGGATTTCCCTCCTGTTTGTCCTCAGGGTATGTTGCCATTAGCAACAGCTATTACTGGCCCTTCTTGTTCCATCAATTACCAAATCTTGGTGTAAAAGTGGCCTTCCAAATAATAATTGTTTAAGGAAATAGTTCCTCACATATTACTAAGGGTGATCGTCTCTATTCCTTTTTTTAACATGTTGATACATGAAAAGCAGGTGAGAATCAGTAAACTAATCTCGATTATTTGGTGTGAACTAAGCCAAAACACAGAACCTTAATAATACGGAGACATTAGATTTTCACTTGATTTGTTAATTCAGTTAATTTCTATGCAAACTTGAACAACAAACATTAGTTGAATGCCTCTTTGTACTAGGCACTGTGTTAAGTGCTTAGAAAATGACTAGAAAATCAGAATACAATTCTGCCTTTGAGAAATTCACCAACTAGAGGGAGAAATACATAAGAAGATTATTTTTTATAAGAGTAATAGCAGAATTCACATGACATAATGTTAAATCTCTCTTTTTTTTGTCCTTTGGATGGAAAAACAAACTTCATTTTTATGTCTTAGGGACTCACAGATTTCACCATAAACTGTAACTATAGAATTTAGATATGTTTGGGACATGTCTGGAAGTTCAACAGTGGGACTCACTCGGAAATTCTTTGCGTGAGAAACCAAAGAGCTTTATGGGAAAGAACTCTGAGTAGCAGAGTAGGTTAAGGTACATAAAAAATGCATTCTCATAAAAAATGTTCATAGATCACTGGAAGAGGGGATTTTTCTTTAGACCTTCCCTTGTGGACATGTCCTTGAGCCCTAATGAGAAGAGACAAGAAAAAAAGATGTGAGTCTCTAACTTTCTGTTAAGGACATGTGGTGTACAACATGTGTATAACCCATGGTGGTGGACACGGGAGTGTAAGTGGGCAACGCCCTCCAGCAACGGACCAGAGTAAAAGTGAGGGAAGATGGGGTGCGTTGGCATATATTGGCAACTCTGACAACAGCATAGGCATCAAGCCATCTTCTGTGTAGGCGCCAGCAATTTTAGCCTGGGCACGGGCGCCCTGGCTGCCTTGGCAGTGTTCTCTGGCTTCTGGTGATTTCAGAATTCTCAGCAGCCATTTCCTTTCCATTGGTCTGGAGAAATACAGGAGAAAAATGGCAGTTAACACTGAGAGGAATAATTTGTGAGCATATGTCTGACACCCTTTGGGAACATAAAGAAATAAGTTGGTAGAGTTTGAAGGGACCTGGAAGTACTTACAACACTGGCTAAAAACAGAACAGACAGCATCCTTTGGTATTGTTATTTTAACACCAACTGGACCCCATTTTTAATTTCTTCTTTCAGGTAATTTTTCTCTAGAGAAAAAATGATCTATAATTAAAACAGTATTTATTCTAAACAACATGCTTCCGACTCACTCTTCTATATCTTCTAGACAGTGTCCTATTATCAACTTAGATCAGTAAGAAGCAGCTAGCCTGTGTCTCAAAAATTTAGCCCTCTGCCAGAAAAATGCCTTCACTGATCTTATGACAAATGTTAATTGAGTCAATTTTAAAAAGACCCATACGAGACATTTATGTAATTCAGTACACTTGTACTTCCACACAGGTGCCAGTTACCCACTTCCTGTTTGTCAGCTTCACACCCACCCTTCTTTGCCCTGTTGGATTGTGGGGATCTTGCCAGATGGAGAATGTAACCCTTCATCAACAAAGGGCAAAGAGTGACATGCAAGGTGATGGAGGCAGGAAGACTCTTCTCTGTTGGGTCCCTACTAGTTCTCCATTATTATTATTATTCAGTGAGGGGGTATCAGTTACATCCTCAGACCCTACTTCCCTAGAATCAACCACTTGCAAGCAGCTCTGTCCTGCCGTACCCTCTGTGTGCAATATGGGGTTCTTTTATTAGTTAACTACCTTCTAAAGGTTGAAAATCTTTCATATTCATTTTTCCCTGTTTAAATGACTGAGGTGACATTTGCCTCGATTGGACCCTGATTGATAATATGCCATTTTCTATTTTACTATTGAAAGTAACAGAAATATACAAATGGCAAATTTAGCATCAGTTCTAAAAAAATAATTGTTACTTTTCATTTTATTATATAATATAATATTGTTTTACTTTTTATTTTGGTGTCAAGGATCTCAGAGCACACAATATACATTATTGGAAAATAATGGAATCCTTATACTAGAAGTAGCAATTTTTTCTATAAAGAGCCAGAGAAAAAAGAGTTTTGGCTTTGTGGGTAATATGGTGTCTGTTGTAAGCATTCAGCTCTGCTGTTGGTGTAGTGCTAAAGCAACCAAAATAACACAAAAATTAAGGGGAGTGATTATGTTCCAGTAAAACTTCATTTACAAGAACAGGCATCTGGCCGTATTTGGCCTTCAGACGGTCGTTTGCCAACTCCCACTTTAGACAATAATCTCAGAACGAAGATACATAGTAAAAATATTACATACTAAAAATATGATCTGTGAAATGTATTATTCTTATTTTAAAGCCATAGTGTTATAGAAAAAAATGTAAAGAGTTGAATGGACCTTCAGGTTAATCTAAAATGATTTTTAATTTAGAAAGGGTACAGACTTGGTAGAGCCTTTAACTATGAAATCAGACTTTGAATATGAACTCTGCCATTTTCTACTTGTGAACCCATGGGTAGTTCATTTTCTCTCTGTAAACTTTATTTTCCTCTAATACAACATGCAGATATTAATATTTTATGTTAAAAGCATATGATAATGTTGAGTGTGACACAAAAATTTAATGAATGCCTGGTCTTTGAAGTATATTATTTTAGGCAGAGGAAGCAAAAACAAAAACAAAAAAATGAAATTTAGACATGAAACCTGCTTTTGAGGGAAATAATAGTGATTTGGGGAATAAAACTGGTACATGAAGATAGTTTATATAAAGGCCCAACTAAGTCATGTAGTGTTTTATGAAGTCTACTATTTAAGCACTTGTTAAATATTATATCCTTTACATAATTACTCAATATTAATTTAGAGGAGATGCTGACCACTGTGTCAGGGGAGGAATCTGGGCCAAAGAAGAGAGGACAGCTGGTGTTATATCCAGTCCAACTACCCAAAACAGACTATTTTAAAAAAGAAAGAGACTGAGATACCTTTATTTGTCAAGGTCAAGTGCTATCCATTATGAGTTGTTATAGGGGCTTGATAATAAGTTGACTTCAATTAGAGAATGTAATGTTTTCTCATACCCCAATTTCTGATTATATATACATATATATACATATATTTATGTGTGCTTGTATATACATATATAATTATACTTTCTTATATATAATTTTTTTTAAAGATTTTATTTATTTGTCAGAGAGAGAGCGAGCACAAGCAGGGGGAGCGGCAGGCAGAGGGAGAAGCAGACTCCCAGCTGAGCAGGGAGCCCGATGCGGGACTCGATCCCAGGACCCTGGGATCATGACCTGAGCCGAAGGCAGATGCTTAACCGAGTGAGCCACTCAGGCATCCCTACTTTCTTATATATAATTATGCAAATATTGTAATATAAAAATAAATATGTAATGTATAACACATATATGGAAAAGAATATAGAAAAAAAAACATATCTGCAGAGTTTTATTACCACAAAGAGAACACCTCTATAATCATCATATAGTTCCAGAAATGGGATATGGCTTGCACTCACTCTCCTCCTATTCACTATTTCTTTCCTCCGAACAGACATAATGATAATATCAATTTCTAGTATTACCCTTTAGTTTTGCTTTTATTACCCTATTACCCATTACTCTTTGAATTTCATATAAACGGAAACATATAGCAAATATTACCAATATATGGTTATCTTGATCAATATTAGGTTAGTGATATTCTAATATATCATTCGCTTTAGCTGTAGTCTTTTACATTTTAATGCCACATAATATTCTAGTGTATAAATAATAAATATACTGTCCATTAAACATCCATTCTCCTGCTGTTGGGTTTTTCTGAGTTTTTGGCTATTGTGAAACACTGCTATGAATAATTTCACATGTGTCTTTTGGTGCACATATGTATGACTGTTTTTAAAATATGTAATACTAATCGAAATTCCTGTCGTAAGGTATGTTTCTTTTACCAGTTGATGGGTTTGTCCTTATTTCCAATGATGAATTTATTGTACCAAGATTTAGTTTGTCTGATACTGATAGAACTTAAAAACTTTCTTTTTGTTAGTGTTTGTATTCTATATATTTTCCAAATTTTTAACTTCAACTGTGTTGTACTCTTACATTTTAGAATGTTTTCTGTAGGCAGTGTATTATCTTTTTGTCCTTTATATTTCCTTTAATTAGATCTCTTAGTCCAGTTATAAATACTATAACTATTGGTATAGTTATAGTATAATCTCATCTTTCTATTTGCTTTCTATTTATCTCCCCTCTCTCTTTTTTTATTCCCAGCTTCTGCTTCTTTTGGGTACATATTATTTGGTTCCATTTTTTCCTCTGTTGGATGAAATTCATTTACTTATTATATATATTCTTTTCTGTGAATATAATTTTCTTGACTTAGTCTAATATTACCTAGTGCTTTTACCTTAAAGAACACTAAGGGATTTAAAACATTATTAATTTTTACTACTATGTTTCCAGGTGAATGCAATTTTGTGTATTTTAATTCTCTTTCTTTTGATATGTGTATGCATACATACACACATATCCTAAGACATTATGATTTGATATAGTTATTATTATTTGATATAGTCAATGTTTATTTAGATTCACCTTGATGCTGACCACCTTTATTGCTCTTCATTCCTTTCTGCACCTCTAATCTTGCATCTGAAAGTCTTTCCTTCTGCTTGAAAAATGCTCCTTATAATTCATCTTGTCTGTTGGAGAAAAGTCTCTTAATTTTTATTTATATGAAGGTAATTTTATTTCACATGAATTCTTGAAGATGTTTACCATTTTGTTTTTCTGGGTATAGCATTCTAGATTTGTATGTACTTTGTTTTAGCACTATAAAGATAATATTGCATGGTTTTTTAAATTACTTCAGTTAAGGATTCAGCTCTCAGTCTAAATGTTGCTTCTTTAAAAATATTTTATGTGTTTTTAGCTTCTTTTACATACTATTATTGTTTCAAGTTTTTAGGGTTATCGGTAAAATGTAGTTTGGTAATAATTTCCTTGGATCTCATATTCCTTCTTAAATTTTATATGTTTTATCATTGGATAAATTTCATCCAATATCTATTCACATATTGCTGCTACTTCTTTCCCTCTCTTTTGAGACTCCAAATATAAATATATTCATCTAATTCACTGTATTTTTCATGTATCCTACCCAACTGTTGTTTTTTTCATTCATTTTCTTCCATGATTCATTAAGATGTTTTCTTCTGACCCATTTTCAATGTCACTGAGTCTCTCTTCAACTACATCTAAGCTGGTAAATCCTATCATTAAATTATCAATTTCAGTTTTAAAATCTTTCAGTTGCAGAATTTCTACCCTATAGATTTTCAGTCTTTTATTTATTTGAATATAGTGAGCAAAATTACTTTGAAGCTTAGTCTGGCAACTCCAATATCTAGAGTTCCATTGAATTGGCTTCTATTATACTTTGTTTCTGTTAGATTGAATTCATATATTCTTGTCACCATGTGTTCCTGATTATTTTTGATTAGGGATATTTGTAATTTTTTGATATGATTTGAAGTTGGGCTGTAGTCCTTGAAAGTGCCAGTTTATATTCAGTACACATTTTCTCCTAGTATATATCTCTTTCAAATTTCAACCAAAAATATACAGAAGTATATCAGAGATCTGCCCCCTTAGCTGGTCCTCAAGTCCAATTTTTATCCACCCAATTCTGTAAGGCTGTCAAAAATATGACTCAAATTGTCTTCCTCTTAGAAGTCTTTAACAGTGCTGATAGATAACTCCAGGAGCAAAATGTCTAAAATGCTAGGCTCACCTTCCAGAGCCTCATTTCCTTCTTTTTTTCATAATCACACTGAATAGGTGATTCTTCACTGCCTTAGTAGCTCTTCAAAGACTCTCCAATAAATTATCTCTCTCTCTCTCTATCATCTATCTATCTACCTATCTACTTATCTATCTATCATCTATCTAATCTATCTATCTATATCATCTATCTATCTAGTCTCTATCATCTATTTATCCCAGTTTCTCTAGTTATCCTTAGTAGAAGGGTTGGTTTAAATTAACAAAGTTTACTTTATCAGAAATGGGCTCTTAATTGCCAAAATACCTTTCTTTACTATTTTTCTTTGAAAGGTCAATTTAAAAATGTTCTGTTATGCTATCACACTATTTTGCTAAAAAATTATTTTTAAAAGAATGATTTTTGTTTAATTTTTTAATCCTAAAATAACCATGTAATTGTAATACAGCTTAAACTAACTTTGAAATAAGGTAAACTCAAATTATTTTTTGTTAAAAATTGATTATTTATTAATTACCAAGATATGTTTCCCCTTTTAAGAAGATTTATTTTAAGTGTCTTTGGATAGTGAGGAACTTCTATAATTTGAAGCCAACACTATATTTTTAGACATAACATTTGCAGAGGACTTGTTTAAATATTACTTTGAAGATTTGTTTAAATAGCACGAAATTAAAAATTATAAGTTTACTAAATATTACTGAATTACTAAAACATCTTCCTAAAACCCCCTCGTGTTAGGCAGAATAATGATCAAATGTGTCATGCCTTAAATCTTTGAAACCTGTAAATAAGTTACCTTACATGGCAAAAGGGACCTTGCAAATACGAATAAGGGTATTTGACCTTGAAGAGATTGATCTGGATTATCTGGGAGGCTCCAAATTAATTATATGAGTCCCCGGAAGTAGAGCATCTTTCCCAGCTGCAGTTAGAGAGATGCAATGTACTTCTGTTGCTGTCTTTGAAGGCAGAAGGAGGCCACGGGCCACAGAATGCAGGAATGCAGCTGGCTTCTAGACATTGGAAAAGGCAAGAGCGAATTTTCTTCTAGAGCCTCCAGCAGGGAAAGCAGCCCTGCCAAACACCTTGAGTTTTAGCCCAGTGAAACCTATGTCTGACTTCTGACCTGCAGAATGAAAATATGATAATTTGTGTTGTTTCAAGTCACTAAGTTTCTGGTAGTTTGTTATGCTAGCAGTAGACACTAAGACAACCTCCAAAGGAGTTCAATGTTTCTACTTTTCTTTCATGCAATTATTTCTTTATACTGCTCCAGTGGGATCTTTTTAAAAAGAAATAAGGCAGCTACCAATACTCTGCAATCATATAAAGTAAATGGATAATGTTATATTTAACTGCATTTTATGGGAAATTGAGGCTAGAAGTTTAAGTGAGTTGTCTAAGATAATAGAGCTAGCAATTTTTGGTGCTGAGATTCAGCATCATGCAATCTGGCTCCAAAAACCCATGCTCTTAACAACTAGCCCATACTACCTTCCTTCATTTTAAATTCTTGGTCAAAATCCTTTCGTGACTTCACATCTCACATAGAACTGAATGTGATCTGTTAACCATGGGTACATTATCTGTTATCTGCCTATCTCATGTTTCTCCCCTTGATGTCTTCTTTCAACTATAATGGCCTAACCTAGCTCCCACTTTAGGGCTTTTGCATTCACTATTCCAGAGGCCTGGAAGGCTCTTTCTTCAGATCTTTGCAAGCTGAATCCTTCTTTTTTTTTTTTTATTTAAAGATTTTATTTATTTATTTGACAGAGAGAGACACAGCGAGAGAGGCAATACAAGCAGGGGGAATGGGAGAGGGAGAAGCAGGCTTCCAGCAGAGCAGGGAGCCTGATGCGGCGCTCGATCCCAGGATCCTGGGATCATGACCTGAGCCGAAGGCAGACACTTAACAACTGAGCCACCCAGGCACCCCAAGCTGAATCCTTCTTATCCTTTAGCTTTCTGGCTCAAATGGACCATGCTCAAGGAGGCTTCCTATGGCCCATCAATCTAATAGTCACTTGGCTATACTTATTATCCAGTTTAATTTTCTTCTTAGAATTTTTCTGTACTAACATTGCCTTTTAAATTTATTTTTCAGTTTATGTATTTTCTCTCTTCTCACTAGAAAAAAATCTCCACAAAACCTGAGATCATGTATCTCTTGCTTCTGTATTCCACTAAAGTAGAATATTTCCTGGCACACAGAGCGCACATAAATATTTTTTTTGAATGAATAAGTGATCTCATGCACACTCATAAGCATTTCAGTGCACTTTCTTCAGTACTTGAGGAAGAGATGGTGCTCTGGGAATTACACAAACCAGATTTTTCATTTGCACTAATGTCAATCAATAATTGCAGAAATTGCATATTATTATAAGGCTCTTCAAATATATTTACAGTATTTTGAATAGCTACTGTTGCTATTTAAGGTGGGTAGATTGGAAGGCAGTTATATTTTCTTTCTTAAGGAAGGTGATGAATAGGACTAAATTATCCTATAAAAAACCAGGCTGAAGCTACCTGAAGGGAAGACAGAGATAGAGGGAGAGAAATAGGGAAAGAATGATGATTTAACAGCAGCTGCCAGACCACAGGGGAGAAATCTCTCAAGAAAGTTTCATTGAGGTATGTGGAATTTCATTCTTTTTCTTTGTCCCCCCCCCCCAAATTCAGTAAAAACCTGTTTATTTCAAAATATTTTAAGAGTTATGATTTGTTTTTGATGTATTTGTTTTTAATTTTTTTTCTATTTTAATTGTTATTGTTCTAACATTTGAACTGGACTGCATAAGAGTCAAATGCTAGATTAGAGTAAGGCTGTCCATATAACCTCCATTAAACTTATGTATATTTCTGCACAGTTTATCATGTGTGTTATTAATAAAAAAAAAAGATTCTTTAGAGAGTCTATTTCAGTAACTAAAGAATGTTAGAAGAACGTAAGTGTAAATCTTCCAAACGCAGTGTATTCTCATGTGCTTTGGTTAACCAATGTTCCAGTTATTTTATCAATCGTACGCATAATATAGAGACATCTCACTTCATTTCCAAGAAAAAATCCAAAGATCAGAATAAATTAGAAACTCTAAAACCATATTACTGAGCCTGTGGGAGATAGAGACCTCAGGAACAAACTACAAAGGTCTAATTATAGCTGTCATTTACAGGCCAGAAATAGTAGATGTAAGAATTGGTATAGGGCGTCTCTAGTAATTAAACAAATTTATATTATGTAGAACAGAAACTTATATATACAAATTTATCTTACATATACACATATACAAATTAACATTATATAGACATAAAGAGTCTTTGTCATTAAGTTTTAATTACCATTATCTGACCTACTATCTGTCTGCCTGGGCCAATCATTTATTTTAATGAGATAAGAATTGAGACACAGCCAAGTCAACAGTCCATGTTCTTTTTTTTTTTTTTTTTAAGATTTTATTTATTTATTTGACAGAGAGAGAGCACAAGCTAGGGGGCGGGGGGCGGGAGAGGGAGAAGCAGGCTCCTTGCTGAATAGGGAGCCTGATGCAACATGGGGCTCGATCGAGGACCCTGGGATCATGACCTGAGCTGAAGGCAGAGGCTTAACCAACTGAGCCACCCAGGTGCCCCAAAAGTCCATGTTCTACATGACTTATAGGGTTGATGTGAAAATTAAATAAAATAATAGATATGACAGTGCTTAATAAACTGTAAAGGACTGTGTGATTCTAAGTTTTTTTGTGGCATACCAATTAATAAATAGGGAACTCCATATAATAGAATATTAGGTAAAAGAATGTATTACGTTCATTAAGTATAAAATAATAGCTACCATTTGTTGAATGCCTATTATGTGTCCAGCACTATACTAAATGTTTTATAGATGAGTTCATTTGATTCTCCCCTTAAATACAGGGTAACAGACTGATATGCAAACAGATGAAGCCTACCTGAGGACACATTGTGATCATAAATCATCCTATAAATTGGTTTAATTTTCATGAAAAAAAGAGAAAAATTTAAAAAATCCCATCCAATTCTATCAAATTAGGATGGCATTGTTATTAAATTATACTTCTCAAAGTTTCAGAGGTTTTGAAGTATTCCCCTGAATCAACTTAGACAATCACTTTAGATGAGCCACATATATTCAAACAAATATTTTTTTAACACTTGCTGTATGTCAGATACTGGGCCGTGTTGGTTATTAGGATAAGCACAAGTTCTGTCCTCAGGAGGCTATTTAGCAGGCATTGAGTACAAATTAAAATAACAATGATGGAAATCTATAAAACATTTTTATGTTAGGGAAGTTTTATGATTGGAGAGATGGAAAATGCTAAGGGAGCAGAAGTAGAAGGATCTAACATATTCTCAAGAAATGCCTCTCTAAAAAAAAAAGGACTAAGCTAAATCAGCTATAAAGGCAGAGGTGGGTGATGTGCATTCCTAGCAGAAGTAATGTATGGAAAATCGGACTGGTGAGAGTATGGGACATTTGAGAAGCTTGGAATAGTCAGGCATTGCCAGAGGATGGGGAGTGAGGAGGGATGAATGACTTTAGGTTGTTAAAGAGACATACAGAGGAAAGATCATTAGTGCCTTATTGGTCTAATAAATTAGTATTTATTATAAAGGCAACAGGAGTCTATTGAAAGTTTTTAAGTAGAGGAGAGAGATGGTACCATAAGTGATTTATAAAGATTGCACAGCTGGTTGAAAATAAATGAGAAGAGAAATGTACTGGATATAGCAAAACCCTATAAAGCTGGCATAAAGGGGACACATGTTAGTGATGGGTGAGGGTATTGGAATGGGAAACGGAGTAGACTGACCTGAGAGCTATTTAAGAATGATAGGATGAGGTGATTTATTGGTGCTGCAGAGACTGTCCCTCTTGAATTCACTTTTTAGGGAGCACTGCCGCTAAAAACACCCAGGTGCTCCAGCTGGGAAGAGCTCCCTTGTCCAGGGTTGCACCTCTTCCTAGGGTGGCCCTCATTCAATGACAAATCAGTCTGGATATATAAATGTTCATTCAAGAATAACCATAGTATATCGGCAGAGACGTCCACTGAGACTACATCAACCCAGCTTTTCCCTCTTTCCTTCCACAGCTATTGATCCCAAGAGCACTTCCTACTAAACTTGTGAACACTGATTACTGCCTCAGAGTTTGCTTCCCAGGGAACCCAGTCCTGTGGTGGTTGGCTAAGTAGTTGGTGTATAATGAAGAATGATAATTCATAGACTACTAGGTTTCTGTCTTGAAAACTGGGAAATAGAGATAGGGAATCCCAGAAGAATAGCATATTTTATGTGGTAAGAACTTGAATGTGACATGTAAGTGAAGCTATTCAGGTAACTCTTAACTCCTCAGATCTGCATCCCAAAAGATGAGCCATAGAGGTTGAGAAAAAAAGAGGTAGGTAAGGGAATTAAAGAATTGACTAGAAAGTTTAAAATCATGACTGGGTAGGTGGGAAAATAAATTGACTAGAGTATGGAGATATAAGCTCTAAACTCTTCTGTGAGTAACCATAATTTGGCACATGTTTTGCATGAATTCTTGTAAAAATGGAAGGAGTTAAGAAACAATATCATGGCATGCTACTTTTTAACATGAGACCTAAAGTTCAATTTGTTGGTGAGGATATTTTCTTACACTCTCTGCCTGTCTTGGGAGCAGTTGAAAATGTTTCTGCAGAGCTCAAATTTAACCAGCTAAGAGAGACTATGAAAGTATTTCAGCTCATTTGATAGAAATCTTCTAACAAAAAGAATGCATCTTAAAATAAATGTCTCTGGATGGAAAAAGCATTATAGTACAGTGGAAGTTTAATCCTGTCTTTTAAGGTCAAGAACATATTTTGGCTTTTGTGTGATCCTCAATTCAAAACATCTGTCCTTATTAATGATGTGGTAAAAAGGATCATGTAAGATTTGGTACCAAAGGATTGGCTATCCTAAAAGCCCACAAAGAATACACTCTTTAGGTGCTTCTTTGGATCTGCTTTGCAGAGAAATAAATTCATCTTTGCTGTGCTGAAAATTGCCTGTCAGAAAAACTGTTGCTGAATAGAAAACTGTCACTTATGAATTATTTTTTATTGACCAGAAACTAGATCATAGACCCTATTTTCTAACCCAGGGAAAACCAAGTAAGACTTGTGACTGAGAACTCTTGAGTGAACAGAATGTAGATTTTCCAGTTTATTTGAAAAGATATTAGATACACAGAAGATAGAGATTATAATTATGGGTCAAACAGAAGCTCAGAATCAACCACATGGCATTTATTAATACAAAAAAATATTTATCTGCCTACCACGGAAAAAAATTGACAAAAACTGTATTCTTACAGTTTTGGAAAATAGAGTCTCTGTGCTGGATTATTTTTAGTTTGCCCCTCTAGAACCTCTGCTCCCCTTTCTTGACCTGCACTTTGCCCAGGAGAATAACCTTAGAAGCTGCATCAGCTGGCTCCTTGTCTTCTAGTATTCAGTTGGTTTTGACCATAGAAGGCACTTCCAGGAGATTCTATGAGAGGGAAGTCAAGTCAGGGTTTTATTTTCCTGGTCAGTCTTCCTCAGAGGTTGTTATGGGCCATCTATGTGGCAGGTCTTGGCTTCTGTCAGGTGGCCTTTCTCTCTCTACTCAAAACTGTTCTTTACTTCACTCTTGCAGGACTTAGGGTGGTAGTGGTACTCTGCTATTACTATACCTAGGGTACTGAGCTTGCTTTTATGGTTTCCTTATACCAGACCCATAGCTTTGCCAACAATCTATTTTTGAAACCCCCTTCTGGTTACTCAATTTGAGTGTGCCATTTTTTCCCTGCAGAGACTCTAAACTGAATCCCTCAAGTAAAGGTTAATACATGATTAATTGTTCTTCAATCTTTCTCAAAATATTGACATCAGAAGCAGGATTTAATCAACTTTAAATGATACTTTTAAAGTCTTCTGCAACCCTGTAGTTAGGCTTCTAATTATATACATTCATTATAATTGAGAATTTATTTTTTAGTGCCTACTGTGTGCATGGAACTGGGCACAGAGATAAATCAAACACTAAACCAACTCTCAAGATGCTGGCCATGAGGGGGAGGAGCAAGATGGCGGAGGAGTAGGAGACCTAAATTTCATCTGGTCCCAGGAATTCAGCTGGATGGGGATCAAAGCATTCTGAACACCTACGAACTCAACAGGAGATCGAAGAAAAGAATAGCAGCAACTTTCTGAACAGAAAAGCAACCACTTTCTGGAAGGTAGGACATGCGGAGAAGTGAATCCGAGGTGATATTCGGGAAGATAGATGGCGGGGGAGGGGGCCTCTATCAGCTGATACCAGCAAGTGATAGAGCCAGGGAGCACAAAATCGGAAATTTTAGAAGTCGGCTCCGCTGAGGGACGTAGCTACAGTGGCTAAGCAGGGGGGGTGGGGAGGGTGGGGGGTGGAACCCTCGCTGGTACAGAGTGTTCTCAGGACCCTCAGAGTCACAGAAAGACCAGGGGTGCCTGAGTGCAGCAGAGCTCCCAGGTATCGGAGCGGGGAAGCCGCCTGCAGAGACGGAGCCAAGGCGCGGACTCTCAGCTCGGGGTTGCCATAAACTGTGATCTGCGGCACAGTTGGGCCACTGCTCCTCCAGCAGGGACCCAACAAGTGGCAGATCCGGGGAGACTCCCCTTCCTCCCCTGGGAGGAGCTGCGCAGGAGCGCACTGCAGGGATCTGCTGGGTTTGGAGACTCCACACGGGGTCGGGTGCCAGAGATAGAAATGCTCGGTCACAGGCCGGGTGAGCACGGAGTGCGGCCGGAGACTGGGGGAGACGGGAGTGACTGACTGCTCTTCTCTGGGGGAGCACTGAGGAGCGGGGCCCCAAGTTCTCGGCTCCTCCAGGGCGGAGATTGGGAGGCCGCCATTTTCACTCTCCTCCTCCAAAGCTGTGCGGAAAGCTTGCAGGGAACAAAAGCTCTGGAGAGCAAGCCCGAGCAGATTACTTAGCCCGGACTGGCAAGGGGGGGGCAATTCTGCCTCCGGCAAAGACATTTGGGAACCACGGCAACAGGCCCCTCCCCCAGAAGATCAGCAAGAACAGCCAGCCAAGACCAAGTTTACCGATCAATGAGAACGTCAGAACTCTAGAGCTAGGGGAATACTGCACATAGAATTCATAGCTTTTTTTCCATGATTCTTTAGTCTTTCAAAGTTAATTTTTTTTAACTTTCTTTTTTTTTCTTGAATTTTTCTTTTTGCCTTTTTCATCCAACATCTTATCAATCCCTTTTTTATTTTTTATTTCATTTTATTTTTTTTTTAAAGATTTTATTTATTTATTTGACAGAGAGAGAGAGACAACGAGAGAGGGAACACAAGCAGGGGGAGTGGGAGAGGGAGAAGCAGGCTCCCCACTGAGCAGGGAGCCCGATGTGGGGCTCGATCCCAGGACCCTGGGATCATGACCTGAGCCAAAGGCAGACGCTTAACCAACTGAGCCACCCAAGCGCCCCATCAATCCCTTTTTTAAAAAAATCTTTTTTATTTTTCATTTTTAGAGTCATATTCTATCTCTTCAGAGTAGTTAACCTTATTTTTGGTATATATATATATATATATATATATATATATATATATATATATATATGCTGTTCTCTCTTTAAAATATTGGGATACAGTTTCTTCTAACAGACCAAAATATACCCTAAATCTCTAGTGTATGGCTTTGTTCTAGTCTCCTGCCTGATCACATTCTCTCCCCCCCTTTTTTTTTTGAATCCTCTTCTTTCCTTTTTCAACCAACTTCTTATCAATTCCTTTTATAAAATCTTTTATAATTTTCATCTTTACAGTCATATTCCATCCCTGCATTGTATTTACCCTTATTTTTGTACATATATAAGTTTATCTTTCTTTAAAATTTTAGGAGGCACTTTCTTCTAACAGACCAAAATATGCCCAAAATCTGCTGTGTGGCACTGATCTATGCACCAGCCTGATCATATGTGATCATATTCTGTTTTGTTTTTGTTTGTTTGTTTTAATCTTTTCCTTTCTCTTCCTTTTTCCTTTTTTCTTTCTTTCCCTTTCTTTTCCCCTGGTTTCAGGTCTCTTCTGATTTGTTTAGTGTATATTTTTCTGGGGTCGTTGTTACCCTGTTAGCATTTGGTTCTGTCATTCATCTATTCTCCTCTGGACAAAATGACAAGACAGAAAAAATCACCTCAAAAAAAAAAAAAAAAGAACAAGAGGCAGTACCAACTGCCAGGGACCTAATCAATACGGACATTAGTAAGATGTCGGAACTAGAGTTCAGAATGACGATTTTAAAGATACTAGCTGGGCTTGAAAAAAGCATGGAAGATATTAGAGAAACACTCTCTGGAGAAATAAAAGAACTAAAATAACCAAGTTGAAATCAAAACGGCTATTAATGAGGTGCAATCAAAAAAGGAGGCTCTAACTGCTAGGATAAATGAGGCAGAAGAGAGAATTAGTGATACAGAAGACCAAATGATGGAAAATAAAGAAGCTGGGAAAAAGAGATAAACAACTACTGGATCACGAGGGCAGAATTTGAGAGATAAGTGATACCATAAGATGAAACAATATTAGAATAATTGGGATCCCAGAAGAAGAAGAAAGAGAGAGAGGGGCAGAAGGTATAATGGAGCAAATTATAGCAGAGAATTCCCTAATTTGGTGAAGGAAACAGGCATCAAAATCCAGGAGGCACAGAGAACCCCCTTCAAAATCAATAAAAATAGGTCAACACCCCGACATCTAATAGTAAAACTTATGAGTCTCAGAGAAAAAGAGAAAATCCTGAAAGCAGCTCGGGACAAGAGGTCTGTAACCTACAATGGTAGGAACATTAGATTGGCAACAGGCTATCCACAGAGACCTGGCAGGTCAGAAAGGACTGGCATGATATATTCAGAGCACTAAATGAGAAAAATATGCAGCCAAGAATACTATACCCAGCTAGGCTGTCATTGAAAATAGAAGGAGAGATAAAAAGCTTCCAGGACAAACAAAAACTAAAGGAATTTGCAAACACAAAACCAGCCCTACAAGAAATCTTGAAAGGGATCCTCTAGGCAAAGAAAGAGCCTATAAGCAACATAGACCAGAAAGGAACACAGACAATATACAGTAACAGTCACCTTACAGGCAATACAATGGCACTAAATTCCTATCTTTCAATAGTTACCCTGAATGTAAATGGGCTAAATGCCCCAATCAAAAGACATAGGCTATCAGATTGGATAAAAAAACAAGACCCATCGATATGCTGTCTGCAAGAGACTCAGTTTAGACCCAAAGACAGCCCCAAGTTGAAAGTGAGGGGGTGGAAAACCATTTACCATGCTAATGGACACCAAAAGAAAGCTGGGGTGGCAATCCTTATATCAGACAAATTAGATTTTAAACCAAACACTGTAATAAGAGATGAAGAAGGACACTATATCCTACTTAAAGGGTGTATCCAACAAGAAGATCTAACAATTGTAAATATCTATGCTCCTAACATGGGAGCAGCCAATTATATAAGCCAATTAATTACAAAAGCAAAGAAACACATCGACAACAATACAATAATAGTGGGGGACTTTAACAACCCTCTCACTGAAATGGACAGATCATCTAAGCAAAGATCAACAAGGAAATAAAGACTTTAAATGACTCACTGGACCAAATGGCCTTCACAGATATATTCAGCACATTCCATCCTAAAGCAACAGAATACATATTCTTCTCTAGTGCCCATGGAACATTCTCCAGAATAGATCACATCCTAGGTCACAAATCAGGTCTCAACTGGTACCAAAACATTGGGATCATTCCCTGCATATTTTCAGACCACAATGCTTTGAAACTAGAACTCAATCACAAGAGGAAAGTCAGAAAGAACTCAAATACATGGTGGCTAAAGAGCATCCTACTAAAGAACTAATGGGTCAATCAGGAAATTCAAGAAGAATTAAAAAAATTCATGGAAACTAATGAAAATGAAAACACAACTGTTCAAAATCTTTGGGATGCAGCAAAGGCAGTCCTAAGAGGAAAGTATATAGCAACACAAGCCTTTCTCAAGAAACAAGAAAGGTCTCAAATACACAACCTAACCCTACACCTGAAGGAGCTGGAGAAAGAACAGCAAATAAAGCCTAAATCCAGCAGGAGAAGAGAAATAATAAAGATCAGAGCAAAAATCAATGAAATAGAAACCAAAAGAACAGTAGAACAGATCAACAAAACTAGGAGGTTGTTCTTTGAAAGAATTAACAAGATTGATAAACCCCTGGCCAGCTTTGCGAAGTGGCAGTATCGTAGCAATGAGGTTTATCCGAGGTGCGATTATGGCTAATTGAAAACTTTCCCCTATAAACCCCTGGCCAGACTTATCAAAAAGAAAAGAGAAAGGACCCAAATAAATAAAATCATGAATGAAAGAGGAGAGATCACAACCAACACCAAAGAAATATAAACAATTATAAGAACATATTATGAGCAACTATATGGCAGCAAATTAGATAATCTGGAAGAAATGGCATTCCTAGAGATGTATAAACTACCAAAACTGAACCAGGAACAAATAGAAAACCTGAACAGACCTATATCCACTAAGGGAATTGAAGCAATAATCAAAAATCTCACAACCAACAAAAGCCCAGGGCCAGATGGTTTCCCAGGGGAATTCTACCAAATATTTAAAGAAGAATTAATACCTATTCTTCTGAAACTGTTCCAAAAAATAGAAATGGAAGGAAAACTTCCAAACTCATTTTATGAGGCCACCATTACCTTGATCCCCAAACCAGACAAAGACCCCATCAAAAAGGAGAATTATAGACCAATATCCTTGATGAACATGGATGCCAAAATTCTCACCAAAATACTAGCCAATAGGATCCAACAGTACATTAAAAGGATTATTCACCACGACCAAGTGGGATTTATCCCTGGGCTGCGAGGTTGGTTCAACATCTGCAAATCAATCAATGTGATACAATACATTAATGAAAGAACAAGAACCATACGATCCTTTCAATAGACGCAGAAAAAGCATTTGACAGAGTACAGCATCCTTTCTTGATCAAAACTCTTCAGAGTATAGGGATAGAGGGTACATACCTCAATATCATAAAAGCCATCTATGAAAAACCCACAGCAAATATCATTCTCAATGGGGAAAAACTAAGAGCTTTCTCCCTAAGGTCAGGAATGTGGCGGGGATGTCCACTATCACCACTGCTATTCAACATAGTATTAGAAGTCCTAGCCACAGCAATCAGACAACAAAAAGAAATAAAAGGCATCCAAATCGGCAAAGAAGAAGTCAAACTCTCACTCTTTGTAGATGATGTGATACCTTATGTGGAAAACCCAAAGACTCCACCCCAAAACTCCTAGAACTCATACAGGAATTCAGTAAAGTGGCGGGATATAAAATCAATGCACAGAAATCAGTGGCATTCCTATACACCAACAACAAGACAGAAGAAAGAGAAATTAAGGAGTCAATCCCATTTACAATTGCATCCAAAACCATAAGATACCTAGGAATAAATCTAACCAGAGAGGCAAAGATTCTGTACTCAGAAAACTATAAAATACTCATGAAAGAAATTGAGGAAGTCACAAAGAAATGGAAAAATGTTCTATGCTCATCAATTGGAAGACAAATATTGTGAAGATTTCAATGCTACCTAGAGCAATCTACATATTCAATGCAATCCCCATCAAAATACCATCCACTTTTTTCAAAGAAATGGAACAAATAATCCTAAAATTTGTATGGAACCAGAAAAGACCCCAAATAGCCAGAGGAATGTTGAAAAAGAAAAGCAAAGCTGGTGGCATCACAATTCCAGACTTCAAACTCTATTACAAAGCTGTCATCATCAAGGCAGGATGGTACTGGCACAAAAACAGACACATAGATCAATGGAACAGACTAGAGAGCCTAGAAATGGACCCTCAACTCTCTGGTCAACTAATCTTCGACAAAGCAGGAAAAAGTGTCCAATGGCAAAAAGACAGTCTCTTCAACAAATGGTGTTGGGAAAATTGGACAGCCACATGCGGAATGAAACTGGACCATTTCCTTACACCACACACAAAAATAGACTCCAAATGGTTAAAAGACCTAAATGTGAGACAGGAGTCCATCAAAATCTTAAAGGAGAACACAGGCAGCAACCCCTTCAACCTCAGCCGCAGCAACTTCTTCCTAGAAACAGTGCCAAAGGCAAGGGAAGCAAGGGCAAAAATGAACTATTGGGACTTCATCAAGATAAAAAGCTTTTCACAGCAAAAGAAACAGTCAACAAAACCAAAAGACAACCGACAGAACGGGAGAAGATATTTGCAAATAACATATTAGATAAAAGGCTAGTATCCAAAATCTATAAAGAACTTATCAAACTCAACACCCCCCAAAAAAAGATCCAATCAAGAAATGGGCAGAAGACATGAACAGACATTTTTCTAAAGAAGACATTCAAATGGCCAACAGGTACATGAAAAAGTGCTCAATATCACTCGGCATCAGGGAAAACGAAATCAAAACCTCAATGAGATACCACCTCACACCAGTCAGAATGGCTAAAATTAACAAGTCAGTAAACGACAGATGTTGGCAGGGATGTGGAGAAAGGGGAACCCTGCTACACTGTTGGTGGGAATGCAAGCTGGTGCAGCCACTCTGGAAAACAGTATGAAGGTTCCTCAAAAAGTTGAAAATAGAGCTCCCATATGACCCAGCAATTGCACTACTGGGTATTTACCCCAAAGATACAAATGTAGGGATCCGAAGGGGCACGTGCACCCCGATGTTTATAGCAGCATTGTCTACAATAGCCAAACTGTGGAAAGAGCCAAGATGTCCATTGACAGATGAATGGATAAAGGAGAAGTGGTATATATATACAATGGAATATTATAGAGCCATCAAAAGGAATGAAATCTTGCCATTTGCAACGACGTGGATGGAACTGGAGGGTATTATGCTGAGTGAAATAAGTCAATCAGAGAAAGACATGTATCATATGATCTCACTGATATGAGGAATTCTTAATCTCAGGAAACAAACTGAGGGTTGCTGGAGTGGTGGGGGGTGGGAGGGTTGCGGTGGCTGGGTGATAGACATTGGGGAGGGTATATGCTATGGTGAGTGCTGTGAATTGTGTAAGACTGATGAATCACAGACCTGTACCTCTGAAACAAATAATACATTATATGTTAAAAAAAAAAAAAAGAAGATAACAGGAAGGGAAAAATGAAGGGGGGGGAATCCGAGGGGGAGATGAACCATGAGAGACTATGAACTCTGAGAAACAAACTGAGGGTTCTAGAGGGGAGGGCGGTGGGGGGATGGGTTAGCCCAGTGATGGGTATTAAAGAGGGCACGTATTGAATGGAGCACTGGGTGTTATACGCAAACAATGAATCATGGAACACTACATCAAAACTAATGATGTATGGTGATTAACATAACATAATAATAAAAAAAAAAAGTAGCTGGCCATGAGAAGGAAACATAGAGCATATTAGAAACGTGGATAACAGGCTTTGGAAATTTAGCGCATGTTCCATATTTCTGATTTCTAATTTTATATTTGATTTTATTTTCAGCATTTCTTTTGAATTCCTTTATCTAGTCTACATTTGGTTTGTTTTATGTACTTTTGTTTTCATAGTCTAGTAATTTAGGGAGATATGTTATGATTGCACTCATTTCTTTACCTAATAATGTTTCCTATTTTATAAGCTTTGCAGATTATCTATTGTCTCCCTGCTTTAAAGAATAAGAAATTTGTGTACATATGTCTTCCTACTTCCTTCACTGGCTTCCATCGTTTCAATTTTTACTGTCTGGTATTTTTACAGCGTAAAGTTTACAACTTTACATTCTCCTCAATAACCATAATTTTCAAAGCGGTTTAATGTTATTTATATTTAAAATGATTTAGTGTTCACAGAATTTTCTTTTATAGCATAACTTCTGCCATTTAGAGTTATTTTTGGTCATTGTTTATTTTGGTGGGTTTTGATATTAATAACTTTTACATGTTCTTTTTATAGTCTAAAGATATTTTTTGGCATTAGATGTTGCAAATATCTCCTTGCTGTCTTTTACCTTTCTGTTAAAGATTTGTGTATCATAAACACAAATTCTGAATTTTAATGTAATCAACTTTATCAAATGTTTATCTTATGATTTATACTTTAAAAATTAAAATACTTAATTTTTAAAAACTCACCTGGAGTTCTAGAGCCTTTTTTACCAGTATCCATGACCCCATCTACTAAGGAGGGCATGTTTTCCTTTCTGCTTTGTGTTAACAACTAATCTTTATTGAGTACTTACCCAATGCCCACCCGTGTTGTGAATGCTTTACTCAACTAATCTTTACAACAACCCTATTAAGGAGGTACTTTTTTTGGTTTAAAAAATATATTTTTCAAATTTCAGTTTTATTGAGGTATAATTAACATGTACAGTTGTAAGATTTTTAAAATGTTCACTGTGGTGATCTGATATACACATACACTGTAAAAGGATTCCTCCCATCTTTACCACACACATCCACCGCCTTGCATAAGTTACCTTAGGAGCATTATGCTAAGTGAAATAAGTCAGATAAAGAAAGACAAATACTGCATGATATCACTTATCTGTGGAATCTAAAATTAAAAAAAAAACGGTAAACAGAGAATAGAAACGTGGTTGTCAGGGGTTTGGGGGATGGGGGGAATGAGGGAGAGTTTGGTAAAAGGGTATAAACTTTCAGCTATAAGATGAATAAAGTCTGAGGATCTAATGTGTAACGTGGTGTCTATAATTGATAACACTGTATTATATAATTGAAATTTGCTAAGAGAGAACTTAAATGTTCTCACTAAAATAAATGAATAGATAAATAAATAAATGCCCTATTTTTATTTCCTGTTTTACAAAAGAAGAAACTGAGGCACAGAGAGATGAATAATTAGGCCAAGGTCACATAACCATTAAGTACCAGAACCATGTTTCTGGTGTAGGCAGTGAGGCTCTATTGTCCATGCTTTTAGCCCCTGCATTCTACTCATCTTTACTCCATGTGTGCATGAGTATTACTCTAAGTTCTCTGTTTTTTTTTGTGGTTTTTTCTTTTTTTTTTTTTTTGGTGTAGTTATTTGTTCCTGAACTGGTCCCACAGTATTTTTTTTTATTACTGTGGCTTACAATGTACCTTATTATCTGGCAGGTTGAATCTTTGTTCTTCTCTTTCCAAACTGAAATAACCATCTGTGGACTTTATTCTTCAAGATAAATTTTTAAGTAGTTTTCTGTAGTTCCTCAAAAAAAAAAAAAAAAAAATACAAAAAACAAACCCCAACAACAAACAATCTTTTTTGAATTTTGATCCAAATTTGTGTTGAATTTATAATCTGAGGAAGCATTGACATCTTTGTAATGTTAAAAATTCCATCCATGAACATGAAATTAATCTCTGAATTTAGCTCATGTTTTATATCCTTTATATCCTTTAATATAACTAAAATGTTTTCTCCATTAATTTCTTGTGCAAGGTAAATTCTTTGTTAAGTGAATGCCTATCTTTTTTTTTTTTTTTTAAGATTTTATTTATTTATTTGACAGAGAGAGAGGCAGGGAGAGAGGGAACACAAGCAAGGGGAACAGCAGAGGGAGAAGCAGGCCTCCCGCGGAGCAGGGAGCCCGATGCGGAGCTGGATCCCAGGACCATGGGATCATGACCTGAGCTGAAGGCAGACGCTTAACGACTGAGCCACCCAGGTGCCACCAAGTGAATGCCTATGTTTTTTATCTCCTTTTATACTGTGAATTGCATCTAATATATACTCCAGTTAGATATTACCAATATAAATAAATGCACATATTTTGTAAATTCATCCTGTATTTAGAATCCCAGGTGACTCTCTAATTTTTTTTCATTATACTGAGTTTTCTATATAGTTAATTCTATCATCTGTACATAATGACAGCTTTGTCTCTCTTCTTATCCTTAAATCACCAATTGATTTTTTTCAATCATAGGCCTGTGTAACCAGGCCTTTTTGTTTTATTTCTGATCTTAAAGATAGTATGTCTAACTAAAGATTTTTCATGAATCATGAGATTTCCCCTAAGTTTTTGATCAAATTAAGAGAGTTTGAGTCTATTCCTAGTTTTATGTTCTTTTTCTTTTCCTTTTTTTTTTTTTTTTTAAGATTTTATTTATTTACTTGACAGAGCGAGACAGCGAGAGAGGGAACACAAGCAGGGGGAGTGGGAGAGGGAGAAGCAGGCTTCCTGCCCGGCAGAGAGCCCGACACAGGGCTCGATCCCAGAACCCTGAGATCATGACCTGAGCCGAAGACAGATGCTCAATGATTGAGCCACCCAGGTGCCCCATGTTCTTTTTCTAAACATAAATACTTGTTAATATTTATCAAATGCTTTGTATCTACTGATTGTTTGATTTTTTTCCTTTACTTCACCGATGTGATAGATTATCTGAATTTCTGAGTTTAATCTACCGAACAAAATATATTATTTTTAAGACACTTTTGTGTTTGATTACAAGACATTTTATTTAGGACTTTTACAACTATATTCATATTTGAAATATAGCTATGATTTCTGTGCTATCCTTATTCTAGTTTGGGGCTTAGGTTCATATGACCTCATCAGCTTTCCCTCTATTTTATTTATCTACAACCATGTACTAAAGCAAGTTTGTGAGAATTAATTATATAATTGTTTTTGTTCGGGGAGTTTTTTAGAGGATGGGGAAGAGTTGTTCTTTGATTCCCACTTCAGTTTTTAAAAGTGATTATTGGGAAAAAAATGATTATTGGATATGTCAAATTTTATAATTTTGTGTCAATTTTTCCATTTTATAGCTTTCTACTTTGTCCATCTAGGTTTTTAAATTTTGTAAATTTTCATTAGAACCTATTTTATTATTGATATTTCATTACTATCTTACATAAAATAATAAAATTATGAGGAATATTTTGCTTTTATGTTTTCATTAACTATCAAATTATTTATGTTCATATGTACATTTATATTTGAGATTTACATTTATTTATAAAATCTTTTATGTTTTGTACATCTTTGTTATTTCCACGTTCATTTTTCTTTTTTCCTTCTTTATCATTTGGGATTTGCAAATTTTCTTACCTCCTTCTCTGTTTAATCTACAGTTTTAATGTCATAAAGGGAACCAGGTTTCCTTGTTAATTTTCCACATTGAGCAACATCTCTCTTAACATAGATATTTTTCATTCCATGTGTATATTTTTCTCTTCTTCAGGAACACCATTTATGGCTAGGTTGGATCTCTTTTGTTTGCTTTCCATAGCTGTTGTCTTTCAGCATTTTGGTCACCGTCTTGCCCATTTGTTTTTGCATGTCTATATCTGTCCTCTACCTCCTTGCTTCAGTTTTCACGGTATCAATCATATGCCTTGCAAATCTTAACATATTTTCAAATTTTAATAATGCTTTTCGCTGTGATTTTTAATGGTCTTCCTGATTTCTTCCGATTTACCTTTCATATTCCACTGTCTTAACTTTCTTCTTTCTCTTGTATTATTCTTTAAAGTTTCTTTACAAATTATTTATGTTCTCTTTTACTATAATGAACTCGGAAATTTATTTTAGAAAATTTCATTTTCCAGGAGCGTTCTTTATTTCAGGTTATTTACCTGTTTTATTACCTTTTATTTAAAATATAAATCCAGTAGTGCCTGGGTGGTTCAGTCGTTAAGCGTCTGCCTTCAGCTCAGGTCATGGTCCCAGGGTCCTGGGATTGAGCCCCACCACAGGCTCCCTGCTCAGCGGGAAGCCTGCTTCTCCCTCCCCCACTCTCCCTGCTTGTGTTCCCTCTCGCTATCTCTCTCTCTGTCAAATAAATAAAATCTTTGAAAAAAATAGAAAATATAAATCCCATGTTGTATACTTCTTGCTTATTGTGATGTCTCAAAGTTACCTTACCTTCCAGATTATTTGCTCAGTGGTGTAGCAAAGGGTGGAAGTGGGCATGATAGGCGGTGAAACTAGGGCACATTTTTAGAATACGTTTTCACATAATTTGTGGTGTATTCTGCTCTGGGTATGTTTAATCTGAGTCCTCTCTAGGTATGCAGATTGTTAGTAAGGGTCATTATTTTTCACAGTGAAGCCTCCTAGATCAGAGTTCTCTTGTTTATTTAAAGGTTATTTGCATCTTCTCAGTTATCGCAGCTCAGAGCAACATAGCTGAGTTAAGCTGAAGATGGTATGCTTACGTTGTCTGTCTTATGGCTTCACCTTCTCTAATTCTCTACTGAGTAGAAATAGTGAGTAGTAACCCATAGGAAATTTATTTTTTCTTCTGAGGCCGATTGATTTTTTTTTTCTTAATTATTCTAACAAAAGAATCTGGATTATGTTATTTAGGAACTTCTCACAAACTTTTAGTGAAATCTGTACATTGCTTAATTCTAAATGTAAGTATCTCTTCTGTTGTTCTCCTCTGATTTGGGTCAAATACCGAAACATTTTGCAAGGATTCTTCCTCATATGTGGTTTGGCAAAATCGTCACTTCCTGATTTTATTAAAGAAGAGACATACACATTTCTTTTTGTGGTAACGGGTGAATTCCTTTGTGTATATTTCTTATAACATATTCCTAATATGAAAAAGCAATGCTAGTATATCTGCATAAATGACTGGAGGTAAAATAATTATATTTTAATATAATTTGTCTGAACTGAGTGGATTCAGAATTTATATTAATTAAATCAGGTCTATGTTCAAATTTACTTTTTGAATTATTCCCCACATCCCTTCTTTCATTCAAAAAAGGAGTGTAGAAGTTGATTAACAATTTTAGGAAGATTTGGTAGCATATTTCACTTTAACTTGTTCTTAAAACCTTAAGTTCATTAACTGTGTTTGTGTTCACTAGCTGACAATTATTTAGCACTCATAATATGCTGCATAATACATTAATGGTGCATCACACATCAGTTCATTTAATTTTAACAACTACCTTATAAGGTGTATCCTGTAATTAATTCCATTTTACAAGTGAAGAAATTAAGGCATAGAAAGATGAAACTACTCTCTTAGTGTCACACGGTTAGTGAGTGGAGTATCTGGGTGGTTATATTTGCTAATCAAGAAGGATTCTTGCAGGTTATTGGCATTTATAGCTATAATCTATACATTTAAATTAGTATAATTGTATTCTTATTTTTGATATTTTAGAGTTTGGATGATTTTTTTTAAAGTTACAATAATCAATTTGTAGAAAAATAAACTAGAATGGGTCTTAGAAACCATCAGGCCCAGTTCCCTGATTTTGCAAATGAGGGAAACAGGCCAGAGATCCCTGTCTTGGTTGCTGAGCCATCTATCCTTGCTACTCCATCTGTGGCTCTTTGAAATAATCAGAGGTTCTGCTGTTTGTGAATCACTTTGAGATACATAAGTATTGAGAAATAGAATCCATCCATCCATCCATCCATCTTTCCTCCTCCTTTAAACACTGTAATGAAAACATAGGCTAAAAGTTATATCTAAAAATCAGTACACAATTTTGACCTAATGAGTAGTCTAAATGTGCTTTCATAAGATAATCTGCTATCTCCTAAACATCTTTATACTCCAAAATTTTTTTCAATATGATTTAAAGTGAACGAGTGTGCCTGCCTAGACCAACAAATGTAATTTTTAAAATAATTCAGGATCATAAAATTTCTTTCCCCACATATAGCTAATGAATGCTTACTAAGTGCCAGACATTGCCAGAGCACTAGACACACAGCAGTGAACAGTGCTCCTCTTAAGTCTCTCTGCCCCTGGGGAACTTGCAGATAAAAAAGGAAACAAACTAAGATTTAATAAAAGCATGTGGGGAGAGCCAGGAAGGGGATGGAGTGATGAGGCTGGGAGTGGTTTTTAAATGAGTTAGTGAGGAAAGACCTCTCTAAGGAGGTATATATGGAGACTTGAGTGGAATGAGGAATTGAAACATTGAAAAATCCGAGGGAAGAGTTTTTCAGGGAGAGCATGAGCTGGGCATATTTGAGGAGGAGCATGATTGAAAAGGGTGGAGGGGAAAGTCCTAACAAGGGCAATGGGGGGAGATGTTGTCATATGTGTAGGGAAGGGCTAGCTCACACAGCACCTTGCAGAACCGCACAAGGAGGGGATACATTCTAAATGTGACTGAAGCCCTACAGCATTTTAAGCCTGGAGATGGTATGATTTATGTGTTTAAAAGATTGTTCTGTTGCTGTTTGGAGAAGAGAATATGAGAACAAGAAAGGAAATCAGACTGTCTGACAGAATAGCACTGTCGACTATAAAGTCATAAATTGTAAATGGACAATCAAGTCAAGTTGAACAAAATAACTGTTTTAACTAGACACTGCTTATTGCCTTCTAATTCTCATTAAATCCCATTGGAATATAGTTTGGTATATTCTGCACCTTTCAATCCTATGTAAGAGAAGAGAACTCAGATTTTTAGGTAAGGGGCATTTCCTTTGAGGTGCCATGTCCTGTGCCACCACTCCTAAATAGATTGATTCCCCTGACCTAAAAAATAGTCTGATACACTCTAGCCTAAGGCACTGAAATCATACCATTTAAGTTGAAATCCCAGATTTGTTACTTACCAGCTTTGCCTCTGGCCAATTCTGTAATTATTTTCAAGTTTCCTAAGTTCTCTCAGGTTCCTTATGGATATTTAATAGTACCCACTAAGGTTGCTCTGATGATTAAAGAATCTATGGAAGGATTTTTAACAAAGAGTTTAATGCAGAAAAAAATGCGCAATAAAGGGCGCTGGTTACTCTGTTGTTTTCCACTCTGACCCTGGTAAAGATTTTTTACAATGTTAGTCTTTTCCTAGCCCTACCTGTTTCCATGACTTTATATTTGTCTGTAGGAATCTGGGTCAAGAGTTAATTGTATGGGATAAACTGAAAGAGTAACTTAGATGAAAATTTCAACAAAACTTTTCTCCAAGATTAAACTTGAGTATATGTAAGTTAATTAATTCATTTCTTTAAAGAAATAACAGAAAACACTTATGTCAACAACAGTAATGTTATTGCATGGGCAGGAGGAAAGATTCAAAGGACAAATAAAAAAAGGAATATGTTTAAAAATTGCTTTCTGGGAGCGCCTGGGTGGCTCAGTCGGTTAAGCGTTTGCCTTCAGCTCAGGTCATGATCTCAGGGTCCTGGGATCAAGCCCCATGCCGGACTTTCTGCTGGGTGGAAAGTCTGCCTCTCCCTCTCCTCTGATCCTCCTCCCTGCTTGTGTTCTCACTCTCTGTGTCTCAAATAAATAAATCTTAAAAAAAATTGCTTTCTGATCTCCATAAATTAATATGCAAATAATATACAAATATCTTAAAATTTAGGTATGATTCTTTTTTTTTAAGATTTTATTTATTTATTTAACAGAGAGATACAGCGAGAGAGGGAACACAAGCAGGGGGAGTGGGAGAGGGAGAAGCAGTGTCCCCGCCGAGCAGGGAGCCCTATGTGGGGCTTGATCCCAGGACCCTGGGACCATGACCTGAGCTGGAGGCAAACACTTAATGGCTGAGCCACCCAAGCACCCCTAAAATTTAGGTATGATTCTTTCTGTAAGAGATAATTTGATATGTCAGATGAAACTATAGAATTCTGAATATGAATGGCCTTCAATTAGAAAAATTCAAAATGAATAAAAGAATTTGAAAAACTCTGTATATATTTTCTTTATTTTACTCCTTAATATACTCTATTGTGGAAAATGGAGCTACAGAATTTATACCTTACTCTAATTTAGCACAGCCATGATAAGAAACTCATTGTCTTTTGTTTGTTTGTACTGAGGAAAAAATATAAGTTATCCTCTTTATTCTTCTTTATTTTTTAAGATTTTATTTATTAGAGAGAGAGAGATAGTAAAAGAGAGCATGAGCTGGGAGGAGAGGGAGAAGCAGGCTCCCTGCAATCAGGGAGCCCAACTTGGGGCTCCATCACAGGACCCTGGGATCATGACCTGAGCCAAAGGCAGATGCTTAATCGGAGCCACCCAGGCATCCCAAGATATCCTCTTTAATTGGCCTTTATTTTTTTAATTGAAGTGCAGCTGACATACAATATTATGTTAGTTTCAGGTGCACAATATAGTGATTTAACAAATATATACATTACCACCATAAGAGTAACTACCTCTTTATCAATTGTTTTTCTTTGAGGAGAAGTCTCTTCTCTGTGGAGTCACTACTCTGAAGCAACATTTTCTTAAACAGTCACATTTTTTTCTGAAAATTCTCATAGAAACTTATGTTTCAAGTTTAAAAAAAAAAAACTTTTCAGACTCATTATCTTGAAAAATGTAGCCATACAGATGGCTTGAACATAAGTCTAAAAAACAAAAAAACAAAAAAACAAAAAAAAAGGGAAGAGAAAGGAAGAGAAAAGATTAAATTTGCAATAAGTGTTTACCATTTCAAATTGGTAATTTATAATTTTAGTGGACTATAAAAGAGAGCAATTAAAAATAGGATTATACTCTAACTGGTAAAAAAATATATCATCCTCTGTGGTATTTATCACTGTGACTTGCTCCTCAATCTCAGTCCTTCCTATAGAAGAAATTGATTTGACTTTCAATAAGTTCGAATCTAAATCAAGCTGGATGATATATGGTCAAATAATTGAGTGAATCTAAAATTTAACTTATTTAACTATAAATTATCAAAACAACCCTTGGCCTCATACATTGTTCAGCATGGCATTTTAAACCATAAAGTGAAATAGTATAATCTAATAAAGTGGGAAACACAGCAAGGAAGACATTTTCTTCCAAGTTTTTCTATCATTTCTAGTTCCAACTACATAGATGGGGTTTGTAAAAGGTGCCTGTTTACATTTGAATAAATGTCCCTAGAAGGCTACTTGATTCCTTCCATTTCAGGTTATTTTCCTTTCATACTTGAAATCAATCATTGGGTGCTATACACAACTGATAAATTATTGAACACTACATCTGAAACTAATGATGTACTATATGTTGGCTAATTGAATTTAAATAAAAAATTAAAAAAAAATAAATCCATCATTGTAAAATGATTTTATTAGAATTCAAATGATCATTTCTTTGTTTTTTCCTAACCAGTGAGAATATTAATGATTAAATATGTGTTGGAAATTGTTTACAGTTTTCTTTCAAATTTTTATTTATTTACCTTACACTTGAGTGGAAAAAAGAATGTGCCTCATTTTAGTAGTTGATATACCAGAACTAGAGGTTGAAATGCTATATCCTTGGACATCCACACATTTATATATGGACATTTATGTGTCGTTAGACTTGGTATGATCTGGGGTGAGGTTGAAAGAACACCAGGTATAGGAAAGTTGTGTTCTATTCTTAGCTCTGCAGTAAATTTCTGTATAACCATATTAGCCACTTCCTCTTTAGGTCTCAGTTTTCGTACATGAAAAATAGAGAGTGGGTCAGATGGTATCTGAATCCATTTCTGTTCTTAATTCTATATAAATATATTGTGGGATTGCAAGAAAAAAATCAAATAAAATTTTATTTTTTTTCCTTGAAAATTCAGTAGGCATAATTTTATATTTAATGTACAAAATTTAAAGTTAGCAGGCAATTGCCTAGAACATTTAGCACACTGTTTTAGCTCTCAAACTTACATGATGAGATTTTCCTGGAATAAAATCTACCTAAATAAATTTCCAAAGCACTCTATGGGATTCTAATCTGATGTCCATAAATTATTATACAGACCTAAGTGTTTAAGAGTCCAAGTTATTTTTACAAGTTGAGTTGACATTCAAACGTATGCCATGCTCACAAGCCAGTCAGCTCAATGGACAACTGCATGCACATGGTTGTTATTAACCCCTTTTATTCACTGTTCAGACCACCAAAACACTTGCACCCTAAATGTCATGCTTGACATTATAGGCCAATTTAGAAATCTTTTACTAGCAGAAATAATGACTGCCCTGATGAAGACATAAAAGTTAAATGGGCTTCCTCATAAAATCACTTTCCAGGGTTGACTTGTTCTGGCACCCAGAGACCTATCATATAAACTGACAAGCAAGACTAACTAGGTGTGAGAGATTGTTCCAAAAAGATATCCAGCCCAAAACATTCTAACTAATTGAAGAAAAAGAACAGGGTAACTTCTCTGCCGTTTCTAAAATTACAACTTTATTGTTTGAAAGCTTATGCACGATCTGTAATTTGTGTATGGTACAATCATTTCAGAGTCACCTGAGGGGAACAGGAAAGAAGGAATACTATACCAGGTACTTTTCTGGCTTCCCAAATATAGGACAAAATTATAAGGTAAACAAACCTAGACAATAAGGTGAAACAAACTGGCCCCCTTTCCAAGGGGATTTCCAGTTCATGTTGCCCTAAGTGACCAACAAAATCATCATCTTCTGCAAAAAAGAAGCTTTGTTGCTAATTTGGGCTTTGTAGAGATTCTGGACAATTATAAAATCTTTGAGATTATCACTTTAATTGATGATGTATATAAGGATAAAGTGACATATGTAAGGTTAAACACTAAGTTTAATAATCAGAGTTGTAACTATAATTTTATCTTGCCTTGATGAGGCATTCCTGGGCCCCTGTACCAGAGTCATTGCCTAAGACCTGTACAGACCTGGGCAATTGAATGCAGTCCTGTTATTCCTTCCAGCCCATTGTCCTGGTTCTTGCAGGTCACTGGCTGATCTCTGAATTGATCTTTGGATGGGACTCAGGTATCCAAATTTAGTACTATTTAACCATGTCCTTTTCCAAATCTCCTCCAGGTCAGTCCTTCTCACTTAGGTCCTAACACACAAAAGAGAGCTTTCAGCTTATTGTCCATCATCAGGAAAGGGCTCAGCTCTTAACACCTCATAAAAATAATTTGCATTCTTGCTGAAGGGAACCCCAGTCCTTAGAAACACAACAACATATCTTTTCTCTGTGGAGAAGAGAAAGATAATTTCTTTCCTGAGTTCCTCCTCTGCAAATACAAACTGGGCTGAGATACAATGATGAGAAGAAATTAGCAAATTAGAGAGAACAGGGAAGGCTTTCCAAGCACAGGGCATGGTATATGTGAAGACTCTAAGACAAGTGTTCAGAGTATGCAAGAAACAAAAAGGAATCTACAAATGGCTGGGACAGGGAAGGTGAGGGCAAGTTGGAAGGAAGTAAGATTGGAGGAATAGTATACAGTGTCAGCATCATTCAGAGCCCTGTAGAAAGGATAAGGATTTATATTTTAGCTTAAATGAGACAGAAAAATACCAAGGGCTTTATGGATATAGGGTAGTGATATGAGATCACTTATAATTTTAAAAAATAACCCTAATATTGTAGAGAATTGATAAAGAGGATGGAAAAGTAGAAGAGGGATCAACCCTCAGGAGGTCATTGTGTAAATCCTAGTGAAAGGGCTTACAGTAGGTGCAAAAAACAGAAGTGATTGTGTTGAAAACAAAATATGAAAATACAAAAAATACACAATATGTTTCTATATGGGTAATGCATCCCTTACAACACCAGAAATAGGAAACATCTGATAAAAGAAATAGTTGAAGAATTATGAAAAGAAGGAAAACAGATGTAATTGAAGTGAGACTAGAGAAAATCATAACCCCAAAACACGTAAGAGGACACTTTTGAGGCAGTAGGAAGTTGGGTATAGTCTGGTAAATTAGACATTCAGTAGTTTTATAGAGTGCTCACTTCAATGTACACTTACTAAAATGGAAGCAATAAAAACAATATACTTTATGTAAGAATACTTTAAGTATTTTGTATAGTAGCAAAATCTGTTGGAAAAGCCTAGTTCTCTACTCATAAGAAAATATATTTGGAAAATAATGTATATTTACATCATGGAATATCATATAATATTTAAAATGAATAAAAGAGCAAGATGCAAACAATACATATTGTGGAATGATAGTTGTATAATTTAAAACACACTATATATTGCTTATGGATATATACTTAAGTAAAAGTAATCAAAAGTGGCTTGAGGAGGGGGTGTCTGGGTGACTCAGTCAATTAAGCTTCGGACTCTTGGTTTTGGTTCAGGTCATGATCTCAGGGTTGTGAGAATGAACCCTGCATCAGGCTCTGCACTCAGTGTGGAGTCTGCTTGAGATTCTCCGTCTCTCTCTCTGCCCTCCCGCTCATGCTCTCTCTCACACACACTCTCTCTCTCAAATAAATAAATAAATCTTAAAAAAAAAGTGGTTTAAGGAGTACAGCTCTCATGATACTATGACTGAAGTTGCCTCAGTAAATGAAGGAAGAGAACGAAGAAGGTGGTAAGTAGAAAAGACTTCAAGGCTATCTGTAAAATAGGACTGCAGGAAAATCTGAGAAAATACTTTGTATTTCGTGAGAATATTAGTGTTAGTTTTCATTTTCTTTGAACTTTTATATATTTACATTAAAAAAATCAGGATCTTAAAACTAAGCTGATTTTCAGAATGGACACAGATAGAGAAAAAAAAAAATCAATGGCCACAAGATTGGGCCTCCATGCTAAAAGCCAAAGACCCAGAAAGCATAAGAGAAAAATTAGGAGACATGGAGCATACATCCTGATATTTCAACATCAGCCAAACGGAGTTTTAAAAGGAGAGAGAATAGAGATAATGTAGGAGAGAAAATCATTAAGAGTGGAAAAAAGAGAAAAGCAACAATGTAGTTGATGACATAGATGGCAAGTGCCAAGCCTAATACATGAACATAAGAGTGAGACTGGGGAATTGCCAAGAAAGCTCAGGGAGCCCCAAAGTGTGTGCAAAAACACGACAGCAATCATGGTGATGGCAGTAACAGGACGTTGCCTAGAGAAGAAGCAGATTGACACTGGTTTTTAACATTTGACCTTTAATACATCTCTGTTTTTTTTTTTTTTTTTTAATGCCTATAGGCAGGTATTTATTTTACACTATTTTATAAAGAGATAAAATAATCGACCTTAATCCTATCACAAGCTGGGAGTCAAAATCAAAAGCACAATTCTCATAGTAAGTTAATCTTCCAAATATAAGACCACATCCCAATGCTTATTTATTTATAGTACACATCTCTTTAACATTATGAAAGGGAATGCTTTTGAAATGGGAATCATTCACAGTCAACTAGCATCCTAGAGGATAGGCAAAACAAAAAGCATTTTCAGATAATGTTTTTGGGTTCAGGGTTCAGACTGTTTTAAAAGACTTGATTGAGATTATATTTAAATGAAATAAAAAATGAATGCAAGAGGGGTGCCTGGGTGGCTCAGTCGTTAAGCGTCTGCCTTCGGCTCAGGTCATGATCCCAGGGTCTTGGGTTCGAGCCCCGCTTTGGGCTCCCTGCTCAGCAGGAAGCCTGCTTCTCCCCCTCTCCTACCCCCCTGCTTGTGTTCCCTCTCTCGCTGTGTCTCTCTCTCTCAAATAAATAAAGTCTTAAAAAAAAAAAAGAATGCAAGAAAGGGAAGATGTAGGACACAAGACACTAGTGAAGAACACAGTAAAACCATGGTTTATATAGTTGCTGATGAACAATGTAAAAATTAGGTTATAAATACAAATCTGCAATTAAATTTCCAGATTCTCTACAATGAGAGACAACTGAGATGGGGTTAAGGGGGGAAGGAAAGTAAAATTGGGCTAAGGTTTCTTTTGTCCATCAAGTGGATATAGATATTAATTAAATCTAGATGGCCATAGGACATAAGTTTAAATTTAATTATAATGACTGAAATCACCAGAGGTACAAATGTTGAAAATAAAATTCCAACTTAAAATATAGGAAAGAAAAAAAAAAACAAAACCACAATCCCCTCCCCAAATTTGCCATATAATTAGAGGAAAAAAGATGGGAGAAATAGGACCAACAGATAAGGATCACAATAAATATAAAGGAATAATTCTCTCCTCTAAAAGATAGACACTTTCAAACTGGGTAAAATCAACTAACAAATTTAAAAACTAACAAAAATAATCAGTTTAATACTATACTGAAGAGACACTAAAAACTTTTAAAAGTTGAAAATGAAGTTGAAATATATCAAGCAAGTTCTAATAAATTAACAAATTCTAACAACAAAGAAGATATTTTTATTGTAGTCTTGGGAAGTTTTTCATTTTTTTTCAGAATATATTACTCTTTCAGCTTATTGTCAGATTTTTAAATACATTATTTAGGAGATTTTGAATCTAAGTATATAAACGGGACTTTGTTTAGTTAGAGTGTGTGTGGGCTCATGAGGGCAGTTTGGTGTCTAGTTTCTTATAACAAATTGAGGAGTTTTCCACCTACATTTTATGTTTTTGAAGATTTTGCATGATATAGGAAATACTTGTTCTTCTGTGTCAGAATATATCTTTGAATATACTTTCCCATTTCTTCTATAGTACTAGATTTTGTTTATAGCCTTTTCTTGTAGAAACACTGGTTTATATCTATATATACTTTAATATATATATATATATATATACATATATATAAATGAGCAAGGTTTATATATTTTTAAAAATCTATTTTTCTAGATTTTAAGATGTATTAGAATCAAGTTTAAAGGACCAATGCCTCATTTGTCCATTTGTAATTTCATATAGAACCAGTATTCTAAAAAAAAAAAATTGTACCTCTCCTTAGAAAAATGGAAGAATGATAATTTATGAATTTTCATTTCATCTCACCTGCTCTTCTTGAGATTTGGAATTTTATATAAATCAACTAATTTATGAAATCTTTATTCAGGGGGCATTTGATCACAGCAACTAAATTCTGCCTTATGGAAGTAAGGTTTTACTTTTTTTTTGCTGCTTCGCTTATAGATTAATGAGTGCAAGTTGTAATTCTATGCTTTGGTCCACTAAGTATTCTGGAAATGCTGTCATGCCAACCCCTCAAAGAAAATAACTTTTTTTCATTTTTATATTCTTAGAAACTAGCATGATAACTGGCATATATTAGGTGATCAATACATGTTTACTATTTGAATCAAAGCTGTTGATCCAGGTCTGATTCCATATTTGTTGAATACTAGTGAATATACATGGTAATAATGGTACCTATTAAAATTAAAAATTCAGAGAATGGAAAAATCATTATGGAAGAGATGAGAAGCCACTTTACTGAAATAATAATCCCTGCTTCCAAAGTCCTCTTATGTGACCTTTCCTCAATGTTGGTGATATTATTACCTTAAGTCCTGAGATCCTAACTAGTGCCAATCTTGGCGTTTATTTAAATCTGCTGATTTAATGAAAGATTATACATTGAAGCCAATCGCCCTTAGGGAAGTCAGGAAGCCAATTGCTTGGGAGCTATTTAGGAGTTTGGGTGAGAGAGTGCTTAAGAACTCCACAACATCCTGAATATACAACAGCATGGCTTCTAAAGGATGTGAGTAAGAAAGCTGACTCATTTTGGGATATTTGGGTGTTGCTTAGGTGTCCTAATTCAATGCTATGTCCCATAGGCCTTTATATTTTTCAGGAGAGGAAACCATGATTTTGTCCTATTTCTCAGAACTCTTTACCGATTACAACCTTAAAGGGAACTTGTCACCACTGTAGAGAGGAGATGGATGAGATGGTGGTCGAGTCTTGGCCTAGGAAACTGCAACTATTGGCAATGCTACTCACACTTGTAGGTAGAGAGGGAACAACAGTGGTTTTAGACCGGAAAAGCTGGCTTTCTGACCTTAGTTCTATGTGAGGTGGTCTTACAGGATTTTTTACTCTACTTTTCTGAGTTTTAGTCGTTAGTTTATATGATATGTGAGATACACACACGCACACACACGTGGAAATTGCAGGCCACTGGATTATTTCCCATCCTAGGTTACTACTCCATTCCAAGTGACCTGACATTACCTATTTTGAAATCTTCATTCATGTCAAGGAAACAATAAAATTTATCTTGCTACTCTTCTCTGGTGGAATAATTCATAAGAAGGAGTTAGAAAATTCAAGGTGTTTGAATAACACAAGAATAAAAATAATGGATGGTGCTATAGTAGAGAACCTATCAAATTAAAATGCTTGTTTCAGATCTTGGAACTGTTTAAAAACTTGAAAGTAGTGCTGCTCCCTCCCATGTTTCTGAATCTATGATGAAAGCATAGGTAGCTTCCCCAAGATTCAACATGGGATTATGTTGTTTACAAATTGAATGTTCGTAAACTGGCAGGTGTCTTTTTCTAGTTACGATAAGTGTTATTGGTGCTATAATTAGAACTGTAGGAACTTAGAGGAATTAGAAACCTCCAGTATATAGTATGACTGCCATATCTTTATATAATCACATCTTTGTATATATAATATAATAGATATCTCTCTGGGACATATTTCCACATTTATAAAATAAGGGGGGTTAGATGATCATTACATGATCTCTAAAGATCATGGCAAGTGTGATTTCATAAATGAATATGAGCTGGATCAGGAGTGATAGGCAGAAATGAAACCAAAGAGGGGAAAGAGGAAATAGTCTCTTGGGGGATATAAAAGGGGCAGAATATTAAAATGCTTTTGAGTATGGTGTTTGTAGAAGGTGAAGAGATCTCAACATGGTTAATCACCAGGCCCTGTGTGTTTGGTCAACAGCTAACAGTTTTCTCTGAAACCTATGGTGCTAATGCCTCATGCAAATCCCTTGACGATTGAATTCTTTGCTGGTCTTGGATTCAATCCCAATTCCCAATGAAGACAAGTTTCATTCGGACCTTTGCCGATCCTTAAAACACATCATTTTGGTGCTTTGCAGAGACGAAGACACTGAACAGTGGTTTTGTTTTGGTTTTGTAATACAGCATTTGGTCACCTCACCCATCCTCACATCTGCTTCCAGTTTGAGATGAAACCACTTAAACCTCATGCACCCACTGGGAGCCATGGGTTTGTCACAACAATTACATAAACATATAAACAGAGGGAAGACTTTCTGGCTTTGTTTTAAAGTTTTGGTTTATTCTTCTGAATTCAAATGAAATACATTCAGTAAGAATTAAACATAGAAAAAAAATTATGCTAACCAGACCAGACGGCAGTGTTGCATGCTATCCTGGAAAATCAGTATAGATGTACCAGCATTCAACACCATTGTTCGCTTACTAGGTGTTGAACTACTAGTATTTTGACCAACTTTTATTTTGGGCAACTAGACTTTACATTTTATTCCTGAGCTGATAAAAGAGGATAGCCACTTTTATTTTTTGATATGCAAATGTTCACAGTGACATTTTAGTTATAGTTTGCCTTTTTATTTCTTAACACAGTTACAGACAAGGAACAAGACTTGGAGCTATCAAATATGTCCATCTCCGCCCCCCTCATCCCCTGCACCCCAAGCCTGGCCCTTACACAGACGCAGACCTGGACTCAAAGAGAAACCAAAACCCCGGCTGATACTGGCCAGGTTCTGGTTTGCTTCTATCTCATAAATACTGGTCAGTTTCATTTGTTAAAGCGTGATAATGATGAGTCCAATGTTTCTAATTGGAGTACTAAAATGGAAGACTAGTTTTACTCTCTACTGGGCCAATATTATATCTACAACTCAGCTTTATGTTGTCATTCATTTCACGGGAGATCAAAATGTGACTAAGTAAGTGCTGGCTTATTCACAAAAAGAAACATTACACACTCTCTTAAACAGACATATATGCACATGCTTATTGCACACAAACTTACAGACACACAAAACCTCTCAAAGTACACACTGAAAACTTTTAGTGAGTTTTCATTAGATACAGAAAAAAAAGTCTAAATCCCTTAGCTCAGCATTCAAAGTACTTTACAACTGTCTTTAACTTTGAAGTGTAGCCTTATTTCCTACCCTGTCCCCTCCAGCACCCATGCTCAAGCTAATCCAAAACAGTACAGCCTACCCTACATGTCATGTTCTTTACTTTCGTTGGACTTTAAGCTTGCTCTTCTTCTGACTTAGCACACCCAGTTCCATCTTCTCTACCTGGACAATTACCACTCATCTTTCAGCTAACAGTTTATGTCTTTAAGTTTTTCCTTTATTCCTAATCTTTGCTCATAGCCAATCATCAGATTTATTCAATCCCTTCTCTGTGTCTACATAACATTTCATGAATACCTCTGATACAGCACTTATTACATCTGATCAAATTTGTTTACTTATATGCCTATCTATTAGTTTGACTGCCAAATTCTTGGGACAATGCATTCACTTCATAAGCTGTCTTTACACTGAGAACAGAACACAACCCAACCTCTTCTCAATTTTTGCCTCTTTTTTTTGGCTCTGAATTATACCAGCAGACTGCTCATTTTTTTCTCCTGCATTCAATCTCTACCTACTTTCATTCACCTTCCATGTTCCTTTCTGATGACCTGTTTCAAAGTACTGATCATGCTACTTTCCTTCTTAAAAGTTTCAGAGCATCTTACTCTAAGATTGAATCTGTGGTCATTATTTCTTATACTGACAGTTAATAATTTTACTCTCATTTTTCTTACCTCCTCACCAAATGATCTTGTTTCCATTTGATTTTGACTACACACTTTGAGGGAAACAACTAGACTTTATCAAATATCAATAATGGCAACATCTTCAATACCCACAAGCTCTAGATCTGTCTCCCTTTTATTCAACCTCCAGCAATACTCCAGAAACCATACTTTTTAGATCTTACCACTTTTCATTGTACTTCTACCCCCCAATATATTTACCTTGCTTAGAATCCATTCATGCATAATACTGCCCCTCACATCATACTAATTTTACAAAATTAAATTTGATTAAATTAAATGCTCCACCTAAACTGACCCTGCAATCATACTGGAGAAAAACACACATTTTTCTCAATGATACCACTTTTAAATGCATACCTGCTAATCTCAAACATTTTCTCCTGACCCACAATCCATTTAGGGATTTTTTTTTTTTCTCCTAATCCTTTACTCTTAAATCTTCTCTCTCCTGTAACCACTATAACCACCTCCTTTCCAGCTGTACTTTCAGCTGATGAAATTGTTTTCTATTTCACTGAGAAGAAAAAAGCAATTAGAAAAGAGTTTCTGGGGGTGCCTGAGTAGCTCAGTGGATTGAGCGGTCAACTCTTGATTTCAGCTCAGATCATGATCTTGGGTCATGGGATTTAGCCCTGAGTTGGGCTCCTGGTCAGTGGGAAATCTGCTCCAGGATTCTCTCCCTTTCGCTCTGCCCCTCCCTCTGCTCACTCTCTCTAAAATAAATAAATAAATGAATCTTAAAAAAAAAAAAAAAACTTTCTGCAGGTTTCTACTACCACATCTACTCCCCCATAAATATTTGTACCAATATACTTGGCTTTCCCTCCTACTAGTATGGATAAACCATTGGGGCCCTAGATACCAACTCTCTGGAGCACTCAAATACATCACTTCTGCAGTTTTCTTTCTCTGTTCTGTCTCATCAATTTCTCTTTCTCAACTGGACCATGGCCAGCAGCACACAGCTAGACTAAATTTTCTTCCATCTCAGGCAAACCTTTTCTTGGTCCTATATCCTCCTCCAGCTACTGTCCTGTTTCTTTGCTACTTTTTACAACAAAACTCAGAGGAGTTAAACTTCACTAATTCTTTTCCATCTTTTCTCTCTTGATTCTACTTTGGTGACGTTTTAATTATTACCAGTCCACTCAAACTGCTCTTATCAAGGTTACCAAGTACTTCCCCATTGCTAAATCCAATGGTTACTTTTTAGTTCTCAAATTACTTGAAAGTATTTGTCACAGTTGATTACTCTTTCTTTGCTTCACTTAGTTATTGGGGCACTAATTCCTTTGACTCTATTATTTTCTTCCTCATTAGCACCCCTCTCCTTGGCTGATTTCTACCTCCTCTCCCTGGACTCTAAATTTTGTACTGCTGCAGGGTTCAATCCTTGACCTTCTTCTTTTCTCTGTGTACTTACCCCATGGTTATTATATTCCAGTCTCAAGGCATTAAATATCTTGTAACTCCTGATGACTCCCAAATTTTTATTTCCAGCCCATTTTCCCTGAACTCTAGACCCGTAGATTCAGCTGTCTACACAAAATCTCTGCTTAGTTACAGATAGGCATCTCAAACTTACTATATCTAAAAGTGATATCTAGGGGCGCCTGGGTGGCTCAGTCGTTAAGCGTCTGCCTTCGGCTCAGGTCATGATCCCAGGGTTCTGGGATCGAGCCCCGCATCGGGCTCCCTGCTCAGTGGAAAGCCTGCTTCTCCCTCTCCCACTCCCCCTGCTTGTGTTCTCTCTCTCGCTGTGTCTCTCTCTGTCAGATAAATAAATAAAATCTTAAAAAAAAAAATAAAAGTGATATCTAGACAGTCTAACAAATACTTGCTCTTCCTAGAATCTTCCTTATCTGAATGAATGGCAACCCCATGCTTCCAGTTGCTTGGGCTATAAAATACTGGTGTCAGTTTGACTTCTCTTTTTGCCCAGTATTTGATCCATTATCAAATCCTATCAGTTCAAAGTATTTTCAGAATTTGTTCCATTCTCATCACTTTCTCCACAAAGACCCAGCTCCAGGCCACCATCACTCACCTTGGTAACTACAGTGGCCTCCTATTTGCTCCGTCAGCTTCTATTTTATCCTTTCTGGTTCTGCTCAACACAATAGTCACAGTGTCTCTTGATAATGAAACATCATTCTCCTATTTTATTCATTGTCCTCCAGTGGCTCATTTTGGTATCATCTATGAGGTGCTATATATCCTATCCCATATCTCTATCCTGAGCCTCCCACCTCACCTTGCTGACCACATCTCCTATCACCTTCCAGCTCACTCCCAGTATTTCAGTTATCCTATTCTCTATACTTTTTCTTGAACGTTTCACATATGCTCCTGCTTTTGGGCATTTCTGCCTATGACCTCCTCTGCTTTGATGACTCTTACTGAGATGCTTGCATGAGTCACTCTCCTGTGTCCTTCAGGTCTCTGCTATAACGTCACTTTTTAGAGAGGCCTTTCTTGATCACTCTTTGAACAAGTTTAACCATTTACTGAACTGCCTTTCCTTTGTCTCAGCTTTATTTTCCTCCAAAGCACTCATCACAACTTTGTAGTCTGTATTTACTTGTTTATTGTCTGTCTCCCCCTACTGGACTGCTCCATAAAAACAAGGCCTTTTTTATTCACTACTGTTCACCAGTAGCTAGTTTGGTACCTCCCACATAGTACTTGCTCAATAAATATTCTCTGAATAAATGAATGGATGAATTTTCCTTCATTGTCTCATATATGTGCACTATATCAACAACACTTTACTGTAATTGCTGTTTGCTGTGTTCCAGAAAAGGTTCTGTATTTTTCTTTCTGTCTTAATCCCGTTTTTAAGCACCTTCCACCTTCTATTTCCACACACTCAATTCATACCTATATTTCAAGGCTCAATTTACATGCTATGCTATATACAAGGATCTTACCAACTGGAAAATAGATCAGTCCTTAGAATATCCATAATAATTTATAAATGTAATATACCCAGGGCTTCTAGCACTTTCTCTTCTATCACTGTATAAATTCTTACACAGTAAAGTACTAAATCTCTCCTCTTGTTTACCTTCTCTCCCCAATTCCAGACTCTAGCATGTAGGAGTTCCTCAAAAATGAATGTTTTTTTTTTGAACAAATATAAAAATAAAAATTTCATTTCACTCATGTATACAAAGGTATACAGAAATCCTTACCATGGTTTCAAATCAGGGTTTTGAGAATTAAATCCAGACTGCTTATATACACTACACAAACCTGAATGATCTTCCTTAACCCTACAGCTTCACTTTGTAGTATCCTCAGCCTCAGTCACCATTCTTCTGTTATTCTAGCTTTTTTTTTTTTCTTCTAGAATCTTCCAAACTGTTTTCTACCTTAGGATCTTTGCCCTTCTTGCTTTTCTGCTTAGATTTTTACATGGCTTATTGTTTTGTAAATTGAAAACCCATGTATCAGGTCAAACATCATCTTTTTATATATGCCTCTCTTCCTTGCCCACCTAAAGTCCCTTCCCATTCTCTATCAAGTCACCTTCCATTACTGTCTTCATAGCACTTACCACTATTTGAAATGAAGTTTTGAAATTTGTTTACTTGCTAATCAAATCTATTTTACTTCCTCTCCTACCTATTGTATCCCCTCTGTGCATAACCCATATCTCACGCATCTAGAACATGAGATGCATGGAGAACAAAGACCTTGTTTGCTTTTCTCATGGCTGTGTCCACCATGCCTATAGAAACTAAATAAACATGTATTAAATTACATTTTTAAAATTCATTGCTTTGCTTCATTTTTCAAATAACTACTATATTGGTTTATTTATCCTTTATTAATAGCAAGATTCCAGTGTTTATTAATTGAACAGGATTTTTTTGTTGCTTCTCTCTTCACCACAGGAATCCATGTATTCATCTAAAAAAGGAAAGCATAGCTTCTGGAGTATGTCTTTTCAGAGATAATCTAAATGCAAGAAACATCCTGAAATAAACTATAATTGGTTCATAAACTGACCTCTAGCCCTTCAAACTTAGCTCCTGAAATAAGCACCTTCCTACTCATGAAACTATTTTGTGCTGATGAAATCATACAGCATCAGTAGTTTCCAAGGAGGAATAGTCTGAAAATAATTCCCCAAATCTCTAAGAGACAGGTAGTTCAAGATGGGAATATACTCTATGATCTTCCAAATCACTAATATCTAAAAACATGAATGTTTTGTGGCAAACGTGGCTTTCAATGCTTTGTTTGCATAGATTTGTTAAAATATTTTTCATGAGACCAAGAAAAAAAATCTATATAAACATATAGAACTGACACCATGGAAATAGATTCATGCTGAAGGGTTTTATACTTAGCTGTCTTAATGTGTTTTCATTGTGGTTGACATTTGCTGAAGACAAATGGAAACATCTTGTTTTAACATGAAACTTTCTGGGATCCTCCCAGCTGACACAACCTCTCTTCTTCCTTTTAGCTCCACAGCGATCTCTCTTTTTACAATGTGTCGCTTTCGACCTTGTATTATGGTTATGCCTCTTTACTCCTAACGAAAGGAGTTTGTAACAGACCTCTGTATTTTTCCATCACTTCCATTGCCTTCTATAATTTTAGGTATATGTGTGGTATTCAATAAGTGTTTGTGGAATAAACAAACAACAATGTTTGTATATACACAGTTTCTTTTTACTCTTTCCAGATCAAAATTTCTAGAGTAACAAACTGACAATGATTAATTTTTTCATTAAGCTTTTTTCTTACTTCCGGAAAGATACACATACATAGAATCATGTAGAACATAGATTTCCAAATTCCTAGGAAGCTGAAATGTCTGTCTTACTTCCTATTTGTATGCTTTTAATAAATGCCGTAGAGTATGTAGTATTAATTTGTAAACAAATGGTGGAAAGACATCATAATACATAGATCTTCTTCCTATACTCTACTATGATGCTAAGCAAGATTATTATAATGCATTAGATGTAGAAGAGTGGAATTTAGATACATAGGACTGTATTCAGTCAGGCAGAATGAATAGGTCTAGGGATTGGAAATTTGGGGGCTTCTTCAGGAATGTCAGGTTGGTAGTTCTATTTAAAGGGGAAGATGAATAAAGAATAATAGTGCAGGAGAGTTTGAGAAGGAATTTGCAGACTGATGTAAGTCCTGGACTGTTTGAAAGAGGTTTTGGTTGGGGAACTCTTAATGGTTTCTGTGCAGGTTGGTGACATGATCAAAGCTGCGCTTTAGAAAGAATAATCAAGAAGTATATGCTTGATGAGTTGGCTAGAGACAAATGAGAAAGAAAAACCTTTTCAGAAGCTTTGTGTGGTATTCTAGGTAATATTTTTCCTATGGGAAAATACATAAACTAAAATTTTTTGCTTCTTGATGCCTAAGATGAAAAAGATCATCAGAGAATGAATGAGTCACATATGTGTAATTTTTCTCTGACTGTGTATTCATGCATATATATATTTATTTTTGTCAGAAATATTGCTATTTAGATTTATATTAAATCAGACAGTGTGTCAGATTTAGATCCCAAGTATAAATATCAGAATGTTTTTTGTTTTATTAGATCCTATGACTCAGAGCTCTGGTCACAAAATCAATTTTAAATTCCATCTGATTTTTTTTTTTAGGAACTTCCATTATAAAGGTACTAATGGGAATTGATCTAGAATAACTTTTAATTTAACATTATGTGACTATGTCAAATGTGATGTTTATCTCCGAATAACAGATTTTCACATGCTTTTTGAAGAATCTACTATCAGAAGAAAACAGGCAGCAGGAAAGAAGATTTAGTTAATAATTCAAGTTAACTTTACCATATCCAAGGTGATAATTGAATACTCTCTGGAAGGATTACCATAGTACTAGATAGTTGATTTTAGTTATTTTAGAGCACAAAGCAGAGATCCAGGTACACAGAAGTAACTCCTTATTAAACTCTTATTGAATCACCAGTGCATTCTGAGCCCTTGTTGGGTATAAAGTACAATAGAAGTCTTGCCAATGATGAGGACATAAGGGGAGAAGTCATAGATTCCTGGTTAAGTTAGTAGATGTGTTTTTTTTTTTTTTTTTTGCCTCTTCAGTGTATGCATCAATCACTATTAGCTTATTTCTTTGCTTTTTACTATTTTGGTGGGGGGAGGGAAGGCCATGTAAATTGTCCTTCGTTCTTTGATCCTGACTTTTAAAACTTTTAAATATTTTTAATTGTCATAATATATACATATGTATGTATGTATAAAACATATTAATCATTTAAAGTGTATGGCTCTATGGCATTAAATACGTTCACACTGTTGTGCAACCATCACCACCATCCATCTCCAGAATTTTTTCTTCTTCCCTAACTGAAATTCTATACCCATGAAACACTAACTCCCCATTCCCTCTTTCCCTCAGCCCCTGGCAACCCCAATTCTACTTTCTGTCTCTATGAATTTGACTACTTTAGGTACTACATATGAGTGGAATCATATGGTATTTTTCTTTTTATGACCTGTTATTTCACTTAGCATGATGTCTTCAAGGTTTTTCCATGTTGTAGCATGTGTCAGAATGTCCTTCATTTTTAAGGCTAATATTCCACTGTATGTATATGCCACTTTTTGTTTATCTACTTGGATTGCTTCCATGTTTTAGCTATTGTGAATAATGTTACGATGAATGAGTGCACACATATCTATGGAATCCTTGCTTTCAATTCTTTTGGGTACAGACCCAGAAGCAAATTTGCTGGATGATATGGAAATACAATGTTTAATTTTCTGAGGAACTGCCATATGGTTTTCCACTGTGGTTGTATATATTTACATTCTCACCAGCAATGTTTGAGGATTCCAATTTTTTCACATTCTGGCTAACACTTGTTTTCTGTTTTTTTTTTTGTTTCTTTTTATTATAGCCGTCTTAATAGGTATGAAGTAGTATCTTATTGTGGTTTTGATTTGCCTTTCCCTGATGATTAGTGATACTGAGTATCTTTTTATATGCTTATTGGCCATTTGTAATTTTCTTTGGAGAAAAGTCTATTCAAATCCTTTGCCCATTTTTTAATTGGAATGTTTTATTTTTGTTAAGTTGTAAGGGTTTTTAAAAATATATTCTGGATATTAAAGCCTTATCAGATATATGATTTGTAAATATTTTCTTTCATTCTTTGGGTTGTCTTTTCACTCTATTGTTACTGTCCTCTGATGCACAAAAGTTTTTTTTTATTTGGATAAAGTCCAATGTAACTATTTTTCCTTTTGTTACCTGTGTGATCCTGGCTTTTTTTCTTTCTTTTGGGCTGTGACTTATTTCTACATAAATTCTTTAATCAAGCAATGAAATGACAAGCCATGGAAATCATTAGGTAATGTGAATGGAGAATGGTTACTATAAATGGACTAGTCTCATTTTATTTAAAGAGATATGGGGATGGGCCTGAGCTTTGAAGTGACTGGATCCTGCAGCATGGTCTAGACAGATTGATGACATTTATTGAGGTGACTGTGGTCCAGATGTGGTCCTCTACCCTGCTGGTCCAAAATTCACTCACGGGGAACCAGAATCTGGAGGGCTGAAGCAGACTGAACCAACTTCTAGAAAAATGACTGATAAGTCAAATGCTAAGTAATTATGAACCATAAGGGGAAAAAACCCACCACCAACAAAAACTAGTCCAATACGTGGAAAAATTCTTGTCTATTACCCAAGAAGTTACCTTCTCATTTTCAATCAACATGTGGAACAGAATCAATAACCAGAATTTTGCTTTGTGAGCACAAAATCAGATCAAATAGAATTGCATATGCTCATAGGCTATTTTATTCAGACTAGGGAGAAACTTGATAATTTACCCTTATCCTATGACAGACATTTGATGAATAGCTTCACTTGCTCTCATTCAGATCACTCTTTCATATAAGAATATTTCCTGTATAACACTTGTGACACATTATGTAAGCCACGCTATAATCTGAAGGAAGTTCAGTATAATGTTTTAATAGGCCATTTCTTTTACTCTACACATAAAGAATAAAAGTCATATTCTTTTTATGGGTGTATTACAAAATTATCAGTTTCATCGATAATAATATGTACAGGACACTTGCCCTGCGTCAGGTGCTCTTCTATTTGTTTTATTCAATGAACTCATTTAACCTTTGTAACTCTATGAGGTAAGTACCATTACTATCCCCACTTTCATGTAGGAAATGGATTCACAGGGAGGCGAAGAAATTGCCCAAGATTGTGTAGTTTGATATGTAAATTCTAGCAAGTCATGCTCTAGAGACCACATTCTTTTTTTTTTTTTTTTTTTTTTTTTGAGAGAGAGAGAGAGGGAGAGTGTGCGGGGAGGGGGGGGACAAAGGAAGAGGAAGAGAGAATCTCAAGTAGGCTCCACACTCAGTGCAGAGCCCAATATGGGGCTTGATCTCATGAGCCTGAGATCATGACCTGAGCAGAAATCAAGAGTCTGTTGCTTAGCTGACTAAGCTACCCAGGTGCCCCAAGACCTCTTGAACTGTTTTTCCATACTACCTTCCAGGATATTAGCTAAGAATTTAGGATGCATATTTTCCAATATTCCTCTTCCTTCCCTTCCTTCTCTTTTCTTCCCTTCCCTTCCTCCCTTCCTTCCTCTTCCCTCTCTACCTTTTCCTTTTCTCCCTCTTCTCCCTTTCCTTTTCCTTTCCTTTTCTTTCCCTTTTCCTTTCCCTTTTTTTCCTTTTCCTTTCCTCTCTTTTCCTCCCTCTCCTCTCCTCTCATCTTTCTCTTTCTCTCTTTCTCTCACATCCAGAGATGTGCAGTAACTTTCCTAAGGTCATGTAGCTAATAATATATTTTCACAATTTCTTTCTTCTTCTTCTTCTTCTTCTTCATATCACAGAAACCACTGGAACTGGATTTGGAAAAACTGGTTTATGCCCTGACTCAGTCACTTTTTGGTCTCACAATTTTTAGGTAAGTCACAGCCCACTGATTCCTCATGTAAACATTAAATAAATTAATTCTGTATCACAGGATTATTATGAAGCAAAATCGACTTCATATAGGGTCATTTTGGACCCAGTGAATTTTGTGAGGTCAAAACATCCACTGGGTCGAAGAGTATAATTATAATTATAATTAAAGGTCATGAGCATTATAATGCTCACTTTGTAATCTTTCAACCCTATCATATTTCCTGGAGAAATTTGTTACCTTCTCTTCATGGCAAAAAGTATCTTGAAAAGGCCAACTTTTTCTGCCCTCGTCATTCTGCTAGGAAGTGGCCTGTGTTGGCCCTGATTGTACTGGCAATATTCCCAATGGCTCTCATTGGTTTGAAACCTGCTTTCTTTAGCAAAGGTAATTTCCAGGCAGGAACAACCTGTATTGATGTCAGCCTGAGGCAATTCCCAAATGATGTTTCCCTGGTCCCATTTATTGGATAACAGGCTTTCCTTTGGATTGTCTTCTACCTAGATCTTTAACAGCTAGTGACATCAGTCCAATTCTTTAAATATTTCTCTTAGGCACATCTCTTTTGGGTTTCTTAGTGAGCCTTCTCCCATACTTAGCCATTTATTATTGGACCATCATAAGTCACAAACAGCCTCTAGATTTTGAATTGAAATACCTTTTACACTCCAATCCTTGAGCATTCCTGTTAGTTTAGCTATCAACCAAAGTCAATTAGAATCTAATAGTGAAGGGGCACCTGGGTGGCTCAGTTGGTTAAATGTCTGCCTTTAGTTCAGTTCATGATCTCAGAGACCTGGGACTGAGCCCTGAGTTGGGCTCCCTGCTCAGTGGGGAGTCTGCTTATCCCTCTCCCCCTGCCTTCCCCCCACTGCCCCCACTCATGCTCTCTCTCTCAAATACATAAATAAAATCTTAAAAAAAGAAAGAATCTAAGAGTGAATTTTCAACTAACAGGATAAAACAGCATCTGATTTTATTATTAATAAAACAAAATTTTAAACTTCCACAAAATTTAGCACATGTAACAGGTTTTGTTTTGTTTTGTTTTGTTTTTGGGAGAAAGAGAGTGCAAGCAGATGGGGAGAGGCAGAGGGAGAGGGAGAGAATCTCAAGCAGACTTTGTGTTGAGTGCAGAGCTCCACTGGGGGCTTGATCTCACCACCCAGAGATCATGACCTGAGCCAAAATCAAGATTTGGATGCTCAACTGACCGAGCCACCCAGGTACCCCTGTAACAGTTTTTTTTTAGTTAACTTCCAAATAGGACTTTAATTCAAGAAATTCAGAGTATAAATAAGTGACAGGTGTTTTTGTAAATGGCAAAATAAAGTGCTGCTATTAAAAATTATGAAGAGTTTTGGGAAAAAATTTACTAAAGAGCTAATGAAAAGAGGTAAAATCTATTAAAATTTAAATAAAATTTGAGTAAGAAAAAACTTCCATTTTTATACAAACCAGTTTTAAATCTAATGAGAAATTTATTAAAAGCCATGGTGAAAGTAGAATAAAATCATTAGAAAAATACCGTCACTTAGCAGCTAATACACGTCTCTCTTCCCTCCCCCCTCTCTCCACTTCTCTCCTTTCCTCAGCCTCTGTTTGTCTGTCTCCCTCCCTCCCTCCTCTCTCTCTGACTCTGTCTCTTTCAACAGCTCCAGTTAAACATATTAGATCTGGTCCTGGACTCAGCGTGGTGAGAATGATGGAAGGGTGAGAAGTTGATAAAACTGATTACTGACAGTTACATGTGTAGAGGTGAGAATGCATTTATGTCTCCTAATTTCCTTGCATTTGATACAGTTCCTCTCAAATCTCTTCTTTCTAAAGTTGCCAGAATGATCCAACATGCAATTTTGGTCATTTCATTTCCTGACCCATTACCTACAAGCTTTTCAGTTTATCATTCAGACACCCATACCACCATTCAACCTCATCTTTTCCTACTTTTTGCCTCACACTTTACATTCCAGCAATATCCAATGTTTGAGATTCCATACACACGTCTACATGTATTAGTGTGATGTTCACTCTTCTCAAGATGTCTTACTTGCTCCTGTTTTTTCACTGTCACTAAGAAAATCCTTTCCAGGTCATGTGTCACCTCTTCTGAATTATCCTTTCTTTAAACCACCATACTGGATGAGGGATTTCTATTAATCATACACAGTTCTTTCTGGTGTTTTACCCAAGAGCACTTCTCAATAAAACTTTCACATGCAAATCTCTGTTTTACTTCCTATGTTCAGGGAACCCAGACTAGGACAGCTGATATCAGTAGTCCTAGGAACAATGTCTAAATGAGATATGGAGATCGTGAATTTTATTTTTTTAAAAGATTTATGTATTTGAGAGAGAGAGACTGATAGAGAGCACAGGGGGAGGTGCAGAGGGAGAGAGAATCCTAAAGCAGGCTCCTTGCTGAGCGAGGAGCCTGATTCTAAGGGGCTTCATCCCACCACCCATGAGATCATGACCTGAGCTGAAACCAACAGTTGGAAGCTCAACCGACTGAACCACCCAGGCGCCCCTGGAGATCATGAATTTTAGTTGCAGCCTTAGGAGTAACGGCAACAGTGAGTGCTGTAATTTGTTCCCCTCTCCTTTCTCTTGAAAGTTTCCCCAGATAATAATACCAACTACATCAATGGCAAAGCTATTTCCAGTTGTGGTCTACTTCCCCAGGCTTATGACCGCTTCTTGGGGAAAATTCAACCAACAACCAGATGGGGAGTGACAAAAGCCTGGCCCCCTTACCTCAATTTGGGACAAATCTGAAGTGTTATTTTAGCTCCAAGCCCCATGTAGCTCTTTTGAAACTTCATCACAAACCTGCTGTCTAGTTCTGCTTCCTCATTTTCTCTTGCTGTCATTCCCTAGATTCCTTCCAAATAAACTTCCTGCATGCAAATCTCTTTCTTGGAATCTCTTTGTAGGAATTCTGACTGAGGACAAGACTCAAAAGGTAAGTATCAAAATAATCATGCTTATACTGGCTCCCTCTAGGTTTTTCTCCTTAGCAGTGGGATGAAACACTGAGTGGAGACATAGTAATGTACAATCACATAGAAGACATCTTACCTAAACTTAGCAGGGAAAATTTTAGTTTCCTGGTACAAGTTTGTCTCCTTTTCTTATATAATCCTCTGTGATATTTGAATTATATGAGCAATGTTAAAGTTAATTGTGATAGACTTCTCAAAATATCTGGAGACTTTGAGAGCATGGCAGAATCTTTGGTGGGAGGGACACCAGAGTTGCAGAGATAAGACCAGATTTATACAGTTTACAGATACATCTTATAAGGAGCTCTTCAAATGGAAAAAAGCCAAGACAATTAGTCTTCATCTCCTGATTCTGTACTCTGCCTTTGAAACTTTCCTTCATTCATATTCCAGGACATGCCTTCAGTAGGCTTCCCAAGAGCACCTACGGGACATGCCATAATTCTCAGAGAGCGGGTCCCATTACAGTTCACTATCTCAGTACTTCACATACATTCCTGGGCATTGGCAGTGTGTCTATGTGTGTTCCAACTTTCCACTTACTGAAATGAGTGGACAAACTGCCAGTTCTTTTGCTTATTATTCACATTGCTTTGTTGATTAGTTATTTCCACAGAACATTTATCTGGCATTTCTGGCAAGACTCATTTGTGTAAAATGATAAATAGAACAAGAGTAGATTTAAGGTTTGGCCTCAACCCAGATTGCTAGGGGATAGGCAAAACAATCATAAATGTTTGTTGGTCTCATTTTCAGTTTAGTGGAGATTTCATAGTATAGTGAAAAGAAAACAAGACGAGGTATCAAATGTTCATTTTGGTACTAACTTGGTATCTTTTGTTCTTTGCATAATCTTGAGCACTTACTCTTTCAGAGCCTCAGTTTCTCCTTTTGTAAGATGGGAGTAATAATACCTACCATGCCTGATGTACTAAAAATATGAAACCAGGCAAGTGGAAGTATTTTCTAGATGATAAATTTCTATCTAAAAATGAAATATGATTATTATCATTATTGTCTTTTCTAGGTTGAAAAAAGTATGACTTTGCTCATTGAGGAGAATTTCCTATTGAGATACCCTTCATTTCTTAAAAAAAAAAGAGAGAGAGAGAGAGAGAGAGATACACTTCATTTCTAATGTTCTAAATGTTTGTTATGACCATTTGTGAGTTTTCAATATTATTAAATTGATTTTAAAATGACAACAATAATAAATGGGTCCGGGTAAGTTCTTGAAATGTCAAGTAGTTGCCAAATTTCTAGAAGAGCAAAACATTATATTGTGATGTATATCCATGTTTTTTTTAAAGATTTTACTTATTTGACAGAGAGAGGGAGAGGCACAAGCATGCAGAGCAGTAGACAGAGGGAGAGGAAGAAGCAGATTCCCCGCTGAGCGGGGAGCCCAATGCAGGGCTTGATCCCAGGAGCCTGGGATCATGACCTGAGCCGAAGGCAGACTCTTAAGTCCCTGAGCCATCCACATGCCCCATCCATGATTCTTAAGAAACTGCACCTTTTTTTGTTTGTTTTGATCCAAGTAACAACTTCTAATTAATGGGAAGAAGTAATCTTGTCTAAGGAAAAAGGAGACTCTGAAAAGGTAATATATTCTAAATATTGTATAGACTTAAAAATTGCAAGTTGTGGTAGATATTGGTATATACCTTATGGAAATTAGAGGTGGGATTAAAGCAAAAGAAAGTGGAATTTATTGAATTCTAATTGGCGTACCATATATACCATATTTCTGCTGAGGAAGGTTTGCTGCTTATAAAAGAGTTTTAGGAGTCCTCTGTTTTATACTATATAGTTAACCATTGAAAAATGCATGGGTCAAGAGTACCAACTCCCAGCCAGTGAAAATCCATATATGACTTTTGACTCCCCCATAACTTAGCTACTTATATAGTCTCCGGTTGACCAGGAAACTTACTAACACAGTCAACACATATTTTGTGTGTTATTCATATTATATACTGTATTCTTGTAATAAAGTAAGCTAGAGAAAAGGTGTTATTAAGAACATCATGAGAAATACTTTTACAGTCCTGTCCTGTACTGGAAAAACTCCATGTGTATGTGGACCTGTGCAGTTCAAACTCATGCTGTTCAAGTGTCAATGGCGTATTTCTGTAATTGGGAGCTTCCCCTCCTTCCTTTGGAAGACTCTGGAATGGTCTAAACAAAACTGTTATGAAATAATTACTTGTTTGCTAATAAGAACTGATTCTGCAGGTGTTTTTTTTTCTACTTTCATGGTAAAAATATTTCCTCTTCAGAGGTCCTTTCCTTCATTTCTCAGTAGAAACTATGGAATCACACAGTTATTCCCTTATTTCCTTAAAGCCTTTATTTGGGATTCAGTAGTGTTCATCTTATAAGAAAATAATTTAAAACAATCAGAGAACGTTTCAAAATAAATATCAGTGATGTAATAATGAAAGTATTATCATTATCATTACTATATCAATAACAGTGATTTAAACAGAATGCTTCTCAATTCATGCACCTTCTCTGGTTGATCTAATTGGTCATTCACCATCACTGTTTCAACTGACACACATACTCTGCTAATTAATGTTTCCAGGAGTAATATATGTTGCATATTCAAGACTCTTTCTCTCCATCTGGATGTCTTTTGGCAACTTAAACCCTAACTAACCAGATTGAATTTATTGAATTTATTATATCTTTTCAAAAGGACATTTTTTCTTTAAAAAAAAAAAAGGATATTATATTACTGAACTTAGTTCCATGGTGTTTTCTACCCACTCATCTTTTTTCAAGCTCCATATCTAGGAGTTTTTTAAAACTTGGGATCCCTCACCACCTACATTCTATCAGACTTTAAATTTTCTTTATCCCAGCTCACAAATATTTCTCAAAATGATCACAGCTTCTTTTTTAAATCCATACCACATCCTACTTTTTCCATGTGTTGTAGTCTTTTATGTGATTACTCCCTCCTTGCCTTAATTGGCCTTAATTTATCCATTCTCCAGTCTCACCAGAATGACCTTTGTAAAATACAAATCTAAGTGGTTTTGATTCTTATATAAGACATCTAGGGACTTCATTGTCAAAAATGGTAGTCTCCAAAGTGGGGCACGTATGTTCCAGGGAATGAATACAAGAGATTTATTGGGTACCAACAAGAAATGTGAATATTTTTATAATTTGTATTTTTGACTTTAAAAAATTTATATCTTTAGTACATTTATAACATAAAATCTACTATATATATACCATATAATCTACGTATATATGCCATAAATACATATAAACATATATTGAGGGTATATGTCAAACTTATTTATTTATTTTTAAAAGATTTTATTTATTTATTTGACAGAGAGAGAGACAGCGAGAGAGGGAACACAGGCAGGGGGGAGTGGGAGAGGGAGAAGCAGGCTTCCTGCAGAGCAAGGAGCCTGATGCAGGGCTCGATCCCAGCACCCTGGGATCATGACCTGAGCCGAAGGCAGACACTTAACAGCTGAGCCACCCAGGTGCCCCAAACTTATTTATTAATAGATGTTTACAATCAAAATAATTTGTAGATCACTGACATACAGGAGAAAAACCAAAACTCATTATTAGAGATTATAAAGGCCTTGTTGATTTCGCAGCCACAGAGGGTGACAGGAGTCCTTTATTTGGCAGAAGCAACTAGGCCTTTATACCATTGTCTTGCTCTTTCATTGGCCAGCTCCCCCAAGGACTGGGCTGTGGGCTCAGTTAAATTCCCTGTGGATCTTTCTGTGAGCTGACTGAACTTCGTTGGACATGACATCCTAAGAGAACCAGGAAAAAGCTGTATTGCCTCTTATGCCCTGGCCTTGGGGGTCACATGTCATTGCTTCTGCCATAGTTGCAGACCAGTTCCACATTTCAAAGGAAGGAGCTTCAAAGTCACATTGTAAGAAGAGAATGTGGCATGGGAGATACTGTTAAAGCCATATTTGGAAAATACAGTCTGCCATAGGTGTGGTGATGTTGGTAGTTTCTTGAAGCTTATAAAATAACAATAACAAAACAACGCAAGACAGTTGAGTATCATTGGAAGGAAGTAATTGATGACATAATTAAAATAAAATTTCATTTAGGAAGAGACCTAAATATAAAATGCCTGGGGATGGTGGTAAAAAGAAATAATCCCTTCTTGGGGCACCTGGGTGGCTCAGTCAGTTAAGAGTCCAACTGCTGGTTTTGGCTCAGGTCATGATCTCAGAGTCCTGAGATTGAGTGAGCCCCATCTCATCAGGCTCTGCACTCGGGGAATCCACTAGGATTCTCTCTCCCCCTCTCTCTGCCTCTGCCCTTCCCTCTGTATATGTCCTCTCGCTCTCTCTCACAAATAAATAAATCTTAAAAAAAAAAGAAATAATCCCTTCTTCTTTTGACCACATAAATCCTAACTTAAAATTGTACACAATGTCCATACCAAGTGGCTATAGAGAATGTTGTTGTATAACAAATAAAATGAAAAACATTAAAGGATTATGATGATGCTGATAATACCACATTACTTTACATACTGCTATGTCCATTCTTATACATTGCCTTACCTGCATCTCACCTAAAATAAACAACACCACCAATAACAACAACTGAAAAAAGTAAATAAATATGGGAGAAGGAATTTTATATATTCAGGTAACATATAAGGTAACCGAAACTCAGATTGCTAGTTAGTAAAAAAAAATTAGTCTTAAATATATTTTTATTTTCAATAAAATGCCTCTGAACCTACTGCCATTGTTTCTAACACTGACCTCACTCCCACATCACAAAATATTTTTATTATGGCATTATTTAATCTGACTCTTGTTACCATTGATTAAATGCACCTGCCTCTTATGCCTCATTGTGCATCTTTGGACCCAGAGTTGGTTCTTTATCCATTGCTGTGAAATTCCACAATGCCAAACACAGTGACTGGTGCATATATTTATTAAATTGATTTGCTAGGAGCTCAATATTATCAATTGATTTAGTTCAGAAGCTTCAGAGGTAAAATCTGGTTTCTAAAACTTAAGTATCTATTATCTTTATGATAATTTACTAATTTATTAAGTATCATATCATATGTATCTCCTCTATAGTATAGTAGTTAAGCACACAGACATAGGACAAAAATGCCTGGGTTTGTATAGAGATTGCTGATCACTAATTTTGAGACTCTGAGAGAGTTTCTAAACATTTTTGCTTCAGTTTTATCATGTATAAAGAGATAGTGGTGGTAATAATAGAACCTCCTCATGTATTATGAAGAATAAATAACTTAATATTTATAAAGCTATTAGAACATCATTTGGCACATGGTTAACACTATGTATTGCTATTACAAATTATTGATTTCTTCTTGGCATCTTTAGAGAAGACTGGATGCTTCCTGTGCAGATTTCACTTACATTTTTTTCACAGCAATAATACTGCTTATATACTTGTAGTTAACTTTCTAAAAATAAGCCTAACTCCCAGGCCTCCTTTCTCTTGATGAATATCTACTCAGTTGCTTCACATTGTGAGGCCTGGAATATGCACACAAATCTCAACAAAATGCTCTGATTGATGGGGCAGTATTTGCTTTGAGAAGTTGGTTCTCAACTACTCTGTGGTTAGAGGACATGCTGTTCTCTTCATGGTGGAGAATAACAACCTGCATGGGACAAATAATTACCTACATTTTCCACCTTTTGCTGCTTCTATTACTTTCCCTTTTGCAGGAAGAGAAAGTTTGCAAACCACTCTGGCAATGACAAGGCTTTCTTTCCCTTGTTTAATGGAATGTTAAACACAGTCTGAGTTGGAGGCTTTGGTAAAAGATTAATTCTCCATATAAACTAAAAAATGGGAGGCTGGCTGACTTTTTAGGGGAGGGAAATGATTAACTCATTCATTCAGTCAATCTTTTAACAAGCATGTTGTCAATGTCTGCTCTGACTTCTCTTGGGTACAGGAGTTGAGGAGATGAATAGGAATTATGAAAGCCTTCCTCTTGAATAATTTATTTTGGTAAAGGAAATTTTTTTATTCTATCATGTACCTTGTTAGTTGCATACAAATACATTACTTTTAGGGTCAGTCAGACAAAAAAAAAAACCTCTAGGATTTCAACGTGGTACAAAAATGAATTAGGGAGTTATGATAGGGCAATTATGTGCTCAAGGGTCAGTTACCCCACATTTACATGGGGCTACCGACTTGTGAGCAAGCAGAAATTTGTCAGAGTGTCTTAGGACTAAAAAGCAAACCTAAAGAGATTATTGAGTCCAACTTGAAGTACTTTACTTAAAAAAAAAAATCAGCCCCCTCTTTTTCGCATGCTAAGACCCTCCCCTTCATCCTACCCTCTTCCACATTCATGACATTCCCACAGCCCTTCTCACTTCCCTCACTCATGGTCACACACTATGGGATTTGCCTAACTCCTGGTGAGCAGACCTGTCAGACTGTCACTAGGGTCCCAACCTATATGGAACTAGACATCATCACTGAAATTGGAACATGGAAGAAGAAAAAAAAATGGATTTACTAGAGAGAATAATATATAGTCCAAAGAAACACTGAAACACTGGGGATGGGAGTAAGGGTGAGGCTCCCAAGGGGCAATGTCTAAAACCAAGAGTTCAAAACTACTTTCTAAAGACAATGAGCCCAGGAAAATGCAAGGATTTTGATTTGCTGTGTGAAAGAGAACTTGGGACAGAACTGGACTGTTCAGGCCAACAGAAGCGTGGCTAGATGCTTCTGGGAGCCTCACACAGAGAGTATCCAGCCAGCTTCTGAAAATAAATGGTAACAGCCAGCTCTGATTAGCACTTATTTTGTGGCAGGAACTGTTCTAAGTTCTTACATGTACTAACTATTTTAATCCTTATAAAAATATCTGTGAGGTTGGAGCTATTACTATATTCCCTATTTTATAGATGAGGAAACTGAAGCCCATAAAGTTTAAGTAACTTGCCCAAAGTCGCACAGCTAGTAAGAGCAGAGTCGCAATATGAACCTGGGAACTCTGAGCCTTGTCTCAGGGCTCCTAACCACTCAGCAATTTGACAGTAAATGTTGTCAAATATTTCAAGGTTATTAGCTTGAACAGCCACCCAATGTATTAGCCTATTCTGAAGACCAACTTCTATTTATGCTTCAAATATGAACTGAGATCTCTTCTTCTCGAAGATATCTTTGGACCATTTCATACTATGTTGGGGGTCCTGCTTTCATCCTGGCCATAAGGTTTAAAACATCTTGATGTCAGAACTGTGACTTACTTTTTGAATTCCCAACGCTTGACATAGCACTGAGAGCTAAAGAGGAGTTTATAAAATGTTAGCATATTGCAGCAGGCAGGATTTTTAAACTTAAGCAATAATTAGAGATCTAAAGAAAATTGAATACAATCTTAACATCATAAAATAGCTTTTGGATATTTAGAAAGCAATAAGCCAACTTTGTAAAATCTATTTAAAAGATTCTTTGAAATTTTCCAAACTTAAATTTGCATAAATTATCTTAAAACAAATGGACTTTTAGAAGGAAAAATGTTTTGTTTTCAATTAAATAGTCAATCCTCAAACTATGTCAGTAGTCACTATTCTTTTCTGCTCTAAAGGCCAGTGTCACTATGTTTATAATCTGCCTATTTAATATTAATGACATATTTGGGTACATTTCAAAATATAGTATGAATCAATCCACTGCCTTATTTTTTTCTTGTTAGCATTATTTTAATATAATTTTAATTTAATATATTTTGAATGCCAATTATGCTCTGAATCAGAAACACAAAGAGCTATAAGGCAGAATATCTGCCACCAAGAAAATCATAAGGTAGTTTGGGAAAATGTATATTTTAATGAAAACAAGATGACTGTGGATGAGAAGAATTGGAGTGGCACTGATACTGTCCTGGCTCAAGCACTTGAAAATAACGATTAGGTCATACTCCTATACCAAATGTTGTTTTGTGTCAGTTCAAGGAAGAAGCCAATTGCACATTCAAAGAGTTGAACTGAAGAGAGCCTAATAAAAGGCACATTTACCTTACAGAGGTATGTGCATGGATGAAGGACCTGATAAGGAATGGCAAAGTACCCAAATACTAGCAATGGGAGGGATATGTTAAAATCTCTTGGCCTGAAGAGGCCAGGAGAGAAAATGTTGCTGCCAGAATCTGGAAAGACAGCATTGGAAAAGCAGCTCCGTAACAGAAGCTGGTAGAGAACTTAGGAACTGATAAGCCATCACCTGGAGTACAGAAAGTGTGGGAGGTAGGAACATAAATATACAAAACTGTGTATCCTCCTGCACTCTGCTCTCTTGTGGGTATCTCCTATTTGCTCAATTCAACCAGAAGCCAGAGGGCAAAGAAGCCCATAAATAGAGCCCATAGTTATCAGCTTCCTAGGGCATATGGCTAGACAAGAAATGTACAGGATGAATCTGGAAGAACATATCCTCTTAAGAAAATGCAGTATCTAAGTATTACAGTTTGCATAAGAATGTGGGGATAGGCCATTGCTGTGATATAGGCATGAGGGTTCTCCCAGATCTCCTCAGGTGCAGCTGTGATCTTTTTGTCCAATGTGAATACACTGAGAGTGGACCCAGATGTTGGAACTTAGGGGAAGACACAGTCAAAGGAGTTCCATGTCACTCGAGTACTGTCCACTTATATTCCCTGCTCTCAGAAATTAATTTTATTCCCATTTATAACTCATGCTATGAAAGACCCATTCAAAATAAAAAATCACAAGGAATAGATGAAATCAAAGGAACATCTAAAGATATCCACGAGAAAAAAAGTCATATTTATTTATAAGATACCTCTTTAGTAAGTTGGGTATTCATAGTTACTTTGCCATTACAGAAAGTGAGTACAGATGGGATTAGAAGAGAGATCTAGGACTAAAGGAGAGACATAGTGCAGAAGATCCCACAGAGGAAGTGGGTTTTGAATAGAGGCTTGAAGGAAGTGTGGCACCTGGCCTAAGGAGAACTGAGTTAGAATACTAAGCAGGAAGCATTAAGAGTAATGGCACAGAGGTAGTATGAATTATGGCACAATGGGGAGCAACTCTAGTACCCAGAACATAGGATTTGAGTTGGTAGAATTTTCAGATGCCTTTTAGAATACCCTGACCACTACGGTAGTGTCTGGTATCACTGATTTCATCAGGCTGAGCCATTTGCAATTGCTGCATGGTGACCATTTTGACCTGTGACTATGACTATGGCAATTTCATATGGCTCGACTTAATACATAAAGCATATTTAATTATATCTGGGATGAGCCATTCTGAGCACATAGCTTCAGTGATGAAGTTGCACAAAGTCCACTGTTTATATATCTCTCTTTTATTTGTCTTTTTCTGGAAAATATTTTTACCTTATAATACGACTTCATATATATGTCATATAATATGTCATATAATATGTCATATAATATGACTTCATGATATTGTCACTCAAGCCAAGAAGCTATAGGAAAAGAAGTTCATTAATGACATCTTTGAGAGCAAACAATTTTAAGTTGGTGAAAATGTAGTGTGTGCCAGCTTATTCTTGCCATCTCTTCTGTTAAACCTGATACTTTTTATTATGTGAGTTGTTATGGTAATGAACATGTATGAACTGAATGATTCTTCACTATGGAATATTAATATTTACTTCATCAACATTAACAATTAAAAAAAATAAAGTTGATACTATAATAAGAACACATTTTAACTTATATTGATGGGTAAAATTTTTAAAGTTTGATAGTATTCACTGATGAATTGGTTTTGACCCCGCAATTCCATTTTCAGGAACTTACCACCTGAATATACTTGCCGAGAAAGATACATGTATAAAAATGTTTGCTGTCGCAATGTTGCACTGGAAACAGCACAAATGTCTCTCAGCATTAAGTGAATTTAATTATGGCATTGATGATCCACCCATGCAATGTGATATCATGCATCCTTAAACAATGAGATGAACATATATATACTGACATGGAAAAATAGACAATACATATTTTAAATAAATAAAACAAGTTTTAAAATTTCGTATTTTGCCTTCCTTTTGTGTATATTTATATATTTGTCATATATACGAATAGAGTGCAAATGAGAGAGAACATCTCAAATAAAATGGTGACCTCAAAGAAGTAGGATAAGAGGTCCAGTGGGTGGTACATTTCCTTTTCACTTTATCACTTTTCATACTGTTTTAAAATGTATAATAAATACATCTCTCTTTAAAATGAAAATGTCAAATGACTGCTTTGATCTGTTTGCTATATTATGAATTTCCTTCCTATGTACATTAGCCTCAGAGCCAGGAAGGGCCAAGCTATTCAAATGGCTGAACCGAAGTCCTGGTAGTAATATTCTAGCAGCTGTAAAGTGACTCCTAAGGACAAGGGTGGTTTAGAGTTAACTGCCTGAACATTGAGATTTCCAGCTCTCTGAGTTACTGTTATTGGTATCTGATTTTGGCTCTACCACCATTAGTGATCCTTCGTACCTGAGCCAAAGATTTGCCTTTTGTACATAGCTTCCTAGAGGTTATTGCCATAGGAAAAATAATGGACCTAATCTTCTTTGTAAGGTAAGCTTTAGAAAACTAAAGCAGTCCTTTTCATAGGTCACCAAATCTCACCCCTCATGACGTCACTGTTTTGGCAAGTGAGCAGATATGAACTTGACTTATAAACTCAGAAAAATACTACAATCCTGACTGCCATGCTGTCAATGCTCGAAAATATTAATTTTATTTTATTATTATTATTATACAGATGGGAAAATTGAGCTTCTGAGAGGAAAATCTCACTGTGAGTTAGTAACAGAGACAGAGTAACTACAATATTCTGACTCCCTGTTTTGAAGGATTCAAGGTGCATATATATTTGAAGGAGTCCCTGAAAAGTTGCTAGTCAGTCATTAGTTTACTCTTGTCGCATGCTTTGGGATACAATAGTAAAGACGCTGCTTTTGGGCAAAAATCCTATATCCTAGAGATCACTCCTTAAATGGAATTTTTTAAAGATGGAATGACTCAGATAGGTTAAAGTCTTTGCTTGTTCTGAGATTAGAGGAAATGGTTGTTAGTGAATAAAGGTAGCAAAATGGCATATGTGGATCCTGATGAGGCGACACTGTGTAAGAAATGGTCAACTAAAAGCAGCAAAATAGTGTTAAGTGCTATTACAAAATGATATTTGGCAATGATTTCAAGTGTTTTAAGGCAAGAGGGGCCTTTTTAATTAAAATATTATTCAAATCCTGAAAAGAGTTGTACTTTTAGCCTGTATTATTTTTTAGAACATACAGTTAAACATAGTGCTGTGTGCTCAGCAATGCTTTAAGCAATTTTTATTCTTAATTACAGTAGCATCCAAATACATTTGAAAAGTAATGCACAAAAGCATACCATGTATTAATACATATTTTTTGAATACAGAAAACTCTTGGCAAGTGCTTTGAACTTTTTGCCCTGGTAAGTTTGGAATCATTGGTGCAGTAGAAAGAATCTAGGACTTGGAGTTAAAAAATGTGTGTATATATCTAGATTAACCAGTGAGTGCATTCTCTTTTGAATAGGTGTGTATGTGTGCTTGGGAAATTGACGTGATGTCAAAATTTTGCATAATTACAAAGTTAGCACAGAGAACATGATATTCAAGGAAGCTATCAATAACACTGACACCTAATAGGGAAAGATTTGTCATGGCTCATTTCCTATGATTCTGATCCATTCTTAGTCTTGGTCTCTCTTTTTTTCTAATTATCATAGAACAGAGACTTCTACTATGATAGATGCCCCCTCCCACCAAGGATGTAGAGATAAGAAAAAGAAAGCAGTTCTTTTGCTTTAACTAATTCGGCATTTATGGGATGAGGGCAGAATGTCTCCTAGGCTTAATCAGTGTTATTAAAAATTCTGAAGAAATAATACATTAACTTAAGACCCAGGGGTAACACAACAAAGTAGTATTTAGAGAAGCAAATTTTATGAGACTGTGACAGCACCATCATGCCTAAAAGAGAAAGAGCAAGGGAGCAAAAGAGATTGAATCAAGCCTGGTGTGTGTGTGTGTGTGTGTGTGTGCACGCACACGCGTGTGTGTGTATGCTCACATGCACATCCATGAGAGTAGGTGCAGAGTTTGGGCACAGGTATTCACCTCCCTTCCTACAACGAAAACAGATGCCCTGAATATGTTACAATTAATTCAGCATCATCTATAAGCTAGTCTTGAGTCTAACTATAAGCTAGCTACTTAAAATGCTTTACCACAAATTATATAACTTAACAAATTATCCTATTGACCAACCTTATGAATTTAGTTAATAAGAGTCTGTCACTGAGAGTTTGATGATCTATTAATTATAATAGATCATCATAATTATAATAGATTTATAATTTCTTAATTTAAAGTCCAATGTAATAAATAATGCATCTCAGAGAATATCTTTTAAATATGTATACCCAAGTTGTTGATCAATGTTTTGACTCTTGCAGCTTCTGAAAGAAAAACTACAAGAGCAATATGATTTTTCAAGAGTCCAAAATAGACCTTACACATTTTTTAGTGAGTTTAAGGGAATGTTTATAAAATATTATGCAGAATTTATGATTCCCTTGCAAATAGATATGGACTTAAAATCTCCCTGGATTCAGTTGTGGAAAGAAAGGACTATATGATCTGATGAGTCTTCCCTATTTTTAATTCTAATTAATTTAGCATGTTTCTCTCTTTCTTTTTTTCTTTTAACAGGTGTTTTTTCCCCCCCTCTAGTACATACCACTGGAAATTTATATAGAAAAGAATCCCATTATAATTGAGAACAATTCTCTCCTGCCCAACTTCCTGCTGAAGAGGAAAAAGAAACATTTGCTACATTTGGTTTACAAAATAAATTTATTCTCCAGACCTAAGAAGCCTGTGTATTCATTCAGTGTTTCTGACATGAATTTAACCAGATTTCAAATTTATTTATTTGTATAACATCTTCAGGTGTTGATTACAACACATATTTGGATGAAAAATAAAATTGGATGGATTTCAGCCAAGACAGTTAGTTACTTCATAGCACAAAGTTCTGTTGATAGTGGATGAAGCATAGTTAATGGAAAGCTTCACAGTGATTGCTACTCTATTTGGTAGAAAAGTTTCAGGCTCTTGAGAAAAAGACCCTGCACATCTCAAAGGATAGGAATTAATGCTAGAAAATCACTTAGCTCTCGAATTTCTTTTGCCAACTATAAGACTCAGTTTTCCAGAAAGGTGGCTGGAAGTTTGATATATCTAGATGTATTATGGATAATAATCAAATATGATGCTCTAGACTACAAAGCAGCAAGTGCATAGAGGATGATCACTGTGCTATGAAGCAGTCTGGAAATGCTGTCCCGTAAGAGAGAAATGAAGAAAGTGAGGCCTTGAAACTAAATTTTGACATTTGTCCCCTTTGCTTGACTCATCCTTAACATTTTAATTTAGGTCTACATCATACCTTGCCTAAAACTTTATCATATCCTTGTAATTTGTCTTCATCTCTCTAACTTCAGTGTATCTCCAGTCTATCACCACTGTTGTCACCAGAATTATCTTTCTAAGTTGGAAATCTGTTAAAATTACTTCCCACTTGGTAATCCTGGTATGGCAATCTATTGACTCTTGATAAAAGTTCCATCTTCTTAACATGATCACACCAGACCTTCCATAATTTGCTCCAAACTATATTACTAGTCTATTTTCCCCTCTTTATTGTGCAATAATAATTCAGCACCTGTCTTTTATTGACATGCAGCAAATGCACGTCTCTGGTGCATCTATAAAAAAATAAGATACATAAAGAATTGAGGCAATATGAAGAAAACCCCCATATAGCCTCCTTTTCTTCTTCCAGTTTCAATGCTATGGATTGATCTTTTTCTTTCTTTCTTTTAGTTTCTTTCTTTCTTTCTTTCTTTCTTTCTTTCTTTCTTTCTTTCTTTCTTTCTTTCTTTCTTTTCTTTCTTTCTTTCTTTCTTTTCTTTCTTTCTTTCTTTCTTTCTTTCTTTCTTTCTTTCTTTCTTTCTTTCTTTCTTTCTTTTTCTTTCTTTCTTTTTCTCCTTTTCCCTCTTTTTCTTTTCTGTTTTGGTTATCCTTTACTTACACACACACACATTATTTTTTTATAACATAATCTAGAGTATCTATCTACTCTCTAGGAAAACATTGATATCCTTAGAATAATTTAGCACTGAACATTCCTGCCTCATTTTTATTATTTTCTAGAACTTTACCTGTACACTTTAAATATAAATTTATAGTTAATTTTATTATTCTTCAACCAATTGTTTATTACTGTAACCAACAGGCACTAACGATCATTTTGGCTTATCATCATTTCATGGGTTTTAAAACATCTCTCTCAAGGGGCGCCTGGGTGGCACCCTTGTTTGAGCATCCAACTCTTGATTTTGACTCAGGTCATGATCTTAGGGTTGTGGGACTGAGCCCCGCATAGTCTCCACACTGAGTGGGGAGTCCGCCTGAGATTCTCTCTTTTCCTCTCCATCAGCCCCTTCCCCACTTGGGCCTGCTCTCTCTCTTTCTCAAAATAAATTAATTAAAAACTAAAACATCTCAGTGTACTATTTTTTAGGAATAACCTAATAATGATAATCATTCTTATATTTTTGTATATCTAAATATATCCATTTTGGAGGTCTAATTCTTGACCGATTGTTTAACATGAACAAAATAAAAAGATTTGCAATAGTTTCCCCACAGGAAGTTGCAACTTTTAACTCAGTTGTTTTTTTGACATGAATAAATTGAAAGAATACATAATTCTAGATTTGTCGTGATCTTCTTCATTGACACTGAGGCAATATTTCTGGGATTAATGAAACTTTACCATGATGTATTATCTTTTTTTCCACACATTCTCCACTTCTGTTTGCCAGAATCACAGCTAGTAATTTTATGTGTACATGCATAAGTAGGAACAGTCTGTAACTGCCTTTTCCTGTTGTCTTACTCCATTTGGGCTGCTATCACAAAATATCACAGCCTGGTTCTTGCAGTTTGATAAACAGCAGAAAGTTATTGCTCCCAGGTCTGGAAACTGGGAAGTTCAAGAACAAGTTGCTGCCAGATCCAGTGTCCGGTGAGGACCTGCTTCCTGGTCCACAGACAACCATCTTCCCACTATGTCTTCACGTGGTGGAAGGAGTGAGGGAATTCTCTGGGGTCTCTTTCATAAGGGCACCAATCCCATTCATGAGGGCTCCACCCTCATGATCTAATCACCTCCCAAAGATCGAGCACCTTCAAATACTATGACACTGGGGATTAGGTGACAATATACAACATTTTAGGACATAAAACTTCTGTCTATGGCAGCTGTGTTGTCATTTTCTTTGTTTTCAAGTTTACGATGGTTCTTTTTTTTAAACATATAAGGTATTATTTGTTTCAGGGGTACAGGTCTGTGATTCATCGGTCTTACACAACACACAACGCTCACTACAACACATACCCACCCCATTGCCCATCACCCAGCCACCCCCTCCCCCACTCCCCTCCCCTCCAGCAACCCTCAGTTTGTTTCCACCCCATCGCCCATCACCCAGCCACCCCCTCCCCCACTCCCCTCCCCTCCAGCAACCCTCAGTTTGTTTCCACCCCATCGCCCATCACCCAGCCACCCCCTCCCCCACCCCCCTCCACTCCAGCAACCCTCAGTTTGTTTCCTAAGATTAAGACTCTCTTATGGTTTGTGGGTATTATGCCAAGCAAAATAAGTCAATCAGAGAAAGACAATTATCATATGATCTCATTGATATGCAGAATTTAAGAAACAAGGCAGAGGATCATAGGGGAAGAGAGGAAACAATGAAACAAGACAAAATCACAAAGGGAGAAAAACCATAAGTTTCCAATGGTTCTTAAAGATTACAGGTTATATAGGTTATGACACCTTTACAAAATAGCTATCCTTTCTTTACCAATGATCTGGAAATATTTGTATAAATTGTAGTCATATATTGCATAAATGTCTGGCATATCTTTTTTAGAAAGCAAGTCGTCACTTTTGTTGTTGCTGTTTTTATGTATCTCTAACTTAATTGTATTGTGGTCACAGAATGTTAATTTTATTGTGGTCAGGGAACACGGTCTGCAGAATGTAGACCATTGACATTTGGGGAGACTAATCTTTATGGCCTGGTTACATGGCCTATTTTCTGAAGGGTTTCTTAGTGCTTTAATTTATTTCTAATAATAGGATTCAGGGTTCTAAATGTGCCCATTAAAATAAGTTAATTGTACTTATGAAAGAGACCCCAGAGAATTCCCTCACTCCTTCCACCACGTGAAGACATAGTGGGAAGATAGTTGTCTGTGGACCAGGAAGCAGGTCCTCACCAGACACTGGATCTGGCAGCAACTTGTTCTTGAACTTCCCAGTTTCCAGACCTGGGAGCAATAACTTTCTGCTGTTTATCAAACTGCAAGAACCAGGCTGTGATATTTTGTTATAGCAGCCCAAATGGAGTAAGACAATAAGTTAATTGTCCAAAATTTACATATCCTTGCTTATATATTTTTGTTTAGTGTAACCACTACTGAAGTATTGTGCTAAAATCTCTTACTAAAAGCAACTGCTAAATTTCTTAGTAAAAGAAGTGGTATTGTCTACTCTTTTTTTTACCTGTCAATTTTTATTTTGTATAATTTGACACTTTGTTATTGTGTGCATCTAAGTTTAAGATTGCTATGTGATGGGGTACCTGGGTGGCTCAGTTGGTTAAGCATCTGACTCTTGATTTTGGCTCATGTCATGATCTCAGGGTCCTGAGATGGAGCCCTGCATCAGGATCCCTGCTCAGGGGGGAATCTGTTTGTCTCCTTCACCCTCTGCCCCTTCCCCTGCTTTAGCTCTCAAATAAATAAATAAATCTTTAAAAAAATTGCTATGTGATCTTTGTCAATTGAGTCATTTATCCTTATGTCTAGTAATTATTTTTTTGTCTGATTTAATATACTTATTTTAGTTCCACTCCCCTGCAGGAACCTTGTTATATTTGGTTCTATAACCTATGGCCTATCAGTTTGGTCTTCCACTTGGAAGGCTACAGATTAGAAGCTTTAAGATACCCTTCTTTGGGTCCATGAACTGTGGAGACAATTTGTAGCTGCTCATTGAACTATCTGGGTCACTCATAGATGCCCACGATAAGAGCCCCATTTTAGAGAGGGACTAGATCAAGTCCTGCC